>NC_037344.1:32837695-33457094 GCF_002263795.3 Bos taurus | reverse complement strand
AATGCTGTGAAAACCATGTGGGTGTGTCCTTACGCATATGTAAGTGGGTTGGTGAATGAATGGAAGGGATGTCAAAGAGGGAAGTGAAAACATTTAAAGTACAGATAAAAGGAATCAAGGATAAGTATCTGACTCCCAGCTCAAGATATGCTTCTCAAAAGTTTTCTATTTAGAAGCCCTCCTTAGTATGTCGGGTAACCCACATTTTCCTCAGGGTCTGACCTAGTGGCAATGGAACGTGCTTTCTCAACAGGCTGCTCAGTCTGAACCACCGAGTATCTTTTTGTCTGGTGAGCAAAAGGGATGATCACTTCAGAATTCCTAATTGGCATGCAGCAAGTGCCTGTTTAATTAATCTCAATGTGAACCACATGTGGTTACAACTTTTCAAGTAAAAAAGTAAGATACTCTGGTGAAGAAATTAGATGTCTCAAGGAGCAACCATTTGCAGATAAAAGGCTGTAGAGACATTAAAACCTTGATCGTGAGCTCATTGCTTTGTATAATTTATATTATGGAATCATTAGATTCATTTCCTTGAACATAATATTACATATTATACAGCTGGTTAATGGACTCCCTTTTTAGAAAATGTTATCATATACAGCTCTCCATTTCCTTACCATTAAAAAATGATCCCATTTTCTTTCCATTTAGCATAAATCAAATCAAAATATGATATTAAGTATTTAATACTATGGTAGTAAGATGTAATTACAAAAATGATGAAGATTACAACTCTACTGAATACTAGTATTACAGTGTATAAAAGTTATATATGTTATTATTTATTATTAATAAAACAATTTAAATAAAAATAATAATGTCATGAACAAAAAGCTAAGTAAAACTATAATAGCAACTGGGAGAAATGCCACTAGGTGGAGCCCATGGTTTCTACGATTTAGGGTAAATGTCCTCAAGCAATCTGGTGATAAGTGTTTTCTAGCTGTTGAATTTCACTGTTGTTAGGGACCGTCATTAGGCTGATATGCTGGACAGTCTTTTAGCTACTGCAATTAGGAAATGGGCAATTTGAAGACGGTCAATCCACTTTTCTTTCTGAACAAGTACATAAAAGAATGCACTATCAGTCCATTTCTGGAAATTAGGAGTAATTTAAACTGATTTTCTGGAAAAGAATAATCAATAATTGGATAATATTATAGCAAAGAAAGTTGCTATGGGGAATACTTATGGAAAGGCAGTTTTCTCATATTAGTGAGCATCAGATGTCCACTTTTAAAAATTTTGCAAGAAAATTATAATAAGAACACACTCTAAAATGTATTAGTTACAGGGCAGGAAAAAGAAACCCATTTAAAAAGATTACTTAGATTAACTTCAACAAGCAATTACAATCTGTTAAGCGAATTCCAGGAAAAAATTTAAATGCAGTACAGTTATACTCTAGTAGCTATTCTAAAATAATAAGTGAATAACTTTCCATACTGATGATACAGATAAGCCTTTTAATAAAGACTTTAGATTACTGCCTTCACAGTCATTCTTTTTACGTTGAATTTCTTTTTTAAAAGTTTAAAAGCTTTATTAAGGAATAAATATACTGTGTAAACTCAAATTTTAGAGTTCAATAAGTTTTCACACACACAGGAAACCATCATGTCGAAAAGATGGTGAACATACTTCTCTACCTAAAAGTTTCCTCGTCTCCTTCCCTGCCTTCTCTGCTGTCCATGCCCCCATCCCAGCCCATGACCAATAATCTGTTTTCTGCCACTTAGTTTTCATTTTTGTATGGATTCAACCAGTATGAACAGTTTGGTTTTGTTTTGTTTTTTTTGCAGGTAGCCGACTTCTTTCATTCAAAATAATTATTTTGAGATTCATCTACATTGTTGAATGTGTCCGTAGTTCATTCATTTTTATTGCTGAGTAGTATTTTCAAGTTTGGGTATACCACAATATGTTTATTTGTTCATTTGTTGATGGACATTGTTTTTTTTTTCCAGTTTGGAGTTATTACAAATAAAACTTCTACGATCGTTCATGCATGAATTTGGTAGAAACAAATATTTCCTTTTCTCTTTGTTGTGTGAATGCAAGGCATCTGTTTAACTCTGTATGACACTGAAGCTGTTTTCCAAATTGGTTATGTCATGTTTCTTCTCTCATGTATAATAAAGCAGATAGGGATTTCCATTTCATGGACATTAATAAAATCAATGAATATCATGAGTTACTTAAGTTGGGAGTAAAAGAATACTCTTGCCTTTCTTTCTTTTTAATACTACACTATCTTCTACGACGGTATTGCATTTGTCTCCTGTATACTGTGGAGGGGCAGAAATAAATTTATCATCACTACCTTTAAAATAATTGAGTATGATAAATAACTTAAACATCACTGGGCAATTTATGGGAAAAAGAAAACAGCAAATAGGGTTTTTATTTCTCCAAAATGCAAACATGATTAAACACCCTAGAACTGTAGGAAGGTTGTGTGCTTCATAATTTTGTTGCTTTAGTTTGTAATGAATACATATCTCAAAAAAATTAGATCAGTTTCTGTTTTAAAGTTGTAAATTCAGGCATGTGTTTTTATTCCTTATTGAAAAAAAATTCAATCACTGTATTTCCAGCAGGAAAGTTTCTCATAAAATTTTTCCAGATATTAACTTCTCCAACAGCATCTTGTCATATTTGTAGCATGTCATGGTCTTTATTCAAATAAGTTACGCTGGTCACAGTTTAAATGTACTTTGTTATATTTTTGGAAAAAAATAGCCTTATGCTTTTAAATTAATGAAAATGCACTGTAAAAAAGAAGGTTCAGTTAAATATTTTAAAAATATTCCATTATTTACCAACTCTGGCCTTATATAAACTACTTTTCTATGTGGGCATCTGTGAAATGAAAATAATACTTCTGTACATGCTTTTTGAGAATTAAGGAAATTAAAACATATAAAGTACTTGAAAAGTGCTGGTCATATAGTAATTACTCAATATTAGTTTTTATTATTTCTAAAGGTCTTACACGTGCGTGCTCTCCCTCCCTCTCCCTCTCTCTCTCTCCCCCTCTCTCTCTTTCTCTCTCTCTCTCTCTCTCTATGTATATACAGGCTTCCCAGGTGGTGCTAGTGGTAAAGAACCTGCCTGCCAATGCAGGAGATGTAAGAGACATGGATTCAGTTCCTGGGTCAGGAAGATCCCCCAAAGTAAGAAATGGAAACCCACTCCAGTACTCTTGCCTGGAGAATCCCGTGGACAGAGGAGCCTGGTGGGCTACAGTCCATGGAGTCACCAAGAGTTAGACCCAACTAAAGTGACTTAGCACACACACACACATATATATGATAGTGATACATAAGTCTTTATTGAGAACAAAAGTATGTGTAAAGAACTGTGTTCAGAAACCCTTTCTTGCCTTCTTATCTGTGGTTGTCTGTCAAGACCATCCCTGTACTACCCTTAAAATATTTGAGTTAGAACTTTTAAACATCTCTAGATTCTCAATGACTAGAACTATTAGATTCTCAAAGACCTTGAGTGATTTCTTTTTGGTTTCTTAAATATATTTCCTGACCCACTAGGATGAGTTTGTTGAGTGTTAATCCTTTGAAATATGAAGATTACATCTGTTAAAATGAACTACACTTAAATCTATTTAATTTATAATTTATTTAAATGTGAGTATGTATCACTTTGGTTACAAAAGAAACCATTACTTCTTTCAAAGACAGAACAAGTCTATGCATAATAATTTTTTTCAGTTTCAAACCTATTGGACTGATAGATGAAAGGGTACCAAGAGTTAAATAAATGAAAGAAAATATTCAAAACAAAGGAGAAGTTTCTGTGACCCAGCAACAAACAGGAATTGTAAGAGGTTTGTGTAGGCAGGAAACCCCTGGTGGTAAGGTGGGGCTGAATCTCTGTGGCTGCAGAAAGCTAAATCAGTATAAGGCCAGAGGGCTAAGACTCCAGGCTCAGTGAGGGGCAGTGAGGGGAACACTCATCTGGTGAGGCGCCACAGCCTAAGTCCTCTTACCTAAGCTCCTGGGCCATCAGCATCTCAAGTCTTGGTTGCAATGTGTGGGATCTAGTTCCCTGACCAGAGATCAAACCTGGAACACCTGCATTGGGAGCTCAGAGTCTTAACCACTGGCCCACCAGAGAAGTCCTCAAGTTTTCAATTTTTAAAACATAAAATAATCCGGTATTACTGTATCATTTTTGCAACTGTAATTGGATTCTGTTTTAAGATGATGTCAAAGCAAGGTGAACATTCTTATTAAGAGCTCTTCATATTGTGAGAAATGCAGCCTAGTGTGACAGCAAAGAGCACAGACTGGGGAATTAGATTGTCCAGGATCGAATCTTAGCTCTGCCACTTCTAGTGTGTGATTCTAGGCCTCAGTTTCAACCTTTTTAATATATAAATAATAGCAGTGCCTACAGCATAGAGTTGTGTGAGTATAAAATAAGTATTCACTGAGAAGTCAGCCCCCAGCAAAAACTATGTAGTTTGTTATTACTGAAAAAATTTGTCCATCCTCTATATGTGAAGCATCTAAATAGGTCAAGTTTTTCAGAAAGTGGCTATAACATGAAATGGTTATTTGCCGACTCTTCTATTCAATTTTATATGTATTATCTTTTTTCTTAGACTTCAATTCTGATTATTAAACATCTAAGTGAATGATGACCCTGGGTTGAAGTCTCAGCAAAAACAGACATCACCTTTCCACGTCAGGTAAGAAAGTTGACGCACAGCTTTACCTTTGGAAAGTATGTCTCTTTTTAATGGAATTCATTAGCTCCTGCAAATTGTGAGAATTGAGAGTTCAAGTCCCTAAGTGGGCTCTGTTCTCCTTCCAACTTGCTGTGCCTACATTCTGTATGCTCTTCTAGGTGGTGCCCTCCTTCACCAGGTCCCTCACTCTGCAGATCTAGACATTTTCCTGTGGCTTCCTTCTTCCTTACCCACCCCCACCCGAATCCAATCACCCATTCTAAACTCTGCCCATTTTATTTCAAACACTTTTCAACCTTGGACCCCTTTTTTACATAGTATCACTGTCCTGGTAGAGTTTCTCATCATTCCTCAAATGGCCAGTGCTCCCAGCCACCCAACCAGGCTCCCTGCCAGCTGCCTTGACCCCCGAATCCATCTGCCTCCCAGCTGCTAGAGAGATCTCTGCAAACAAAAGCCTGTCAGAGGCTCTGTGTGGCTGCTCTGGGATAAAGTTTCCTATCTCTGTTGGAGCATCCAGCCTTCTTTTCCAGCTTCTCATGTGCTGCTCTCACATCTACAGGAAATGAAAGTTACCCACACTCTTGGTATTTTTTTTTTTTTTTCCTCTCTCATGTATGTGCCTTTTCTCATCCTGTCAGTCTGCCTGGAATGCCCTCATCCCTCCTTCCACTCCCACCAGGGTCATCCTATCACCACAATGCCTAACTGATTACTGTGGCTCTTTGAAGATTTATTTCCTGCAGTGACTTCTATTTAAAAAAAAAAAAAAAATATATATGTATATAAGCCTTCCCCGAAGTTCTAGGGCAGGTTTAGGTGCTGGTGCTCTAGGCTCCCAGAGTACTTGGTGTTTGTGTTTTGCCCTTGTGAATAATTTTTTTTTCTGGCAAAATGACTTCCAGACTAAATTATTCTTGATTTTTTCCACAGGATTACATTTGATTATTAGAATACAATGCGCTAGACTTTGAGGTTTAATTGTAAAACACAATTCATTATTAGCATTTAAATAAAAGCCTTTAATATATGTAAATGAGAGTTCAAAGTATATAAAGAATTTACATATTACCACTGTTTATATTTTAAATAAAAGAAAATATATGGTGTTAACAGTAACATGACATTATGATACTACTATTTGTGTAGGGGTGTGTGTGTGTGTGTGTGTGTGTGTAGAGTGGGGAGTAATGAGGAGCTCCAACAAACTGTAAGAATGAAATTTCTGAAACAGTTTTTGGTTTTGTTCCTCTTTTCCACCAGTCTTTCCTCTATCAGCAGCTACAGAGAGGTTTAAGCAGAACTTCTTGGTCCAGTGACCATTCAGATGCATTACATCACAAACTAATAAAAACCAATCTGCCACATCTTTGGAGGGTCTTATAATGTCTTATGAAAGGCTTGGGAAAATTTGATTCTGTTTGTCATATGGCAAGAAGATATAATAAATATACAATTAAGTATGCTTTGTTATTTAATATTGGTTCAAATAGTAAAGTTCTAGAATAGCTTCCATTTTTGCTTCAGTCTCTGTTCAGCATTTATCTTTTGTTGAGAGCAGCAACCAAGGGATATGTGTTTTCATTTTCTCAGTGTTTAATTTTGTGCTTGCACATAGTAGGTACTCAATTTGATTATTGAGTAAACAAGTTAACAAATTAAATAAATACATGAGTGATTTAGAAATTCAATCTCTGATACTTGTTTAATAAGAAATTAAATCACCAAATGCTATCCTAGTAGTATTCATGCCAAACAACAAACTAAATAAAGAAATTTCAAAACTATATTCAATATTATCCCATTGTATTTGTTGAAAGTTCTTGTACTTGGTCATCATTCCTGAGAAATGAAAAGAGCTGGTTCTGAATTCAGTTCAAATTTTGAAGTGTTGAAACTGACGCCAGATAATACAAAATTATGATTTGGTTTTACCTTTGCTCTTCAGTTACCTAAGTTGAAGTTTCGGTGAATAAAGTATGCAGAACTGCATATATTTTATACTTAATGTCTAAAGCCCTAAATTTGTCACCCTCATCCTTTAGTGTTCTTTAACCCAAAAAACTAATCATTATTTTCATGCTTTGAGTAAAGGGGAAAGAAAATATTTAAATATCAATTATTACTTTTTAAAAACTCATTCTTTGCCTAAATGGAAACTATTATAAGTGGATAGAATAACCTGGGGGAATTTTAGAGTTTCTAAATCCATACCAGGTATAAGGTACACTCAATCAAAACTTACATGCTGAATCCAAACGACAAATGGCTCATTTCAACATAATTTTGATTATAATTTCAGTTGACCATTAAGTTTTAAAAAAATAATGGAATGTTGTTCATCTTGTAACACTTTTTCTTTGTGTGTAGCGGTTATTAACTCAGGAATTTGAGATTGTTTACAAAAAATTGCAAATGTTTAACAAGATACATATTTTTCCTGTGAATTTCTGTTAACACCTTCAGTCAGTTCAGTTCAGTTCAGTCGCTCAGTCGTGTCTGACTCTTTGCGACCCCATGAATCGCAGCATGCCAGGCCTCCCTGTCCATCACCAACTCCCAGAGTTCACTCAGACTCACGTCCATCGAGTAGGTGATGCCGTCCAGCCATCTCATCCTCTGTTGTCCCCTTCTCCTCCTGCCCCCAGTTCCTCCCAGCATCAGAGTCTTTTCCAATGAGTCAACTCTTCGCGTGAGGTGGCCAAAGTACTGGAGTTTCAGCTTCAGTATCATTCCTTCCAAAGAAATCCCAGGGCTGATCTCCTTCAGAATGGACTGGTTGGATTTCCTTGCAGTCCAAGGGACTCTCAAGAGTCTTCTCCAATACTGCATTTCAAAAGCATCAATTCTTCAGCCCTCAGCTTTCTTCACAGTCCAACTCTCACATCCATACATGACTACTGGAAAAACCATAGCCTTGACTAGACGGACAAATAAATTACTGAGGATCAAAAAATAAAACAAAACCAAAAAGCCCTTTCACTCTTCCAAAAATTTTAATGCACCCAAGGAAATTATAACATTTGCTACAAAATACGTCATCATATCCTAGATTTAGGTTAGAGTTGTATTACATGACTATCCTGAAATTCTGAGAATTCATGAGCAATATATCTGGAAAACCTCAAGAAAGTACATTCAGGCAATACAGGCATATATGGGGTGGTTCCAGTTATTTCATATTCCTAATTAAATAATTCTTGCACATTTAAATACCATTTGTGTGTGAATTCGAAAATTGTCTCATCACAATAACAAAAATCCTTCAAATAGTAGCTGAAATAAATACACCCAGAAAGACCTACTAGAGCTGGTGTTTCCTGTCCACGTTCTCATTCCTTTTGTCTCTCTGCTCTGCTATCCTTGTGTGTTCATTTGTCCTCTTCGCACAAAGGGCTTCATGCTTCCATCTCTCTCATTCTCTACTACTGAATACATTTGGTTGCCCTGAACCATGCTGAGTTCTTTGGTCAAGGTAGGTTTATCTTCAGACCTTTGCCCTCAAATTTTTTTTCCCCCTTTTCTTTTCTCTTCATGTCTGACTAACTTCTACTGATCCTTCAGACCACAGCTAAGACAGTGCCCACTTCCGGGAAGTCTTTCTTGATTACCAAATTCTAGTTTCAATTCCCTCCTAATTCTTCATCTTTGAAGGCACTGTATTTCCACTGCCATATATCTTGGCTTTGGGCATACTAAACTACTTGTTCTGTGAAGACAGAGACTTGGCTAATCTTGTTCACTGCTTTGTCCCCGTGCTTAACTTGATAGTAGAAGATATTTAGGAATTTAATTAAATATATTCTTATTTTGTAGCATTTAGAATAAAATTCTAAATATGGATGCAATAATTCTAAACTTTTAGTAGCTTTGATATACTCATTCATTCATTTTTCATTTCATAAATAGGCATTGTGTCCCTATCATGTCACAAGAAGTCTGCTTAGCAGTGGGGTTCATGGACTGTGCATTAAGAAAATAACTAACAGAGATATACAAGTGCTAGAATTGTTCAGAATGAGTAGTCAGTTAGTTTTACTTGGAGAACTCAATGATAATTATCTAGAGTAATAAAAATTTAGGTCATGAGAGCAAAACTTTTCCTGTCTTTATCACAGAATTCTGGCATATAAAATAATGCCCAACATGTTGTAGCTTACTAAGTTTGTTAAATAAAGGAATAAATCATTCAAGAGTAAGGGTTAAAGTGGGATGATTTCACATTAACACATAAACTGCTTTATATATAAATATGAAACTTTTCAGTTCAGTTCAGTTGCTCAGTCATGTCCGACAGTTTGCGACCCTATGGATTGCAGCACATCAGGCTTCCCTGTCCATCTCTATCTCCCGGAGCTTGCTCAGATTCATGTCCATCGAGTCGGTGATGCCATCCAACCATCTCAGCCCCTTTTGTCCCCTTCTCCTCCTGCCTTCAATCTTTCCCAGCATCAGGGTCTTTTCCAATGAGTCTGTTCTTCACATCAGGTGGCCAAAGTACTGGAGTTTCAGCTTCAGCATCAGTCCTTCCAATGAATATTCAAGACTGATTTCCTTTAGGATTGACTGGTTTGATCTTGCTCTCCAAGGGACTCTCAAGAGTCTTCTCCAACACCAAAGTTCAAAGGCATCAATTCTTCGGTGCTCAGCTTTCTTTGTAGTCCAACTCTTACAAAAACCACAGCTTTGACTAGATGGACCTTTGTCAGTGAAATAATGTCTCGGCAAAGTAATGTATTAAGAGAGTAGTAGTCTCTTAAAAATGTAGATTAAAATGTACTTACTTATATGGATACTTGAGCTGAAGATGTGTCCCTACTTGAAGATACCTGAATAATTCTCTATCTTCTGACAGAACTGAATTTTCTTGCCTGTTTCCAGATTATGGATCTATGGTATAAAAAGTGGTATTTATGCCAGGTAATATTGATATTGTTTTCTATTCTGAATTTAAAACTTCTGTGGAACAAAAAGCATTTATAATGCCCTATTGATCAAATCCGGAGAAGGCAATGGCACCCCACTCCAGTACTCTTGACTGGAAAATCCCATGGATGGAGGAGCCTGGTAGGCTGCAGTCCATGGGGTTGCTAAGAGTCGGACACGACTGAGCGACTTCACTTTCACTTTTCACTTTCATGCATTGGAGAAGGAAATGGCAACTCACTGCACTATTCTTGCCTGGAGAATCCCAGGGATGGGGGAGCCTGTTGGGCTGCCATCTGTGGGGTCGAACAGAGTCGGACACGACTGAAGCGACTTAGCAGTAGCAGCATTGATCAAATCATCCCTTGTGTTAACTACTGCTGTGAAAAAATTGTCAGATTATTGTGCAGAGTGTAAGGGTCAATTTGAGGCTTTATAAGCAGTGAGTTTAGATTATATAATCTAGAGATTGGTTTATAAAAAGAAAACTAGGGAAAAGAGCATTGGAAGCAATTGAACACAAATGTATACTCACTTTATCCCATTAACACTTTATGTGTTAATTTACATAAACACATCTAGATTCATGCATTGGGACATAGAGCTTAATAGCCAATAGGCTTCCTAGGTGGCTCAGTGGTAAGAAATCCACCTACCAATGCAGGAGATGCAGGAGATTTGAGTTCAATCCCTGGATTAGGAAGATCTCTTGGAGGAGGTAATGGCAGCCCAGTCCAGTATGTTTGCTTGGAGAATCCCATGGATAGTGGATCCTGGTGAGCTAGAGTCCATGGAGTATTGGGCCAATGAATCAAGGTAAATTGGAAACAGTCAAACAGGAGATGGCAAGAGTGAACATTGATATTTTAGGAATCAATTAACTAAAATTAACTAAATTAATCAATTAACTAAAATGGACTGGAATGTGTGAATTTAATTCAGGTGACCATTATATTTACTACTGTGGGCAAGAATCCCTTAGAAGAAGAGGAGTAGCCCTCATAGTCAACAAGAGAGTCCAAAATGCACTTCTTAGGTACAATCTCAAAAATGACAGAATGATCTCTGTTCATTTCCAAGGCAAATGATTCAATATCACAGTAATCCAAGTCTATGCCCCGACCAGTAATGCTGAAGAAGCTGAAGTTGAATGGTTCTATGAAGACCTACAAGACCTTCTAGAACTAACACCAAAAAAAGGTGTCCTTTTTATCATAGGGGACTGGAATGCAAAAGTAGGAAGTTAAGAGATACCTGGAGTAACAAGCAAGTTTGGCCTTGGAGTACAAAATGAAGCAGGTCAAAGGCTAACAGAATTTTCCCAACAGAACACACTGGTCATAGCAAACACCCTCTTCCAACAACACAAGAGATGATGCTACACATGGACATCACCAGATAGTCAATAGTGAAATCAGATTGATTATATTATTTACAGCCAAAGATGGAGAAGCTCTATACAGTCAGCAAAAACAAGACTGGCAGCTGACAGTGCTCAGATCGTGAACTTATTATTGCAAAATTCAAACTAAAATTGAAGAAAGTAGTGGAAACCACTAGGTCATTCAGGTATGACCTAAATCAAATCCCCTCTGACTACACAGTGGAAGTGAAAAATAGATTCAATGGATTAGATCTGAAATTAGATAGACAGAGTCCCTGAAGAACTATGGAGAGAGGTTCATAACATTGTACCAGAGGCAATGATCAAAATCATTCACAAGGGGAAAAAAATGTAAAAAGGCAAAACGGTTCTCTGAGACCTTAAAATAGCTGAGAAAAGAAGAAAAGCTAAAGGCAAAGGAGAAACAGAAAGACATATCCATCTGAATGCAGAGTTCCAAAGAATAGCAAGGAGAGATAAGAAAGCATTGTTAAGTGAACAATGCAAAGAAATAGAGGAAAATAATAGAATGGGGAAAAGAAGAGATTTCTTTAAGAAAATTAGAGATACCAAGGGAACCTTTCACTCATAGCTCAGTTGGTAAAGAATCTGTCTACAATGCAGGAGACCCAGATTCAATCCCTGGTTCAGGAAGACACCCTAGAGAAGGAAATGGAAACCCACTCCAGTATTCTTACCTGGAGAATCACATGGAGAGAGGAGCCTGGCAGCTATGGTCCATGGGGTCACAAGAGTCGGATACGACTTGGCAACTAAACTACCAACCACCAAGAGGACATTTCATGCAAAGATGGGCACAGTAAAGTACAGAAACGGTGTGGACTTAACAGGAGCAGAAGTTATTAAGAAGAGGTGGCAAGAATACCCAGAACTATACAAAAAAGATCTTAATGACTCAGATAACCACTATGGAGTTAATACTCACCTAGAGCCAGACATCCTGGAGTGTGAAGTCAAGTGGGCCTTAGGAAGCATCACTACAAGCAAAGTTAGTGGAGATGATGGAATGCCAGCAAAGGTATTTCAAATCCTAAAAGACATTGCTGTGAAAGTGCTGCACTCAATATGCCAGCAAATTTGGAAAACTCAGCAGTGGCCACAGGACTGGAAAAGGTCAGTTTTCATTCCAATCCCAAAGCAAGGCAATGCCAAAGAATGCTCAAACTACCACACAATTGCACTCATCTCACATGCTAGCCAGGCTAAAATTCTCCAAGCCAGACTTCAACAGTATGTGAACCATGAACTTCCATATGTTCAAGCTGAATTTAGAAAAGGCAGAGGAACCAGAGATCAAATTGCCAACATCCACTGGATCATGGAAAAAGCAAGAGAGTTCCAGAAAAACATCTACTTCTGCTTCATTGACTACGCTAAAGCCCTTGACTGTGTGGATCAGAAGAAACTGGAAAATTCCTCGAGAGATGGAAATACCAGACCACCTGACCTGCCTCCTGAGAAATATTTGTGCAGGTCAAGAAGCAACAATTAGATCCAGACACGGAACAATGGACTGGTTCCAAACTGGGAAAGGAGTACGCCAAGGCTGTATATTGTCACCCTGTTTATTTAACTTATATGGAGAGTACATCATGCGAAATACCTGGAGGAAGTACAAGCTGGAATCAAGATTGCTGGGAGATATTTCAATAACCTCAGATATGCAGATGACACCACCCTTATGGCAGAAAGTGAAGAGGAACTAAAGAGCCTCTTGATGAAGGTGAAAAAGAAGAGTGAAAAAGCTGGCTTAAAACTCAACATTGAAAAAATGAAGATCATGGCATCTGGTTCCATCACTTCATGGCAAATAGATGGAGAAACAATGGAAACAGTGAGAGACTTTATTTTCTTGGGCTCCTAAATCACTTCAGATGGTGACTGCAGCCATGAAATTAAAAGATGCTTGCTCCTTGGAAGAAAAGTTATGACCAACATAGTCAGCATATTACAAAGCAGAGACTTTGCCAACAAAAGTCCGTCTAGTCAAAGCTACGGTTTTTCCATAAGTCATGCATGGATGTGAGAGTTGGACCATAAAGAAGGTTGAATGCCAAAGAACTGATGCTTTTGAACTGTGGTGTTGGAGAAGACCCTTGAGAGTCCCTTGGACGGCAAGGAAATCCAACCAGTCCATCCTAAATGAAGTCTGTTCTGAATATTCCTTGGAAGAACTGATGTTGAAGCTAAAGCTCCAATTGGCCACCTGATGCGAAGAGCTGACTCATTTGAAAAGACCCTGATGCTGGGAAAGATTGAAGGCAGGAGGAGAAGGGGATGACAGAGGATGAGATGCTTGGATGACATCACCAACTCAATGGACATGAGTCTGAGCAAGTTCTGGTAGATGATGAAAAACAGGGAAGCTTGCCATGCTGTAGTCCATGAGTGCACCGAAGATGAGCAGGAGCAGCTCTTGGAACTCCTAGAACCTAGAAGCCAATACTAGTGGTTATCTTTAATTGTAGAATTCATATCTTTTGCGTAAGGCACAGGGTCCAAGTAACTTCTCCACAGTTACACGAAGAGTGAGAGGCAGATATGCTGTGCTTTCAGACTTCAGCTTCCATAGTTATTTTAATACTGTCTGCAGACCCAGAGTCCCTGGAGAACTCATCACATACACAATTCTATAGTTAAGGTGGGTAAGACCCAACTGTATTTGCAAGTTGATGTCAGGTGAATTCTCCTGGATCTCTGTATTGAGATCTGCCGCCTCTGCTGCTGGACAAAGAGGCTTCTCATCTTCAGGCTAAACTTACAAAGTTTGGGAGTTAGGATTCTTGATCGGCGAACAGTAGGGTAGAAGAGACATGAATGTTGGGTATGTGTACATGAATGAGTGCTAAGTCACTTCAGTCATGTCCAGCTCTTTGTGATCCTATGGACCATAGCCTCCAGGCTCCTCTTTTCCATGGGATGCTCCAGGCAGGAATACTGGAGTGGTTGCTATGCCCTCTAGGGGAATCTTCCTGACAGAAGGATCAAGCCCATGTCTTTTCATCTCCTGCATTCCTGCATTGACAGATGGGTTTTTTGTTTGTTTGTTTGTTTTTTTAACCACTAGCGTTACCTGGGAAGCCCAGTTGGGTATAAGGGTTGGCAAAAATTCAAGGTCTTTTTTTTTTTTTTTTCCTGGACTCCCCGCCTTCAAATCACCCCACTGGTAGCAAGTTTTAAAGACTCAGACGGTAAAGCGTCTGTCTACAATGCGGGAAACTCGGGTTCGATCCCTGGGTCGGGAAGATCCCCTGGAGAAGGAAATGGCAATCCACTCCAGTACTATTGCCTGGAAAATCCCATGGACAGAGGAGCCTGGTAGGCTACAGCCCATGGGGTCGCAAAGAGTCGGACAGGACTGAGCGACTTCACTTTCACTTTCAAGCAGTCATTAAAATTTGTTGGGAAGTTTCTGAGCCACTCTAAGATCTACAAATGAAAGTTCAGAGGTGGGAGCCACTGAACATTTTCTGGCTGAAACAACTCATTGCTTTTGGTCCTGAGTAGAATCTTGGCTCAGGAACAGAAGATGGGAGGTTTCTTTACCCTTCGTGCTTGAGAATTCATAGTCCCTGAAGTGAAGAGAGAAAAGAGTAATATATGAGGTAGAGCATATAAAAGCACATTCTTTTATTAAATGTGAGTTAAAGTTCAGGAATTGATTTTGTGGGGTTTTCTTTTCTTCAGTATTTTGAAATGAGTCTTGAACAAGTATAGTTTTATTCTAATGATACACACATGTTTGTACTTGGTACACTGGAAAGATTATTAACAACATTTGGTTCAAGGGACTGAGGTCTTCAGAAAGACAGAAATCCAAGTGGACATTGGATAATTCTACTAGGTACTTCACTGAATGAGTCTTATTTATGTGAGTTTCACAAGATAGTTAAAAAGTACACAAAGCCTTCCCAAGTGCATTTTTTTGAGGTTTCTTGAGATCACATTCCAAATAGCATTTCCTACATTAATGGCCCTTTAAAAGCCAATTCTCCAGGTGTTTCAACTATCTTCCAGGAAGTATAATTCATATGGGGATGTGTGTGAACTCCTCTTTAGTTCTTTTATGTTTAAGATGTGCTGGGGTTTGTTTATTATTTTCCCCATTGTTTTTATTAAGATTCTAATTATGTATTTGGGAATATGAGTGTCTGTTTCCCTTTCCACAAGCAAATCCGGTATGTAGTTAATTTCCAAATCATTCTCTCTCATTATTTAGTAAATTAAATTTTAACATGAGACATAAAATTGGAGGAGACTTTCCCCTCCAAAAAAAAAAAAAAAACGTAACAGGAAGAGAGTGCATATTATGGCTCTAAAGTTTAGATTTTTAAACATCTTTTTTAGTTTGTCAGATAATAATTACTTTGTGATTAACTGCTAGGCCTATGGACAGACACGTGATAATCCTAAATATTATTAAAATATTTTCAATATTAAGCAGAATGTAACAAACGCTAAGTATCACATACTTTCTGAAAACAGAAGTAAGCGTGGGAATTGAGTTGTTTTTTGGTGGGAGGTGCCATCTTAGTAAATATTTCAAGTATTGGGAAGATTTTACAACTAGCAATAAAAGTGTTTACAACTAAAGATAGAAAGAAATCTTGTTTGAGTGGAATGAATACTCTTGGGTTCCAAGTTACAATTCCTTTTCTCAGTCATTTAAATTTCTGGCAAAATAATTTAGTGCAAGATTTAAATAAAAACAACAAAACATTTATATAAAACCTAGTACATGCCAGGCACTGTGAATTACCTAGTCAGTTAATACTTAGAAATTGTTATTGTTTCACTGACAACTCTTCCCAAACCCTACTTTTTATTATCTTCACATTTTCCAAGTCCACTAATTTTTCTCTTCATTGTCTTCAGTGTTATTCAAGGACACCATGTTCTTTCCTCCATAATTGTGACTATTTTTTTACTCCCAATTCATCACAACCCTCTCCTGATCTCATCTTAGATAACTTTAGTGACACTATTCAGTTCAGTTCAGTTCAGTTCAGTTCCTCAGTCGTGTCCAACTCTTTGCAACCCCATGGACTGCAGCATGCCAGGCCTCCCTGTCCATTGCCAACTCCCAGAGTTCACTCAAATTCATTTCCATTCAGTCGGTGATGCCATCCAATGATCTCATCCTCTGTCATCCCCTTCTCCTCCTGCCTTCAATCTTTCCCAGCATCAGGGTCTTTTCAAATGAGTCAGTTCTTCACATAAGTTGGCCAAAGTATTGAAGTTTCAGCTTCAGAATCAGTCCTTCCAATGAATATTCAGAACTGATTTCATTTAGAATGGACTGGTTGGATCTCCTTGCCATCCAAGGGACTCTAAAGAGTCTTCTCCAACACCACAGTTCAAAAGCATCAGTTCTTCAGCACTCAGCTTTCTTTATAGTCCAAGTCTCACATCCATACATGACTTCTGGAAAAACCATAGTTTTGACTAGATGGACCTTTGTTGGCAAACTAATGTCTTTGCTTTGTAATATGCTATCTAGTTTGGTCATAGCATTTCTTCCAAGGAGCAAGCATCTTTTAATTTCATGGCTGCAGTCACCATCTGAAGTGATTTTGGAGCCCCCCCAAATAAAGTCTGTCACTGTTTCCACTGTTTCCCCATCTATTTGCCATGAAGTGATGGGACCAGATGCCATGATCTTAATTTTCTGAATGTTGAATTTTAGGCCAACATTTTCACTTTCCTCTTTCACTTTCATCAAGAGGCTCTTTTGTTCTTCTTCACTTTCTGCCATAAGGTTATCTGCATATCTGAGGTTATTGAAATATCTCCTGGCAATCTTGATTCCAGCTTGTGCTTCATCCAGTCCAGCATTTTTCATGATGTACTCTGTGTATAAGTTAAATAAGCAGGATGACAATATATCGCCTTGAAGTACTCCTTTCCCAATTTGGAAACAGTCTGTTGTTCCATGTCCAGTTCTAACTGTTGCTTCCTGAACTGCATACAGATTTCTCAAGAGGCATGTCAGGTGGTCTGGTATGCCCATCTCTTGAAGAATTTTCCAGAGTTTATTGTGATCCATACAGTCAAAGGCTTTGACGTAGTCAATAAAGCAGAAGTAGATGTTTTTCTGGAACTCTCTTGCTTTTTTGATAATCCAAAGGATGTTGGCAATTTGATCTCTGGTTCCTTTCCTTTTTGTAAATCCAGTTTGAACATCTGGAAGTTCATGGTTCACATGTTGTTGAAGCCCTGCTTGGAGAATTTTGAGCATTACTTTACTAGTGGAAATGGCAAGCCACTCCAGTATTCTTGCCTGGAAAATCCCATTGACAGAGGAGCCTGGGAGGCTACAGTCCATGGGCTCACAAAGAGTCGGACACAACTGAGTGACTTCACTTTCTTTTCTTTCTTTAACAGTGTGTGAGATGAGTGAAATTGTGTGGTAATTTGATCATTCTTTGGCATTGCCTTTCTTTGGGATTGGAATGAAAACTGACCTTTTCCAGTTCTGTGGCCACTGCTGAGATTTCCAAATTTGCTGGCATATTGAGTGCAGCACTTTCACAGCATTATCTTTTAGGATTTGAAATACCTTTGCTTGGAATTCTGTCACCTCCATCAGCTTTGTTCATAGTCATGCTTCCTAAGGCCCACTTGACTTCGTATTCCAGGTCTAGGTGAGTGATCACATCATCATGATTATCTGGGTCATGATATTTTTTGTACAGTTCTTCTGTATATTATTGCCACCCCTTCTTAATATCTTCTGCTTTTGTTAGGTCCCTACCATTTCTGTCCTTTATTGTGCCCATCTTTGCATGAAATGTTCCCTTGGTATCTCTAATTTTCTTGAAGAGATCTCTAGTCTTTCCCATTCTGTTGTATTCCCCTATTTCTTTGCACTATTAATAGATCTTTTTTACTACAAGCATATACCTACTTGATAGTAGACTCAATTTTATGTTTCAAGAAAAGAGAAAAGAAAATTGGAAGTCTTGCTATCTGACCCCAGCAGTGGTGTGCTGGTAAATACTTAACAATCAGATATCAAAGAAAAAAAGAAAAGAAAGGATCTGACTTATAGTTGTTGCTGATTCAGTTCAGTTCAGCAGTCGCTCAGTTGTGTCTGACTCTTTGCAACCCCATGAATCACAGCACGCCAGGCCTCCCTGTCCATCACCAACTCCCGGAGTTCACTCAAACTCATGTCCATCGAGTCGGTGATGCCATCCAGCCATCTTATCCTCTGTCGTCCCCTCCTCCTCCTGCCCTCAATCCCCTCCCAGCATCAGAGTCTTTTCCAGTGAGTCAACTCTTCGCATCAGGTGGCCAAATTACTGGAGTTTCAGCTTTAGCATCACTCCTTCCAAAGAACACCCAGGACTGATCTTCTTTAGAATGGACTGGTTGGATCTCCTTGCAGTCCAAGGGACTCTCAAGAGTCTTCTCCTCAGTGTAGTATTTCCACTGTGGCTGACTGCAAGTTATCACCATGATTTCTGTGAATACAGAGTTGGGAAGAAATGCTCACAGTCAACTCTCTTTAGCTGGAAATAGCTGCCTCCAACACATTACTGAATCATAGATTCGTATTTCTACCTTTATCATGTCTTTGCCCCCCTACCCCTCTTTATCAAACTTTAAATATCTTAGCTATTGTGGTCATCCTGATTTTTTTTTCTTCTGTATTAAAACTTAATCTCAATCCCTTGAAACAAAATCCTAAGATAATAATGTTTTCCAGCTCTTTCTTTTCTATTATACATGCCCATCAAAGTTAACCCAGGTTAAACCAAGGGTTTTTTTTTTTTCTTTCCCCCGATATGTCCTCTCCTTTTCCCTGGCAGTAAAGGAGTCTGGAGAAAATTGTGAATCTATACATTAAAATTGTATCTTAATTCACAGTTGCTAAATTGTGGAGATTTTGTAGTGTTTTGACTACTCCTGTTATTTACCTCAATTGGTTCCTTCTATTACTCCTCAGGACAGCTCTTATAGCAGGTCATTACTCACTTTGAGGCTCTTGCTTTAATTCCATTCTTCCCACAAATCCCCCTCCAAGAACATAGAGCTCATGAATTACATTGCACAGTCCTCTCAATTTTACTTTTGTTCCTACTCTTCTCTCCCTACCTTCCATCAGTCTTTTTGAGAAATAAATACTCTGTTTCTTTCTAAAACTTAATCTTTGTTGTTATTGTTTAGTCGCTAAATCATGTCTGACTCTTTTGTGACCCCGTGGACTGTAGCCCACCAGGTTCCTCTGTCCATCGGATTTCCCAGGCAAGAATACTGGAGTGGGTTGCCATTTCCTTCCCCAGGGGAGTCTTCCCAACCCAGGGATCAAACCCAAGTCTCCTACATTGGCAGGCAGATTCTTTACTGCTGAGCCACCAATCTTTACTTTTTTTTTTCTTCTTTTTTTTGAGGGAATCACATCTTTTCTTTATGTGTCTTAATCCATCATTACTATAGTTTCCTCAGAATATTTTTGAATTTCACCATATTCTTACCCTCCACTTTGCTTCAGATCTGGAAATTTGAAGTGTTCTCGATGGAAATGTTCCCTGCCTTTGCTTCCCTATACCAAAGCAAAGCTGGGCCCGCTTGCCCAACAAGTTGTAAAGTAAATTTATTGACATCAAGTTGTGGTGAAAGAAAGTACTGTATTTATTACAGGGCCAAGCAAGGAAAACTGGCAGCTCATGCTCAAAAAGATCTGAATTCCCTGATGGCTGTCAGGAAAGAGTTTTTAAAGACAATGTAAGAGAGAGGGACATGGAGTGCATGACCCACTCGTGCTCATGCTCCGTTCTCTGATTGGTTGATGGTGAAGTAACACCATCAGGAACCTCAATCATCAACCTTCTGGTTCCACCCTGTCTGGGGTCTCCATGGTGGTGGTCAGTATGTAGTTAATGTCTTCTACCTGGTGGGGGTTTTAATCTGTGAAACATCTCAAGGATACGGCTCAGAATTTTATCTATAACCCTTGAAGAGGAACTAAATGTCCCTGACTTTGTTTTTTATGGCTAAACTATTATAATTTTATCTTGCTTGACTTTTTTCCTTTTTTTCTGCATTTTTATATTTCTCTGGTTAAATTTGTTCTTTGAAACTCTGAAAATGCCTGGGAGGCTAAAGCTTTTTTACAAACAAGAGGTAAGGAACAAAGAATTGAGGGGCAGCTAGGGGTGGGATTGATCCCTGGGAAGGTTCCCTCAGGATTCTGCTCAGTTTCAAAACAAAATCCTTTTCTCAACATGTCTTCACATAAAACCGCCAAATGTTACTTTTTTCTTTTACTGTCACCCTATAAAGAATTTTTGTGCCTTACATTTTTATTTTCCATATCATCCATTCCTTTTTTCCTTCATGGGACTCTAACTTATTGGGTTTGCAGGACTATACATTTCAAAAAAGCTGGCAATGTATCTTGTTCATAACACTTTGCAGTATGCTTGGGCAATCAATAAGTACTCATTGAATAAATATATGCCATCACTGCTCCTGAAACTGCTCTTACCTAGGTAATCAAGATTTCTTGTAATTTTTCAAAATAACCTTAAAAAATAGTTTTTAAACCGTCTGCGTGGTTTTCTGCAGCATCAGGCCCTCTGGAAGTCTTTTTAAATTTTTTTCTTAAAAACTGTCTATTTCTTAATTTCCATATTCATACTTTCTTTGTGTCTTCATCCTGTTTTAAAAAAAGCATTAAAATTGGTTCCTAATTTAGAACATACAAAATATTAACTTGAGATAGATTTATAAACCTAAAGATTTTTAAGCAAAATAAATAAATAAATAAAAACAAACAAATCCCCTAAATATAAAAGAAAAAATTAACTGGACTTCATAAAAGTTTAAAATATCTGCTTATCAGAATGTATCATTAAGAAACTGAAAAAGCCTACAGACTATAAGAAATACATATATTCAACAAAAGATTTTTTAAAAAACTTTTAAAAGTGATTGCCCCCAGTGTTTGCAATACACATTTACAGCTAATCCAAGTCTACTTTCAAATAATACTATACCACTTCACAAGTAATGCAATAAAGGAATGCAATAAAGTATCATATTGCAAGTAATGCAATATGATAACAAAATTATCCTAATTCCTCCTGCCTTCCTCTTGTATGATTGCTGTCATTCATTTTACTTATACATAAGCATATATAAGAATATACACATATGTGTGTGTGTGTGTATACGTATCAATGTGAGAAAATATAAAAGATATATATCGGTCTCTGCCCTTGGTTCCTGGCACACAGCTCTAGAATGTTTGTAATTTCCCAAGTCATGAAAGCACCAGATCATCTTTTGTTTCAATATTTGGTCTTTGACCCTGATTCTGATATCAAGCTCCTAAATCCTTCGGAATTTCCTCCGTGATAAGATGTCTTCTATGCTAAGGAGTTGACTCTGGATGGGCTCCTGGATAGGGGCTGGTCACCAGAAAGACCAAGCCATGATTAGAATCTTGGAATTTTCAGCCCCACCTCCCATTCTCCAGAGTAGAAAGGGGGGCTGGAAATGGAGTTAATGATTGCTTGTGCTTTTGTGATGAAGCCTCCCTTAAAATCTCCAAAGTATGGGTGAAGTTCAGAGAGTTTCTGGGTTATAAACATGGTGGTGCCGGGAGAGTGGAGTGCCAGGAGAGGGCACAGGGCCTCTGCTCTCCTTCCCCACATTCTGTGCCCGCTGCATCTCTTCAATCCAGATGTTCATCTGTATCCTTATGCATGTCTTTTTATAAAAACTGGGAAACAGTCAGTAAATTGTTTTCCTGAGTTCTATGAACTGTTCTAGAAAATTAATGGAACTGGTGGAGGGGATTGTGGGAAACTTCAAGCTGTAGCTGATCAGTCAGAAGCGCAAGTGACACCTAGACTTGCAATAGGTAACTGAGGTGGTACAGGCTTGTGGGACTGAGCCCGTAACCTGAGGCTGTCCACAGGTACACAGGCTCAGAATTAAGTTAAGCTGGTGTCACAGAACTGCTGGTTGTGGGAAAAACCCACACACGGCTGGTGTCAGTGTTGTGAGTGTGACAGTAGTGTGAGAGTAAAGGAGACACAAGAGGAAGATTGAAGATCTTCCTTATCACTTATAGAATGCATTGTTACTATGAAAAAATATTAGATCAATTAAGAATAAGGGTAATAAAGTTTTTATTTTACCTTCATTATTCCTTCTCCCATGTTCTTCCTTTCTTTCTCTAATTCCAAGGTTCTGACCTATATCATTTTCCTATATCGAGTTATTACTCAAGAACTTCTTTTGACATGTCTTGACATGTATTGACAACAAATCCCACCCCCCCCCCTTTTTTTTTTGAGAAAGTCTTTATATTTTCTTCACTTTCAAAGATAATTCTGCAGCATACAGAATTCCAGGCTGATTTTTTTTCTCTCAACATTTTAAAATAGTTTTATTACTCACATAATTTCTGAGAAGTAGGATGCAATTCTTATCTCTGTTCCACTATAAGATAAGATTTATTTTCCCTCTCTGGCTTCTTTCAAGAGTTTTTTATCTTTGATTTTCTGAAGTTTTCTTATGATATGCCTAAGTGTAGATATTTTTTTTTTTTTTTTTGGTAGGAGGGGGTGGTTTGGCATTTATTCTGCTTGTTCTCTGAGCTTCCTGTATCTTGATTTTGTGTCTAACAATAATTGGGAGAAATTCTCAGTGACTATTGCTTCAAATACTTTTTTTCTGTCCTTTTCTTTCTTTCTCCTCATGGTATTCCTGTTATGCATATTTTATAGCATTTGTAGTTGTCCCACAGGTTTTGGATATTCTATTTCCTCTTTTTATCTTTTTTCTCTTTGCCTCTCAGTTTTTGAAATTTCTATGGACATATCTACATGCTCAGAGATTTTTTTCCATAGCCATTTTCAGTTTAGTGCTGAGACTATCAAAGGCATTCTTAGTTTCTGTTACAGTCGTTTTGATCTCTATCATTCCCTTTTTATTATTTCTTAGACTTCCTATCTCTCTGCTTTACTTGCCCATCTGTTCTTTTTATATGTTACTGAACAAATTTGACACGAAACATTGCGTAAGTTAAAGGTGTATAGCATGTTACTTTGATAGATTTATATATGGTAATATGGCTGCTGTTATATTTATCCCATTCCATAATTATAGTACAATATTATTATCTCTATTCATTATCCTGTGTGCCCATCTGTTCTTGTATGCTGTCTATCTATTATGTCTTATCCATTAGAGTCATTAGCACATTAATCATAGTTGCTTTAAATTCCAGTCTGTTAATTCCAACTTGCTTACCATATGAGTGTAATTCTGATGCTTTTTCTGTCTTTTCAAACTGATTTTCTTGCCTCTTAATATGTTTTGTAATTTTTGTCAAAAGTTCTACATAGTGTACTAGGGAAATGGAACTTCATGAAATAGGCCTTTATTGGTGTGTTAGAAAGATATAGAGAGAGTGGAGTGTTCTACAGGCCTATGATTTTGTCTCAGACTTTTAGTGAATTTGTGCACCTGCTGTGAACTTTAGAAATGATTATCAGGTTTTTCCCCTACTTAGGTAAGACAGGATGGTAGTAGGTATCTAGGGTTAAATATTTTCTTTCTTTCATGTAGAAGACTAGAGTGGGCTTGAGTTGGGTTTACCTTTTACCTGGGTTGGTTAGACTCTGACAAAACCCCAATTGGTTAAAGCTCTGGTGAAATCGTTTCTTTGAGAGTAAGACTTGTTAAGAAGAACCAAAACCTCTGGTGTGTTTCACAATAGTTGTGTTTTCTCTCCCCCTGCTAGAAGCACAAAGGGGATTTCCTCTTTCACTGTGAGAATATGGTAGAGTTCCTGGAGGTAAAACTCACCCTAGTATCTGGTTATTAAGAAATTACACCTGCAGCTTGCACTGTAGTTCTTCAGGACAGAGCTAAGGTAGGACCATCTGGGTTGCACAGGTTCTTTTCATTGTTACTTGGTCTTTCCCATACTGGGCTGGAGTGCGTACTGTAGGTACAGCTGCTATTGACTGCCCTTATGGAAGGAATGTTAGAAACAGCACAAAAGTCATCAGGTCTACTCCATGGGCTAGATATTGCCAATTGGCAGCCAGAATTCATATCCATTATCTTTACTATTTCCTTTATATTACATATACATGGATTGGAAGGTTGGAAGGTAAATTTTCCAGACTTCTTGGCTACTAGGCTTATGAATGTGATTGAGGTTCTGCCAATGATTTGGTAACTGGGCAACTTTATGGAAGGCAGAGGCCATTCCTTTTCCCACATTGGCCGTTTTAGGGGAGGTCATCCTCCACATTCATGCCCCAGTCACCAGCTTTTTGTGGAGTGGCAGCCATTCAGTTGATACCAGTTCCCATTTCCTGATCTCTGGCATGGACACCGCGGTACTATTATTACTTTGACACCTACTGACAGCTCTTATCTCCCCATCTCTAGCTCTTCCAAAAATATTGCAAGCTTTTGATGATCTGTGTAAATAACGTCTGTTAAAATGCCTAGACTTCTTTCTATTCCCTCTGCGAAACACTGCAACACACCTCATTTTCAGATGAGGAAAAGGAATTTCTAGATTTAATTCAGGCTCAGAGAAGAGTCAATGGCAAAAAACTGGATTAGAATTAAGCTTTCTTATTTTCTTTAAAATATTCTATATCCACACATATAAAAAAGTTGCATAGTGTAGTAGAATATGAATGCTTGGAATTAAGTCTCTTTGAATTCTAGCTTTTCTACTTACTAGCTGCATGGCCTTGGGCAAGTCACTTGATTGTGCTTATCGATCACTTGATTATCATCAGTTTCCTTATTACACAAGGTTATTGTAAATATTGAGATAGTATTTATTGAATTTCTTGATGTTTGGTTAAGGAATTAATAAATACTCAGTACTCTTCCTTATGTCATGAAAATGAGCAAGAGATGATTGGGACACTGTCTTACACTTTGAGATTCTGTGATCACTACAGTATTTTTTATACTCTATATAAATCTCACACATTGGGTGATAAGACAATGGAAATCCTTGTAAATTGATGTTCAAAAGGCAAAGCCCTTCCTTTTAGAAGTAAGTAATGTGATAATGTGTGATAATGTGATAGTTATCAATATATTTTAAATATCAGTATCAATAATGTGATAGTTCACAATATATTTTAAACTTAAAAAGGTCCTTAAAAACTTAAAAGGTCCTTAAAATCCCTGTGTTAGCTGCTGCTGAGTCGATTCAGTCGTGTCCGACTCTGTGCGACCTCATAGACAGCAGCCCACCAGGCTCCGCCGTCCCTGGGATTCTCCAGGCAAGAACACTGGAGTGAGTTCCCATTTCCTTCACCAATGCATGAAAGTGAAAAGTGAAAGTGAAGTCGCTCAGTTGTGTTCGAATCTTAGCTACCCCATGGATTGAAGCCCACCAAGCTCCTCCGTCCATGGGATTTTCCAGGCAGGAGTACTGCAGTGGGTTGCCACTGCCTTCTCCATTTGTTACCTGGGGTACCCTCAATTAAACATTATTGAATTTTTAATACTAGTACTGTACTATACTAGTATGCAGATGCCAATTCTCATAATGTTGATTCTGACTTACAGACCTTAAATTAAATAATATATTTACTCAGTCAGCATGTACCTGGAAGGCTCTAAAGTTTGTTTGAATAGGGAATGACATTATTAAAACTGTTCTTGTCATACTATGAAACAACTATGGAAGTGTAGAGATGAGAATCTTAAGGAACAGTTAGGAGATAATAATTACAATGGCTCAGGCAAATTATCACAAGGATTCAATCTAACGTGGAGAAATATGAATGAAAAGGAAAGACTGAATTTGAGGGAAATTTTGTAATAAAAATTGACATAAATCAGGGCTTACTAAACATGAGTCATTGGAGAAAGGCCAATGGTGAGTCCAAGTTTTCAGAATTATTATTTGTTCAGATGGCAGGTGAGCCAGCAGGATAATGAAGAGCAAGAATGTCTTTGCAGTTCAGATGTGGCAGATATATTATATTAAGTTTATGACTGGTGGAATTTGAGATTCTTATGGAATGTCCAGATAGAGATTCTTCTGTGGAGCTGAGAGGGAACACAGACAGCAGAGACTAATTGATCCTAGGGTCCATTGGTGATTCTGAAGAAGAGTAGGCTTAAAGAAATAAGAGAATATTATTTTTGGAACCCAAGTAAAATAAAGAACTTGAAAAGGAGACAAAGATTAGTAAGGCAAGAGAATAGGAATTGAGATAATCATATGCTAAAGACTGAGGAGGTGAAAGAAAAACATTAAATAAAAGGAGATTCTCTGGAGCAATGAAGAAACTAGGACTCAGGAACTGCTAATGGATTTGGCATAAGAAGATGAATTTCTTTTGAATTCTGAGGGTAGAAACACAAATCAAAAGGATAAAATGGTGACTGGAAACACTACATCCAAACATTTCTGAGTTTTGCATTCTTAGTAGGTCAAAGCATACATTATGGTGTAATGGGTATGGCCTGTATTATGGATTGCATATCTGGCTATCATAATTATATATGTCATATCAAAGTGTATTTCCTTTCATTTGTTCACAAATTGCATGTTAACAGTGACAGTGTTAAAATGTTTGTGCTTCTTCAAACTTCAACTGTAGTCAAGCTTCCATAAAAGAGAAATAAGAACCGTTTGGTTATTGTTTAGAAATGCCATGTGAGTCAGTAGGTTTTATTTCTGAATTCTTAGATAATTTATCAACGTTAACTGACTTAAATTTCACTCTCTTCCCTTAAAAAATGTTAGGTACCATCCAGAAAGTAGTCATGGAGAAAAGAGAGATGTCCAAAGTTCCTAATGTCTCTACCTGAGAGGGTTGTTTGTTTGATGTGGGTTTATTTGTGTGTGTGGGCGGGGGGTAAAAAATAAATAACATAGGGCTAACAGAACTTCTTTCTTTTCTGTTGTGCCTGATAATGACACAACTTATCACCTTAAGCCATGTCATATTACATTTATTTCCACTTGTAGCCTTAGGCAAAGCTACCAAATACCAAAGGCTTATATTACATCTCTGTTCAGATATCTTTCTCCTAGAAAGGATCAAGAGACAAAGACTGCAATGATACTCTCAATTTTCAGACAAAATATCTGTATTAAGAGGTCATGACCATCATTCCTGAAGTTGGATATGATTAGCAAACACTTCCATATGTTGCCCTTTATATATATGGTAACTGTAATTACTTTTGATGTAGTTATGTGACATTTCAAAAACATGATTCCATGAGATGCAAATCATTAAAATAAAAATGAAATATAACCTGAGTTTATGATATTTAAAAAAATTAAGCATCCATGTTGTCATATTTTAAAGCACCTAAGAATACTTGAGTAACCATCAAGATATAGAATCTACTTTTTAAATACCTAAAGATATTTAAATGTTCTGATTAAACCTAACAAGAGATTTCAACTTTTATGCTAGATCAATTAAAGAAATAAAGTATTTCACTTTGTAATAGCTGTTTATTCTTACTATATCATTAAAAGCTATTTTTTCCCTAAGAATTTGGAACATGCAGTATCACTACATCATGGTGAGAAATATTTATTTTGTTGGAAATGTGTGAATTTAGAGAATTAAATGAAAATTATGAGAGGAATTTGGCTCTTTAATATGACTCCCAAATGCAGACTCAACGTTTTAATCCATTATTTTCAATCAGGCAGGATTAGGGTGAAAAACTTTAATTTTCTTACTCAAATAAGAAAGAGTATAAACTTTGCACAACCATAATTCTATAGGACATCATTTAAATTATATATCTACCATCTAAGGCTAATATCTACATGAAATATTCCAGGTAGATGAAGTTAATGTATGGCAGAACTCCAGAGAAGGTAGAATTCTCTGAATGAGAAAACTAAGCAAGTACTCAGTCTCTTCCAGGGAAGTGCTGCTGTCTCTGAAATTCTCCTTCTTCCACTCTGGTCTCCTTTACCAGAGTATGTCCTTTTGGAACAGTTTTTCCATACATTCCTGGTAGTTTGATGGGTTACAAGCCCTAAATAGTAACAGTTAGTGCTGTTAACAGTTTGTTGTCATGGTTGCAGAAACACTAACTACAGTAGACAATTAAACCAACTTCATGATATGCCTTTCCTGCAAGACTGAAATTCTAATTTTCCAGTTGTACTTGGATCTGAAATTTGGCTTCACAGGAGTTCAATATGTCCCAGGATAAAGAGAAACCAAATTTACACTGTGTTTTAAGTGGTTGGCACTGCTTTTTCAAGCAAGGAACACAATTTACAGACTGGAACATAATAGTAGGTAATAAAATCACAGAATTTATTTAGAAGTTTTTTTCATTCTTTTTTTAATCCCAGAGTTTTTTGTCCAACATTAGATTTTCTTAGTTTTTCAATGGCTATTGTTTATCTAACAAAGAAAGCAGAGATAGCTTAAATTCTGGAAAGAAACGGTCAAAGATAAGAACTAATCAATCTCCAGTAATTCTTTCCACTCATTTTGTTTGCTCCCTTTTTAAATTTCTCACCATGAGTCTCTGCAAGTTTACAGTTCAGAGTTCCTTTGACCTTGTACAAAGAACTGCTGTTCCTTAAGCACAGAAGCTCTGGGTGTGAGGTGGACTGTCCGGAAATTGACATAAGAAACTAGAGCTCCAAAAAGATGAGATAGCCATTTCCCATTCCAAGAATTACATACAATTCTTTTCTTGTTTTAGAGGTAACAGGAAAAGTTGATTTAACTTAATTAAAATCTGATTTTAAGGCCTGTTATGAGGTTAACATACAACTGGACAAATTTAGCATATCTGATTATACCCATGAGATATCAGTTTGACTTTGTAAATGATAACAAGGGATCCAAAGTTACTCAAAGCAATTTATAGATATCCCTCACTATCATAATTGGTGACCTTAGAACTTCAGTTGAAGTTATATCTGTGCATATGTCTGCTAAGTTAGCTGGTATTTTCAGAAAGAAAATGAAACATAATGCATTTTTTAAAAAAATAAAAGGAGAAAAGAAGATGCTTTAGACTCAGAATAATGGGTAATGTTTTGACAGGAATAGAATGGTGAGTTTTCCTGAAAGTTTACTTAGTCACACCAGGTTTTATCTGATATTTTTGGGGAGAATGTCTGCACTCATGAATGACAATTAGTTGCATGCCTGTGTATTACATTCAATACTGGAATCTAATTCAAAATGAACCCCACTTCAAAGAGCAAGTTGAGATGGACACTATGGTCCCAAACCAAACAAGTTCTGTAGAGTTGAGAAGGGATTGAGTGGTAGTGTTATTGCCAGAATGGGGAAGAGCGAGGGAGCCATGGTCACTCCTACACATTCTCATTAGCTCTGTAAACACTGGTTAAATTGAACATAGGTTGGTAACTTAAAATTCAACATATCATCACTGCAATGCAGAAGAATCCACACAAGCACCTACCTAGCAAGTTTCGGCCAGCAGTGCAGGGTGGGACAGGGGAACAGAAGCACTGGCAATGATCCCAGGGACAAGTAGGGGGCTGGTGGCACTGCAGTTACATGGAGAGAGCCACTTTGAAGCAGCTGCGGAAATAGACACGTCTAATACCATGAAAGCTAGAACAACTTCCCAAAGGCATGCTGAACCCGTAGACACTCCAAAACCTACTACTGGACACTGCACTGCCCTTCAGAGAGAGGAGATCTAGCTCCATCAATCAGAACACAGGCACAAGCTCCACCAACCAGAAAACATCACAGGACACTAACTCAGCCCCATCCACAAGGGCAGACTCCACAACCAAGAACTACGGCCTTGAAAACCCTTTTTAAATTTTTTTTTTCCTTTTTCATTTTTCTTCTCCTATAAATCACACTGTTTGTTCCCTCAACATATCTCCACCTTCACACTAGCATTTAGTGGTGCTGTGGAGTTTTCCTCATTGTTTTTCTTGTTATTAAAAAAAAGTCATTTTAAGATTCTTTCTTCTTATCAATCACACTGCATATTCCCCAACATATTTCACTATCACATTAGCTTTCTGCGGTGCTGTGGAGTTTTCCTTTTTAATTTTCTTTGTTAAAAAAAAAAATTCATTTTAAGATATTTTTTCTTATAAATCACACGGTTTATTCCCCCTACATATTTCCATCTCCATATTAACCTTTTGCAGTGCTGTGGAGTTTTCCTCTTTGTGTTTCTTGTCAAAAAAAAAGCAAAAGAAAAATTCATTTTAGGTGTTTTTTTTTCTTTTTTTCTCTTTCTCACTTTTTTTTCCTCGAATTTTTTTGGATTTTATTTTGGATGTATTCAATTGCTTTTCCTACTGTTCTTTACCAGCTGTAAATATTCTTGAATATATATAAATCTTTTCCATACATGTCTATTCATCTTTGCTTTTCTATTTTTTCTTTTCTCTCTCTTTTTATTTTTTAAATCCTCTTCTCCACCCCTTCCTTTTCTCTTTTCTCTCCTTCTCTTTCTCTCTCTCTCTTTTTTTATTCTCCTTTTTTTCCCTTCACTCTTTCTTATTTCACCAGTTAAGCTAAATTGTTGAGCTCTCTATGCTATATTCCCAGGTTGTCCTGCTCATGCTCAGATTTCCAGATTGAGCATTAGTTAACTCTGCCTTCAATTGGTTGCTATCATCACTGGTTTCCCTTGCTCACCAAGCCAACCTCCTGCACCCTTTGCTTTAGAACACTTTGGTTATAACTATATGTGTGGAAGTGTGTGTATATGTCCCAGTACTTATGTAATTACCTACTTGATCTCCTCCCACTAGAACAAAGGTAACGAGTCACCCCTAACAAGAAATCAACACAAAGCACCCAACCAACATTTCCTTCCAAGGGCAAAAATCAAAAGGAAGAAGTAATACAACCCTAAAGCCTGGGGAAAGGAGACTTCAAGTGGAACAAATTAGGGGGAAAAAAAGATGATGAAAAGACAGAGAAATACAATACAAATGAAAGAGCAAGGTAGAAACTCACAAGACCAAATAAACAAATAGGAAAGAAATAATCTACCTGAAAGAAAATTCAGAATGATGATAGTAAAGATGCTCCCAAGACTTGAAAATAGAATGGAGAAAATGCAAGGAGCACTTAACACAGTTAATACAATCACCAAGGACATAGAAGAAATAAAGAATAAGCAAACAGAGACGAATAACACATTTACTGAAATTAAAAATACACTAGAAGGAACCAAGAGCAGAATAACTGAAGCAGAGGAGTGGATAAGTGAGCTGGAGGCTAGAATGGTGGAAATGACTGCTGAAGAGCACTATAAAGGGAAAGGAATGAAAAGAATTGAGGAAAGCCTCAGAGACCTTTGTAACAATATTAACTGCACCAATATTTGAGTTATAGGGGTCTCAGAGGAAGAAGAAAAAAAGAAAGTCACTGAGAAAATTTTTGAAGGAATTATATTTGAAAACTTCCCCAACATGGGAAAGGAAATAATCAATCAAATTCAAGAAGTGCAGAGTCCCCTACAGGTTAAACCCAAGGAGAAACACATCGAGACACATATTAATCAAGCTAACAGAGATTAAGCACAAAGAAAGGATATTAAAAGCAGCAAGGGAAAGGCAATAAGTAACATACAAGGGAAAACCCATACAATTAATGGTGGATCTTTCAGCAGAAACTCTACGGGCCAGAAAGGAATGGCAGGATATATTTAAAGTACTGAAAGAGAAAAACCTACAACCACAATTACTATATCTAGCAAAGATCTCATTCAAAGTTGACAGAGAAATGAAAAGCTTTATAGACAAGCAGAAATTAAGAGAATTCAGCACCATCAAACCTGCCTTGCAACAAATACTAAAGGGACTTACATAGCCAGTAAACACAAAAGAAATGAAAGACCTACAAAAACAAGCCCAAAACAATCAAGAAAATGCCAATAGGAACATATATATCAATAATTACCTTAAATGTAAATGGATTAAATACACCAGCCAAAAGATACAGACTCACTGAATGGATACAAAAACAAGACCCATATATATCCTGCCTACAGGAGACCCACTTCAGACCTAGAGACACATACAGACTGAAAGTAAAAGGATGGAAAACAATATTCCATGTGAATGGAACCAAAAGAAAGCTGGAATGGCAATCCTTATTTCAGACAAAATAGACTTTAAAATAAAGAGTATCATAAAAGACAAATAAGGACGCTAAATAATGATCAAGGGATCAATCCAAGAAGACATAACAATTGTAAATGTCTATGCACCCAACATAGGAGCCCCTCAATGCATAAGGCAAACACTAATGGTCATAACAAACACCCTCTTCCAACAATACAAGAGAAGACTCTACGCATGGACATCACCAGATGGTCAACACCAAAATCAGATTGATTATATTCTTTGAAGCCAAAGATGGAGAAGCTCTATACAGTCAGCAAAAACAAGACCAGGAGCTGATTGTGGCTCAGACCATGAACTCCGTATTGCCAAATTCAGACTTAAATTGAAGAAAGTAGGGAAAACCACTAGACCATTCAGGTATGACCTAAATCAAATCCCTGAAGTGAGAAATAGATTTAAGGGCCTAGATCTGATAGACAGAGTGCCTGACGAACTATGGAATGAGGTTCGTGACGTTGTACAGGAGACAGGGATCAAGACCATCCCCATGGAAAAGAAATGCAAAACAGCAAAATGGCTGTCTGGGGAGGCCTTACAAATAGCTGTGAAAAGAAGAGAAGCGAAAAGCAAAGGAGAAAAGGAAAGATATAAACATCTGAATGCAGAGTTCCAAAGAATAGCAAGAAGAGATAAGAAAGCCTTCTTCAGCGATCAATGCAAAGAAATAGAGGAGAACAACAGAATGGGAAAGACTAGAGATCTCTTCGAGAAAATTAGAGGTACCAAGGGAACATTTCATGCAAAGATGGGTTCGATAAAGGACAGAAATGGTATGGACCTAACAGAAGCAGAAGATATTAAGAAGAGGTGGCAAGAATACACAGAAGAATTATACAAAAAATCTTCACAGCCCAGATAATCACGATGGTGTGATCACTAACCTAGAGCCAGACATCCTGGAATGTGAAGTCAAGTGGGCCTTAAAAAGCATCATAACGAACAAAGCTAGTGGAGGTGATAGAATTCCAGTTGAGCTATTCCAAATCCTGAAAGATGATGCTGTGAAAGTTCTACACTCAATATGCCAGCAAATTTGGAAAACTCAGCAGTGGCCACAGGACTGGAAAAGGTCAGTTTTCATTCCAATCCCAAAGAAAGGCAATGCCGAAGAATGCTCAAACTACCACACAATTGCACTCATCTCACATGCTAGTAAAGTAATGCTCAAAATTCTCCAAGCCAGGCTTCCATAATACGTGAACCATGAATTTCCTAATGTTCAAGCTGGTTTTACAAAAGGCAGAGGAACCAGAGATCAAATTGCCAACATCCTCTGGATCATGGAAAAAGCAAGAGAAACATCTATTTCTGCTTTATTGACTATGCCAAAGCCTCTGACTGTATGGATGACAATAAACTGTGGAAAATTCTTCAAGAGATGGGAATACCAGACCACCTGACCTGCCTCTTGAGAAACCTATATGCAGATCAGGAGGCAACAGTTAGAACTGGACATGGAACAACAGACTGGTTCCAAATAGGAAAAGAAGTTCGTCAAAGCTGTATATTGTCACTCTGCTTATTTAACTTATATGCAGCGTACATCATGAGAAACGCTGGACTGGAAGAAACACAACCTGGAATCAAGATTGCTGGGAGAAATATTAATAACCTCAGATATACAGATGATACCACCCTTATGGCAGAAAGTGAAGAGGAACTAAAAAGCTTCTTGATGAGAGTGAAAGAGGAGAGTGAAACATTTGGCTTAAAGTTCAACATTCAGATGGAGAAGGCAATGGCACCCCGCTCCAGTACTTTTGCCTAGAAAATCCCATGGACGGAGGAGCTTGGTAGGCTGCAGTCCATGGGGTCGCTAGAGTCGGACACGACTGAGTGACTTCACTTTCACTTTTCACTTTCATGCATTGGAGAAGGAAATGGCAACCCACTCCAGTGTTCTTGCCTGGAAAATCCCAGGGACAGGGAAGCCTGGTGGGCTGCCGTCTATGGGGTCGCACAAAGTCGGACATGACTGAAGCGACTTAGCAGCAGCAGCAGCAGCAACATTCAGAAAACAAAGATCATGGCATCTGGTCCCATCACTTCATGGGAAGTAGATGGGGAAACAGTGGAAACAGTGTCAGACTTTATTTTTTTGGGCTCCAAAATCACTGCAGATGGTGATTGCAGCCATGAAATTAAGAGACGCTTACTCCTTGGAGGAAAAGTTATGACCAACCTAGATAGCATATTGAAAAGCAGAGACATTACTTTGCCAACAAAGGTCTGTCTAGTCAAGGCTATGGTTTTTCCCAGTGGTCATGTATGGATCTGAGAGTTGGACTGTCAAGAAAGCTGAGTGCCAAAGAATTGATACTTTTGAACTGTGATGTTGGAGAAGACTCTTGAGAGTCCCTTGGACTACAAGGAGATCCAACCAGTCCATTCTAAAGGAGATCAGCCCTGGGATTTCTTTGGAAGGAATGATGCTAAAGCTGAAACTCCAGTACTTTGGCCACCTCATGCAAAGAGTTGACTCACTGTAAAAGACTCTGATGCTGGGAGGGATCGGGGGCAGGAGGAGAAGGGGACGACAGAGGATGAGATGGCTGGATGGCATCACCGACTCGATTGACATGAGTTTTTGTGAACTCCAGGAGTTGGTGATGGACAGGGAGGCCTGCCCTGCTACGATTCACAGGGTTGCAAAGAGTCGGTCACAACTGAGCGACTGAACTCAACTGATAAGCACTGATGAAGGAAATCAAAGATGACATAAACAGATGGAGAGATATTCCATGTAGCTGGGTGGGAAGAATCTATATTGTCAAAATGACTATACTACCAAATGCAATCTACAGATTCAATGTGATCCCTATGAAATTACCAATGACTTTCTTCACAAAACTAAAATAAAAAATTTCACAATTCATATGGAAACACAAAAGACCCCAAATAGTCAAAGCAGTGTTGAGAAAGAAGAATGGAACTGGAGGAATCAACCTTCTTGACTTCAGACTGTACTACAAAACTACAGTCATCAAGACAGTATGTTACTGGCACAAAAAGAGAAATATAGATCAATGGAACAAGATAGAGAACCTGGAGATATAGCCACGCACCTATGGGTACCTTGTTTTTGACAAAGGAGGCAAGAATATACAATGGGGCTAAGACAGCCCCTTCAATAAGTGGTGCTGGGAAAACTGGACAGCTATGTGCAAAAGAATGAAATTAGATCACTACCTAATACCATACGAAAAGATAAACTCAAAATGGATTAAAGACCTAAATGTATGACCAGAAAATATAAAACTCTGAGAGGAAAACATAAGCAGAACACTTGATGACATAAAGCAAGATCTTCTGTGACCCACCTCCTAGAGTAATGTAAATAAAAATAAAAATAAACAAGTGGAACCTAATTAAACTTAAAAGCTTTTGCACAGCAAAAGAAAGTACAAACAAGGTGAAATGACAACCCTCAGAATGGGAGAAAATAATAGCACGGGAAACAACTAGTAAATAATTAATTTCTAAAATATACAAGCAGATTATACAACTCAATATCAAAAAAGCAAACAACCCAGTCAAAAAGTGGGAAAGGGACCTGAAGAGACATTTCTCCAAAGAAGACATACAGATGGCTAACAAGTACCTGCAAAGATACTCAACATTACTCATTATCAGTCAGTCAGTTCAGTTCAGTCCCTCAGTCGTGTCCGACTCTTTGCAACCCCATGAACTGCAGCACACCAGGCCTCCCTGGTCCATCACCAACTCCCAGAGTTCACTCAAATTCATGTCCATCGAGTCGATGATGCCATCCAGCCATCTCATCCTCTGTCGTCCCCTTCTCCTCCTGCCCCCAATCTCTCCCAGCATCACGTTCTTTTCCAATGAGTCAACTCTTTGCATGAGGCGGCCAAAGTATTGGAGTTCCAGCTTTAGCATCAGTCCTTCCAATGAACACCCAGGACTGATCTCCTCCAGAATGGACTGGCTGGATCTCCTTGCAGTCCAAGGGTCTTCTCCAACATCACAGTTCAAAAGCATCAATTCTTCAGCGCTCAGCTTTCTTCACAGTCCAACTCTCACATCCCTACATGACCATTGGAAAAACCATAGCCTTGACTAGACAGACCTTTGTTGGCAAAATAATGTCTCTGCTTTTCAATATGCTATCTTGGTTGGTCATAACTTTCCTTCCAAGGAGTAAGTGTCTTTTAATTTCATGGCTGCAATCACCATCTGCAGTGATTTTGAGAAATGCAAATCAAAACTACAATGAGCTACCACCTCTCACCGGTCAGAATGGCTGTAATCAAAAAGTCTACAAACAACAAACGCTGGAGAGGGTGTGGACAAAAGGAAACACTCTTGCACTGCTGGTGGGAATATAAACTGATACAGCCACTATGGAAGAAGACATGGAGACTCCTTAAAAAGCTAGGAATAAAACCACCATATGACCCAGCAATCCCACTCCTAAGCATATACCCTGAGGAAATAAAAACTGAAAAAGACACATGTACCCCAGTGTTCACTGCAGCTCTATTTACAATAGCTAGAACATGGAAGCATCCTAGATGTCCATTGACAAATGAATGGATAAAGAAGCTGTGGTACATAAATACAATGGAATACTGCTGCTGCTAAGTCGCTTCAGTCACGTCCGACTCTGTGCGACCCCATAGAGGACAGCCCACCAGGCTCCCCCGTCCCTGGGATTCTCCAGGCAAGAACACTGGAGTGGGTTGCCATTTCCTTCTCCAGTGCATGAAAGTGAAAACTCAAAGTGAAGTTGCTCAGTCATGTCCAACTCTTAGCGACCCCATGGACCGCAGCCTACCAGGCACCTCCAAATGCAATAGTACTTAGCCATTAAAAAGAAACAGATTTGAATCTGTTCTAATGAGGTGGATGAAACTAGAGCCCATTATACAGAATGAAGTAAGTCAAAAATAGAAATGTAAATATCACATATTGACAAATATGTATGGAATCTGAAGAGATGGCACTGATGATTTCATTTTCAGGGAGGCAATGGAGAAACAGAAATAGAGACCAGACCTATGGACAAGGTGGGAGGGAGGAGGGAGAAGGGGAGATGTATGGCAAGAGTAACATAGAAATTTACAATACTATGTGTAAAATAGATAGCCAATGGGAATTTGCTGTATGACTCAGGGAACTCAAACAGGGCTCTGCGACAGGCTAAAGGGTGGGGTAGGGAGGGAGATGGGAGGGATGTCTTGGAGGGAGGGGACATGGATATACCTATGGCTGATTCTTGGTGATGTATGACAGAAAAGCACAAAATTCTCTAAAGCAATTATCCTTCAGTTAAAAAATTAAACAGAAATTCAACATATCAGCCAAGCAAGCTCATCCTCTCAAGGAGGCATATTCCTCGTTCGTTCAGAGCTCCTTTTCACTGGTAAGAGGACACCATCCACCCCACCCCACCTTGCTGCTAATCAAACCTAAAACTTGGAAGCAATCCATGAGTTTTCATTCTCTCTTAGTCTACATCTAGTCATTCATGAAATTGATTTTCTTACCTCAGAAATATGTCTGGACTATTAAAACTTCTTCTTATGTCATCATCATTGAAATTACTGTGGAAGTTTCCTAATCTCTCTCTTCATGTCTAGGTCTGCCCTTTCTAATTCATTTTTGGCCCAGGAACCAGAAGAATCTTCTTTGAAAATACAAATCTAATCTTGTCACTACCTTTGTACAACTGTGTGAAAACTTCACATTGTCTTAAAATATACAAAATTCTGACAAAACAATCCACAGTCTTTATAGCTGTAGCCTTAGCTCACTTTACCTTTGTCATTTACGCTATACATCTTCCAGTCCTCGGTCAGATTTCAAGCTTTATTTACAGAGTCTTGGTTCTAGGGTTTCATTGGCGGGGGCTAGGTATGGAATGCTATTACTCCTTCATTTTCACCCTCCTCATGTTCATTCTTTCCTGTCAGTTAAAGAGTTCTTTCAAGAAACCTTCCTCACTCCTAGACAAGTTTAAATCCCCACATTCTGACCCAAAGCCTTTGTGAACTGAACCCCTTCTCCACACTTCAGCTCAGTTTCATACCTAATTTTAAGCTCCATGTTAGGTTAAAGTTAGGTATGAATTTTAACCTAAAGTTAAAGTTTAGGTTTAACTTTAGGTTAACCTAAAGTTAAGCTCAGAGTTCATACCTAACTTTAAGTTCCAGCTTAAAGTTAGGTATGAACACTGTCCATACCTAACACTGTCCAGCTCAGTCTTCATACCTAACTTTAAGCTCCTTCTATCTTGTTTACCCTTGGTCTCCTTATTTCTACTATAAATCCTGAAAACTTAGTGGAAGCATGATAAATATTTATTTATACAAATTGAGAGAAATACATTAGAATAATAAAATCATGTGTATCGGCTTCCTTTCAAATGCTGAAGACTAGCAATTTCAAAGCACTACACCTATATTGTCATAATCCATACTTTACTTCTGCTTTGCACATTTGAATGGTTTGTGAGTGTATATGAGTGTGTGTTTATGTATAGGTGTGTGTTAAATGGAGGAGAGTGGAAAGAAATAAAGTATGAGTACCAAGGCCCACCCCACCCCTATTTTTTTTTTTGCCAATAGTATGAAAAACACTATGGGGGACAATTGGCCTTCTTTTTATCAAAGTCTTACCATGTTCTGAAGTCTTCTCTAGGCTTCTTGGTAGAAGAACATATACCAAAACAGAAAGGTTTATAAAATGCAAATAGAAATCCTCTGGAGAATAAATCATAGCATACCCTGATTCCTCTGTCTGCCTTTAAAGATGTGAAGATCTGAGAGAATATATAAAACCCAATCCCTTCCTGTGGTTTTAAGAAAATATTGAGAACAAAACACATGTAACCCTGAGCACATACTTGCAGTCACTCTAAGTAAATGTTACCTCTGCATTGTGGAGGAAGGAATTTTGTAACTCCCAGCTTTTGAAAATTAGCTAGTTCCTCCCCACCCCCCCGCCAAAAAAAAACACGTTATTGAGAAGTCTATATACTTTGGAAGCAGTATATTTCTCAAATCCTCTACATTGGGATAGTATTTCTCTGTAGATGTTTATAAGTTTAATAAAGAAAACCCTACATCTTTGGGGGTTGGATGAATTACATTGCACTATATCATACTATTAAATTTTTTGAGAGGTGTAGTTGTGAAGAAACTTGGGCAACACAGATTAACTTAGATTTTCCAGATATTTTATCATGTAGCCAAACTCTTTATTTGTTTGTTTATTAGGTTTGAATGCTTGTTAAAATCCAAGCCACTCTGAAAAAAAATGATGAATTATTCTAGTGTGATAGGAAAGAAAGTAAGTTCCACGCTAGCAACTTTATCGGTCTCTTTTACCCCTCAGATAACCTAGCATAGCCTAGTCTCAGTCACAATTTGTAAAATGACAGTAATCACACCTAGTCCCTAGTTGATGGAATGAGAATTAAAGGATAAACATGTACTAGAATTCCTACTCAAAAGTCTCTTTTATGTCCCAAACCAGAGGAGAAAAACTGTGATAAAACACTTTATACAAAATATATACCGCAGCATTTATTGTAACATTATAATCATGACATAAGGATTTACATAAAATAAACAGCAATGCTTTTTGCACTGTGGTAACTTTAAAAATGGAGGTTATGTACAAATTCCGGTTGTTGCCATCAGAAGTTGCACAGCTGAATGGCAAGCAGCACCACACATGTGCACAGGGAGAACTCGATGGGCACTGCAATCAAAGCGCAGGGAGATGCACTTTACAGATGAGCAAAGCAACTGCGGAAACAATGGCTCTGAATGTCTTTTTATATTCACATCACTCTCAGCATGTCTGCAAAACAGACTTCAAGGAATGAAAAGTTGGAAATCGGAGCACACAGCATCTGGGTTTCTAGACAAGTCTAGGTTATGAATTAGAAATGACTGAATTTGAATTCTCTGTCACATTTGTGCCAGCTCAGGAACCTGACTTTTATCCCCTTACCACTTCCTTCCCCGCTCCTAGGACCCATCACTTGTGGTTAAATAAAGGCGAATTCAAGTTAAGAGGAGAACTCAGACACCACAGAGTAAACACTCACAGCATTCTCCACCTAAAAGTTACGCTTCAGAGAAAACAAATGATTTTTTTCCCTCGGTAGAATTGCTGTAAGCGAATATATGACAGTTCACAGACTTTCATTCTGGTGAAGCTAACTAGAAATGGAAATCACTGAATCAGACTTGAAATGAAAATTATCTGCAAGAGTCTCATTTATTTCAAGTTTCAATGATTTCCCCATGTGAATTTTACTAAATTCATGTTAAATAAATAGGAAAGTCAAAGCATGATTTCTCTTTTAAAAGGACAAGAAAGTAATACTAAATCTTAAGGCTTGGAAATCAGGCATTCAGTTCAGTCAGTATCAGTTCAGTCACTCAGTCGTGTCCAACTCTTTGTGGCCTCCAGGGACTGCAGCATAACAGGCTTCCCTGTCTGTCACCAATTCCTGGAGCGTGCTCAAACTCATGTCCATGGAGTCGGTGATACCATCCAACCATCTCAGCCTTTGTCATCTCCTTCTCCTCCTGCCTTCAATCTTTCCCAGCATTAGGATGGGAAATGAGTCAGTTTTTTCAAATGAGTCAGTTCTTCGCATCAGGTGGCCAAAATATTGGAGCTTCAGCTTCAGCTTCAGCATCAGTCCTTCCAGTGAATATTCAGAACTGATTTCCTTCAGGATGGACTTCCGTATTGTACAAGGGACTCTCAAGAGTCTTCTCCAACACCACAGTACAAAAGCATCAATTCTTCAGCGCTCAGCTTTCTTTATAGTCCAACTCTCACATCCATACGCGACTACTGGAAAAACCATAGCTTTGACTAGATGGACCTTTGTTGGCAAAGTAATGTCTCTGCTTTATAATATGCTGTCTAGGATGGTCATAGCATTTCTTCCAAGGAGTCTTTTAATTTCATGGCAGCAGTCACCATCTGAAGTGGTTTTGGAGGCCCCCAAAATAAAGTCTCTAACCCTTTCCATTGTTTCCCCATCTAATTGCCATGAAATGATAGGACCAGATGCCATGATCTTAGTTTTCTGAATGTTGTCTTTTAAGTCAACTTTTTCACTCTCCTCTTTTACTTTCATCAAGAGGCTCTCTAGTTTGTCTTTGCTTTCTACCATAAGGGTGGTGTCATCTGCATATATGAGGTTATTGATATTTCTCCCAGCAATCTTGATTCCAGTTTGTGCTTCTTCCAGTCTAGCGTTTCTCATGATGTACTCTGCATATAAGTTAAATAAGCAGAATGACAATATACAGCCTTGACGTACTCCTTTTCCTATTTGGAACCAGTCTGTTGTTCCATGTCCAGTTCTAACTGTTGCTTCTTGACCTGCATACAGATTTCTCAGGATGCAGGTCAGGTAGTATGGTATTTCCATCTCTTTAAGAATTTCCATAATATTTTGTGATCCACACAGTCAAAAGCTTTGGCATAATCAATAAAGCAGAAGTAGATGTTTTTTCTGGAACTCTCTTGGTTTTTTGATGATCCAGAAGGTGTTGGCAATTTGATCTCTGGTTCCTCTGCCTTTTCTAAATCCAGCTTGAACATCTGGAAGTTCACGGTTCACATACTGTTGAAGCCTGTGTTGGAGGATTTTGAGTGTTACTTTGCTAGCGTGTGAGATGAGTGCAATTGTGTCGTAATTTGAACATTCTTTGGCATTGCCTTTCTTTGGGATTGGAATCAAAACTGACCTTTTCCAGTCCTGTGGCCACTGCTGTATTGTCCAAATTTGCTGACATATTGAGTGGAGCACTCTCACAGCATCATCTTTTAGGATTTGAAATAACTCAAGTGGTATTCTATCACCTTCACTAGCTTTTGATTAATTTCCAAGGACCAGACAGCAAATTAGCAAATAACGAAGTTGTGTGTAGATGTTTAGACTGGATTAAAAACATTTTATTTGAAATTAAAGTGAGAAGAAACATGAGGCATAGGAAACATACTAGTGGGCCAAGCGTGTTAGAGAAGTTCAGCTGGGCAATGCAATGCTTCAGCTTCCGAGGCCAAGGTTTTTCTTTACAGAAGACTCGCAGGTTCATTTATCTAAATTATGTTTCATTATATATTGATTTTTGTTATTTGACTAATATAGGCAAAAACATGGATGAGTCAGTAAGCAGTAACAGAGAAAACATTCTGTCAGCAAAGATTATATACTCTATGATTCCATGTACATAAGATTCTTGAAGTAACAAAGCTATACAAATGTAGAACAGATCAGCAGTTATCAGCAGTTAGGAATAAGCTTGAGGAGGTGTGGTTATAAAGAAGCAGCAGGAGGGATCCTTTAGATGGATTGCTCTACATCTTGACTATAGTGTTCCATACAGAAACTCTACATGTGATAAAATTACATAGAACACCGACAAAAGTGAGTACAAGTTAAATTTGGGCAGTCTGAATAAGACTGAAGGTTTGTATCAGTGTTAATATCCTTGAAATACTGTGGTATGGTTTTGCAAGATACTACTACTGGGAGAATTACATAAACAGTACAAGATTTCTATTACTTCTTAAAAAATGATATGTGAATCTATAGTTGTCTCAAAATAAAAAGTTTAAATTAAAAATGTAATGTTTGCTTTTCAAGTGTGTTCATACTGTCTTGGGGGACTTTTTCTTTTAGATACTCTCCAATTTATTCTACGTGAGAGGTTAGTACCAAGACATATCTAACCTCTTGCATCCATGCTTCTTTCATTCCTTTTTTCTACTGTTTAATATTCCAGTGTGATTATGGCAAAATTCATGTATATACTCTACTAGTGATTTGCATATGTGCTTTTTTCTGTTTTTGTTATTATGGACCGTCTTGCCTTGGTACGCATGGTACTCATTTGCAAGTGTTTCTAGTTCATTGATCTGCTCTTATAGTTCCTTGAAATTTGTAATTTAATCTCTGTTCCTTTTATAACTAAATTTCAACCTTACTTTCCCAGTATAAAGATTTAAGACTGTACATTTCCTTTAAAATACTGTTTCTGCATTTTTCCACAGGATTTGATGTACAGTGTAGTTAACCTTACTTATGGTGTTAAGCCACTCAGGTGTGTCCGACTGTTTGCAGACCCATGCACTGCAGTCCACGAGGCTCCTCTGTCCATGGAGTTCTCCAGGCAAGAATACTAGAGTGGATTGCTATTTCCTTCTCCAGGGTATCTTCCTGACCCAGGGATGGAATCCATATCTCGTAAGTCTCCTTTACACTAGTGCCCCCTGAGAAGCCCCAAATACATGGGAATTTATTTATTCATCTTTTGTTGTTGTTCTTTTACACATTTAACTAAATTGCATAGTCTTGAGAGAATATGAGCTCCATGATACCTATGCTTTGAAATTTACTGTTACTTGATTCATGACCTAGTAAATAATCAATTTTGGGAATGAGCAATGGTTTTAGCCTTTAAGCAGTGTCCTACTCTTGCAATCCCATGGACTATAACCCGCCAGGCTCCTCTGTTTATGGGATCCTCCAGGCAAGAACACTGGAGTGGGTTGCCATTTCCTTTTTCAGGGGATCTTCCTGACCCAGAAATCAAACCCAGTTCTCCTGCCTTTCAGGCAGATTCTTTACCTACTGAGTTATGAGGGAAGATTACTGCAATATGAGGGCACAGAAATCTGTATAATTCCATTATAATAAAGCTGTTATTGTTACTGTTCAAATAATGCCTTCAATTATTTTTGATTATTTGTCTTTTCAAGGATTAACAGAAGGATGCTGAACTGTCCCTCTATATTATTAGATTTACCTTCAGTTCAGTTGCTCAGTCATGTCCAACTCTTTGCAACCCCATGGACTGCAGCACACCAGGCCTCCCTGTCCATCACCAACTCCTGGAGTTTACTCAAACTCATGTCCATTGAGTCGGTGATGCCATCCAACCATCTCATCCTCTGTTGTCCCCTTCTCCTCTCACCTTCAATCTTTCCCAGCATTAGGGTCTTTTCAAATGAGTCAGTTCTTTGCATCAGGTGGCCAAATTATTGGAGTTTCAGCTTCAGCATCAGTCCTTCCTGTGAATATTCAAGACTGATTTCCTTTAGGATGGACTGGTTTCACCTCCTTATTATCCAAGGGACTCTCAAGAGTCTTCTCCAACACCACAGTACAAAAGCATCAATTCTTCAGCACTTAGCTTTCTTTATAGTCCAACTCTCACATCCATACATCACTACTGGAAAAACTATAGCTTTGACTAGATGGACCTTTGTTGGCAAAGTAATGTCATGTCTCTGCTTTATAATATGCTGTATAGGTTGGTCATAACTTTTCTTCCAAGGAGCAAGCATCTTTTAATTTCATGGCTGCAGTCAACTTCTGCAATGATTTGGGAGCCCCCCAAAGTAAAGTCTCTCACTCTTTCCATTGTTTCCCCATCTAATTGCCATGAAATCATAGGACCAGATGCCATGATCTTAGTTTTCTGAATGTTGACTTTTAAGTCAACTTTTTCACTCTCCTCTTTCACTTTCATCAAGATTCTCTTTAGTTCTTCTTTGCTTTCTGCCATAAGGGTGGTGTCATCTGCATATCTGGGGTTATCGGTATTTCTCCTGGCAATCTTGATTCCAGCTTGTGCTTTATCCAGCCCAGCGTTTCTCGTGATATATTCTGCGTATAAGTTAAATAAGCAGGGTGACAATATACAGCCCTGATGTATTCCTTTCCCGATTTGGAACCAATCTGTTGTTCCATGTCCAGTTGAGGCTACATTATTGGAAGCAAAATAAGTTAAAATTGTATCTTTTGGATGGATTTAAACCATGATCATTTTTATAGAAATCCTAAAAATGTGCTTTGCTTTAGTGTCTTTTTTTTTTTCTGAAATTGATACAGCTAAATCAGCTTCCTTTTGTTTCTTAACTGGAAAGTGAGCTAGTTACTAAAACTGTAGAATTGTTTCATTTCTTCTGAGAGTAGAAAACAATCAACAATCAGTACCTTATTGGATTATACTGGGATAATAACTTGTGGTTCAAGATGCAATAGGACTTACTAAAGATTTTACAGTAAAGTTACTTTGCATTAAACTTTATAATTTCTGTATATTTTTTTCTAAGGACAGTGCATTGAAAATGCAGTTGGTTTTTATGTATTTCTTCAATAATTTATAAATTATCCATGAACTAGTATAAGTCCCCCTTGTTATTTCCCTCTAAGCAATTTTACTATATGTGTGAAAGCAAACAACTCCCTCTACTAAAAAAATTAAGAAAGAAAATTTATGTCTGCTTTAAAATTTTCAGAGATTTTTGACCCTTATTCTTAAAATGAAGAATCTTCTAAATAGGGAAAGTAAGGTAGATTTATGTGCAGTATCACATTCTACATTTGAATAAGTTTGATAATATCTTTATAATGTCCCTTAAGCAGGCCTTACCATCACCTATGGGGCTTTCCCGGTGGCTCAGTAGTAAAGAATCCACCTGCAATACAAGAGATGCAGGAGATATGGGTTCAGTCTCTGGGTCAGGAAGATCCCCTGGAGGAGGGCATGGCAACCCATTCTAATCTTCTTGCCTGGAGTATCCCATGGACAGAGGAGCCTGGTGAGCTACAGTCCACAGGGTCACAAAGACTCAGACATGACTGAAGAGACTGAGCATGCAGGCATGCTCCCTGTCCTATATTCCTGTGTAAGAAGTATATTTTAGGAAGATAAATATGGGAAAAAAAATATGTACTTAAGATCACTAGATGAGAAACATGGGATAAACATTTAAGCAGATAAATAACCAATGCATTGAAAAATAAGAAAATAAAATGGCTACTTTTCTGTTAAAATAAATCAACTTAGATAGGTTAGAAAGGGTTCAAAACAATGTTTAGGGCACTGTGAAATATTTAGCTGATGTCATTAGGACTTTTCCCAGCTGGAGAATACTGATCCTTTTATGAGTAACAAATTCGGACCTCTTGATGAATGATCAGGATATTCTGAAGCTTTCCACTTTGGCAAGCTTTCAGGAAAGTCTCAGCAGAAAGTAAGGTCATTGCTTTCCCCATTTAGTGAATGTTTAAGGAGTCAATAAAATTTCTGACCTTGTTTTATTTGGGACTTTTTTTTCACTTGTTTAAATGATTGCATTTTAAAAGAAGTCTAATGGAAAAAGAACAGACATTGACCATGGATATGTCTCCAGTTTAACCTTTCCCAAAGCAAGATATTTTTCAAGGTTGGCAACAACTGCTGGTCACAGCCTTTCAGCTTTGTGTCCCAGACACATAGCTGCCCCATCTATCTTTCCAAAGCATGGTTCTAATCATGTAGCACCTCCCACCTCCCATCTTAAAAAAAACTCAATGACTCTGTTAATTTCGGATCTATGCTGGCAATGTTTGATCTATATCTCCAATTTAGATCACTTCTTAACCAGGTCTGAATTTACATTTACAAATTAACTTCACACTTTTCCTTTTATGTACCTGTGCTCCAGCCAAACTCAGGGATGGAATATCTTCTGTCCATTAATCATGCTATTTTCTTTCCTTGACTATTCCTTTACCGCCTCCTCTGCCAAGTATGTCTAACATCCTATATTTTTCTTCTCAAGATGGGATTTCACCTACTTAATGAACACCACTCTAGAACCCCTCTGAGCTAAAAATAACTCTCCTACTTCTGAATTACCTATTAGAACATTATATGTGGAAAAGGCAATGGCACTCCACTCCAGTACTCTTGCCTGGAAAATCCCATGGACGGAGGAGCCTCGTAGGCTGCAGTCCATGAGGTCGCTAAGAGTCCGACACGACTGAGCGACTTCACTTTCACTTTTCACTTTCATGCATTGGAGAAGGAAATGGCAGCCCACTCCAGTGTTCGTGCCTGGAGAATCCCAGGGACGGGGAGCCTGGTGGGCTACCGTCTATGGGGTTGCACAGAGTCGGACATGACTGAAGCGACTTAGCAGCAGCAGCAGCAGCAGCATGTGGAAAATAGAAAATATGACTTCTATTATCAGTATTATGTATCAACATCAGTTTCCCAGCAAACTTTCAACAGCAATTGATCAAGTGAATACTATGCTAGAAAATGGAATAGAAGTGTGGGCCTAAAAGCATTGCAAGTGGACAAAACACTGCATGCAAGAAGTGTGGGAAGACTAAATCTTCTCTAGGACAGTAAAGAATAGTTCAAAATAATGAAAACAGTAGACCGGATCAGTGCAAACTGGGTAATGAAACCTCCAGTACAAAACTGTTAAACCCTGTGGTCAGGAGGACAAAGAAAGTTAAGGAAGTATATTCCCCAAATACCCTCTGTCCCAGTTAGACTTTGGGTGAAGAATATTACACTGTTGATGAAAAGATTTTTAATGAGCCAAGCTTTCTAAAGAAAAACAATGATGAAGAGTTATATGCATATTTAAGTAACTGGCCTCATGAGTTCAAGAAGTCAAGATCACAAATTTGGACTTCATTTTGTAGACTTATTTATCAAACTGTGAATGGACTGAAACATTCTCAAGTGTTCATGATTCTGAAAAATGTTTCTAAAAATTAATGTTTAAATGTTGCTAATATAAAAGAAATTAATATTCCAGCACATTTGATGGTCACTCTAAGTGCTGACACAGCTGATACCCCCTCCTATCCTATAATTGTTTTTCTTCCATCTTGATAGAGATAAGGAATTTTTCCTGCTTCTTTCATGGATTGAATTCTTCCTGTGTGCCTGGAATATCACCCTCTTTCACTCCCTAGAGACTTCTTTGCTCCCAGTAACATTTTTCTTTCTGATTCATCAGTTTCTTCCTTTTGACTTACTCATCTCTCAGTTCAGTTCAGTTCAGTCGCTCAGTCGTGTCCGACTCTGTGACCCCATGAATCTCAGCACGCCACGCCTCCCTGCCCATTACCAACTCCCGGAGTTTACTTAAACTCATATCCATCGAGTCAGTGATGGCATCCACCCATCTTATCCTCTGTGGTCCCCTTCTCCTCCTGCCCCCAATCCCTCCCAGCATCACGTCCTTTTCCAATGAGTCAACTCTTCCCATGAAGTGGCCAAAGTATTGGAGTTTCAGCTTTAGCATCAGTCCTTCCAATGAACACCCAGGACTGATCTCCTTTAGAATGAACTCGTTGGATCTCCTTGCAGTCCAAGGGACTCTCAAGAGTCTTCTCCAACACCATAGTTCAAAAGCATCAATTCTTCAGCACTCAGCTTTCTTCATAGTCCAACTGTCACATCCATACATGACCACAGGAAAAACCATAGCCTTGACTAAACGGACCTTTGTTGGCAAAGTAATGTCTCTGCTTTTGAATATGCTATCTAGGTTGGTCATAACTTTCCTTCCAAGGAGTAAGTGTCTTTTAATTTCATGACTGCAATCACCATCTGCAGTGATTTTGGAGCCCAAAAAAATAAAGTCTGACACTGTTTCCACTGTTTCCCCATCTATTTCCCATGAAGTGACGGGACCAGATGCCATGATCTTTGTTTTCCAAATGTTGAGCTTTAAGCCAACTTTTTCACTGTCCACTTTCACTTTCATCAAGAGGCTTTTTAATTCCTCTTCACTTTCTGCCATAAGGGTGGTGTCATCTGCATATCTGAGGTTATTGATATTTCTCCTGGCAATCTTGATTCCAGCTTGTGTTTCTTCCAACCCAACGTTTTTCATGATGTACTCTGCATATAAGTTAAATAAGCAGGGTGACAATATACAGCCTTGACATGCTCCTTTTCCTATTTGGAACCAGTCTGTTGTTCCATGTCCAGTTCTAACTATTGCTTCCTGACGCATATAGGTTTCTCAAGAGGCAGGTCAGGTGGTCTGGTATTCTAATCTCCGGAAGAATTTTCCACAGTTTATTGTGATCCACACAGTCAAAGGCTTTGGCATAGTCAATAAAGCAGAAATAGATGCTTTTCTGGAACTCTCTTGCTTTTTCCATGATCCAGCGGATGTTGGCAATTTATCTCTAGTTCCTCTGCCTTTTCTAAAACCAGCTTGAACATCTGGAAGTTCACGCTTGGCTTGGAGAATTTTGAGCAATACTTTACTAGCATGTGAGATGAGTGTAATTGTGCAGTAGTTTGAACATTCTTTGGCATTGCCTTTCTTTGGGATTGGAATGAAAACTGACCTTTTCCAGTCCTGTGGCCACTGCTGAGTTTTCCAAATTGGCTGGCATATTGAGTGCAGCACTTTCACAGCATCATCTTTCAGGATTTGAAATATCTCAACTGGAATTCCATCACCTCCACTAGCTTTGTTCATAGTGATGCTTTCTAAGGCCCACTTGACTTCACATTCCAGGATGTCTGGCTCTAGGTTAGTGATCACACCGTCGTGATTATCTGGGTCATGAAGATCTTTTTTGTACAGTTCTTCTGTGTATTCTTGCCACCTCTTCTTAATATCTTCTGCTTCTGTTAGGTCCATACCATTTCTGTCCTTTATCGAGCCCATCTTTGCATGAAATATTCCCTTGGTATCTCCAGTTTTCTTGAAGAGATCCTTAGTCTTTCCCATTCTGTTGTTTCCCTCTATTTCTTTGCACTGATCGCTGATGAAGGCTTTCTTATCTCTCCTTGCTATTCTTTGGAACTCTGCATTCAGATGCTTATATCTTTTCTTTTCACCTTTGCTTTTCACTTCTCGTCTTTTCACAGCTATTTGTAAGTCCTCCCCAGACAGCCATTTTGCTTCTTTGCATTTCTTTTCCTTGGGGATGGTCTTGATCCCTGTCTCCTGTACAATGTCACGAACCTCATTCCATAGTTCATCAGGCACTCTATCTGTCAGATACAGTCCCTTAAATCTATTTCTCACTTGCACTGTATAATCATAAGGGAGTATTAGACTGTTCTAAAGTACTCCTGCCTGGAAAATCCCATGGACGGAGGAGCCTGGTAGGCTGCAGTCCCTGGGGTCGCTGAGGGTTGGACACGACTGAGCGACTTCACTTTCAGTTTTCTCTTTCATGCATTGGAGAAGGAAATAGCAACCCACTCCAGTGTTCTTGCCTGGAGAATCCCAGGGACGGGGAAGCCTGGTGGGCTGCTGTCTATGGGGTCACACAGAGTAGGACACGACTGAAGTGACTTAGCAGAAAGTCAGTCAACTTTGGAGATGGATGCAGAATTCTGAACATACAAAAGCTGTTGAATTATATACTTTAAAAGGATGAATTTATGGCATGTGAATTATATCTGAATAAAGATGTTTAAAAATAAAACAACAAGACAAAGTAGCTGTCACTATTGACTGCTATGTGTGAGAAAATGTTCTGAGATTTTAACCATAGAAGTGGGGTGAGGAGCTGGTTCATTTCAGAGAATAAAAACCTTCCAAGTATTTCTAGTGAAATGGATTTAATACAGGCAGTTAGATGCATATAAATCTGTTGGAAAGACTGGGGAAGCAAATGTGAGGTCACAGATGCCATCATGATCCAGAAAGTCAAGAAGCTGCTGCCACTAGAGGTCAGAAAAATGCAGACAGTGGTTGCCAGTGTCTCAGCTGCCCCCACGCCCCCAAAATGAATGACTGGAGGGGAATGGATTTAGACTGCCCTAGTAAGAACTCCAGTGTTCTTGCCTGGAGAATCCCAGGGATAGGGGAGCCTGGTGGTCTGCTGTCTATGGGGTCGCACAGAGTCGGACACGACTGAAACGACTGAAGCAGCAGCAGCAGCAGCAGTAAGAACCCACATGTGCCAGAGTTATGTAGCTTTCACCTCTGGCAAAGGAAAATTGGGGTTGATGTCCTGTCTTTCAAATTGCGTACAAGCCTGTCTTGTTGGCAGAATCTAAACCATATCCAGAAATACGGAAGCTTGCTGTAGCCACTAAATAAATAAATAAAATAAAGTGTCTTGTCTAAAGGCCAGCATAACACAGATGCCAGCGGAACTGTAAATGGTAATTTAATTCCAAACTGAACTGAGGTTGTATTCATTTGAATTATTCAGAGCCTTGTCAGAGGAGTTTACAGGCTAATTTTTTCTGGGGACACAAAAGGCCCAGCTACAATCTAGGAATGCTTTACCCTTATCTTAGAAGAATAGATTTAAATGTCATTAATTTCCCCTGATGATTCAGAGTGGATTTTTATTTAGGTCTCAGTTAATGCCAAGCAAGCAATCCACACTATTCTCAAATCTGTTAGTCATGATTTGCATTGCTTTAAGTGTTGCTGTTACCTGCAATAAACTATACTTTTTAGTTATGATGCCTGGGGGTGTTTGTGTCCCAGCTGCCATCTGGCAATTATTGCTAAGCAAATACCCCTGCTTTTTTCCCTAGATTAGTCATCATAGAAAAGTGCAGTGTTCTTATGAATGTCTGTTCTATAAATGAATGAAAAGGAGAAACTATGCTTAAAGTATTAAAATGTATGAAAGTACTTTCAGAATTGGATAGGATTTGAATAAGAGAAGCTCTAGAATTACACAGAGCTTCCCAACTTTTACCTAATCACCAAACATCCGTGTATACTGTTTTATTTTCATTGCTTTTATGTAATTCATGGACTCTGAGTCACTTGATTTTTCTTTCTTTCTTTCTTTCAGTCACTCATCCCTACACCCTCTGACCTTCCGTTTTTACGTCTCCTTCCTACTAAGGCCTTTTTGGCTTGTCTGTGTGGTTCTAATCTTAGGTAAGCAGATGATTTTCTCTATAGGATGTCTTTTAGTGTTTCCTCTCCAGAGTGTCAGCTTGCATCCTTGTTGCTCTCACACACAATAGAATATACCCTTGGGTGAGGGGGAAAGGAAACTCTTGTCTGGTAAGCAGAGACAAAAATACCAGGGGAAACTTAAGGGTGCCATGGAAGTTAACTAAGTGATGCAGCCTTTGATCCTACCTGTTTATGCCAGGAGGATATGCAAGACAAAAGAGTGAATGAAGCAGAAGGAAAATCAGAGTTAGCTCTGTTTGTGAAGGGGTGTCAATTAATGGCTTCCTGAGTAGAGAACTGGCAGCCAGAGCTTTTGATCTTGGCCGATCCTAGGAGTAGGACTGTGAATTAAAGTTTCAGGTTGTGAGCACCTAAACAAGGGTTACATCTGTGTGACTGGCTTTGTATAGCTCAGAGCCATGCTTGGGTGGTCACTTTGTAATAACCAGTGACTACTGTGGTAAAAGGCTTCCAGTTGACTCTAAGAGTATATCCAATGAGGCCAGAATCTGTGATACTTAAGCAATGCTCTAGGTTTCTTCTCTCAACCTGAGAGCAATGATACAGCCTATATTTATATAAAAATTTATGTATGAGATTAAAAGTGATAAGACTGATGCAAGCTGATGCTAGCACCAGTGAATAAAGATGTTACAGGCAATAAAGAAAGCCAAGAAATCATATTGAGAAGGAATTTGAGCAAAATATTAAGAGGAAAAAAATTTCCCAGTTGCCTATCCTATTCTCCCAACCCTAATTTATTCATCCAGCGCCACATACAAAAAGGACATATTTTATGTACTTGCTGTTCACCCCTGCAAGACTGTAACCAACTTGAGGTTGGAAGAAACTAGATCCATATGCTATGACACTGACTAGAAAATTTTGACTAGGCTAGACAATTTTAAACACAACCTATGGTAACAAGGAGAAGGCAATGGCACCCCTATCCAGTACCCTTGCCTGGAAAATCCCATGGATGGAGGAGCCTGGTAGGCTGCAGTCCGTGGGGTCGCTAGGAGTCAGACACGACTGAGCGACTTCACTTTCACTTTTCACTTTCATGCATTGGAGAAGGAAATGGCAACCCACTCCAGTGTTCTTGCCTGGAGAATCCCAGGGACGGGGGAGACTGGTGGGCTGCCGTCTATGGGGTCACACAGAGTCGGACATGACTGAAGCAACTTAGCAGTAGTATGGTAAAAAAAAAAAAAATCCACTGCAGTGTGGGAAACCCAGGTTTGATCCCTGGGTTGGGAGGATACCCTGGAGAAAGGAATGGCAACCCCACTCCAGTATTCTTGCCTGGAGAATTTCAAGGGCAGAGGAGCCTGGCAGGCTACAGTTCATAGGATGGCAAAGAGTTGGATGAGACTGAGTGACTAGCATTGCTACTACTACTATACCATGCTAAATGCTAGTCAAAGGGCCACAATAAAGAGCAGAATAGTGACAGGAATTTTGAATAGTAGTATACATAGTTCAGGCAGAGACTTAGCAAAAGATAAATCTATAAGATAACGGTTCCCAACTTCTTCATTTTCTCCTATCTTACTCTCATTTGTTTCACCCTTGCTTCCAACATGCTAAGCTCTTGAAAACAGGTCTTGTAGAATAGATAGAGTTTTAACTGGCAGAGAAAAAGATAGGAAGTGTTTTTGGAGAGGACAAATTATTCAAAATTGTAATGATAGAGCAAGCCATAATGGTGAAGGAAATCAGAATATGTGACCTTAAAATATGCCTCTGACATCACTATTATTTTGAGCTCAAGGCAATTAAGAAGGAGCAAATGCAGAAACAGCTCTCCCTACTCTCTTTTCTGCATAAAGGCAAGATATAAATTCTCTTTTTTACTGGAGATAGACTTTTAGCAGCCCAGAGGCACCAAAGCAGTTTGCAAACAAACCTTACCAACATTGGTAGTGGTTTAGTCACCAAGTCATGTCTGACTCTTGCAACTCCATAGACTGTAGCCTCCCAGGCTCCTCTGTCCATGGGATCCTCCAGACAAGAATCCTTGAATGGGTTGTCATTTCCTTCTCCAGGGGATCTCTCCAACCCAGGAATCGAACAGAGGTCCCCTGCAAATTGCAGGCAGATTCTCTACTGACTGAGCTACAAGGGAAGATTTACTGACATTAGACCTCTCCAATATATTTACCTTCCTGCAGTGTGCCATCCTTGGAGGAGTAAAATGCTTTACTTCCTCCTGTCATTTCTCTACAAATGTATTGTTCTTGGTTGAGGATGCTGTAGAAAGCCAGAGTTCTAGCCATCACTTTGAGTTACTTTTGTCAAGATTCCACTCATGTGATGTATGCAGCAGGCATTAATAAACTACTTGTATTTCTTTTGTTAATCTTTCTTTTTTGGTAAAGATATTCAGCTAAAAACCCAAGGTAGGTAAAGTTTTGCTTCCCTTTGGTTAGATTACAGGACATACAATAAGGGAAAGTGGTATAATTTTGGCAAGGTGGTTTTGGACAATGTCCTGGGTGAGGAGGAAGTAGTAGGGTAGACATTGAGGAGTTCCAGCTTAATTTATTGTGCATTGCTGCTGCTGCTGCTGCGTCACTTCAGTTGTGTCCGACTGTGCGACCCCATAGACGGCAGCCCACCAGGCTCCCCCGTCCCTGGGATTCTCCAGGCAAGAACACTGGAGTGGGTTGCCATTTCCTTCTCCATGTGCATTGAGGAGGCATTAAATCAAGGTTTTAATTGTAGGAAAACAATCAGGTAAGAGTTGTACTTTAAAAAGTTAACTCTGATAGTGGAATTTACTCATTCACATCTGTTTATTTACCAATTATTTTAATAATAAAGAAAAATACATTAAATGTTGCAAAAAGGAAAAGTATAACATGATCAGTTTATTGCTATGATGAGAGTGAAGTTTAGAGAATCATTATGAAATGTGTGACATAACTATGCCACCTGCTACAAGTAATGAAAGGAATTGAGAGGACAGAGAAACTGCTTCCAGCCATTGGAAAGACCGAGTAGGGCTAAAGACAGAGGCCAAGCATGAGGAATGTAAATCACCAACGTGACTGCAGTTGGAACAGAAAGTATAGAGAGAAGAGATGCTGTAAAGGTAAACCTAAGATACTTGGTCACAATTTTCATTAGTGAGGTAATAGGAAATGAGTCAAATGTCTGCATTTTTCAAACCAAGATAACCAGGATTCATCCATTCATTCTACTATTCATTAATTTGGCACATTTTATACACTGGTGACCCTGTGCCAGGATTATTTAAATTGTTAGAAGAGAGAGGGGTGAACAAACTAATCCTCATGGAACTTACTGCCCAGGTGGGGAAGGGCAGCATAAACAGAGTGATGGTGTTGTATGATCAAAACAGGAAACTAGGGGAAGAGGTTGGTTGTAAAAGAGGATTTCATTTATTTTATAGTATTGAGTTTGAGAAAATGATGAGGTATGTTTCTAGAGAGAAAGGAGAGCCAAGTGGAAATAGTTCAAACCATGAAGATAAACGGGTTCACTAAAGGAGAAGGTATGGAAAAGGGGAAAAAATAGAGTTTTGAATAGAATCTCAAGAAATACCCATATTTTGGAAATGGAATGTTGAATAAGAGTCAGTTAAGGAGACAATGGGAGAGGAATGAAGAATTTGGAAGTGACACAGATGCTGCAAATATCAAAGAAAATATTTTTACAAACGCAATAACCAAGGAATATACCTCGTCTCATTCAAGATAGTGTGGGGATGTAGAGGGACAAATCTGGCAGTTATAGCACTGTGATGGGGGCAGAAGCCCACCTTAGGTGTGAAAGGAAGCAGAGAGACTGGATAAGTATTTGAGAGAAAGGAAAGTTATAAGAAAGTTGTTTTTAACCTAATCATCATATGTGGTCACCAGTGTATAGGAATTTTTAGAGCCAAGAAGGAGAAAGCAAAGTGAGGAAATAGCTAATCAGGGGGAGGAAGTGTGAGAGGGTGAGACTGAACACACACACAGCCTTGGCAGAGGAGATGGGAACCCTTTCCTCAGAAGTGTGTCAAGTATGCAGACAGATGGTAGATCCAAAGAACAGGAAAGCTGAGGAAACTGCTGGCAAATGGTCCCGATACTCTTGGTAACTTAGAGGGAGGATGATGTACGGATTTGGAAAGTGTTGGGTGAAGCTTCTAAGCATGAAGTATGAGAATAACTTGAAAAAACTGTGACAGCAAATGAAATTATGATTCAACAAAAGATGACTCAGATGACTGCTCACCATTCAAAAGGCTCCCCTGACATCAGAGAGCATTATCTGGACTGGACTGATGTATATGATTTTATAATTTCCTCCAATAAGTGTAGGCTGTCTGGTGGTGGCGAAAAAGGTCTGGGTGATCCCAATTCCCCTTTCTCATATTCTACCAAGCTTGCTACTGGCAGGGACTAGGGTGATCCATCTGGTGTCAGATAATATACAAAGGGGTTTTCTCTTCATGTTCTCCATGGTTTGTTTTACCTCTTTGTTGAAAAGAAGCCGTATGCCAAAGCGAAGAAAGCCAAGCCACCAAGACATAAGCTCACTCATCGATCACTGACAGTGTTTCAGACTTATTCAGCCCAGTTGTCGTGCTGACGTGTGGGGCTAGAATTGCCAGAAACCTGAGGAGAAGAGTTCTCAGAAATTTAAACCAAGTGGGAATAATTCATTTTCCCAAACATGGAGTGAAATGTCTCTACGAAAGCAGTAGGAGGTCAGTCAACCTTCAGAAACTCTCTGTGTTGCATGTTGGGAGCCCCAAGTACTTTCTGTCATTTTTGTAACTCCTCCTAAGCAAGCTTGAATGACTTGATGACGGTCAATGTGTGTTGATCCTTATAGATGTTCCTAGCTCCAGATTTTTGTGAATTTATATAATATAAAGGTGTTGCACTTTAATATGTGTGATTGTGACTCAGATCTTAGGCTCAACCTCAGAACTCAACTGGGGACAGGGTCAATATAATCTCTGTCAGGAGTAAATGCATCAAAAACTTGTAATTCATAGAATAATTTAGACAGTAAAATAACCCAACAAAATAGGGTTTAAAAGAAAAAAAAAACAACTTTAAGGAGATCATTTTGACAAAACTAGCCTGAAGGGAAGTACCTAATCATTGTACTCCAACCACTTGAAATTAGGAGAAATCTCTCACCAAATAATTTTTAAACTACTGTAGTCTCTGCTTTTGCAATTAATTTTGCTAATGGTCAAGTTCCTAAGTTAGGCAGTAGCATTCAAGCCCAGCTCTGTGTTTTCCCAAGCAAAGGGTCTCTTGAAAGGATACTGTAAAATAAAGCAAAGATAGGGCTCCTTTGTGCCTTTTGAGGAAGGGAGACAGCATGGCATCAGATTGGGGATAACTTTAAGCACTATCGCTGCTACATGAGGAGATAAAACAGAAAGCAGTCAGTGTCTCTGAGTTGTTTTGAAGCAAAAGTCTGCACTTGAACAAGGAATATTTGTAACTGGAACCGACTGTAGTCTGAACTAAGAATTGCCATTGGCTGTGAGTAATGAATTCTGTGCCTGAGGTCTGTGTTATTGCTTCTGCTATCTAATATCTTGGTTCCAAGGAGTATGCTGTTGAATTTAAGCACACTTGTTAAGAAGAATAATATGGTATAACTTTCTAGAACTGATAGAGACAAGGAAAAGCAAGGACTGCAGTATGAAGCACTCTCAACCACTTCCTCGGAAGAGTGGAAAAGAAGCAGTCTATTGTGTGCTAGTGACTTTTTGTGTGCTCAGCTTTTCTGAAATATTATATCATCATAACTCTACAACTTAAGTATATTAAACTAATTTTTAAAATAATGAAAGTAAGTATTTAAGAACCTTGTTCAATCACACAGCTGAAGGTAGACAGCTCAGTAATTCAACTCATCAAATTTCTCTTTGCTTAGCTTAGTTTGTCTCAAAATGTGGACTTTGGGCCAGCAGCATTGGCATAAACTGGAGATTTGTTATCAACAAAGATTCTCAGATCCCATCCCAGACCTACTGAATCAGAAACTCGTGAGAGCGGGGCTTAGCCATCTGTGGTTTAACAAACTTTCCACATGATTCTGATAAATACTAAAGTTTGAGAGTCAACTAGTAAAAAGTTCATGTTCCCTCCCAGTTTACCACTCTCTTCCTACTGTATAAGAATATTAAGAATTAGAATATTAAAATGAGGTCATAAACACTTTGCCCATGTTACATGTCCATAATTTCATCATCTACTTAGCCATTTACTTATGCATTTAGTCATTCATTCATTTAGCAAATACTGCATAGTATGTTTATGCTGATAATAAATAGGTAAAAGATTTAGACAAACTCTCTGATGTTAGAGAAACAGAGCAGGCACACACAAAGCAATTATGTTAGCAATATGCGGCACTATCCAGTAACTGACAGAATGCTAAATCAGAGAATTCCTCAAGATTTTGGATGAGAAGATGAAATTGTCATAGTAGGACCTCATGCAAAATATCAGATTCTAGTATGATCTTGGGAAAATGAGAATATAAAATGGTGATGGTGATGCTGGGGTGGTGGTAGGGGATTCCAGGTGGACAAAAGCCTAAAAAAATATGTTTGATGATTTCCAGAGCAATGTCCTGTTTTCTTAGATAAGGAAATTGCCATAATAGTTTCAGTGTTCACTGGAGGCAGCTGAGGTATACAGACTCTTGGAATCAAAATGGGGAGACCTGGGTTCCATTCTCTCACAGATGGTGACATTTGGCAAATCATCCATTTCCTTATTTGTAAAACAGAGCTCTCAGTATGATACGTTTAACAAAATTGCTGTAAAGATTAAAGGAAATAATCTCTGTCAGAGTTTCTCAATCTGGTTTTATGTATGTGCTAGAAAAGAAAAGTTCAATTTTCAAGTAAATTTGGGGAACAATGGATTAAATTGTGTTCAAGATATCACAACTCTCTCAGAGGAGAAATCTGTATGTGCTATATCCCAAACTTATTGTGCCAATGAATTCCTTTGTTTGAGAAAATCTTCTAGCATCTTCTAGGACAAACATTTTAGAGAATACAGTCTAAACCATGATGATTTATATGATAGTATCTGGGCACAGAATGGTGCTCTTAAATATTGCTTTAACTGGACTTTATGCAGACCAGTCACAGTTCTTCTTAGATCACAACATATAGCAATGGAAATGACAGAGTAATATGAGTATAAAGCCAACCATTCTAAAGTCTGAGGACTATAGCTCAACATCTATATCTTTAAACTGTTGCCCTTAAATTTTGCACAAAATGCATTAGTTGCTAAAAGTGTTAAGATTTTTGACATTCTGGTGCCTTAGAGATATAATGAAATTAGCAGAAAATGTATTTCATGATTGATGCAGTCAATTGATAAATGTAACCTATTACGGTTTCTTATGTAATAAGCAAATATTTGCATAAAAATTATATACATATATCATTATACACACACACACACATATATATATACTATGTTTTATAGAGAGCTATATGCAAATGAGTATTGTGATTGGTGTACAGAAATAGGACAAAAGTTGCATATCATAATTTTTTAGTCAACAAAATATTTTTTATCTTCACTCCATGTGTCAGATACTAGGCAGGCGAGCTTGAAAAACATGACAAAGTATTTTCCCACAAGGTATTCATGAGCTATTGGAGGATATCAATACGCATGTGGACTAAAAGACAGCCAAACATCCCATGGAAATCAAAGACAAAGCATTTCTTTGGGGGAGGAGGAACTATGAAATGCTCCATCAACAAGGCAGCTTCCCATCCAGGCCTTGAGGGGTTATTTCAACATGTTCAGAAGGAAAAAGTAGCAGAGGGTTCCAAGGAGAGAAAAAAAAAAAAAGAAATGGAGGAAGGCAAAAAGATGTCAAAGTGTTGAGTCCTGTTCAGAAAAGTTAAATACATGTGTGTAATGAGAGAATAAAATGCTGTTAAGTAGCAGTGGGAAATCTGAGCTGGATATTGATGTTGAAGCAGGATTGTAAAGCTTGTTAGTGGTACGGCAAGAAACTAGGGCTTTATTCTGAAGAACACAGGGTGTTATCAGCAAGATTCCTGACAAGACACATCTTTATTTTCGGAATCATGTTTCTAATTTCTCATGTGAAAATATATTCTAGGTGAATCAAATATTTAAGTATAAGAGACGAGAATAGTAGGGGCTTCCCAGGCGGCACTAGTGGTAAAGAACTTGCCTGGCAATACAGGAGATATAAGAGACGTGAATTTGGTCCCTGGGTCGGAAAGATCCCCCGGAGAAGGGCATGGCAACCCACTCCAGTATTCTTGCCTGGAGAATCCCATGGACAGCCTAGGGTGCTACAGTCCACAGGTTTGCGAAGAGTTGGCATAGGATACAGAAAACTAGTTCATAAAAGGAGGAATACTATTGGGAATATTTCGGAATAGACAGAGTGTGAAACAAACAAAATTGGTTGGGGTATAACTTTGCACCATCTTTCTCAAGGGAATTTTGACTATACATATCATAATGTTATGATGTGCATTTTTTGACCCAATAATTTCATTTCAAGATAATTTTCTTAAATAATAAGATACAGTTCAAGAAATGGAGGCAAAATAAATTAGTTGGGAGAAAAGGGGCTTTGTAAGAGAAAATAAAAATCTATGGATATGAGATTATCTTCCTCAAATTCTTTTAAATGTCCTGAGCAGACTCTGTGGTCCTTGGTGCTTCTCTGAAATACAACAAATCTCCAGGGAGAGATGATGGATATTACAGAGAGCTATGGGCTTTTGTAAAATTTGTAAAATTTCACTTGGAGATGTGAAGTTCAAAGCCATGGCCGCCTTTTCATACAGGGTATATTCTGCTGACCTAAACCCTAACCCTAACCCTACCCAGGAATACTCAAAAAATTGAAGACTACTTACGATTATAAAACTGAAAGCATTTTAAAAATATCATTTTTGCCTACATTCCAGCATATTAACCCAAGGTCAGAACTTTGAAATTCAGATTTTTGGATGCCTTTTTTTGAGTTTCACAACTTCAGGCATTGTGTCTTCTAGTAAAAACTTGTTTGTTCAACAGGCAAATATTAAGTACTTGGCACCTGGCTTCTTGGTTTCCAATGACCAACCTGCTGCATGAGTACATATCAGTGTAACCACATTGCCTAGATGTCACTATAAAATTTCAAAATCCTGTGGTCTTTTCTCAAAGACACAACTAAATAAAAAATGAAGTCAAGAGGTCAAAAGTATTTGAACTTGAAAGGGACTAGAGTTTACAACCCCTATGGTGAAAGCAGTTAAGAACAAAAGACATTTAAATGACTGGAAATGTTTAATTCTCATAAAGTGCTATTTCAGTTGTTAAAAAATAAACACAAGGGACATTTCTCCTTAATTTAACATCCTCTTACTGTATCTCTTAACATAACTTTCTCACTCATTTGAATTTCTGCCAGTCACTATCTTTGGCTCCTTATTATCTTCTCTATTGAACTAGGAGAAACTTCTAATCTTTGATTTTCTCTGAGAAATATGAATACTGTACACCATAGTTGAGCTTCCTCTGTATGGAGGATAGGAAGCAAGGAGTCTGCAGTCAATACTTCTAATTAGAGCTTTACTCTGACATATAGGAAGTGGCCCTTTCCTAACTGTGCACCCAGGGCTGTTTTTATCCATGTAAAGCAATAACCAAAGTCCCATCAGTAATTAAATACACCTTCTACCTGAATCTGAGATACTGTGCTGGGGTTTGGGTATTTAGATTCAGCCACTATGGGACTGTGTTTGGAAAACAAAATGTGCTAAGACTCAGTAAGACCAATAGATAATATTCTATGCCTTGTTTTAGTCTTGGTTTTTTAATTCTAGGATGTCTCTTTCAAATATAAGAGCTATATTAACCTGGGATTACTTTATATAAATATAATATAAGTACTTCTTTTCACTGACTGTGCCCTGAAGAAGGGAATGGCTACCCACTGCAGTATTCTTGTCTGGCTACCACAACTTTGTTAGTCACTTAGTCATGTCCAACTCTTTATGACCCCATGGACTGTAGCCTGCCAGGCTCCTCTGTTGATGGAATTCTCCAGGCAAGAATATTGGAGTGGGTTGCCATTCTCTTCTCCAGGAAATCTTGACCCAGGGATCGAACATGGGTCTCCAGCATTGCAGGCAGATTACCATCTGAGCCCCTGGGGAAGCTCACAGGACATCAACCCATTTGAGAATCTCAGCAGGTTTGAGGAGTGACAGAGATGGCTCTTAAATGCTCACCAGCGTATCTGGCCAGCATTCATGTAGCTACTCTTGTTTCTTTCCTCTCCTTTTGTCCAAATCATCTTTCATTGAGAGAGTTTGTCATCATCACCTGAATGTCACTACTTTTGCTATCTCTACTGGGTATCTTCTTTTTTTATATAACAGGATCTGCCATCCAGTATTTATTTTCTTCTATACATAGCATCAGTTTGTCTTTGAATCTTTATATCTTCTCTTTGAGCTTTTATTTCAAAGAAAAAACAGCTTCTCTAATTTCGCAAAGAATGTACAGTCAAAAATGTAATCTATTTCATGAAGGAATTCCTCTTGTTTTCTTCATTTCCTGCCTCTCTCATGTTTGTTACTTTTCTTTGCTTCTTGTTATGTTTTTTTCTCAACACATCAGGTCCTGTCAGCAGTGTTTTCTAGCTATTCTGATCATGATGTATAGGGGTTTTATTTATTTCAGGGCCACCTATTGACTGGCAAAGAGATGGTCTGATAGGAAGCTTGAATATAGATCTCTAATCTCAGAATACTTCCTCCCTAACTTTGTGATTTGAAGCAAAGATTCCTTAGTGCAAGCAGATAGATGGATGTCTGGCTTTCAATAAATCCCAGAATGGTACAAGTCCTTTATAGGGAGATTTAGTGTTTACTTCCTTTCAGAAACTTGGAAATTGTTCTCATGTACAATAACTCCTTTATCTTGCCTCACTAATAGTCTGCTTTTTGCAAAATGCTTGTTTAAATGAATGAATGAAAAATGATCCCATGGAGATGGCAGTTTGATATATTCTTCAGAGACATGTTTCTCCTATTTTATTCCAATCCTTTAATATATATCTGGTTATGTTCTAACCTAAGGATGCACCAAAACCTAAGCCCTACCCAATGTGGAAAGTTTTAAACCTCATGTATGATAAATTTAAAACAAAATCTAAAAGAACAGGGAGTTTCAGCATCATAAACTAAAGGGAAATGCTATTTGCAAAGATTTCAAGGAGATCCAACCAGTCCATCCTAAGGGAGATCAGTCCTGGGTGCTCACTGGAAGAACTGATGTTGAAGCTTTGGCCACCTAATGTGAAGAGCTGACTTATTTAAAAAGACCCTGATGCTGGGAAAGATTGAGGGCAGGAGAAGAAGGAGATGACAGAGGACGAGATGGTTGGATGGCATCACCAACTTGATGGACGTGAGTCTGAGTGAACTCTGGGAGTTGGTGATGGACAGGGAAGCCTGGCATGCTGTGGTTCATGGAGTCGTAAAGAGTCGAACATGACTGAGCGACTGAACTGAGCTGAACTATCTTTTTGATCTTCTGTGATTAAGGTTTTTAAATCAGCTTCATGAGGATTTTCTGGATCCTGTGTTTATATAGTCTAACAGTAAGCATATTGAATATCCTAGATGACTAAACATGAAACTTTGAATTTTAATTCTAATAGTAATTTCTAATATTTATGGAGAGCTTACTATATGCAGGGCACAAGTGTTTCATGTGAATTGTTGTTCATTACCAGCTGTGTCCCACTCTTTGCGACCCCATGGGGTGCAGCATGCCAGGTATCCCTGTGCCTTACTGTCTCCTGGAGTTTGCCCACGTTCATATTCATTGTATCAGTGATGCCATCCAGCCATCTCATTCTCTGATGCCCTCTTCTCCTTCTGTTCTCAATCTTTCCCAGGAACTTTTCCAATGAGTCATCTGTTTGCATCAGATGACCAAAATACTGGAGCTTCAGCTTCAGCATCAGTCCTTCAAGTGAATATTCAGTGTTGACTGGTTTGATCTTACTGTTCAAGGGACTTTCAGGAGTCTTCTCCAGCACCAAAGTTCAAAGTCATCAATTCTTTGGCGTTCTGCCTTCTTTATAGTCCAGCTCTCACAACTGTACATGACCACTGGGAAGACTATAGCCTTGACTCTATGGACCTTGGTCAGCAGAGTAATGTCTCTGCTTTCCAACACACTGTTTGCCATCACTTTCCTTCCAAGAAGCAATCATCTTCTGATTTCATGGCTGCAGTAACTGTCCTCAGAGACTTTGGAGCCCAAGAAGAAGAAATCTGTCACTCCTTCTACCTTTTCCGCTTCTATCTGTCAAGCAGTAATGGGGCCAGATGCTTTTGAACTGTGGTGTTGGAGAAGGCTCTTGAGAGTCCCTTGGACTGCAAAGAGATCCGACCAGTCCATTCTAAAGGAGATCGGACCTGGGTGTTCTTTGGAAGGAATGATGCTAAAGCCGAAACTCCAGTACTTTGGCCACCTCATGCGAAGAGTTGACTCATTGGAAAAGACCCTGATGCTGGGAGGGATTGGGAGCAGGAGGAGAAGGGGATGACAGAGGATGAGATGGTTGGATGGCATCACCAACTTGATGGACGTGAGTCTGAGTGAACTTCGGGAGTTGGTGATGGACAGGGAGGCCTGGCGTGCTGCGATTCATGGGGTCGCAGAGTTGGACACGACTGAGTGACTGAACTGAACTGAATGGGGCCAGATGCCATGATCTTAATTTTTTTTAATATTTAGTTTTAAGCCAGCTCTTTCATTCTCCTCCTTCACGCTCATCAAGAGGCTCTTTAGTTCCTTTTTGCTTTTTTTCCATTAGAGTGGTATCACAGAGAGGTTGTTATTTCTCCCACCCATCTTCATTCCAGCTTGTAACTCATCCAGCCTGCATTTCTCATGGTGTGCTCAGCGTATAGGTTAAACAAACAAACAAAGTGACAGCAGATAGCCCTGTCATACTCATTTCTCGATCTTGAACCAATCAGTTGTTCCATACAGGGTTCTAACTGTTGCTTCTTGACCTGAATACAGGTTTCTCACGAGACAGGTAAGATGGTTTGGTATTGCTAACTCTCTGGGAACTTTCCACAGTTTGTTGTGATCCACACAGTCAAAGGCTTTAGCATAGTCAATGAAACAGACATGATAGATGTTTTTCTGAAATTCCCTTGCTTTCTCTATAATCCAGCAAATGTTGGCAATTTGATCTCTAGTTCCTTTTCCTTTTCTAAACCCAGCTTGAACATCTGGAAGTTCTTGGTTCACATAATGCTGAAGCCTAGCATGCAAGATTTTAAGAATGACCTTACTAGCATGGGAGATGAATGCAAGAGTCTGACAGTTAGCACATTCTTTGGTACTACTCTTCTTGGGAATTGGGATGAGGACTGACCTTTTCCAGTCCTGTGGCCATTGCTGGGAGTTCTGACAAAATGTGACCCACTGGAGGAGGGAATAGTAAACCACCCCAGTATAACTTGCCACGAGAACCTCATGAACTATATAGAAGGCTAAAAAGGCATGACACCAAAAGATGAGTCCCCCAGGTCTGAAGGTGTCCAATAAGCTACTGGGGAAGAGCGGAGGAGAATTACCAGTAGCCCCAGAATGAATGAAGAGACTGGGCCAAAGTGGATGTGATACTCAGTTGGGGATGTATCTGGTGATGAAAGTGAAAGAGGAGAGTGAAAAAACTGGCTTAAAGCTCAACATTCAAAAAACAAAGATCATGACATCCAGTCCCTCACTTCATGGCAAATAGATGGGGAAACAATGGAAACAGTGACAGACTTTATTTTCTTGGGCTCCAAAATCATTGCAGATGGTGACTTCAGCCATGAAATTAAAAGACACTTGCTCCTTGGAAGAAAAGCTGTGAGAAACCTAGACAGCATATTAAAAATCAGAAGACATTACTTTGCCAACAAAGGTCCATCTAATCAAAGCTCTGTTTTTTCCAGTAGTCAGGTATGGATATGAGAGTTAGACCGTGAAAAAATTTGAGCACTGAAGGATTGATGCTTTTGATCTGTGGTGTTGGAGAAGACTCTTGAGAGTCCCTTGGACTTCAAGGAGATCCAACCAGTAAATCCCGAAGGAAATCAGTCCTGAATATTCATTGGAAGGACTGATGCTGAAGCTGAAACTCCAATACTTTGGCCACTTGATGTGAAGAGCCAACTCATTAGAAAAGACCCTGATGCTGGGAAAGATTGAAGGCAGGAGGAAATGGTTGGATGGCATCACTGGCTCGATGGACATGAGTTTGAGCAAGCTCCAGAAGTTGGTGACAAGACAGGGAAGCCTGGTGTGGTCCAGTCCATGCAGTCACAAAGAGTTGGTCACCCCATGAGTGACTGAACTGAGTGACTGAACTGACTGGTGATGAAAGTTAAATCTGATGCTGCAAGGAATAGCATTATATAGGAACCTAGAATATTAGGTCCATGAATCATGTGAATTACTTTTATTTAATTCTAATGACAACCCTAAAAGTGAGTATAATATGGAAAATAGAAGTAAACGTCTAACCTAGTAAATGGTGAAGAGGATGATTCCAACCCAGGTAGTATGATTATAGTGAGTACCGCATAGACATTTACATTATGGTACTTTGAAATGTTAAAATTAAGGACATTGTCTTTTCAAGTGTTAAGTGAAAAGTTGACTAATGATACCTTGCACAAACCTACACTAGTCTTCCATATCAAAGTCAGCTTTCCCTATTTTATCTAGAGTCCTTTGTTTGTGCTTACTTTTATTAAATCATTTATAAAGCTTTATTTTAGGCACACATCTTCCTAGTCACTAGTTCAATATCCCTCTGCTGTGCTTAGTAGATTAGTTGTGTTTGACTCTTTGTGACCCCATGGAATGTAGCCCACCAGGCTCCTCTGTCCATGGGGATTCTCCAGCAAGAATAATGGAGTGGGTTGCCATGCCCTTCTGCAGGGGATCTTCCAAGGATCGAAGATCTTGGAAGGATCTTCCAGGGATCGAACCCAGGTTTCCCACACTGCAGGCAGATTCTTTACTGTCTGAGCCACCAGGCAAAGACCATGCAGGGAAGACAGTGAAACTTCCCGACCCAGGAACCAAGCTGGAGTCTCCTGCATTGCAGGCAGATTCTTTAGCAGCTGAGCTACCTGGGAAGCCCCACAATATCCTACTCAGGAGTAACTGTAATTACTAGGTAATCTTTTCTCAATGCTTATTTTTATGTCAAGAAATGTATAGGCAGATAACAGTAATAAAAAATCTTCTTCCTATGTTTACCATTTTAGTTTGGTTATTAGTATAGCAAGGGAATCACAAGTTGGACTCAGAATGCTGGGTACAGTTGGACTCAGAATACTGCTTTTTTCAAATATCCACAGATGTCCAACATTCACTTAGGACTAACTGTGTGGAAAGCAAATGTATTGGGTGCCATGAGAGAAGGGAACTCTAATATGAATCACTGCGTTGGGCTCAAATTCATTCTAGGAAGACAGACACATAGACACAGATACAAATGTGACCCAGTGTGATCCAGCCCTGTGACTCTTGGGTATGCTTTATGTCAGGAAGGTTTAGTCTTTAATGAAAGGATTTGTGCTGCCTGGGAATTGGATCAAAGAAAGTTTTACAGAGGGGGTAACTTCTGAGCCAGAATCTGAAGGATGAGAAAGGGGTTAAAAGGCATAAAGGAAAAGTTTTCTAAGTCCCACTATAAAATGCCTGTAAGTCGCCTGTAAGTCCTAAAATATTATATGACAATGTTCCACAAGGAGCACTGATATATTTGGATTTAAGCATATAAATTTAGTGGCACTTCCCTAATTGTGTGTATTGCTGTTTTACTGTCTCTCACTTTGTAAACCTTAGTCACACACACACAAACACACACCTCTCTTAATCATGCTGCACAGAATGTAAAGTGAGACATTTTGTGCTACACCAGACGGAAAGATAGTGGGAAGGTTATTGGCATGAATGCTTGGGAATGAGATTTATACTGAGTACAAAGCTGCTTTTAGGAGGAGGATTAGAGCAGCCATGTGTTCATTTAAGAAAGTAACCAAAATAATTAAAGATTTGTAAAAGTTAAACAAGTTGAAAGAGTGAAGAAATTAGATAAAGAAAGCATATACAGAATAGATGCTGAGCTGAGAATTAATGGAAATAGGTTAGGACTTAGGCGGCTATGGAACAACAACATTATCTGCAATTGCAGGCCATGTAAGGAAGGGTCTAGAATGAGTGTATCTAAAACTCAGGACCAAAAACAAACTTGCCAAAACGAGAGTAGGAAAAAATTGAACTATTAGCACTAAGCTTTACCTGTGGACTTCAGCGACCAAGCCGGACCCATAAAACTAATTTATTTGTATGGAGCATACAGTCTACCATTAATAGTACCTTAGCTGGTTATATTTTCTCACTTGTAGAGCACACAATATGCTGATGACACTTACAACCCTGGGTGATGTGCTGCATAAAAAGCAATGATGAATATTTCTTACCAAGGGTGAATATCCTTCTATGCTTTGTGTTCTTGCATGTCCTCCGCATTACAAACATGTGTGGCAGGAGCTATTATTTCCCCATTTTCCCAACTGAAGTTGAGGAGCTAAGAATTAAACAACCATCCTAGGTGATCTAGGTAGTTATTAATAGTTAGTTATTAATAGTTGGCTGGTCCAACTCCATTCTTTGGTACCTTAACCATTAGCACACTGCCTTAGAGAGGGTACCTCCCTAAGACAGCACAACTATCTTTACATTTTTGTAGAATAAGAGACTGGATGTTTGTACATAAGAAGGGCATCTACTAGTGTGCAAATGTGAACTTGGAACTTGTATCTCTGTCTCCTTTCTGAGAGAATGCCATCACCCAATTACTCAGTAAAAGTTAAGTTGCTCAGCCGTGTCTGACTCTTTGCGACCCCGTGGACTGTAGCCCACCAGGCTTCTCCGTCCATGGGATTCTCCAGGCAAGAATACTGGAGTGGGTTGCCCTTTCCTTCTCCAGGGGATCTTCCCAACCCAGGGACTGAACCCAGGTCTCCCACATTGGAGGCAGACACTTTAACCTCTGAGCCACCAGGGAAGCCCTGGTGTCTGAATTACAATTACTCAGTATCCAAAGCCAAAGAGGGTTTTGCCAGTGGCTCAGTGGTAAAGAATCTGCTTGCAATACAGGAGACATGGTTTCTATCCCTGGGTTGGGAAGATCCCCTGGAGGAGGAAATGGCAACCCAGTCCAGTATTCGTTCTGGGGAAATCTTATGGATGGAGGAGTCTGGTGGGCCACACACCTGTCTGGTCACAAAGAGTAGGACCCGAGTGAGTGACTGGACACACACAAAGCTAAAGAGGGAACAGTCTTTGTAAATACTTCCTTCTTAGTTTTTCATATTTAGTACATTACCAAATCCTAGCAACATCAGTTTAGATCGACTGAATTCAGCCACTTCTCTGTTTCCACTGCCTCAAATTTTTCTCACATAGACTTCTGTGATAGCATTTCTGTTTGTTGTTTCCTAATTCTTTCTCACTCATGCCAATATATTCCTGACTTTACGAACAGTAGCTCAAGTGTGCGTGCATCACCTGGCTCATGCTCCTTTATCTCATAGCACTTACCACAGTTTTAATTTTTCCACTTTGTACATGATTGTTTTTAAAATATTGATTTTATCATGTATCTCTGTTTGAAAGTTTTTAAATGACTTCTCATTACTTATGGAATAAAGACCACACTCCCTAGCGTTAGTCAGAATAAGCTATCTTAGCAAAGATCCCTCCAGCACTCATAATAACTTAAAGCTGAAGTTTCATCCTCTCCAAGGTGATACTCCAGGGAAGGAGCTCCAGGTTGGCAGAGAATCTCCTGCAAGCAGTCATTCAGGGTCCCAGGCTGAGGGTGGAACAACCATCTTTATCACACAGCTTCCAAAGGTACCCTGCTCTCACCACTGGAGCCCCCAGAATGGGAGGTGAGCAAGGGGAGGAAGCATACCCACTGACTTAAAACTCTGCCTGGGAAGTAGTAACACTACTTTTGCTTGGATTTCCATTGGAGAGAAACACATCATGTGGCCACACTGTGAAAAGCTCACTGGGAAATACAGTCTCTGGTGGGCAGCTCCACAAGCTACTTTGCAAAAGAGAACAGATTTAGCTCTTTCTGACCCACCTTTGGCCAACTTCATTCTCTACCATCACTCACTTCACTCCAGCAACAACTTGACGTTTGCTTGTGAAAACAGTAGCTGTCCCTAGTTATCCCCTACTCATAATGCAGGTGTCAGAGCAAATATTACTTCCCAGGGAGGCCATTCCTCACCTGTAGATTGGGCCAGGTCCACCTGTCCATCACATAGCTCATATTCCTTTCTTTCATAGCACTTACCACAGTTTTCATCTTTCCATTTTGTGCATGCTTGTTTATTTAGTATATTTCTCTGTCACTAGACTTTAAATCCCTGAGCAGATACCTTGTTGATTTTACACACCACTCTATCACTGTTTAGCACAGTAAATGAATAGGTACATAGCAACTTCTTGCTTCAATATTGTTTCTGACCTTTCCCTTAGTAGTCTTGTCACATGGCATTGTGTAATTATTTCCCTTATCTTTTACCACAAGCTACATTCACTTGTTTAATAAATATGGATTATACTGCATTAGGCACGTGGATGGTAAGTGGGGTAAGAAATGGAAAAATGTGGTCTTTGACCTGAATGTTTTTATTTTGTATTTCAGAAAAGGCACAAAAGGTCCTTGAGTAGAAGACACCTAAAAAAAAAGGTCTTTCAGAATAGTATAGGGTTAAATGCTGAATTGAATGGGTAATATTGACACAAAATGTTATATAATCTCAGACATTTAGATGAATGAGGACTGCTGTGCTGATTAAAATTTCCAGAAGGAAGTAAAGAAAGTAAAGGAAGGAAGAGCTGCAGATCTTCCCCTGTAGTTGCAAGAGTGGTGCCCACACATTTCAAACACGTGTGGGTTTTTAGAGACCCCAGATAAAACGCCAGACCTGGACTTTCCCCCCATAAGTTCCTTAGAAATCAGAAAAGTCCTTAGGGAGGATCCTTTGACTGCTCATGACCTCTTCTAGGAAGCAGCTCAGAGCTTGGACTAGAGCCAGAACCACCAATTGTTCTGGCTTGTGCCCAAGCAATTGTGCGTAGCGTGGTTGGCATTCTGTGCTGTTTAGCCCAGAGGCCCACTCTCTTGTTCTCAGTGGCATGCAAATTCTCCACAGTTTAGTGGATTTGTTATAGCTTGGCCAAAGTCTATAGCGCAACAACTTTCATCCACATAAGCATGTCGGAAAATTTTTAGACTCTGGGGGAAAATTTGTGTACTTTAGTTGCTAGAGGGCAAGACCAAAAAATGCAACATACAAATGGTGAAAATACAGATAAGCACTTACAAGCATAAAGATACACCCAAAAGATGAGAAGAAATAAAGATCCCACTTGATCAAATCAAAATTTAGCAATGGGTAACTAATAAAGGCAAATTGTGACAGATCTTGGTTGTCCACTCTACATCCATCCTCCTGACTCCACTTTATCTTTCCTGGCAAAGTCCACCTCCCAGTTTAGAGGCTGAAAATGTCAGGCGCAGCCCACTGGGAAAGTTTACAGCTCTGATATGATCAGTGCCAACCAACTGGGGCCTGAGCATAGCGGAGGTGTTGGGAAAAGCTTTCCTTAGTAACAGAAACAGAGACCCATAGAAGGGATCACCTCTTCTTCCTTCACTGGAGAGGTCATGTCTGCCCGTGCCTCGTGGAGTTACCACAGCTACACTGAAAGTGCTGAATCCTAACCACTAGACCACCAGGGAGCACGTTATCACAGCTATATTGAAATTATGGACTGTGACAATGTTGACATGCTGAAGAGGGAATGGAATTCAGGTGAAAACACGGGCATGACATTAATGAGCCATCCTCCCTATCGCTGAGCTGTCCAGCCCTGTCTGGTACCCTGTTTATGTGAGATCATAAATGCCCTCATAACTTATGCCACTTTTTCTTGGGTGTTCCATTACCTGCAGCCCAAAGCTCATATCTGATTCAGTATCTAATCAAATAAAATATGAGTTAGTCATCTGCCTTCTTTATGACAGTTTCTTTATAAATGATATCATTTATGCAATATGAAAAGGAATCTAAGTTAGAAATGCCAGAACCAGATGCAGAGCCTTGTAAGCGTCAATTAACCAGATGCAGAGCCTTGTAAGGGTCAATTCAAGTGAGAGACATTGAAGTCTCATCTTAAATAAATTCACCGTATGTCCAATCAGTTTTGAATTAAATATATATGTATATATATTTAAAGATTCAACCTAGTTTTCAAATATTGATATCAAAATTCACATCATAGTTTCCACTCCTGAAAAAAAAAAAAATAGAATAAGCATCATAAACCTCAAAACCTGAGCGGCAAGAAAAGACTGTTGGGTGAACCCAGGCTCAAGGCAATCTTTCTTCTTTTTCTAAAACTCTGTGCCCATAATTTTTCTTCCTAAAATGTCTTCTGTCTGAAGTTCAGTCATAAAATCTGTTCCCGACAGAGGAGAGAGATGAGGACATAATGGTATGATCTATGCTTCCTGCCAAGGCTGCTGCTTCGGTGTCGGAGGCACTTTGTACCCTGTTGGTTATTGGATTACAGTCTCTGTTCCTGCCCACGTCCACCAGGGAGCCCTGTGCCCTGCCTTGATTTCTTGACCTTTGTGTTTACACTGTTTCCCCCTCTGTGCTCTGTTTTCCTCTGAGCTATCAAATACTTCTAATTCCTACCCGAAGCCTCAGCGCTTCCTGCCAACTCCCAGAGGATATCAGGACACTGCTGGCTTTGCCTCTGCACGCCACACTTCCTGCCCGGCATTTAACTGTTTTTCTACATATATATGTATGCAATTTCTGTCCCTACCTATGCTATCTGTTCTAAACTTGAAAAGCTTTGAAGCCATAAAACTTTTATCATGTCTTTTAACTTCCATCCCTCACCTTTTTTAAATGCACGTCTTTTAACTCCTTAAGAGCTGGTAGCCTCAGTGCCTGTACTCGTCCACCTTCGTTCAGGAAGAAAACTGGGCTTCCCCTATTTGTAGATTCAAACCTCACATTTTATTCATTTGGAATGGACTTTTAAAAAATGAGTTACTAATTCTGTAGGCTTTTTGAAAGTGATTTAAATAATTTTATTTTGTTTGCTCCCCTCGGTCCCCAAGTAGTTATCACATTGCACTTGAATTGTTGTTTCCTCATCTCTCTCCCCACTTACAAAGGAAAAAAAAAAAGTTATTTAATTTCTTTTTAAGTACACTTTTCTTAATTATTAGAGCAATTTATATTATGGAGAATAATTCTTAAAATATGAAAACTTTAAGTATTCTATATGAGCTGAATAATTATTCCCACTTTCCCCATATATCATATCTGAAGCTGTAAGTATATTTTTAAATGTAAGTTTATTTTATTTCACTTACTACCTAAATTGCATGGGCTGCTGGTGGCTCACTTTTACTAAGTTCTGTGATCCTGGCAACTTTTTAAGTAAAATGCCTTTTTAAAAAAATTATATATCATAGAATTGACAAACAATGTATCATTTCAATTTTCTTCTTTGAATGTCACCCATATCTCTTGACACTCAACTAATGCTTCTTTCTTTTCTTTTCTTCTCTCTTTAATTTTTATCACTAGCATTACAGTGTTAAAATAAAAAATATGCATCTCATTTCCAACAGGGTATCACTTGATGTATTTTTAATTGTTAAATTCAAGCCTAAAGAAAAAAGTGTGGACAGTTATATAAATAATGAATCCCTACTGTTTTTACATGCATATCATGAATTTCACTGAGATAGTTAATAAGCAGATCAAGCTAGTAAGTTCTATATGTTGCCCTCTAAGAGAGAGAGGAATTAGAAAATTCTAAACACACCTGACTTCAAATTTAGCTCTGACATTTTGTAGCTGGTGATCTTTAGCAATTACTTAAGTTCTCCGAACCTCAGTTTTCTCATTAGGAAAATGGAAAATGTAGTGCTCTTAGTCTGTTGTTGAGAGGGTTAATTAACTTTAGTACCTAAGACTTGATAGATATGTCAGTATTAATTCTCTACCTTTCATTGCATCTGTTTATAGAGTTTTTAAAAAGTCAGACAGGTAACTATAAATACTAGAACTTGATTTTAAACTGGACAAAAAAAGCTATATTTCCGTAATCTATTCCAAATGCTTTTTTTATAACTAAGACTATTAAAATCATTTTTCACTTCATTCAATTCAGTTCAGTTCAGTCGCTCAGTCGTGTCCAACTCTTTGTGACCCCATGAATCGCAGCGCACCAGGCCTCCCTATCCATCACCAACTCCCAGAGTCCACCCAAACCCATGTCCATCTAGTCGATGATGCCATCCAACCATCTCATCCTCTCTTGTCCCCTTCTCCTCCTGCCCTCAGTCTTTCCCAGTATCAGGGTCTTTTCCAATGAGTCAGTTCTTCAGATCAGGTGGCCAAAGTATTGGAGTTTCAGCTTCAACATCAGTCCTTCCAATGAACACCCAGGACTGATCTCCTTTAGGATGGACTGGTTGGATTTCCTTGCAGTCCAAGGGACTCTCAAGAGTCCTCCAATACCACAGTTCAAAAGCATCAATTCTTCAACACTCAGCTTTCTTTATAGTCCAACTCTCACATCCATACATGACAACTGGAAAAACCATAGCCTTGACTAGATGGACCTTTGTTGGCAAAGTAATGTCTCTGCTTTTTAATATGCTGTCTAGGTTTTGTCATAGCTTTTCTTCCAAGGAGCAAGTGTCTTTTAATTTCATGGCTGCAGTCACCAACTGCAGTGATTTTGGAGCCCAGAAAAATAAAGTCAGCCACTGTTTTCACTGTTTACCCATCTATCTGCCATGAAGTGATGGCACCGGATGCCATGATCTTAGTTTTCTGAATGCTGAGCTTTAAGCCAACTTTTTCACTATCCTCTTTCATTTTCATCAAGAGGCTCTTTAGTTCTTCTTCACTTTCTGCCATAAGGGTGGTGTCATCTGCATATCTGAGGTTATTGATATTTCTCTCGGCAATCTTGATTCCAGCTTGTGCTTCCTCCAGCCCAGCATTTCTCATGATGTACTCTGCATATAAGTTAAATAAGCAAGGGGAATTGGTGCTTTATGGGTAAAAAGTAACTTACCTATGTGACAAAGTATTATTTCTATTTACAAAGGAATTTGTATAACTGAAGAAATTGCATAGGAAAACCAAGGGGGGAAATCTACTTCTACTTATATTGAGTGGATGGTACAAGCACAATGAAACTTCTATATAGTCCAGACAGACAGAATCGGAAGTAGAAAGTTTGAAGTTTTAGAAAGCATAGACATTTAAAAAGAATTTGGGCTCTACATTATTGTTTTACATTTAAGCACGGATAAACTTTGTTTTAGTTTATGACATTTCAATTCCATGAGTGTAGCAAATCAGTTTGCAGCCCTTTCCTTATCTTCTGCGCAAAGAGTCAGACACGACTGAAGTGACTAACCATGCACGCACGCAGGCCTGCATGCTATTATAGATGCTCCAGTTCTAGCGCTTCAACATTCATGTTCCTGCATTCACTTCCTGTTAGGGGTGACCGTGTGACCCACTTCTAAACAAAGGATTAAGTTGAGTCACTGGGCTTGTCTGCTGAGAAACTTTGGCTTTTCTCTCTCCACTTCCTGCTTTCACCTGGAAAGCAGATGTAACCCTGCCCAAGCAGCAGATATCTCACAGCCTCATGGAGACAGCATCCGTGAGGACCTAGCTGTACATGCTGAGAATAACTAAACAGAAAAAAAGCAGAAAGTTCCCCAGAGCCCTAGACTACTACCCCCTGACTGCTGGCTGTCTGAGATAAATAACCCTATTTGTCTAAGTCATTGAATAGACTTCTGGTTGCTTAAATATGAATTCAGTCCTCACCGATACAAGATTCCACTTGAACACAGAAGACAGAAAATGATTTAAAGACCATTTTCTCAATTCTCTCAGAGAAGGCACATAATTACTATTCTAGAGTCATTGAAGTGAAGTGAATTTATTGTACAATATGAATGAATTGGGCAGTAGGACTTGCCTCCCTTAGACATGTGGTTGAAAAAAAACCTGCACTAAATCTTGCTATATAAAATATCGTCTGAAGACAAACATCATAATCATCATAAGATAACTTATTAGAAATCTAGAATCTCAGAACTGTTTACCTACTATGGGATCTACATCTAAACCACGAGCCCCAGGTCATTCATATATGCATTAAACTACATTTTATTTTATTTATTTTTTAAAATAAACTACATTTTAAAATGCTACATAAATTCTGGACTCCGGGATGAGAAAATCAGTCTCTTTTAAAAAATTTTTTATATCTCTGATTCCTGATGCAATGCCTAGATAGCCCAATCAAATATTTGATAAATGAAACTTCATTATTGGCATCAATCATTAAATTTCATTATCTACTTGATTATCAGAAATCTAACTATTATTTACAAAGTAGAACTTACAGCTATGAGGAAATGAGCAATGGGCCAGACATGCTGTGAAACAGGAAAAGTGGTAGAAAAGTTACAAAGCTTAGAATGGAATTAACAATAGGCTCTAGTTGTGTACTGAAATTAAAAGTTTTCAAGAATGTAGACCCCTTAACAGAGTTCAAGATAGGAAATTGAAGGATAAGTCGTGGAGAAATGCCCTTGCCAACATTTATTATTTTGCCTGATCCAGTCTGATTTATCTGTTCTAGATAAATCAGTGGTTCTTAGACCCACCTAATATTGCTAGATATTCCATTCCTACCATCTCCAGGTATTTAAAGCATGTCCCCAGGGATGTTTCATTGAAACATAAGTAAGTTTCTTAAGCTAATTCATAGGATCAGCCATTTTTTTCTACCCTCCATGTGTGGCCACAGTCTGCTGGTCACAGTGTTTCTGTGTATTCTTGCTTTCACCGGTGCTGGGGGTTCCTCACTGAGCCTCTACTATGCAGATCAGCCCCTCTACATGGCTATTAGCATGTATACTGTTTAGCCTCCTCAGCTAATGCCACTTCCATTCCTGTTGGGAGGCTTTGACAAAAGTGAGATACTAATATTTCCACTGCATCTAATGTGCTGTTCCAGAATGTCGATGTAATCAGCTTGTACCATCTTCTACATTAGAGTGCAGAGTGTGCCTCTATCTCTGTCTTCTCTCTCAAAGGAGAGAATGCTGCAATTAACAAAATAATATTTGATTTAATTCACTTTAAGTGATATTCATATGGCATAAAATACAGCAGGAAGGAGAAATAAATTAATTAAACTTATATGGGGTGTTGACATTTTTTTAAATGTTAGGAATTAGTAGGTAATATGGTAATATCATATTATTTCCCATATTTTTTCCAACATCAAAAAGGACTAAGACAAAGTTTATAGTCAAGTCACAAGCTTTTAATCAATTTGGACCACATTTCAGAATGCCACCGTGAGCTGTCTGGACCAGCTGTTTTGCAGCTGCGATGAATGTGACACGTCCTGAAATCACCATGGAGTGCTCCATATCCTTTGGAAATACAGAGCAAAGCCTAAGGAATAAAAATTGTAGCCTGTCATGCTGGACAGAATTGGGAAAGACAAGTTCTAGAGGGCATGTGTGCATGATTATTTTAAAGAATACTCAAATATGAGTAGCTGTAGTATTTAGAAGATTTAATTTTATATATATATATATATATATATATATATATTCTTTGAGTTAGTGAGTGAAAATCACTCACTTGTGTTCGACTCTTTGCAACCCCATGTACTTAGTCCATGGAATTCTCCAGGCCAGAATACTGGAGTGAGTAGCCTTTCCCTTCTCCAGGGGATCTTCCCAACCCAGGGATCGAACCCAGGTCTCCCACATTTCAGGTGGATTCTTTTACCAGCTGAGCTATGAGGGAAACCCCATATATTCTTTTTTTCTTTTTTAATTCCTTACATTTTATTTGTGAGATGCGCTTAATCACTGGGCAGCTTAAAAAAAAAATCACTAATCACTTTCCACCCAAGACCAAAATGCACAAGTTATTTTAAGATGCCTGTATTCAAATACTTGAAATAGGCAACACACTTTGAAGTACTTAAAATACAAAATATATCTTATCAGTTTGAAATAATTGCTATACTTTTAGGCATGATCTGCATACTCTACTTATTTTGAGACTGATTTGCCTTCTTGGGTTGGAAAATACAAAGGAAGCGGGTTTTAAAACAATTTAACAACAACAACAGTAATAATAATTTGGTGAGGATGATATAAAATACCATTTAGGTCTTATTTTGTGCCAGTTAGTTGCACTCAATGTTTTACTTGTATTGTTTAATAACTCCTTGATCCCTCTCTATGAGACAGGAACTTCTATTAAGCCTTTTTACAGGTCGGAAGTTTGAACCTTGAAGCAGTTATATTACTTTTCCAAGATCATACAGCTAGCAATCAGAGGAGTGAGGTTTTTTATTTATTTATTTATTTATTTAATTTTTTGCCATTAAAATAATGAGATTTTAAATACAAAAATTCATAAGATATTACATATAATAGAAATAAGAAGATGGAAAATTTGCTGTAATAAATGCTTTAAGTTTACACTTTTTTTTGTCTTTTTTTTAATCTTTTTTTTATTTAATTTTATTTTTTAACTTTACAATATTGTATTGGTTTTGCCATATATCAAAATGAATATTCTTTAATTATATGTATATATTGATATATATATATATATATATGTTGGGCTTTTCAGGTGGTGCTAGTGGTAAAGAACCCACCTGCCAATGTAGAAGATGTAAGAGATGTGGGTTTGATCCCTGGGTGGGGACGATCCCCTGGAGGAGGGCATGGCAACCCAATCTAGTATTTTTGCCAAGAGAATCCCATGGACAGAGGAGTCTGGAGGGATACAATCCATAGGGTCACAAAGAGTCAGACACGACTGAAGTGACTTAGCACATGTGTGTGTGTGTGTGTGCACACACCCACACACATATCTTGCATACATGCTAATGACATCATTTTTTAAATTTATTGCAAAAATTTTTCACCATAGGGAAAAACTGAATAGATTTTCAGTGAATACCTATACATTTACCACCTACTAATACTGTTTTACCATATTCTCTTTATTACATATCCATCCAACTATTCATCCTTCTATCAACCATCAATTTACCTCGCTTTATATAAATGCTGATACTTTTTTAAACTACCTAATATGGAAGTATACAATTTAAAAGAGCCAAATGTAATCTTTCAGAAAATAACTGTTAGTTTCTAATCTGAGAAATATGAATTTTTAACCCTGGAAGAGACCTTTAAATCCCTTTATTGGAATCACCATACTGTTTGGTTATAGAAATTGAGGCAGAGTTATTTTAAAGAGCTTGAGTAAGAGTGCCTCACTAATTAGTCACTAAACCCAGATTAGACTTCTTCCTCGGTGTCTTACATGAACGTTTACTTGGATAGTAAGAGAAAATTGGAAGTTGCTGGTAAAATAAGGAGAATAGGACAGTATGCTGTTCATTAAAACATTGAAGTGGCTAAGTTAATAGAGCAATACGTAGCCTAATTAGCAGTGAGGTTTCAGAAGGCACTAGAGTTAAGTGAGCTCGGAGCTGAACATCTATGAAAGTCTTCCCACCATGTAATCAAAAGAAAAAAAAAAATCTGCTAGAAAAGCCCTAATGCTAGCAGAAATCTTGTATGTGTGCCCAGTTTCTAAAATTATGGAATGTCAAGGGGATGAAGAATCTAAGGCTAACTGATTTTTGGAAGAAGGGAATTTGAGTGGGAGAAAAAGAGCATCTGCTACTTAAATCCAGTTTGACAAGTCACAGATAGTCCCAATCAGCACAGTTTACAGAGCATAGAAAGAATAGATAGATAGATAGATAGACAGACAGATAGATACTGAAACTTGCAAATTCTCTTAAATAAGAGATCCATTGCTAGAGGGGTGTTAAAATTAACTTTCATCTTGCCCACAATTAATATGCATTTTTCCAGGCATGTGCTTAGATAAGAGGTGCAACTGTATTCAAAGAATGAATGTCACCATTTAATCTTTGTCACTTTTATGTTTCCATATTATGACACAAGTTTTAAAAGAAATGCTTGTTAGAGAACTGTTAAAATTTAAAAAATGCAACATTCTTTACAATTTGATTCATACTTGAAAGCTGGTAAAACAGAAAATGCAGGGTTTTACTCTTTATTTCTTTCTCTCACATCCTGTAAAATCTGTCTTCTCCAGGACTGTTTTCTCAGGCATCAGCTGAATGACTAAAATAGTTTCCCTGAGACCATGGTTTTAGTAATTTAGAGTACTTAAGAACTTACTAGGAAGTATTTAAAATGAAACTTCCTCAGCCCTAACATAAGGGTTCAACCTTCTATGTTTTTAACAAACTCTTCCAGTCATTCTTTAGGTGACCAATACATGAGAACTATGGGTATGAAGTAATTCTGCATCAGAAGTCAAAAAGTCTGGTTTCTAATTCTGCTTCTGTAGTGATTATTGATTTATTGAGTGATCCTGTGCAAGTCATTTACCTCTGGAATTTATTCTCTGTGATGTAGTAGATAGCAGACCCACCCAGGAAGATAAATCAGAATTTATTCTTCTCTTAGACAGTCTTCTCTGCACCACAGATAACACAGTAATAATGATTGTAGGGAATTGGCAAGATTCAAAGTCATGTATTTAAGAACCTAATACAATATCTAATACTAAGTCATGCTCAATAAATAATGGATATTATTATAATTATAAAATTATTAATACTATTAAGAGTCAGGCATTAAACTCTTCTGTTATTTTAGACTAGCCCTATAAAATGCTAAATTGATTAAAGTATATTTGAATAGCACTGTCATCCTGTCTAAATGCTCCACTGATCATAGTTTCACTAGGTGACTCATTCAGTTTAGGATACCATAAATGAAGGCCGTGTGATCTTCTTAGAGAAAGAAAAAGCTAACAAAGAAATGGTTTGGGTCAGTAGACCCTGGTGAGGGACCACAGGAAATGAATACATTTAGCCTCAGAAAGATAAGGTAAAGGGTTTATGACAATCTCTTTGACTCTCAATTTCCTCATCTTTAAAGTTAGACTGATGATGCCTATTCACAGGCTGATGAATTGAAAATAGTTGTAATCGAATTCTGCTATGTACTAGTTGTGCAGATTAGCCCCAAGTAATGTACTCTCTGAGCCTTAACCTCTTAATCTGTAAAACATAAAAATATTGGGCAATATCTAATAGTCTATGAGAATTCTTGGTTCATGATACCAGCTTAGTAGTTGATGAATATTTGATAGTACTTCACTATGAACAAAGCTAGTGGAGGTGATGGAATTCCAGTTGAGCTATTTCAAATCCTGAAAGATGATGCTGTGAAAGTGCTGCACTCAATATGCCAGCAAATTTGGAAAACTCAGCAGTGGCCACAGGACTGGAAAAGGTCAGTTTTCATTCCAATCCCAGAGAAAGGCAATGCCAAAGAATGCTCAAACTACCACACAATTGCATTCATTTCACATTCGAGTAAAGCAATGTTCAAAATTCTCCAAGCCAGGCTTCAGCAATATGTGAACTGTGAACTTCCTGATGTTCAAGCTGGTTTTAGAAAAGGCAGAGGAACCAGAGATCAAATTGCTAACATCCGCTGCTGCTGCTGCTGCTAAGTCACGTCAGTTGTGTCAGACTCTGTGAGACCCCAGAGACTCAGCAGCCCACCAGGCTCCCCGGTCCCTGGGATTCTACAGGCAAGAACACTGGAGTGGGATGCCATTTCCTTCCCCAATCCATGAAAGTGAAAAGTGAAAGTGAAGTCGCTCAGTCGTGTCCGAGTCTTAGCGACCCCATGGACTGCTGGATCATGGAAAAAGCAAGAGAGTTCCAGAAAAACATCTATTTCTGCTTTACTGACTATGCCAAAGCCTTTGACTGTGTGGATCACAATAAACTGTGGAAAATTCTGAAAGAGATGGGAATACCAGACCACCTGACCTGCCTCTTGAGAAATTTGTATGCAGGTCAGGAAGCAACAGTTAGAACTGGACATGGAACAACAGACTGGTTCCAAATAGGAAAAGGAGTACGTCAAGGCTGGATATTGTCACCCTGCTTATTTAACTTCTATGCAGAGTACATCATGAGAAATGCTGGACTGGAAGAAGCACAGGCTGGAATCAAGATTGCCGGGAGAAATATCAGTAACCTCAGATATGCAGATGATACCACCCATATGGCAGAAAGTGAAGAGGAACTAAAAAGCCTCTTGATGAAAGTCAAAGTGGAGAGTGGAAAAGTTGGCTTAAAATTCAACATTCAGAAAACGAAGATCATGGTATCGGGTCCCATCACTTCATGGGAAATAGATGGGGAAACAGTGGAATCAGTGTCAGACTTTATTTTTCTGGGCTCCAAAATAACTGCGTATAGTGATTGCAGCCATGAAATTAAAAGACGCTTACTCCTTGGAAGGAAAGTTTTGACCAACCTAGATAGCATATTCAAAAGCAGAGACATTACTTTGCGAACAAAGGTCCGTCTAGTCAAGGCTATGGTTTTTCCTGTGGTCATGTATGGATGTGAGAGTTGGACTGTGAAGAAGGCTGAGCACCGAAGAATTGACGCTTTTGAACTGTGGTGTTGAAGACTCTTGAGAGTCCCTTGGACTGCAAGGAGATCCAACCAGTCCATTCTGAAGGAGATCAGCTCTGGGATTTCTTTGGAAGGAATGATGCTAAAGCTGAAACTCCAGTACTTTGCCCACCTCATGCGAAGAGTTGACTCATTGGAAAAGACTCTGATGCTGGGAGGGATTGGGGGCAGGAGGAGAAGGGGACGACAGAGGATGAGATGGCTGGATGGCATCACTGACTCGATGGACGTGAATCTGAGTGAACTCCAGGAGTTGGTGATGGACAGGGAGGCCTGGCGTGCTGTGATTCATGGGGTCGCAAAGAGTCGGACATGACTGACCGACTGAACTGAACTGATGGCCTCTTCTCTTAGTTTCCTAGGATTGCCATAACAAAGTATCACCAACTGGGTGGCTTAAAGCAACGGGTATTATCTCAGTTCTGGAAACTAGACATTCAAAATCAAGGTGTCAACAGGGCCATTTCCCTCTAAAACCTGTGGGAGAATTCTTCCTTGCCTCTTCCTAGCCTCTAGCTGTTTGTCAGCAATCTTTGATGGTCCTTGTCTTGCAGCTGCCCAGCCAGTTTCTGCTTTTACTATCTTGTGATATCTCTCTGTATATCTCCATCTTCTCACAGTCATCGTCTTATAAGGACAACAGTCATGGTGGAGTAAAGGTTTACTCCACCATCCAGTATGTCTTTATAGTAACTGGTTATATCTGCAACTACTCTAGTTCCAAATAAGGTCACTTTCTTAGGTACTGGAGGTTAAGACTGCAACAAATATTTTGAAGGGGGAGCACAATTCAATCCATAACAATGCATCACTGTCTACAGAGTTATAGTGACCGTAAGGACAGATGATAAAACTCCATACACAAAAGTTTAAATGCTGTATACAGTTTTTCCCATAAAAGCCTTCACATAGATGAGGAGAAGTTCTTGGAATGTGGAGAAATAGCAAATGTAAACACATTTAAACCTAACCAAAAACAATTTAAGTGACTTTAGAAAAACATGATAGCAGTGATGTTTCTGAAATGATGGAATATATGCTTTGGGTTTCTTCTTTGGAAAAAAGAAAACATTCTACAATGTGTTTCTTCTACACATTGTAGAGTGCTAGATGCAACTGATTTATTTAGTACTAGGAGATTATGTTAGTCTAGAAAGAGAGTGAGTAAAACTCTAATACTTCAAACTGTAAAATTTATTCAGAGAAGGCAATGGCACCCCACTCCAGTACTCTTGCCTGGAAAATCCCATGGACGGAGGAGCCTGGAAGGCTGCAGTCCATGGGGTCGCTAAGAGTCAGACACGACTGAGCGACTTCACTTTCACTTTTCACTTTCATGCATTGGAGAAGGAAATGGCAACCCACTTCAGTACTGTTGCCTGGAGAATCCCAGGGACCGGGGAGCCTGGTGGGCTGCCGTCTATGAGGTCGCTAGGAGTCGGACACGACTAAAGCGACTTAGCAGCAGTAAAGTTTATTATCTTACCCTACTACATGTAAAAAATAATAAATAATATTTTATAGATATGTGCCAACCACTTCTCTCTTTAGTAACATAAACAGAATTTCCTTTGTGCTACAAAGGATAACTATCAGCACCCTTTTCCTCCTTTATAAAAATGGGGAATCTGATATGAAAAACCTTGCTTACAAGTCCTTGCCAACAAATTTACAAGGTTAGTGAATAAAAAGGTTGGGAATCAAGCCTGTCATTTTGAATAAAAGTCTTATCTGTTTTTCTTTGACTCTTCATCTGTTTTTATTTTTTGTGGTGGTTGTTTTCTTTTACTCATGACACTGATGTGAAGGATGGTCATAGCAATGTCAGTGGGTGTGACCAAGACACTCACTGTAACTGTCCATTGATCAGAAATCCACATGGGAAGATAAGACCATACATTTGTAGTTTTCCTTTCTGAAAATAATGTTTCCCATCATTTTTGTTGTTGTTGTTGTTGTTGTTACTATCTTTCCTCAATTAATATCCAGTTACCTTATAAAAATAGAAATGATTCTGTGATAAAAGTTTGTTCCATTGAAATGATGAGCCATATAGCACTAACTATTTCATTTGTGTGCAACAACCAATTATATATGACTTTGGACTAACTGTAATCCAAATATAAACTCAGTGGGATATAAACTGAAATCAGTAAGTGGCAGGTGCAGATAGAGGAAACAGCATGTCAACCTTACTCTGCTTGTTCTACTGCTTCCCTGGAGGACACTCAACCAGATTTATGCCATAATTTTACTGTTGTGGGTTGACTTAACAAAATTTTTTTCCTTTACCAAAACAAGAAAAATATGTTCACCTTGGGAAAACATAAAGGTTTGTCTCCAGAAGCTATTTCCAGCTGGCCTTCCCTCACCAAATCCCAGTGATTTGACCAAAGACATGTGTTGTTTGCTAAGATCTAGCCTAAGGTCCAAACTTTCAAAGTAACATCTGCAGAGGAATTACCAGCCAACATAAAAACACGTTCATTGTTATTGAAATTGTGAAGCTTGCATCCTTTTGAATTTTTCTGCTTCAGTGGGTATTCTTTATTCATATGCTCTCCAAGGCATTTTCTTTGGAGCACAAAAGGATGGCTCCTTTCTGGTGTGCTTTTTAAAAAAATTCTTATAGATTATTCCTTAGTTGTCCAAGTCTAAAGTTCTACAATGATGCTTTATTTGCTGTTTATACCCACTCACCTAAACCTCTGTTTCCAAAAGAAAGCAGCTGGAAAATTTATTACGCTACACATTTTTTTACATTGATTATGAAAACACTGATTGAATTTCTAAGGTCAATATGATATGCTTGACTCTGTGATTCAGATAGTTCTACATAGCTAAAATGTCAGAGATTAAATGATGTGACCTATACACTTAACCCAGAAGAATCTTCCAGTCCTGTAGATTTAGATGATTAGCCTGTCTTCACAGCGGGTTCAACAAAGTCATTCCATTTGACCTGCTTTAATTTATTCAACAAGCATGGACTTTGTGCTTACTAGGTGGGGGATTCCCAGGTGGCATTACAGGTAAAGACCTGCCTGCCAATGCAAGAAACATAAGAAATTCAGGTTTGATCCCTGGGTCTGAAAGATACCCTAGAGAAGGCCATGGCAACCCACTCCAGTATTCTTGCCTGGAGAATCCCATAGACATAGGAGACTGATGGGCTACAGTCCATGGAGTCATAAAGTGTTGGACAAACTGAAGTGACTTAGCACGCACACAGGAGCTGTGAATACTGAAAAGGAATTAGAAGTCATGATCCTGCTCTTAGGACACTTAAAATTTCTATAATGGATATTTTCTTTTCTAGTCAAGACATGTGCCATATCTTGAAACAAACAAAAACACAATTAAGCCCTTGTGAATATCAAACCCCAATGATGAAATCCCAAAATGCATAGCACAGAAAATAAATGTAAAAGACGATTGATATTTCCTAGTTCTAATGCAAAACTTCAGTGGTGTGAGTCTATTTTTATGTTCTAAAACAATATGTGAGAGGTAATACATTAGTAATCTTTACTCAAAATACTTCCTTTGTTAATATTTGATTTATAAACACTTGTTGGGAAAATTTTCAATATTGAGCAAAAACAAAAAATATTTTAGCTCTACATTGAGAAATGAAAAAGATTTTTTCTCTCCACTTCATTTGTTGTTGTTTAGTCTCTAAGTCATATTTGAATCTTTCATGACCCCATGGACTGTAGCCCACCAGCCTCCTCTCTCCGTGGGATTTCCCAGGTCAGAATACTGGAGTGGGTTGCCATTTCCTTCTCCAGGGGGTCTTCTCAAGCCAGGGATCAAACCTGTGTCTCCTGCTTGGCAAGTGGATTCTTAACACTGAGCCATCTGGGTAGCCCCCTCCACTTCATACTTGTATGCAGTTTATAAGAGAGAAGGGAAAGAACACAGGAAGGTTTAAAGTAGCTCTTTCTGAATCTCTGATATTTATAGTTTTAGGGCTTTCTTCTGAGTTTTCAGTTTTCACTAGAAGGGATGAGTCCAAGATATAAACCATCTATTTCTTCTGATCACATCTCATAATGTTAGTAATTTAGTCTGATTCCTGATATCAGAGAATTTCTAGACACTGATTTGAGAGGTAGCCGGGAAACAAATTGATCTCTGGCTATTTTTTTCATTGAGAGTCTTATATTTCCTTTCAAAAGTATCTGCAAACTTCTGACATTAGTTTTGTCATTCTCAGTGTTCTGTTTTGTTCTGTTTCACTCAAATCCAAAATCAACCTCCTGTATTGTGTTTGGTTCTTGTTAGAAAAGACTGTCAAATAAAGAAGGGTTTATCTCTAGACCTCAAATCTCTTTTTTCCATATACACACACAAATACACACATATGCACACACCACTCATATACCAAGAGATGATTTTAACAATCAGTTTCTTTCCTACACCACTCTTGATACTTTCCCTAAGGAAAATAACTCATACATTTATTTTCAATAGTATATTATTGACTGAAAAATCCAAGTTCCTGTTATTAAATCATTAGATTTGAGTTATGCTTAGGACATAATTCAAATTATAGAACAAGGATCTTATCTACTTTACTCACTGCTGCATCTTCAGTGAATAGGGCAATGACTAGCACATTATATCGGGCTGGCCAAAAGATTTGTTTGGGTTTTTCCATAACATGTTACAGAAAAACCAGATGAATTGTTTGGCCAACCCAAGTATTTATTAATAAATATTTGTTGAACGAATGCATTCATTGAAGAGAAAGTTTTCAGCCAAAGACACTGAACAACTCTAGGCATCAGGGAATAATGTTTATTTTCCATCTTTTTGTTGTCCTTGAAATGCTGCTGCTGCTGCTGCTAAGTCGCTTTAGTCGTGTCCGACTCCTAGCGACCTCATAGACGGCAGCCCACCAGGCTACCCCATCCCTGGGATTCTCCAGGCAAGAACACTGGAGTGGGTTGCCATTTCCTTCTCCAATGAGTGAAAGTGAAAAGTGAAGGTGAAGTTGCTCATTCGTGTCCGACTCCTAGCGACCCCATGGACTGCAGCCTTCCAGGCTCCTCTGTCCATGGGATTTTCCAGGCAGGAGTACTGGAGTGGGGTGCCATTGCCTTCTCCTGTCCTTGAAATACCTCTCTCAAAACTGCTTCCCATTTAATATAGACTCACACATGTAGTGCCCCTCCTCCCCTACCAGCTGCCCACTCCTGCTTCTCTAACCTGATAGTGAAGAGTAGAAATCCTCTCCTCTACCTGAATCTGTACACAAACATCAGAAATCCCTGTGGGAATACTAGAAATGCAAGGTGTTAGGTGAATGTTGACAGAGACTGGATTGCTGATCCTCTGAGTTCCCCAGCCCCACCAAGCCTTCCAGCTGCTAGGGAGGGGTTAGGCCTGTGGGTAGCACAGGAAAACCTCTGTTGGGTGCATGGGATTGATAAAGGAAAAGCAACTCTGTGGCCCTCCTAGGACTGCCTGTTAGAGTCTTCCAAGTATTTAATCAACTGCACTGCAAAGGGACCACACTGAGGCAGAGAATGTGGGATCTAAGTATTTGTGTGTGCCACTACCTCCTGAATCAGAGGAACCTAATGCAAGGAAGTATTGAGAAATCTCGCGATATTGACCCAACCAGGATGGATGAGAGGAGCTTTAGCCATTGTGTAAGTAGCAGTAAACAGTCACTGGACTGACATGCACTCACAGACTCACAAAGCAGTCCTTTATCTTCCTGATTTCTGGGACTAAATCTCCCCTCCAAGAGCACTGAGGGACCTCCAAGACACAGAGATACTAACATTCAAGTTCAGTGTTTTCTGGCTCAGATTACAGCCATGTAAGCCAAGTTTTCTTTTCCATAACAAATTCTAATCTTTAGTGTCTGTTCATCTTAACACACACACAGACACACACACACACACTTATGAGCCCATGGAGTTAAGCCTTCTGCTCAAGCTCGCTTTCAGTGGGTTACTGACACTCTCCTTCCCCCTCCATTGTCTGAGGATTGACAGCAGGAGCTCTTAAATGAAACCATTTCACGCACACAATAGAAGGCCTTGAAGTCCCTGAGTGTCTGTGTCTACTTTTGTCAAGGGGAACACAGCATGTTTGTAAACATGAGGCTTGGAAAGAAGATTCAGACAAGGACAGCAAGCCTGTGGCCACTGCTTTCCTGTTTGTCTCTGACAGTGTGTTACCCGTAGCAACTGATGGGCAAATAATCTCTGAAGAACAGTCAGCGCTCCTTTTCCTTATCATAAATTCCAAGTTAGGCAAGTCAGGTAAAATAAAACCTTCTAAGTGCATTCTTAACTGCAGGAATTTTGTATACCCTTGTTTTTGTTTTCATTCAGTCACCCCCTTTCATACTCTTTCAAGGAGAGAGAGAGAAAAAGCAGGAGAAAAAGGGAAATGGGGGGAGAGGGAGTAGGAGAGACAGCAAGAGGGGAGGAGGAGAGGGAGAGGGTGTGGAAGGGAGAGAGGAGGGGGAATTCGGCTTTAATATTTAGATCAGCAGAAAACTATACTGCACTGAGTTTATCTGTGAGAAACTTTTGAAAAAGATCACAAAGTACCTGTAGAGTTATTAGTACCAGGAATAGTCTCCACCTCCACATCATAAGTAGATAGATCAGTGTTCCTTGGATACCTTGTAATTATCATATGGACAGACTGAAACACGTCACACAAGCCCACTCAATGATTCAGTTGGCACTGGCACCATGCCTGCTGGCATGCTAAGTCCCTTCAGCCATGACTTGCAACCCCCATGGACTTGTAGCCTGCCAGGCTTCTCTGTCAGTGGGATTTTCCAGGCAAGAGTACTGGAGTGGGTTGCCATTTCCTTCTCCAGGGGATCTTCCTGACCCAGGGGTGGAATCCACCTCTCTTTATGTCTCCTGCATTGGCAGGTGGGTTCTTTACTTCTAGCACCACCTGTGGCCTCAGACATTATTGTATCCCTTTTGCGGTAGAGTTTAACCCACTTGAAAACAGAACATGACGAGGTGAGGGAACTTGCCCTTGTCACAACATTCTGGAGGATTTGGGACCTGGTCTGCTAGATTCCAAAGCTAGTGTGATCCCCATACCATGAAGCCTTTCCATATTGAGATACCTATTGTCTGAGGTAGGGCAGATATTAGATAACACAGATTTTGACGGGAAATAAGCCAACATAAGGAAATTATCATTCAGAAAACAGAACAATTGACTGCTAAACTGTCTTGTTCACTATTCTTCTAATGAGAAGCAAGAAGAAAACTTAGTCAGAGGGTGATGGCTAATAATGACCTTTTGGAGTCTGCTGCTGCTAAGTCACTTCAGTCGTGTCCGACTCTGTATGACCCCATAGACGGCAGCCCACCAGGCTTCCCCATCCCTGGGATATTCCAGGCAATAACACTGGAGTGGGTTGCCATTTCCTTCTCCAATGCATGAAAGTGAAAAGTGAAAGTGAAGTCACTCAGTTGTGTCCTACTCTTCGAGACCCTATGGACTGCAGCCCACCAGGCTCCTCCATCCATGGGATTTTCCAGGCAAGAGTGTTGGAGTGGGGCGTTTTGGAGTCTAGCAAATGTATTAGTGTAAAATGGAAAGAGTATTCAGTAAAAATAATCATTTGACTCATTTTTAAAGTTAATATTCATGGTCATACAAACCAATGAGCAAAATCTGATTTTGGAATAATGATTTTCAGTCCACTGTGTCAATAAACATTTTATATTCCCCATCTCACAGCAAATTACTTAACAAATATCAGACAAAAAGATTTTATCTACATGCCAATTTCCTTTTAGTATATATCATCTCTTCGTCAGAACTCCTCAAACAATATTGCCTTATGTATGTGGGCCTTTTATAGCTGCTGTTTTTACATTTTTTTTTTTACCATAAAGCTTATCTTCATATTTTCAGATCTCATTATGCTGGTCATGCAAGTAAACATTTTATTAGTTAGTGAACCACTTGTTCCATAACCTCAGTTGTAGGTAGTGCCTTTTAAATTCTTAAAAAAATTATTAAAAATTTAACTTGGGGGACTTATCCTTATATTCAGATCAGATCAGGTCAGATCAGTCTCTCAGTAGGGTCTGACTCTTTGCGACCCCATGAATTGCAGCACACCAGGCCTCCCTGTCCATCACCAACTCCCAGAGTTCACTCAGATTCACATCCATCCAGTCCGTGATGCCATCCAGCCATCTCATCCTCTGTCGTCCCCTTCTCCTGTTGCCCCCAACCCCTCCCAGCATCAGAGTCTTTTCCAATGAGTCAACTCTTCGCATGAGATGGCCAAAGTACTGGAGTTTCAGCTTTAGCATCATTCCCTTCAAAGAAATCCCAGGACTGATCTCCTTCAGAATGGACTGGTTGGATCTCCTTGCAGTCCAAGGGACTCTCAAGAGTCTTCTCCAACACCACAGTTCAAAAGCATCAATTCTTCGGCACTCAGCCTTCTTCACAGTCCAACTCTCACATCCATACATGACCACAGGAAAAACCATAGCCTTGACTAGATGAACCCTTGTTGGCAAAGTAATGTCTCTGCTTTTGAATATGCTATCTAGGTTGGTCAAAACTTTCCTTCCAAGGAGTAAGCGTCTTTTAATTTCATGGCTGCAGTCACCATCTGCAGTGATTTTGGAGTCCAGAAAAATAAAGTCTGACACTGATTCCACTGTTTCCCCATCTATTTCCCATGAAGTGATGGGACCGGATGCCATGATCTTCGTTTTCTGAATGTTGAGCTTTAAGCCAACTTTTTCACTCTCCTCTTTCACTTTCATCAAGAGGCTTTTTAGTTCCTCTTCACTTTCTGCCATAAGGGTGGTGTCATCTGCATATCTGAGGTTACTGATATTTCTCCCGGCAATCTTGATTCCAGCTTGTGTTTCTTCTGGTCAAGCATTTCTCATGATGTACTCTGCATATAAGTTAAATAAACAGGGTGACAATATCCAGCCTTGACGTACTCCTTTTCCTATTTGGAACCAGTCTGTTGTTTCTTGTCCAGTTCTAACTGTTGCTTCCTGACCTGCATACAGGTCTCTCAAGAGGTAGGTCAGGTGGTCTGGTATTCCCATCTCTTTCAGAATTTTCCACAGTTTATTGTGATCCATACAGTCAAAGGCTTTGGCATAGTCAATATTAGAATCCATTAAATTAAAAAAAAATCATTCCTCCATAAGGATCTTTACTCACTATTATTAACATTACCATTCCTACTTTATACTGCTATAATACATGTTACTAAAATCAACTTAGGTCATTAATTATTTATTACATAACCAAAGAATTTCTATCAAGCTGTATCTTAATTTCTACCCATATTAGGACCCTAAATTTTACATCAATCTGTAGCTTCATTAATTTGTCAAATTTAGCAGAGACAAACTGACCATGCTTAGCCTTTCACTTATGCAGGCTCCTTCCCAGAAGAATTCCTAGAAACATTCACAAAGTCTTTAACAATTTTTGTGAACAGCACAGACAATTAATTAATAAACTATTATGCTTGGGGGGGAGGGGGTTGGTGCTTATCGTATTTGTAATCTTGGAAAAATTTGGGCCTTATTGTGATGCTTTCCATTACATATAACTAATTTTTCATTTGCTTGTTTGTGTTGTCTTTTTTGAGACATCCCCAATTGTATAATCTTCAATAACTGCAAAACCTGGATTCAACCCTGTGCTGTGTGCTAAGTTGTAGCAGTTGTGTCTGATTCTTTGCGACCCTGTGGATTTTAGCCCACAAGGCTCCTCTGTCCATGGGATTAACCAGGCAAGAATACTAGAGTGGGTTGTCATGCCCTCCTCCAGGGGATCTTCCTGACCCAGGGATTGAACCCACATCTCCTGCTTTGGCCGGTGGGTTCTTTACCACTGGTGCCACCTGGGAAGCCCTGCATGACAGTAAACCAAAATAATTCACCTTATTTTCTCAAGAATACATATTTTTTCAAATTAAATTTAGTTACCAAAAATAAAGTTTTGCAGAAGTTTTTCCCTCTTTATTTTACTAGTATTATCAAGATGAAGGATATTTATACAGCTACTCCTTATATGTTTATTCTGTGATATTGCTTCATAGCCTGCCAAACTAATCCTAGCAAATGTTTAGAAATTTTCAGAGTCACTTTTGCTGTCTATCAAATGGGTAGTAAATTAGATTGCCTACTTTCATTTCCCTCTGGTTTCTTTGGTTATGCATTTTTCTACATGAGAGAAAAAGGCTAATACTTATCACAAATAATATGCGGTAGCATATTATAATATATATTAACTTAGGACAGCCTTCCAATTTCTCTGTGCTTTAACTTTTCCAAAAATAATGTGGGGCAACTGATACATGCCTCACAGGGAAGCTTAGAGGGTCCGTAACATAATACCAATATAAAAGGCTTAGAGTAAAAGTGGCTCCTAGGAGTGAGGTAGAATTATACATGAAGTGTCCCAAGCAAATTGGATTATTCCAGAATGGCTATAGCCCCTTAGTTTCATGAATAATCCTTTAAAAGCAAAGAGATAAATTGTGGAGGTTAGGTTACAGCTTGAAATGACCGATTTAGAATTCATTCTTTGTTGTACTTAAGAGATATGGAGCAGCTACGACTACCATTTCTTACATTTGTCCAGAATAATGTCTATTATTTTCTCCTCTCTCCATAAATTGGAGTTTACTAGGCTAAGCAACTTTTTACAAAAGTCCTGCAGGCATATACAGTGACTGCCACCCGATAGAAGGGGTGAAGACATTTTCATGCACCACTGATCATGACCTTAAATTGTTAGTCATTTTATTTCTTTCCTACGCATCCAATATCTTTGTTAAAATAACAAAGCACAGAAGTTAACACTTTACACATTTACTCAGATTACTTACATTTTATAAAATGATAATACTGAGGACAAATTTCAAAGAAGTAAAATTTTTTCAGTACATTTTAATTTTTACCAACAATTGCAAATTTATATCTTGCTCTAACTCATTCAAAGCATTTTTCTAAATTCAAAGTCATTCATTGACATTATGGACCCCCAGTGCTAGTACTCTGTTGCTTGAAAGCAGCCTGGCTAGAAATAGCCCTCACAGAAAGCTCTCTTTAAATTTTGGGGGTAGAATAATTTTTTTCTTTTATAAATACCACTCACACCCGATCAAAACAAGGTATTAACATGCCTGTTTTAGAACTTCTGATTAGTTCTTAGTTCATACAGGCCGAGTTTCCAGATTTTTACAGCTTTCTGTTTCCATGTGGGCACAGTAGAAGAAAAATATTCACCTCAGTTTATAAATCTTTTCAGAAGACAATGCTTCAGCCCCAGATTTCTCAGATGGTCTCTGTCTTGTTTTTAAGTGTTTTCTCTTATTGTTCTACTTTTCTTTGAGATTCCTATCCTTTAAAATGATCAGCTGGCATAAAAGCTAATATATGCTAAAGTACTTTCTTTTATTAATATAAGTTTTTCAGGCTTCTGCTGTTTCGTAACTATTCCTTTCCAGAACCTTCTGGCACCAATTTGCTTCTTAAGGGAACCTTAGATTTTTATCACAGACTTTATTTCAAAAGTGACTAGAACAGCAAACTCAAGTTTTGAAGAGTTTATAGAAGTTTCCTCGCTTAACTAAGGCACCCATAGTCTGAACAGAAACTCTGATACAAAGGCTGTCTTGATAACCAGAAAAAAGATATTGCTGGAAATTGTTTAATTCTACTGATAATGCAACCCATTCCCAGCAAAACCAAATGAGTGTAGAAATGTATATTCTGTTATGAAAATATGTTTCATTTTATCTTCCCTGCTAAGTATTTATTGTTTTGACAGCAATTGGTGAGAGAAGCACAGCTATGTGTAAGGCTATAATTTTCTTTGATGTAAATTTCTCTGCAGTTATTTCCCTTACCTCCCATTTGCAATTTTGTGTTGCTTTATGGAGCATCTGTGACACCATTAACTTTATTTCTCCAAACAAATAAGGTCATTTTCTCTAGTTCTGCTCCAATAGCTTGAAAAGGCCCTAGTAAACACCCAGGTATTCCTAATTAAAGCAAAAACTGAACTGTTAAAGGGCCATTGGAAAACTCCACTGATTTTGACACTGTGGACAAATCAGCAAAGAGGCCTCGCTTCTGGTTAAGCTTCTTTAAACTACAAAGGTATTTCTTAGAATGGGAGCCAGGTACTTAACTAGTGTAATTTTTCTAAAAAATTCCAGAAGTAACTTTGAGCTTCTTGAACTGATAAATCAAAAGCTATAAATAAAACTTTATCTTAGGAAATTATCTCTGGACACTTACTACACAATATTTTGTTGTATAAACAAACAAATGGTTTCAAAGGGAAAACCATCCTTAATTGGAACAAATCTTAATGTGGGTGCTGAAACTGGTGTATCCTGAAATCCTTAAAGGAGCAACATGTCAAGGGTATATTTTTATGGATTCAAAAATACGTGACCTGTGGCATAAGCCTGGTTATACTCCCATTAGTGGAGACAGCCAATGGCTTTTGAATCACCGCTTCACTTAAGGTAATCAAGAGTAATGCCAGAGAATAATGTTCCTCTTCAGGATGTTAACAAGTTCAATTCAGTTCAGTTGTTTAGTCATGTCTGACTCTTTGCCACCCCATGGACTGCAGCTTGCCAGGCTTCCCTGTCCATCACCAACTCCCAGAGCTTGCTCAAATTCATGTCCATAGAGTCAGTGATGCCATCCAACCATCTCATCTTCTGTCATCCATTTCTCCTGCCTTCAATCTTTTCCAGGACCAGGGTCTTTTCTAATGAGTCAGCTCTTCAAATCAGGTTGCCAAAGTATTGGAGTTTCAGCTTCAGCATCAGTCCTTCCAATGAATATTCAGGACTGATTTCCTTTAGGATTGACTGGTTTGATCTCTTTGCAGTCCAAGGGACTCTCAAGAGTCTTCAACACCACAGTTCAAAAGCATTAATTCTTCAGTGCTCAGCTTTCTTTATGGTCCAACTCTCACATCCATACATGACTACTGGAAAAACCATAGCTTTGACTAGACAGACGTTTGTCAGCAAAGTAATGTCTCTGCTTTTTAATGTGCTGTCTAGGTAGGTCATAGCTTTTCTTCCAAGGAACAAGCATCTTTTAATTTCATGGCTGCAGTCACCATCTGCAGTGATTTTGGAGCCCAAGAAAATAAAGTCTGTCACTGTTTCCATTGTTTCCCCATCTATTTGCCATCCCATCTATTTGGAATGTTAACAAGTTTCCCCCCAAATATAGAAAATCTGATTGCTGCAAATGCATTGTTCTGATATAATTAAATGCCATTTTTCTTCAACTTATGTTTATTTCAAAATAACATTTAAAATAATTGTAACAGGGAATTTCATGGTGGTCCAGTGGTTAGGACTCTGTGCTTTCCCTGCTGAGTGCATGGGTTCAGTCCAATCCTTAGATCCCTAAGATCCCATAAGCTGTGTAGTGTGGCCAAATTAAAAAAAAAAAAATTATAAAAAAAGTGTGCACACACAATGCCAAAATAGAAAGATATAAGAGAGAGTGGCTATGTCAGTTTGAGCTAGTATGGTGGTGGTTTAGTCTCTAAGTCATGTCTGACTCTTGCAACCCTATAGACTGTAGCTTGCTAGGCTGCTCTGTCCATGGGATTTTCCAGGCTAGAATACTGGAGTGGGTTGCCATTTCCTCCTCCAGGGGATCTTCCTGACCCAGGGATCTAAACCAGGACTCCTGCACTGCAGGTGGATTCTTTACTGACTTAGCCACCAGGGGAACTAACTACTATAGACCGGGTGGCTTATAAACAACAGAAATGTATTTTACACAGTTCTGGAGACTGGCCGTCCAAAACCAAGGTGCCAGCATTGTTGGGTCTGGGGCTTGGAGTCTCCTGACAGATGGCAGAGTGCCCACTTCTCCTTGTGTCCTCACATGGAGAGCAGAGAAGGGGGGCAGGTTCTCTCATGACTCATACGTTCAGCAGTCCCATTCATGAAGGTTTCATCACCATGCCCTCATCTAATCCTGATTGCTTCTCAAAGGTCCCACCTCCTAACACCGTCACATTAGGGAGTAGAGTTTCAACATAGGAACTGGGGGAGAGGGGCAACACAAACAGTCTGCAATAGATAATAGAGTGGAAATGATGTCTACTCTACTTTGTTCCTCCATTCCTCCTTCCTAGAGGCAGTGTTACCAGTTTCTTATAGATACTCACATAGAATTCGTTCTTCCTGTCTGCTCTCTCTCTCTTTGAATTGATCATGGTGTTCTGCCTTAAACTTGGAATGCTTGGTTGATTTGAAAGAAATGTTGGTTTTCCTTAGTTTGTGTATCTACCAACAAAATCAGTAACTCCATCAAATATTATCTTCAAAACAAGTAAATTCTGAGTGATGCTATACATGTTTGACCTCAGTGTTTTAGGTTCACACACATAGTGAGGGTATGTTTGCCCTCTTACAGAATCTCTTTAGCAAATGAAATAACAACAACAAAAAAATGGAATTATCTCTTGAGTTACTCCAAAGTAGCCAGTATAGCACTATATCAGGCAATCTCTATATGTTATTTCATCCTCACAACAAAGATAGAAATTACTGCCTCTCATCTGTAAATGCAAACTGAGGTTTAAGATTGAAAGACTGGACAGTAACTGGAATGCAGTTCAACATAGGTTTATCAGACTCCAATTTCAAGTAGAATCATGAATTGTGGGGGTTATATGACTATTATTTGACTTTATTGCTTTCTAACTTCCTTCTTTCTGTCCTTTTCTTGCAGTTAATCAGTATCATTGTCATTTGTATGTCGTTTAGGTTGCTACAGAATTGTTATAAAAAATACAATTCACAGAATAATTCTAAATAGTTTGGGAAGGAAGAAACCTAAAAATGTTCTGGGTGAAATTATCCTTAATATCTCACCTCTCAATTTCAAAATCTTTTGGCTTTTCACAAAAGTATTATGAGAGTTGATTCCTTATGAATAACCAAAAATTGATAAAAAATCAATAAACATGCTTAGAAAAGAAAGACTACAGTGCAATATAGTTGATCTTTTGACTTGCCTGAGAAATTGACCCTTTTTCTCTGTATTCCTTTAGTCTGCTAATTTATTCATTGTATACATAGGCTAAATCTATTTACAGTGGCATTGCTGTTTTTGTCGTTTAGTTGCTAAGTCATGTCTGACTCTTTTACAACCCCATGGACTGTATAGCCCACTAGGCTCTTCTGCCATGAGATTTCCCAGGCAAGAATACTGGCATATGTTGCCATTTCCTTCTCCGGGGTATCTTCCCAATCCAGGGATCTAACCAACATGTCCTACCTTGGCAGGCGGATTCTTTACCACTGAGCCATCAGGGAAGCCCCTTAGAATGAATGACAAAGAATAAGTCATTAGGTATCGTTGCCACTTTTACTCTTTTGCACCTTGCTCTCTTTATCCACAGTGAGCACTGAGCCAGCCAAGCAATCTCCGGGGTCATTTCAAGGACTAATAATCCATCCTATTTTTGTTTGCGAACGTATGTTTCTAGTCTGTGAAAGTTGGGATGTCTGGGAAGAAGGAGGATTTTATCAAAGGTGCACAGGGTTCTCCCTAGAGGATAGACTTAGCTTTACAACTTCCCTGAGTTCTTAAATTGTCGCTGCTCACTGAGTCCTCCATACTGCCTGGTCTCTAATTAAAATAAGCTCTCTGATATCAGAGGAAATGAGAAATAGAGAGCTCTGGCATGAAAAGCATTTTGCACTCCTTTTGGACATTGGGACTTGGAGTGAGTTGTGGGGCTTCACCTCTGGTGATGCGATGACACCATCCATTTTTACACAATATCCTCTCCTCTCTTCATAACACAGAATTACAGTTTAGGACATCATTATCACAGTTTAGGACATCATTATCTCATCTGAGAGATTGCTGTGACTACCAACATTAGCTCTGCTTCGGTATAGACTTTATATGAAAAGTGCTAAATGTATAAGTTCAGATATAATGGAAGGTTTCCTATACCACCACATCTGGTTACTAATCAACTAAGATATGTTGATGGCAAAATATGTGAATCTATTACTACTGTAAGAGTTTGTTCTAAATAGTGTGCGTAAGAACACTTAATAGGAAGCAATCAAGACATTAGTTTGAAAGACTAAAAAAAGGTTTGACCTTGTTTCTCTGAGCTGGAAAAACAGGTCTAGGTATATGCTTACTCAGAAGAAATAGAACATGCATGCAGAAATCAATTCCTTGAGGATGAGATTAATTTGCTACACGTCAAACTCTATCACTGCAAATTTGCCGCCGGCGTGGGATCCTTCTTCACGTGTTTTATACTGTCTTTTATGCATAGTATGAATGTCCTGCCAAGCATTTATTTGGTATCATTAAATTGATAAATGGTCTTCAAGATATTTTCCACAATCATTCTGTAAACTCTGTTTCAATAGCCTTTCCCAGAATGGAGATCTATGATAGGCATCAGAATACCAATCAAATATTAAGATTTGGTCCGAAAGAGCTACAGACATTTAAAGCAATAAATTCTACCCCAAGCAATTTCTTTTCACTTTTCCTTTGGAGTTTTTAGTTGCCTTTGCTGAAAGATGCATATATGAAAGCTGTACAAATATAATAAACTTAAGTCAGTGTGGGGGTATAACGGAACTATGCTTTAAATTTAATAATTGACTGTCCTTCATGCAGTCACCATGACAAACAACAGAGGCTAGAAAGCTGTGTTTTTTTCTATTGTGTTTCACTATGTTTCCTCTAGTGTGGTTTGATTTTTATCAATAGGGTGTTGACATCATTTCCTTTCTAAGTGGCCATTGTTTAGCTCTGGTGGAGAGGGACAGGAAGACGGCAATATATTTATTTATATAAAAGGTTCTTGTCATGAAAATGTTTTCTTGGGTACCTTATTTCCTCTTTGTCATATGCAAGGTTCTTATAAAAAAGATATTGGCCGTGTTTTGCATTTAACACAGAGGCACGGTAGACTCTCTTCATGCAGTTTTTCCTCAACTTCGTATCACTTTTGATAGACATGTTTTATTTTGGATATTACTTTTTAACCTGTCATAAATTGCAGAAAAATATTTTGACACTAGAATCCCCTGAAATTAAAAAAGAGAGAGAGAAAAGACAAAAAATCAAATACAGTCATGTTGAGTGAAGATTGAGTTGTCTTCCATAATTCAATAGTCTGTTCTTAGAGCAAATCCAGCTAAAATGGAAAGGATTAAACTCTGAGTTGATCAAAAGATTGGAGGAGGGTTGGGGTTTTGCTTTGACTTAGAGGCTGAGTTAGAGAGCAGCGAGAGTGGAATAATAATGAAAAAGTATATGATTCCCTGAAGTATGCTTTAATCCCTATTTTTCCTTCTCATTGCCATGGTTTCTTTTTCAGAAATGGAGTTCAGAAAACAAGGACAAAATGTGATCTTTTGATCAGCTTTGAGGTCATTTTTGTCTATATTTTTAATGATAGTGTAGGAGATATTTCCTTATCTAAGGAAATTGATTGTTGCTAATAATAATGTTAATTGTTGCTAATAATAATATTAAACTTTTACTGATGCCTGGAGTGTTTTCATCACTCAACCAGGTATTTTGCTAGTATCAGTCGGTTTATTCTCACAACAACACTGGCACATGTTGGTTCAATTGTCAACTGATTTCAGAGGACAAGGAAAACTCAGGCTTGACTAAGATGAAGCTGGTAAATTGCAGGGCTGGGACTTAACTCAGGCAGCCTGGCTTCAGATCCTTTACTCTAAAACTGTTATGAAAGTGAATGTGGAAGTGTTAGTCACTCAGTTGTGTCTGACTCTTTATGACCCCATGGATTATAACCTTCTAGGCTCCTCTGTCCATGGAATTCTCCAGGCAAGAATACTGGAGTGCATTGCCATTCCCCTCTCCAGGGAATCTTCCTGACCCAGGGATTGAACCTGGGTCTCTTGCACTGCAGACAGACTCTTTACCATCTGCGCCACCAGGGAAGCCCCTGCTGCTTAACTAATGTGAGATACTAGTCACCAAGCATTCATGTTCTCCATGAACATTAAATATATTGAAGAGACCATAATGTAAAAATATATGTACTTTCATCTTCACCAGCTCCTCTACCTTTAAGAAAACTAAATATTTATCACCAGGGATCCTGTAATTCTGCTAAGCCTTAAAGACACAGAGATGAATCACACAGAAATTTTTCTCTCTTACATCTTGAAGTCTAGTGATGGAGGAAACTACTCTATATGCTTATTTGTTGGATTGTGTGTGTGTGTTTTTAAATAATAGCTGCAGGTTCATCTAAGATAACAAATACATTCAAGAATAGTTCTTAAATAACTTTACATGTGACCAACGTGAAAATCTTATTTTCATGCAATGGACATAAGTGATGTCTATGCATGACTGCATAATGGTAAATTATTCATATTGTTGCATAAAGAAAATATCTGTGCCATTTCATCAAGCAAACTATAATATCTGACTGACAGGCACACAATCATTTTAGTCCTAATGAACTTTTCCTTCATTTCATAGTCTCGGTGACACCGCAGGAACTGACAAAGAAGCCTTATGATATGGAAAGCATTGTAATGGAATGGGGAAAAAAGCAAATAAACATACGCTCAACGATCAGAGAGTAGTATTTTCATACCATTTCTGACCTTTTACAAGTACTGGGACTTTAGACTGTGTTTATTTGTCAAAATGTGGAATCATGTCTCCTGTCTCAAGCAGTAGGTAGTTTTAAGATGACATGAAATGAAAGTAAAGCACCTTATCGTGTAGGGGGCTAGCGCAGGGCTGTCATAACTTGGGCTCTCAGTAAACACCACTCTTTTTTGCTAAGCCCCCAAGTCTTTTAATATTCATGGCAACAACTAGGCAGACTAAGTAGAGTTTCTACAAGGAATACTGTTGTTACTAGCATAGTGGAAATGTATTTGATGGGAGTAATATTACAAAGCTAGAATAATGCAGACTAGTCATCTCTCTTGTGTTCTCTCCAGATACCTCGAGGAGAGGCTGCCCTCTGCCCTCCTGCCATTGTGTCTTCCTACTGGAATTACATAATGAGAAATGGATATTCAGCTATTTATTCCTAGCTTCCAGGGCACATGGACAAAGACACTATTTGGATATTTCCTGCGCTGATATTGTGTCTAGAAGGAGAGCGTTTCAAAAGATTAAAGATCACACACACTAGAGAAGCTCTGGCTTAAGCCTTCACCAGTTCATTCTCTCTCCGTGTCTATGACCACAGAAATCTTCAGAGGTTTTAAAATCGAGCTTCTTATGAAAGTACAAACCCAGAAGTAAGAAAATGTCTTGCTTAGAGCCTGGTGTGCAACTCAGGTATCCTCTTCCAAATCAGCGTTCTTCCCAGGCAACACAGTATCAGCAATGTCGACACAACTGCATTCAGCTAAGCAGAGCTGTGATCTAATCTCTGTACTGTTCATATTTAACAAGCTATCAGCCCGAGGACTTCGAACAATCATATCTATCTCTACAGTGGTTTTCCCTTTGGGAGAATTTCAGATGATTTACAGGGCATTTAAATCAACATGTCTTCTTAAATATCATCTGGAGACATTTCTCCCATCTCCAAAGTTTAATTTTTATGACAGGAGCTAAAATTGTGCACAACCCCTAACCGCAATCCCCATGTTTATGGTGCCTCGCCGCTATTCTCCCTTCCCTTCCATTTATTTCTCTTAACTTGTCCCACTCCCTCTAATGGAAAAGGTCAGTATTCTCCGAATCTTTATACCAAGGAACGCCTACTCTATAATCAAGAGAATAATGCCCTTCATCATTTTGTTATGGTGACATAATTAGTACTTATTTCAACTCTCTTCTATAAACTCTTAAATACTAACATGGAAAATAAAAACCAGTCAAATAACTATTTTCTCAGGCAATGGTCAGGACAATGTAGATTGTTTCAAGAAAACTCCCTCCACTGACCTAGAGCCACTAAAACCTCATTCTGAATCATTCTTGACAAAAAAATAAAACAAAACACAGGTTAAAAGAACGTAGTCAGAGCTGCTGACGTGAGCTGGGAAAGCTGCTGACTTTCCCAGCTGGTGCTAGTAGTAAAGAATCCATCTGCCAATGACAGAGATGCAGAAGATGTGAGTTTGATCCCTGAGTCAGGAAGATCCCCTGGAGTAGGAAATGGCAACCCATTCCAGGATTCTTGCCTGGAAATTTTCCATGGACAGAGGAGCCTGGCAGACTCCATGGGGCCGCAAAGAGTCAAACACGATTGAGCACTAAAGCGTATCTGGTTTGGAGTCAATACAACTTGCTGTGTTTTCTCCTTATTTTTTTGAATGTCTTTCTGTGTGTTTGTTTCTTCTACTAGACTGTGAGATCCTTGGGGAAGAACTGTATTTTATTGTTTAGACCCACAGGCTTGGTATTTTACCTATAATAAATAGGCCACTCACTAAATGTTCAGAAAAGAATATGTGAAAGAACAAATAAAAATCACTGTGGAAACTAAAATTTTGGAGGTATTGAATAAAGGAGAGAGCAAAAGGAGAAAGGATTGCTCTTGCAACTTCCTAATCCAAGCTGACAGCAGAGATCTGAAATGAGCTGTATGAAAGATATCCATTCCTCCCAGATGCAACCCACTCCTCTTCCTTTAACAATCCATACAGGCACTGGAGCAGGGCCATCTCATTCACTGTCTGGGCACATCAAGGCAGCTTTCCTTTGTGGTCTGTGGTTGGCGTCGGCAGCGGCTAACAGATCCCATCTGCCTGGCTCAGGGCTGTAATCCCCTTTGCTGGCCTCTGGACTGTGATGACACTGCCCAGCAAGGCCAGTGGGGAGCCTTCATACCTTCTATCTGTTACTCATTTCCTGAAAAGCATGACAGGTCTCTATCACTTCCCTGCATAAATAGCTAGTTAGAGTTTATGCCTCATGCAGTATCAAAAGTGGCATAAATCTGAGGCTCCCACACCTAATCTCCCCCCTCTTCCACCTCCACCATTACTAACTAACACAGGGTCTTTATTTACACTGAGAGCTGCCAGCTGGGCAAAGGCAGATAAATTAGCCACTCTCACAACCAAAGAGCTCAGTAAGGGTGAGAGCATATTGATGAGATGGACTGTGGCTGGAGCACCTAGATTACAAATCCAGTTTGGAGATTGCAAAGGTGCCTTAATACCATAAACAAACACTGTAAACATGAAAAAAAAAAAAAATTCCATCTCCCTTATCTGATTGAGACTGATCCAGGTTATCTCAGCAGCTAAATGTGGCAATGCATTTTAAATGAAACAAGAGGCAAATCCAGGTACTTTGTATAAGCACAAGAACAGAAATTGGGGTTGGAGGGAGGACACGCTTGTGCCTTATCTCATGTACAGAGCTCCTAGGAAAATCTATTATTCTCAAAGAAAAACTTTAGCTGACAAGAGTGGCCAGTTGATAATTCTATGGCCTTTAATAATTTATGTACCTAATTTCATCTTTAAAAATGCAATGAGATACATTTGATTTAGAATTTGAGTGTAGTTTGAGTTACATTAACTGATAAAACACAGCAAAATAACTCCCGGTGCTCTCAAAATTGCTTTCCACAGATATCAAAATAAAAGTGAGAGTGAATGTTGGATAAACTAATTTGAATTTATAAAATTTTACTCCCAAAGAAGCATTCTTTTATAGATGAAGGACTAACAGCTGCATATTTACATTGTCATATGCACTGCTGTGTTTTCAACAGTTTCTCACCTGAATGAATAGCAGACATACCTGGCCCATGGAAATTCCCAAGAAAGAAGTCTTCTGTCTCCTGTTTTTTTTCTCTCTCTCTTTTTTTTTCCTCTAAAATGAACAATGCTGCATTTTATACAATGAATTCAATGTACTAGCAATGAATAGTAATTACCTATTTAACACAGTACAGCACAATATTTAACACAAAATATTAGGGATGGTGGTAATGGTTTAGTCGCTAACTTGTGTCTGACTCTTGCGACCCCACAGAGTGTAGTCTGCCAGGCTCCTCTGTTCATAGGATTTTCCAGGCAGGAATACTGGAGTGAGTTGCCATTTCCTTTTCCACCATATCTTCCCAACCCAGGGATCAAACCTGGGTCTCCTGCACTGCAGGCAGATTTTTTACTGACTGCACTACCAGGGAAGGCCAGACAATAGGGATATGATTTGGCAAATCTGTCTTAAAAGAAATTAGCATAGATAGAAGAGAGATAAATAGACCTGAAGATGAGAGCTAAGAACTAAGTTAATATGAAAAGTAAAAGTAATTAGTTCAATGAATTAGAAGTTACCTACGTTCAAAGAAAACTGTTACTGAAGAATTAAATGTATCATTATGGAAGAGACAGAATCCAAAAGTCAATCATTTTTGATACTAACACACTTGTGCTCTAATTTAGATTGGTTTAAAATCGTCTGCTGTAATTCACTATGGTTTAGATAACATATCACATGACCAATAAATTTATAAATCATCAAATGTACAGCATAAAGAGAATCTATCTAATTAAAAATAGAATTAATAAAAAGCAGAGGTATTTTTAAATGTTGTTTCAAAGAAATTGTGACTATTTTATGTTACTGAAAAAGTCACTGGAAGCAGAGGTCATTTGTAAGAGCAATTTGTACCATACTCAGTGAACATGAATAAAAAGAAAGACATTTGATTTGCATGCAGTATAGATCACTGAGTAATTTTAGAGAACTGCTGGTCTCTGGGGCAAAAGGAAAATGAACATTAGAGTCTTGAATAAAAATTCACAGAAATAATCTGAGGACAGTAAATTGCCTATAAACTCTTGCCTAGGAGAAAGCACTCTGAAATGCTGAATAACATCAAAGAAATGTGTACATATCATGGGTTCTCCATCCAAGAGTCTAAAATTGAGCTACCTAATCAGTTCCATAACTCTTTCACTTGATGCTAATTACTTTTCACATTAACTTAATTCTTACCTCTCATCTTCAGGTCTTTTCCTCTCTCCTCTATCCGTTAAAATTCCTTTTAAGACAATTTTGCCAAATCATATCCCTGTGGCATTGTGTTAAATAACTATTCACCATCCAGCTGTTTGACATTAAACGATGTGGTAACTATCTGGACCAATGTTTCTTTAGTTACTCCCATCCCTAAAACATTATTTGGCAATTCTACAGCTTTTCCATATTATTCTTCATAATGATACTATTTATTTATTTGGCTGTGCTGGGTTTTAGTTGCCACATACACAATCTTCAATCTTTGTCATGGCATGCAGGATCCTTAGCTGGGACATGTGGAATCCAGTCACCAAACAGGGATCAAACCCAAGCTCCCTGCATTGGGAGCATGGAGTCTTAGCCACCGGACCACTAGGGAAGTCCCCATGATGATACCCTTTGAGTGGTACAGGATTCTCAAATGTTTATTCCCTTTGCAGTAAACATTTGTCAAATCCTGGTGTTTTGTTGTTCTTCAGTTGCTAAGTTGTGTCCGAATCTGTGACCCCATGGACTGCAGCACACCAGGCTCCTCTGTCCTCCACTGTCTCCTGGAGTTTGCTCAAATTCACATCCACTGAGTCGGTGATGCTTTCTAACCATCTCATCCTCTGTCATCTCCTCCTCCTGCCCTCAATCTTTCCCAAGATCAGGGTCTTTTTCAATGAGTCGGCTCTTTTCATCAGGTAGCCAAAGTTTTGGAGCCTCAGCTTCAGCATCAGTCCTTCCAATGAATATTTAGGGTTGCTTTCCTTTATGATTAGACTGGTTGGATCTCCTTTCTGTACAAGGGACTCTCAGGAGTCTGCTCCAGCACCATAGTTTAAAAGCATCAATTCTTTGGCACTCAGCCTTCTTTATGGTCCAACTCTCACATTCATACATGACTACCAGAAAATCCATAGTTTTGATTATATGGACCTTATTGGCAAAGTGATGTCTCTGCTTTTTAATATGTTAAGTTTATCATAACTTTCCTTCCAAGGAACAAATGTCTTTTAATTTCATGATTGCGGTCACCATCTGCAGTGATTTTGGAGCCCAAGAAAATAAAATCTATCACTGCTTCCACTTTTTCCCTTTCTACTTGCCATGAAATGATGGGGCCAGATGCCATGATCTTAGTTTTTTTAAAGTTGAGTTCCAAGACAGCTTTTTCACTTTCCTCTTTCACCCTCATCAAGAGGCTCTTTAGTTCCTGTTGGTTTTCTGCCATAAGAGTGGTATCATTTGCTTATCTGAGGTTGTTAATATTTCTCCAGCAATCTTGATTCCAGCTTGTGATTCATCCAGCCACACATTTTGCATGAGGTACTCTACACATAAGTTAAGTCAGCAGGGTGACACTATACAGGCTTATCTTACTCTTTTCTCAATTTTGAACCACTCTATTGTTCCACATCCAGCTCTAACTGTTGCTTCTTGACCTGCATAAAGGTCTCAGGAGTCAGATAAGGTGGTGTGGTACTCCCATGTCTTTAAGAATTTTCCACAGTTTGTTGTGATACACATAGTCAAAGACTTTAGCATAGTCAGTTAAACAGAAACAGATATTTTTCTGGAATCCCCTTGCTTTCTCCATGACCAGCAAATGTTCAGTGTTTGGAGCATAGGCTTGTATTACTGTCATGTTGAATGATTTGCCTTGAAAGCAAACAGTTCATTCTGTCATTTTTGAGGCTGTGCCCAAGTACTGCATTATGGACTCTTTTGTTGCTTATCGAGGGCTACCCCATTTCTTCTAAGGGATTCTTTCCCAAGGTAGTAGATATAATGGTCATCTGAATTAAATTCTCCCATTCCCGTCCAATTTACTTCACTGATTCCTAAGATGTCGATGTTCACTCTTTCTATCTCCTGCTTGACCACATCCAATTTACCTTGATTCATGAGCCTAACATTCCAGGTTCCTATGCAGTACTGTTCTTTACAGCATCAGACTTTACTTTCACCACCAGACACATCCATAATTAAGAATTGTTTCTGTTTTGGCCCAGCTGCTTCATTCCTTCTGGAGCTATTATTAATTGTCCTTGGCTCTTCCCCGGGAACATATTGGACATCTTCTGAACTGGGGCCTCATTTTCCAGTGTCATATCTTTTTGCCTTTTCATATTGTTCATGGGGTTCTCTGGCAAGAATACTGGAGTGGGTTGCCATTTCCTTCTCCAGTGGACAACATTTTGTCAGGACTCTTCACTGTAACCCATCCATCTTGGGTGGCCCTGCCACAATGGCTCATAGCCTTGTTGAGCTATACAAGCCTCTTTGCCATGACAAGGCTGTGATCTATGAGGGGGACCTGGTCAGCAAAGGCCTAATATTGATATCATCACAGAAAGATTAAATTACTTTTAAATTAATAAATAAATCATATTTGTGGAAAATGCAAAAATATGGAGAAAGTATCTTCAATTTTGATATTATTAAATAATTACAAATTTTAAAAATGAGTTAACACTATTTGAATATCTCCAATGAATAAACAAAATGTTGCGTTTAGGAATATTTGATATTATTATAATTGGCCCAGCATTCTTGCAGAAGCATTTGGTTTTATATTTTAAAGGCACTAAAATATGTGCTAGCCTAATCCACAGATCCCATATCTAGGAATATTTTCTAAGGCAGTATTAACAGGTATGCAAATATACATTTCTAAGAATTTCATTAAAGTTTTATAGAGTATAAACATGATATATATATATCATGCTTCATTCAAATGATAAAGTGAAATGATGACAAAATGACAATCTGGAAATATATACATTTACTTGTAAGGAAAGATAAGAGTAGCTAATAGCAGTTGGCAAATTATAAGCAATTTCTATAAAAATTCTTATACAAATAAGGGGAAGTGTCTAAAATGTATACATTAAAATATTTACAGTGGTTTTCTCTGGTAATTGAATTATAGCTGATCCTGTTGTTTTCATTTCTGTTTAACAATATTTTCAGATTTTCTATAGTAACAATGGGTGTTATGATTTTTTGTGCTTAGTCGCTCAGTAATGTCCAACTCTTTGCAAAACCATGGACTGTAGCCTGCCAGGTTCCTCTGTCCATGGGGATTCTCCAGGCAAGAATACTGGAGTGGGTTGCCATGCCCTCCTCCAGGGGATCTTCCAGACCCAGGGATCAAACCCAGGTCTCCCACATTGTAGGCAGATTCTTTACCATCTGAGCCACCAGAGAAGCCCAAGAATACTGGAGTGGATATCCTATCTCTTCTCCAGGGGATTTTCCCGTCCCAGGAATTGAGCCAGGGTCTCCTGCATTGCAGACGGATTCTTTACCAGCTGAGCCACCAATGACTAGAGAGCCTCAACTGGCCTGAGGTATTTTCTTCAAAGTGGAATTAGGTGTCAAATTTGTAAACAGAAAGCTCCCCACATTAGCAGATGCAAGCTAGTATATATAGAATGGATAAACAAGGTCTTACTGTATAGCACAGGGACCTATATTCAATATCCTGGGATAAACCACGATGAAAAGAATATGAAAAAATGTATGTATATGTATAACTGAATCACTTTGCTGATTTAAATCATTCTAAAATAAAAATTCACTCAGAATGGGAAATTATTACTGGGATATTCATACTTGTTCATTATCTGCTCATTAAAGATGATGAGCAAAAATAGATCATGCCTCAGCTAAGCTTGAAAAAAAAGTCTGTATATATACTCTAGGCGTGGTATCATTCCACCTGTGTGACAATCACATCCCTTACTTCTAATGTTCATCCTTAAATTCTCTTCTTTCAAGTGGTCCATGTGGAACCATTTGTAGAAACTGCCAATTGTAATTGGAAGAGTAGGCAGCAGTAAAAGTAGATCAATCCTAAGGAATTATGAGTATTTTGAAGGAATTAGCACGGTGAAGAGAAAACATATTTGTAGGGCTGTGAGGGAACCCTTCATGGCTGCCATCAGTGCCCTGGGGACTCTTCAAAATATTTCAGTAGGAAGGGGGCCACTGCCACTGAGGGATGTGTTAAAGAAAAGCAGTCCAGTCACCTTAGAAATAAGAGTCCTTGATTGATTAGTCCAAATCCATTATCTTTATTAGGTAAAATGAAAGTGCATCTTCTGCATGTTGTCAGCTTAACCTGTAAAGTAGAGCATATCATTTTTTATTGTTACATCCACTGAAGCTAGACATTTGCTTGTGATGTTTCTCAACACGTTTTGTTTTTCTATGGAGAAATTTATACGTAAATGCTGAGCACTCCTTGCTTCTATGTCACAGCACTCTTTGTCCAAGACCATTCCCCTGTGAACTACTGCAATCTACATAGTTAAATTATTCATCAGAAAATATGCAAATTCTACAAGAACTGGAACCATATCCTATCTACCACTTTATATCTAGCACTAGATACAAAAAAGACATTCAATTAATGCTTGTTGAATGCATGAAGAGTGAGTAATGAATGAGCACATGAATTAAACAATAGCAATTGCAAATGAAGTGTTCATAAATGAACAGTCATGAAGAATTATGAAAATTATGAAACACCAGGTGGACTCAATTATATGTGACCATTTAAAGTATGATGGATATGATGTCAGTAAATAACAAGAAGAAATGCTCAACTAAATAATCAGCATTCAGTGATATAAAAATTCTAAGCTACTAAAAATTTTTTTAAATGATAAAATCGTGTGTTTACATGCAAATTGACTATAAAATTGGGGAAAAAATACCCCAATGACTATGTATAAAATATGATTAATGAAGTCCCTCAAGAGAAAGTACACTTAGTAAACTAACATATTGAAAAGTCTGAAATCTCAATAATCAAGAATAAATAGAATTAAAAAAAAGTAGCATGGCACCATTTTTCACTTACTGAATCAGACATTAAAACCTGTTGACAGCTCGTAATTTTCCAGAGCATACTAAAAAATGGTAAAGTCAGTCATACTTTGGCCGTAGCAAGTCAATGATCACTATTCCTTTTGGAAAACAATTTTGCAATATGTTTCAAGTATTGTAAACATGTTTGCATTCTTTGGTCTCATGTCCCGTTTTGTAAAGATTCACCCATTTGAAAATAGCTCACGAGAAATTACCTGTCTGTATTCACTGCATTTTTTTTCTAATAAATTTTTATTTATTTATTTATTTATATATATTTTGCATTTTATCTATAGAAGTGAAAACAGAGCTAAAAATGTCCAAGAATAGGGGAAAAGTTAAGTAATTTTGGAACATCCATTCAAAAGAGTATGAAGGAGCAATTTCAGTGAGAGTTATGGGCATGAAAAAATTATGGATAAGAAAAAAGTACATTATATACAGAGTATGATTGCGGCTATGTTAAAATGTCTGGGAAAAGTGGGATAGAATTATTTTTATTAGAGGAAGAGAGGACACCATTATATCTTTCTTCTTCCACCCCATAGTCTGGAGTAGAGATTTATGAGTCCCTGAGGCTCTTTCACCTTGATGTGGACGGTGGCAATGAGGGAGAGTGAAGCCTTGAGTTTGAAGTCTGAGGCCCTGGCAGACACAGTGAAGCTGCCCTGGGAGGAATATGTCAGATTACTTGTCTTGGATTTTATTATTTAAGCCTCAGCTGTTTGAGATTTTCTGTTACTGTTCATTAGTTTTTGTTTTTGCTAAATGCATCTGAATCTAATCCCAACCCATATGTAATAAAAAAAAAATCTAGGATTCATTCTATATTTAGCATGAATAAGCAATTTGAAGTTCTAATTAAAATTTTAAACTGGATATTAATATTTCTATTCAGAACATAGTCTGCTATACTGCATCACTGAATATCACATATTATTTTTAAAGTGTCCTATTTATCAAGGTGTTTACCAAAATAAAAAATGGTACCCTGCAGTGTTTTGTCATTATTCAGTTCAGTTCAGTCACTCAGTCGTGTCCGACTCTTTGAGACGCCATGAATCACAGCACGCCAGGCCTCTCTGTCCATCACCAACTCCCGGAGTCCACCCAAACTCATGTCCATTGAATCGGTGATGCCATTCAGCCATCTCATCCTCTGTCGTCCCCTTCTCCTCCTGCCCCCAATCCCTCCCAGAATCAGTCTTTTCCAATGAGTCAACTCTTTGCATGAGGTGGCCAAAGTATTGGAGTTTCAGCTTTTGCATCAGTCCTTCCAATGAACACCCAGGACTGATCTCCTTTAGAATGGACTGGTTGGATCTCCTTGCAGTCCAACAGACTCTCAAGAGTCTTTTCCAACACCACAGTTCAAAAGCATCATTAGTAGTCGTTAAATTCCAAAGTTTTGTGAGTAGCTAATCTGACCTGATTCATATTTTTTCTTGCTTCTAGTTCATTCTAACAATGAGAGCAGCCCTCTGTTTTCAGTTTATTTCTCTTTGTTTCAGAACCATCATGTTCCTCTCACGGGAACTGGCTAACTGTTTAGTTTTGGCAGCCACAAAATATGTTCCCAGGACAAACAGCCCATGTACACTGTGAAGTATACACAATTCCCAGCTCAGAATAATGCTACATGCTAACAAGCAGATGCATACAGCTGGCTTTTTAGAAAACTTGGCAAAGTTCACTCTTTGTTCAGCTTTCTTACAACTAATCCTTCTAAGATTTTTCTGAATATTTTACACTGGATTTACTTTATACAAGAACATCTAAACTGAGAAGAAAATTGAATACATACACTTGATACTTATACAATGATTATGTTTCAGGGCTTTTTTTTTTTTTCACTTAGGGCATCAAAACCTCAGTGTTATTAATCTTTAGAATTAAATATTGTGGATGATAATTATAACAAATCAGGTATAATAAGGCATTAAGAAAAGTCAGAAATGTTTATTAAAACAAGTGTTAAGTTGATGAAATAAAAAGCAAAAAGATTTTATTTTGGCAGATCAGCTAGGTCTGTGAACATAAAGAAAAGCAAATTTTGCAAAGTTTCCATTTGACTATACACAAAAAGAATAGTATGAAATTTAAAATATTTTTCTGCACCAATTCTATGCTACATGGTCAAAGAACATAGTTTCTACTTAAGTATTTATAATCCAATCGGTCAGAGCTCAAAGATACAGAGAAAGGAGAGAAAAAAAATAAGTACGGAGGAAGAAAGGAAAGAAGGAGGGAGAAAAGAAAATAGACAATACTATGTTTAACAAATATTACAGTTAATTTCTCTAGGAAATCTATGTGAATATCCAGTAAATGGTAAAGAAAACCACATTTTACATCTGTATGTACACATACACGCATCCCAATACACATGTATATATATTTATTTTGAAGAGCCATATATGTATTCCTCATCATTTTAAGTTACATATATGTATATATATGAGCAACTTAAAAAATAAGCTCAATTCAAAAATGGTCAATGAAATATTTTTCATTAGGGTAAATGTCAAAAATTGTACACAAAAGTCTGAGTCAATTGATTTTGCATAAGTTTTCCTGATAGACTAGTTGAGAAACTATTCAGTAGGAAGATAGATAACTCAGCAGTCACTATTTTTATCAAGCTACAGTTAGGCATTTTTCAAAACTGCAATCAGGAATATAGTCAGAAAAAAGTAACATATTGGATAGTAAATTAAGAGTTAAAAAGTCACAGATTCAGCTCAAATGACCTCTCCCCTAAGCAGCCTATTTTAACAGATGACCTGCTTCCCTTGAGCAAACATGGCAGTTGGTCATGCCTCTGATATGACACCCTCTAGCTCCCGTTGTAATTTTTTGTGTAATCTTATATAGGTTATTGACCCAACCTGCATGGTTCCTCTTCCTCCAGTCTTTTCTTGTTTCTCTCTGATCTGTGTGTGTGTGTGTGTGTGTGTGTGTGTGTGTGTGTGTGTATGTGCTCAGTCTGGACCATAGCCCACCAGGCTCCTCTGTCCATGGAATTTTCCAGGCAAGAATACTGCAGTGGGTAGTCATTTCCTACTCCAGGAGATCTTCCCTACCCAGGCATCAAGCTCACATCTCTTGTGTCTCCTCCATTTCCAGGCAGATTTTTTTTTAACCGTTGTGACACCTGGACACTAGATCTCTCTGATCTAGTGGTTCTCAAAATAAGTGTGCAGTGGAATCGACTGAAAGGCACAAAAAACCGTGAATCAGTGAGTCTCCATCTCACCGTTTTGATTCAGTAGCTCTGGGTTGAAGCCCAGGAATTTCCATTTTTGAACAAATTCTTAGGCAGTTCCTATTCTGCTGGTTCTAAGAACATTTGGAGAACCACTGACTGGTCTAATCACTTCTCTACCAAGGAAACAGAGAGCTTTAAAAACAAACACCCAAGGATGTGTAAAGAGTTATCTTAAATATTCTATACTACAAAATGCTCTCATTTACATGGCACCTACATAGTGGGGCCTATTTCTCACCAATCCCTCCCTTCACAGCCAGAAACAGTCATTTTAAACTGTGTTTGGAATTCTCTAATAAGCTTTCTTTCTCTTCAGGGCCTTTATCTCTCTTCTTCCTAGCACACTTGTTTCTTTTACATTTTAGGTAACAGATTTTTCTTCTTTCTGGAAGCCTTTCTGCCTTCATTAGAGGTGTGGCTCCTATGTATTCTCTTGAGTGCATGTGGGCTCAGTGGCTCAGTTATGTCCGATTCTTTGCAACCCCATGGACTGTAGCCTACCAGGCTCCTCTCTCTATGGGATTCTCCAGGCAAGAATACTGAAGAGGGTTACCATTTCCTCCTCCATGAGATCTTCCCAATCCAGGGCTTGAACCACTATCTCCAGTGTCTACTGCGTTGGCAGGCAGATTCTTTACCACTGAGCCACTTGGGAAGCCCCATTCCCTGAGTACTCAGCTACTATTTTAGTGTGGCGATAATACAATAGCTCTTCACTCAATTAAACAGTCTATAATGGGCAGTGGCAGCATCTTTTTGGTTCACTACTATTTTGCATGGATTAAACATGTGCCAGCTGCTCCATAAAGATCTGTGGAATGGGGGAATGATTTAATGAATGAATTAAACGATAGGTCCTGGTTTATGTACTGGGCTTTAAGCTTATGGGATAAGAACTTAGTGCATGGATCTTTGTCTTCTTCTGTGGCATCCAGAATAGTCCCCTGCACATGGTAAGTGCTATATAGGGATGATTTGGCTAAAAGAAGAGATGAACGGATATAGTGATGGATGAAAGGAAAGGGGGAAGCATGGAAACAAGACACACAGACAGATACCTAGAAATAGGCATGGTATTTGGAAAGACAAAGTAGGAATCTTCTTATATTAATCAAAACAAACAAACTCTCTGACATGGATTCAGGGAAGCTAGCCCATATAAGGAAAGTAATGGCAACTATCTATAATAGAAAATTGAAAAATACCTTTTTTGAGGGGGTGTTCCATCATGTGAAAGTATAGTAATACAAGATGTTAAGTCTTATTAGAAAAGCATTCCTGGAAGATGTATAGGGAGAGATGTTCCCACCAGAAACAGAATTCATATTAATAGAGGAAGTGGCAATATCACATTACATTTATGTTAAATAAAGAGCCATAACACAAGAATATTCAGACAGTGGCTTCAGCTGTGGCTGCCATCTGGTAGGTAACAGTGTGGGAAAAATGAGAGCAGTGACATAGGAAAATAAATCATAGGCCTGGGAACTGGAAAATCAGGGTTCTGCTCATGATTTTAGCTGCTGAATTGCTACGTGAACTTGAATGTGCTGAGTGCTGTAGTTTCCTCATCTATGAAGTGGGGCTGATAAAATTTCCAGTAAGACTATGCATGAATGAACGAATATCTGTCAATTGGGAAAGCCCTCTGGAGGTATAACCTCGGACACTATTTTTTCCTACTCTTAGTTTTCCCTGTATTCAAGTATTCAAGTATGGATAAACTTCCTGTTATTTTGCAGTTTTATGAAGTCTGTGTTTTATAGAGAGCTACATTTTTCAAGCTGCTGACTAGAGTGATTATTCTTGCCTTCAGTGAGAAATTCTGCAGATAACAGAAATAATTGGAATGGAGCAGCTGCTAGCATTCCCATTTTTTAAAAAACAATTATGAATGGTTTCATTTTGTGTATTATTTGCTGCTCTTACATTCGCTTTTCTTGCAGCCTCAAACTAAAGGCTTTCTGTTATCAGCCTATAGAGATTAAGAATATAATTAAGAAGCTGCAGAACTTGTAGTTGGCACAACCTCCAGTAAATATGGCAGAAAAAAACACCATTGAGCAGGAAAGACAGCTTGAACCAGCAATCATCTACAGAAAAGTGATGCAAACATAGGGGGAAAGGATATCCAGGGAAAAATATTTGACACACAAAGAAGACTGTCCAACCTCTCAGGGGGAACTCAGCAAGAGAAACAGGCAAATGCAGCTGGTATATAACTTGGGAAGATAAATTTGGGCTTTGTCATATACCTCTAGTAACTGCTATATTGATCGTCTCTGGCTTCATGGCTATTCAGGAGGGTGAGTCTTGCAAAGCATTAACTGTGTACCAAGTAGAACTTTTCAATAGTAGCCTTGTTTACATGATTCCCCTAGCCATGTCTTTTCCTTTCCTTTCCCTTATTCTTCAGCACTTCAGTGGAGACAACTCAAACCTTTCTCAGGTATAAGTATCTATTCTGTCCTCATGTCTATAATAGAACAAGAATATTATGTCAAGATTATCTTATCTCTCCAGCATCACATGAACTTCTTAAGAACAGAGATCTTGCTGGTGCCTCACCCAATGTTCCCATCACATAGTAGAAGCTATCGCTGTATGAATGTCAAGTGGCATCTCAACCTTTGGATAAAAAGGGAGAAATGCATGACTCAGTGCCAGCTGACATCATTAAGTGCTGCTATCATTTCCTTACATAAGATGAAGAACATTTCCGTTTTATCAGGAGTGTCATCTGTGTTTATGGAAACCTGCATACTGCCTCTTTTAGAATTCATTTAGCTGTTCTCTCCTCATATTCCTACAAAGTCAAAGCAATAAAGCATCTTACATCACAGACTTGGCATTAGATTAACTCCATGAGAGCATTTTCCATATAAAGATCAATGTAGAAAAATCCAGGGCAATTACTAATTAAATAGAAAAATGTTTTCCTGACTCAGAGCCAATAGATCAGGTTCATTGGCAAGATACTCAGCATCTCCCTCCAGCAAAGTGCCCTGGTTTTCAGGGAACTAAGGTTATTGAATTTTTAGAAAGACTTGGGCCCCCTAATTTGAGAGATGAACCTGGGGCAGATGGATGTCCAGTTTTGGATCTCTACAGGGCTATTCTTCTTATAGCAGGCACTCAACAGATCCTTAACAAATAAATATAAAATCTGGAGGATACAGATGTTTTTGGGGAAAAAAATCTGTTTGAGCTTGTGATCTGGATAATTCCAAATTGAAGCTACCAGATACACTGCAGTCTTCGCCAAGTCACCAAGAGCTGTCACTGTGCCAAATGCTGAACTGTAGAAATTATGACTTCATTTATGTAATGATGCCCACTAATAATGCCCTGGTTTTCAAGAACGACTAAATAAGTAACAACACTGGTAACTTTACCAAATTTGCATCCTACCCGATTTGTGAGTGTGAAGGGAAACAAATCTATAGACATAAACGGAAGATTTTGTTTTTTCTACATTTTTATACCTTTATCACATCTTAAAAATGCTTTTTGTCCTATGTCCTATGCTATTTGGACCTGATTACTCTCTTTTAAGTAATGATGAGCAGTAGCTTAGATGGATTTTAGACATTTAAACTAATCTTTGTCCAGGCGATTGAACCCACAGCATCTCTGAGTTATGCTCATATAGCTATGACATTAGGGACAGTCTGCTTAGAATCACATCATCTTTTTTGTGATTATATTCTCCAAGCATTAAAACAAACAAAAGTCTTTGGTGGATGGTGAAGTGCTGAAGAAACCAGAACTTGGATCATATTCTCTGAATTTTTCACTGGATAAAACAAGTTTTAGGCAGCAGCTGTTTCCTGTTTGTCTCATTGTTTTGGCTTCAGGGCTTCCCTGGTGGCTCAGTGGTAAAGAATCTGCCTACAATGCAGGAGATGCAGGCGACAAGAGTTTGATACCCGGGTCCGGGAGATCCCCTGGAGAAGGAAAATGGCACCCCACTCCAGTATTCTTGCCTGGAGAATCCCATGGACAGAGGAACCTTGTAGACTCAGTCCATCGAGTCATATAGAGTCGGACATGACCAAAGCTACTGGGCCTGCACGCTGAGGACTATTTATGTCATAGAAATCCTCCCTCAAATCTCCATTCTTATGGCCAAGTCTATGATTAATTTAAATAAGTAAACTGTTTGAATTGGAATTGATGTTTTCCATCCTAAATACATATATACCCACAACCACACATAAATTCTATAATCCTAAACTTTACATTAAAAAATTATGCTTTCTTGAAGTAGCAGTTGATCCTTAAAATAAATACCAAATAATCATTTGTGTCAATTCTGATAAATGTTTTCTGACTCAGATTTTTTTCAAGTGAATCTTTCCTTCTGCACTTTTACTGCCAAGCATGTTCTTGTTCTGGCCAAGGAGGGGAAACAAACCTCTGTGAAAACTGTAGATGTGTAAGTCACAATAAATATACCCTCAAAAAGAAAGAAACTTAAAAAAAAAATCCTTCAGTGTATAATGTATTGACTTTTCTCTAAAAAGAAGGAAAACCTCCAAGAATATCTGTTTTTCAAACACCTTCCCCCATTTGTACAGTAAACTCAGCACATACATGATATGACAGAGTCTAAAAGAGTATGCTGCCTAATTCCTCACCCTAAAACAATCCTAAAACCCTTGTGAATTTTGATTTAGCTTTCTTTCTCTCTCATGTGGCTAAATTAAAAACAAAATAATACTCTGCCCTGCAAACCACTTTTTTATAAAATATAATTCCTTTCCTTGTCGCCTCAGTTCCCATTTTCTTAATCTTTGCCAGCATACACACACACTCACACACACACACACACAAGCATGATGGAAATGCAAGGGGACACAAGATAGAAAAAATAAGGAGGATCTGATTTCCTTCTTCAGAGACTGCACAACAGGATACGTTAGGAAATTAATTTTAGTCAACTCATGTGACTGTAGCTTTGGGGAAACTGAAGCCTAGGAATAAATCACTTTCCCTAAAAGTAATGTGAGAAGATTCCACCCAGAGACAAAATGCCACTATTAGAATGGCAAAGAGCACAAGGGTGTCTGGACAGAACCTGTCCTGAATCCCTAATGTGCCTGAAAACTCCAAGTGTTGTTCAGCAGCCCAAGTGAGTGGCTATCCTGTAAGAAGGATTAAAGCCTGCATTTGAAGCTTCCAGAATTCACCTTGTAGATGTATCACTGCTGAAAACCTTTTCTCTTTTCCATGCTGTAGTTTTAAAAATAGCTGGCAAACAATAAGTAATACATCATAAATCAAAGCTACAAGCAGGGCATGAGTTAGAGTCAGACAATTGTGATAAGAATCTCCACAGCAAAAACCCAGTTCATCATTATTCAAACAGATGAATATAATCATTAACGTGAGTGCTTAAAAACAAAATTCTCCTGATTTTTTCAATTAGTGCTTCCACTCACAATTAGAGCAATTGTGGGAGTAAACATCATACTTCCAGACTCCATTCAGTAGGAAAAAGAGGTGGGAACTTTGCATCTCAGTAAACAAAAATTCTTGTCTGTTTAATCTAAACTCTGTCACTTATTGAAGGAAATTAGGAGAAGCAATTTTCTTCATGTCTTTCTACCCCAAAATATAAGGACACACACTGTGGGCAGAGTGTCACACCAAGGTGAAATACTACCAATTTAGAGAATTAGGAAATGCTTATTCTATTTTTTAATTTTTTTTTCATCTTTTTTGTCTATACCGTGTGGCATGTGGGATCTGATTTAAAACGTAGAAGTAGCAAAATCCGCATCATCTCCCAAATCTATTGAAAAACTGCCACATGTCAGTTTCAGGGTGTAGTTCGTATCAAGAGCCATCAGAACTCTTGGGGCAGCCAGGGGGTCAGCACCAGTGATTTCAGCAACCCTTGGCCTCTGGAAGAAGATGGTTATAGCATTGAAGGCGGCAGGTCATGTAGGGTAAGAAAGAGAAGCCCTCTGGGGACTACATTTCTGTCTGTACACTACAGTCACCTCTGAAGAGGAACTAATGGAGCCTTCCATTATTAGTCCTGAGATAGAAACACAATGCTACTCTAAACCAGAAGTCAGAAAATTCTGCAAAGGACCAGTGAGTTTAGGCTTTGCAGCCCACATGATTGATGTCACAGCTCTTCACCTATTCCATCAGTGATACATAAAGCAATGAAAGCACTGTGATCCAATATAATTTTGTTTAGAAGAGCAGGTGGCATGTTAGATTTAGCCTGTGGATTTTGGTTTGCTGATGCCTGTTCTAGATTGTCTGGTCTGGAACATATTTCTCAGTGCTACTGAAGAAGATTCTTGATGCATTTTCTCCATGTATCATAAAGAACAGAAGAGTGGAGATTCTACAGAACAAATAATGGGGCCAATGAAAGCCTGGATGCATACAGAGATCAGAAAGCAGAGACACAGAGAGCTACAGCACCTCACAGCCATTTCCAAGCTTTTGAACTGAGAATAAGAACAGTCTGTAGTGATTAATAAGGTCTTTAAAGCAAGAAGCTGCCATCTTAGACCACATGTAACAACATGGGCTGTATGGTAGACTCCACGCTGTCTCATACCCATTCCCTTAAGTTCACTGTTTGAAGTTTATCAACAGTTTATTTTTATTTATTTATTTATTTATTTATTTTAATAATTTGTGGTTATATTTTATTTTATTTTTTTTTCTTTAATATAAAATTATTTAATTAGTATACATGTGTTCCCCATCCTGAACCCTCCTCCCTCCTCCCTCCCCACACCATCCCTCTGGGTCGTCCCAGTGCACCAGCCCCAAGCATCCAGCATCGTGCATTGAACCTGGACTGGCATCTCGTTTCATACATGATGGTTCACATGTTTCAATGCCATTCTCCCAAATCTTCCCACCCTCTCCCTCTCCCACAGAGTCCATAAGACTGTTCTATACATCAGTGTCTCTTTTGCTGTCTCGTATACAGGGTTATCGTTACCATCTTTCTAAATTCCATATATATGCGTTAGTATACTGTATTGGTGTTTTTCTTTCTGGCTTACTTCACTCTGTATAATAGGCTCCAGTTTCATCCACCTCATTAGAACTGATTCAAATGGATTCTTTTTAATGGCTGAGTAATACTCCATTGTGTATATGTACCACTGCTTTCTTATCCATTCATCTGCTGATGGGCATCTAGGTTGCTTCCATGTCCTGGCTATTATAAACAGTGCTGCGATGAACATTGGGGTACACGTGTCTCTTTCCCTTCTGGTTTCCTCAGTGTGTATGCCCAGCAGTGGGATTGCTGGATCATAAGGCAGTTCTATTTCCAGTTTTTTAAGGAATCTCCACACTGTTCTCCATAGTGGCTGTACTAGTTTGCATTCCCACCAACAGTGTAAGAGGGTTCCCTTTTCTCCACACCCTCTCCAGCATTTATTATTTGTAGACTTTTGGATCGCAGCCATTCTGACTGGTGTGAAATGGTACCTCATAGTGGTTTTGATTTGCATTTCTCTGATAATGAGTGATGCTGAGCATCTTTTCATGTGTTTGTTAGCCATCTGTATGTCTTCTTTGGAGAAATGTCTATTTAGATCTTTGGCCCATTTTCTGATTGGGTCATTTATTTTAGACTCAGAAAGAGAGGCAAATCAAAATGCATTATCCATTATTTTTATTTCATTGTGTGTGAGTTATAGTAAAATACAGGTCTTATTAGAATATTTCTATTTGGCCATTCTTACGTTATTTCTTTTTAAATTCTGAGTTAAATATCCCTGTCAGATATTGTTAAATGTACTCTTTCAATAAGCCATATCCTACCCACCTAATACAGAAAAGGCTTCCCTGGTAGCTCAGACAGTAAATAGTCTGCTGGCAATGCAGGAGACCCGGGTTTGATTCCTGGGACAGGAAGAGCCCCTGGAGAGGAGAAGGAAATGGCAACCCACTTCAGTATTCTTCCCTGGAAAATCCCATGGACGAAGGAGCCTGGTGGGTTACAATCCATGGGGTCACAAAGAGTTGGACACGACTAAGCAACCAGCACTTTAGTACAGAAAAGATTTTGAAATCCAAAATTGAGAAGCATGTTTTAAATTGTTCACTAATGTTTGTTTCCTTTTATTTAGCTCATAATTCACAATCTACCACTATAGCTACCTTAATGAAAGCATCTTTATTTACCCATCTTTCTAATGCACTCATTTTTAGAAAACCCTATAGGAATTAAATCCAACTAATTTGCTTAGTCTATAGCTACACATATTAAGAATGAGACTTGGCTAGAGAAATTTTTGCATTTTAACTCTACTCCCTCTAAATTTAAGAGCAGAATTTCAAAAAAACAAAACTAAGACCATCCACATGCCCAGTGCTCTCTAAAACAATAAATTTTTTACCTTTGCTGTTTGATAGATTAGGAAACCTATGAAACCAACATATAAGTCTATATACAAGATTAGACCAAAAGCTGAGGCAGTACCTAGAAGGAGATAGATTTGTGGATGAACACATATTTGAGTAATGCTGAAGTATGCAAGCTGCCTTTTAAAAAAATCTCTGTATAAACTCTGTTCTTCTTCCAGGGAAGTGTGTGAATTACTAGAGAAGCAGCTGTAGTTTTAAGGACTGTGCCCAGCAACTGGGCTTAATACAAGCATGAAAAATAAACCACATCATCTTGTAATGGAAGCAATTTGATAGTTTTAATTTCATACATGAGCAATATATTCTCTAAAAATGACCACAATACTTGAGGAATATTGTTGTGGGTATATTGTTCATTTTATAAGATTGCATTTGCAATTAAGCAGTCTCTTGTATCCTGCTTTTCTTCTTGCTTCCTGCTCCTTCATTTTTCTAATGCAGTCCATCGGGTAGAGAAAAGCAGAGTTCTGAGTTTCTACTTTACAGATATGCTAAGATCCATCAAGGGCTTCCCAGATGGCTAGTGGTAAAGAATCTGTCTGCCAAGCAGGAGACCCAGGTTTCATCCCTGGGTCAGGAAGATTCCCTAGAGTAGGGAATGGCAACCCACTCCAGTATTCTTGCCAGGAGAATCCCATGAACACAGGAGCCTAGCAGGCTACAGTCCATAGGGTGGCAAAGAGTTTAACACGACTGAAGTGACTTAGCATGCAAGATAATTGGAAGTTCACTCAGCATAGCCTCTTGTGATTACAAGCAGGGGCTCTGGAGCTAGGCTTCTTGTGTTTGAATTCTGGCTCTGGCACGTTTTCTGTGACCTTAGTCAAGTTAGTTTTTCTTCTTTGGCCTCAATTTTCTCTAATAATAGGGCTTCTTTCTTAACATGTTATCAAGATTAAATGACCCAATATTTGTAAATTTCTTAGAACAGTAAGTAGTATGTACCACTTCCTGCGTGTGTGCTAAGTCACTTTAGTCGTGTCCAACTCTTTGTGACCCCACATACTGTAGCCTTCCAGGCTCCTCTGTTCATGGGATTCTCCAGGCAAGGATACTGCAGTGGGTTGCCATGCTCACCTCTGGGGGATCTTCCCAACCCAGGCATCAAACCTGTCTCATGTCTCCTGCATTGGCAGGCAGGTTATTTAACACTAGCACCCCCTAGGAAGCCTAGGTACCTCTTCAGTGTTTGTTAAATAAAGCACATTTTTTTTTTAGAAGTACAAAGTGCAGGCTACTGTGAATATTATACAGTATAATATGACCCCTTATACAAAAGGTAGACAAGAAGATAAGATTCAGTCAAAGTGTGTTAGTCGCTCAGTCATGTCTGACTCTTTGCAACCCCATGGACTGTAGCTTGCCAAGCTCCTCTGTCCATGGAGTTCTGCAAGCAAGAATACTGGAATGGGTCACTATTTCCTTCTCCAGAGGAACGTCCTGACCCAGAGATCGAACCCAGGTCTCCTGCATTACAGGCAGATTCTTTATCGTCTGAGCCACCAGGGAAACCCAAGTTTCAGTCAAGGTCCTGCCCAAATTAGGATCAGTTATAAACAATAAACCTTCTTTATCCTTGGATCCTAGATTAGTACCTTGTAGATAGTAGGTGATTATTTGTTGCAAGGGTGAGCGTGATCTCAAGGCTTGGATTTGGGCCAAGTATCTACCATTCAGTCTGAAACCAAAATGATGTATGATTATTCAGATAAAGTAATTGAAATGCTATTGCATCTAGGAGCAAAGTCCTGTAGACAGATGGTAGGACTGGAGGATGAGAATTTGTGCTCTGTTCTTGTGTCACAGGAAATTACCACAAACCCAGAAAGGCCCAGGAGTAGGAATAGATGAGAATTAAAGCTGGAAATGAGACAGAACAAAATGAAGACTAGTGTTTGATGAGTTGTAGTCCCCAACTGACACAAAATATTAGTAATACACTCTTGGCATTTATAGGGACTTGAAAGATCATTTAAGTGTGTTTCTCCTTGTTCTTCAGGTAATGTTTATATATTCAAAAAAGTAGATATGCTTCCTTGTTTTGATTCTTTCCAAGTATGGGAAAAACTCTTTCCCAAACATGCTTTGTTTTCAGATCATTTGAATGAGTAAGATATTATTTATTTAAACATGCTAAACTCTAACTCTGCCCATATTTTCACATCATAGTAACTCAACAAAAGGATGTTAATTTTTCTTTCTCTGTAGCTTAGTATTATCTCAGTAGCCACGTATGCAAGTTTTTCAGTTTTTCCCAGCTATCTATGGTAAGACTAAGTGCACTGTTTAAAATTTAAAGAAGTCAAATGGCAGCTTATACAGTGAACAAGTTTCTAAACATATCAATATTTAGCATTGAAATGGATTGTTTCATAAGGAAATGGGGTTTCCAGTCATTGAATGTATTCAGAAGATGAAAGGTAAAATTTGAGGATAACTCAGAAATATTTATATATCAAATAAATAGTGTAATAAATGACAAATGAAACCTCTACCTCTGAGAGTCTGAATCTGAAAGTATGTTCAGCCAAATAATTATCAAGGATTTAGCAAAGAAACAGCCTCTTGACTCTCTGCTGATATCTTCTAGTGGGAAGGGAGGTTAAATACACAGCAAATAGCTTCATTTGCTTTCATTATCAATCCCTTGTTATCTGTAGCTGTCATGATTGTACTGGCCCCAAAAGACAGGATATAGAATGAGACTGAATTTCTGACAATCTGAAAGTCATGAGATATTTATTTCTTCAGAGGAAAAGAGGAAGTGCAACAATTCTTTTACTCCCTTTATTATAACTATAGCCATTTAAATTATGATTTTAGCCTAAATAGGATCATTCCACAAAAGACACCAAACATTCCCATCTCTACTTCATTTAGAATATTTCCCTGATGACTGTTTGTTTCAAGGATATTGTACTATTTTAAATAACAGCACTATTGTCTGAATTGTGTGTAATATTTTGAGCTAAGAGAATGGACTGAGATAAATCTTTCATTAAGATGTAAAAGTTAGGCTTATGATTATGTATAAGACAATTACTTCTGAAAGTTATTTTCATCAAAACCCATTCATTGGGTGAAAATAACTTTTTCTAAAAGCAAAATAAATAAAAAATACATATATGCTTTTATCTACACCCTGAAATTACAACATTCAATAGCAACATAGTAACATGATTAAAATGCAGTCATGAATATAGTTTTATCAGAATTTCCAATCAAAAAAATTCTTTTTGATTGCTTTTTTTTAAATTCATGTAATAAGACAGACACATGGCAACATATCTTCTGCAATGATTTTCACCATCCATGAAAAATCACGGTGTACATTTCCTGATAGGTAAAAAATGGTTTTCACTTTAGTATTTCCTCCTCCTTCTATCTTCTACCTGGAATTCTTATACCAAATTCTTCATCTTTAGGGTTACTACACATCAGAGAGGTCATCATTCATGAAGTTCATGTGCAGGTTTGGAGTTTGAAGCTTGTTGTAATAACAATCATGGAGTGTAGAACAAGAAAGAAATCAAAGCAGAATAAGAAGAGTATATAACCTACTGACTTTGCCATTTCTTGAATAACCAGAATATCATAATTCCTTTTTAAATGATAAATCTGATTCTGTGAGTTCTAGGAGAACCTGATTTTGATTCCATTTATCATTCACGGTATGTTCAGAAAAACACTGCTCTATTTGGGAAAACTGTTCCTCCCTGACTAATTAAGAGGCCCAGGTGGAGGTTACCAGGCAGTTTCACTGCTACTTCCATCTGACCACAACCAAAGGACCACGCTATCTTACCCTAGAGATTGTATAGGGCATGGTTAGATGATCCAGGTTCTGTTCATCTAAATTTATTGCAGGATTTTATAAACTAGGAGCTATGTCTTCAAGATGAGATCTGAGATCAGAACTGGGAGCCGTGAATTATACTGAGCAGAGAAGGGCTTCAGTTAAGAGGCTCTTGATTGTAATCTAGAGGAACAAAATAAACTCAAATTCTTATATGTGAGGTGACAAATGGGAGGCGACATCAGTGGGAAGGGCAGAGGAAAAACCTTCAAATATTCTCTGCTCAATCAAAGCAATAAGAACACTGGCAAAAAAGTTTTTTAAATCAACTTTTTTAGAACTGTGGAAATTAACCAAAATCTTGCAACAATCTGGGGAGTGTTTACTTGGGAAAAATGCCTGAATTTCAGGAAGAGCAGAGAGCCTTGTGGCATTCTAGTCTGCCCTGTTCCCAGTTTCCTTTCCCAAATTTGATGGTAGCCTTAAAAACCAACAATCCCACTATCATGGTGATAACTAGCAATCTAGCAGCCACTGAAAGGGGTGGGATGAAGCTAGAGTGCCTTTAAAGGCCTATACCCAGATAACTCTCATTATTTGATTTATCTGGAAGTTCCCTGGAAAATCCCATCCCAAATATTGTCTTTATTTAATCAGAATCAGAGTTCATCTAGTGTGAACAGTTTTTTTTCCTGGGTGCATTTGATGAAGATAATCCGCAGCATTTGTTCTAATGTGGCAGAACAATTGGGACAAACAACAAGCTGTTGGAAAAACTTGAAAGAAAAAGCTGGAGAATGAACGTGTATAGGAAGGCCTAGAAACAGACGGGGAAACAGTGGAAACAGTGTCAGACTCTATTTTGAGGGGCTCCAAAATCACTGCAGATGGTGACTGCAGCCATGAAATAAAAAGACGCTTACTCCTTGGAAGGAAAGTTATGACCAACCTAGACAGCATATTAAAAAGCAGAGACATTACTTTGCCAACAAAGGTCCATCTAGTCAAGGCTATGGTTTTTCCAGTGGTCATGTATGGATGTGAGAGTTGGACTGTGAAGAAGGCTGAGTACTGAAGAATTGATGCTTTTAAACTGTGGTGCTGGAGAAGACTCTTGAGAGTCCCTTGGACTGCAAGGAGATCCAACCAGTCCATCCTAAAGAAGACCAGTCCTGGGTGTTCTTTGGAAGGACTGATGCTGAAGCTGAAACTCCAATACTTTGGCCACCTCATGCAAAGAGCTGACTCATTGGAAAACACCTTGATCCTGGGAGGGATTGGGGGCAGGAGGAGAAGGGTAAAACAGAGAATGAGATGGCTGGATGGCATCACCGACTCGATGGACATGAGTTTGAGTGAACTCCAGGAGTTGGTGATGGACAGGGAGGTCTGGCGTGCTGCAATTTATGGGGTCGCAAAGAGTCAGACACGACTGAGTGACTGAACTGAACTGAACCCTAGAAATGAACACTGTGTACATGCTCAGTCGTTCAATTGTGTCTGACTCTGTGCGATTCCATGGGCTGTCACTCACCAGGCTCCTCTGTCCACGGGATTTTTCAGGCAAGAATGCTGAAGTGGGTTGCCACCTCCTCCTCCAGGGGATCTTCCTGACCCAGGAATCAAACCTATATCTCCTGCGTTGGCAGGTGGAGTCTTTACCACTGAGTCAGCTGGGAAGGGCTTTTAAAAGCTCCAACATGTTCCTGGGAATTAGAAGTCTATGTGTATGCCTAAGTCTGCGTGCATGCCTGGAGAAGATAAAGAAGGCTCTGACTGACTTTGAGGTTCTAGGTGAGCAGTAAATAAAGGTTAAGGCAAAATTATAAACTGCCTGTCTGTATGTTAAAGTCATACCATCACATGCATACAGAGCCACTCAGCAAAATGGGAGATATACTGACTTGAGTCACTTAAGGCAATCTCTCTCTAATCATTATCTGACCATTAAATTAACCATTCAAAAATTCTGGAGACTAAGTGCAACAAAGAATATCAATATTAAAGAGTTAGTTTAGGAAAGTCACTGAACAAAGAATAACAACAAGCAGCCACAACGACAATCTCTGCAGATGGGAGGGAATCTAATTCTAGAGTTGCAACATTGTATTATGTAAAATATCCAAATTGCAAAGAAAAATCATAAGACATGGGGAAAAACCGAGGATGGACTCTATAAAGGAAAAATAAATGACAAGTCAATAGAAACTGTACCTAAGGAAACCAAGACATTGGCTCTACTGAGCGAAGATTTTAAGTCATAATTTTAACCATGCTTAATGAACCAAGGAAAACTATGTCTAAAAAACTACAGAAAATATAGGAAGACTATCTCATCAAATAGAAAATATAAACAGAAATCTCAAAGATAGGTCCAGTGAGATTATGTAGTGTGAGTGTTATGGTACATTTGGGTTGCTGTTTAAAACAGTAGGGCTTCCCTCATAGCTCCATTGATAAAGAATCTGCCTGCAATGCAGGACCCCGGTTCGATTCCTGGGTTGGGAAGATCTGCTGGAGAAGAAGTAGGCTACCCTAGTTTTCTTGGGCTTCTCTTGTGGCTCAGCTGGTAAATGATCTGCTTGCAATGCAGGAGACCTGGGTTTGATCCCTGGGCTGGTAAGATCCCCTGGAGAAGGGAAACGCTACCTACTCCAGTATTCTAACCTGGAGAATTCCATGGACCGTGTAGTCCAGGGGTCACAATGAGTCAGACACAACTGAGTGACTTTCACTTTCACTTTAAAACAACAACAACAACATATATTGAGTAGCTTATAAACAACAAAGATTTATTTTGCACAGTGCTGGAGGCTGAAAGTCTAAGAAGAAGGTACTAGCTTGGTGAAGACCCTATTCTAATTGCAGACTTCTTGTTGTATCCTCACAGGGCAGAAGGGGCCGGGTAGATTTGTGGAGGTGCTTTTGTAAGAGTACTAATCCCATTCACTCTGATAGACAGAGTGCCTGATGAACTACAGATGGAGGTCATGACATTGTACAGGAGACAGGGAGCAAGACCCGCAAGAAAAAGAAATGCAGAACAGCAAAATGGCTGTCTGAGGAGGCCTTATGATTAGCTGTGAAAAGAAGGGAAGCAAAAAACAAAGGAGAAAAGGAAAGATATACCCATTTGAATGCAGAGTTCCAAAAAATAGCAAGAAAGCCTTCCTCAATGATCAGTGCAAAGAAATAGAGGAAAACAATAGAATGGGAAAGACTAGAGATCTCTTCAAGACAATTAGAGGTACCAAGGGAACATTTCATGCAATGATGGGCTCAAATAAAGGACAGAAATGGTATGGACCTAAGAGAAGCAGAGTATATTAAGAAGAGGTGGCAAGAATACACAGAAGAAATATACAAAAAAGATCTCCACGACCCAGATAATCATGATGGTATGATCACTCACCTAGAGCCAGACACCTTGGAATGTGAAATCAACTGGGCCTTAGAAAGCATTGCTACGAACAAAGCTAGTGGAGGTGATGGAATTCCAGTTGAGCTCTTTCAAATCCTGAAAGATGATGCTGTGAAAGTGCTGCACTCCATATGCCAGCAAATTTGGAAAACTCAGCAGTGGCCACAGGACTGGAAAAGGTCAGTTTTCATTCCAATCCCAAAGAAAGGCAATGCCAAAGAATGCTCAAACTACCACACAATTCCACTCATCTTACACACTAGCAAAGTACTGCTCAAAATTCTCCAAGTCAGGCTTCAACAGTACATGAACCATGAACTTCTAGATATTCAAACTGGATTTAGAAAAGACAGAGGAACCAGAGATCAAATTGCCAACATCTGTTGGATCATCAAAAAAGCAAGAGAGTTCCAGAAAAACACCTACTTCTGCTTTATTGAATATGCCAGAGCCCTTGACTGTGTGGATCACAGCAAACTGTGGAAAATTCTTCAAGAGATGGAAATACCAGACCAACTGACCTGCCTCTTGAGAAATATGTATGTAGGTCAAGAAGCAACAGTTAGAATTGGACATGGAACAGCAGACTGGTTCCAAATAGGAAAAGGAGGATGTTGAGGCTGTATATTGTCACCCTGCTTATTTAACTTATATGCAGAGTACATCATAAGAATCACTGGGCTGGATGAAACACAAGGTGGAATCAAGATTGCCAGGAGAAATATCAATAACCTCAGATATGGAAATGATACCACCCTTATGGCAGAAAGTGAAGAAGAACTAAAGAGCTTCTTGATGAAAATGAAAGAGGAGAGTGAAAAAGTTGGCTTAAAAGTCAACATTCAGGAAACTAAGATCATGGCATCTGGTCCCATCACTTCATGGCAAATAGATGGGGAAACAGTGGGAACAATGGCTGACTTTATTTGTTGGGCTCCAAAATCACTGCAGATGGTGACTGCAGCCATGAAATTAAAAGATGCTTCCTCCTTGGAAGGAAAGTTATGACCAACCTAGACAACATAGTAAAATGCAGACATATTACTTTGCCAGCAAAGGTCTATCCAGTCAAGGCTATGGTTTTTGTAGTAGTCATGTATGGATGTGAGAGTTGGACTATAAATAAAGCTGAGCACTGATGAATTGATGCTTTGAACTGTGGTGTTGGAAAAGACTTTTGAGAGTCCCTTGAACTTCAAGGAGATCCAACCAGTCTATCCTAAAGGAGATCAGTCCTGGGTGTTCATTGGAAAGACTGATGTTGAAGCTGAAACGCCAATACTTTGGCCACCTGATGTGAAGAACTGACTCATTTGAAAAGACCCTGATGCTGGGAAATATTGAAGGAGGAAGGAGAAGGGGACAACAGAGGATGAGATGGTTGGATGGCATCACCGACTTGATGGACATGAATTTGAGTAAACTCCAGGAGCTGATGATCAGGGAGGCCTGGTGTGCTGCAAGTCCATGGGGTTGCAAAGAGTTGCACACGACTGAACAACTGAACTGAACTGAACTGAATCCCATTCATTGGGTCTCTACTCTCATGGCCTAGGCACTTCCCAAAGACCCCAGCTGCTAATATGATCACACTGGACTTTAGGATTTAAGCATGAATTTTGAAGATATACAGATATTTAGCCATAGCACAGAGAAACAACATAATCAAAACTATACACTAGAAAAATATATTTAACACAATAGAATATAGTTAAGGAAGAATACGGGATTAAAAAACATGTATAAACTAATAGCAAAATGGCACATATAAACTCTATCTTATCAGTAATGATATGACATGTAAACATATTAAAATCTCTAATCAAAAGTCAGACATTGCCAGAATAAAGTAAAAAATATTGCTTAATTATATACTGTCTATGAGAGATGCATTATCAATTCAAATAAACAAATAGGTGGGCTTCCCAAGTGGTAATAGTGTTAAAGAATCTGCCTGCGAATGCAGGAGACACAAGATGTGGTTTCGTTCCCTGGTTCAGGAAGATCCCCTGGAGGAGGGCATGGCAACCTATTCCAGTATTCTTGCTTGGGAAATCCCATGGCAGAGGAGTCTGGTGGGCTACAGTCCAGGGGGATTGCAAAGAGTCAGATACGACTGAGTGAATTATTCAAATAAGTATGAAAATAAAAGGACAGAAAAAGATACCATATAAACAGTAACTAAATGAGAGATGGAGCAGCTATACTAATCTCAGACAAAACAAACTTCATGATAAATTGTTATTAGAGGCAAAGATTGGTGTTTTATAACACTAAAATAGTCTGTCCATCAAAAAGACAGAACTATTATAAATACAAACACACCTGACAAGAGAGGCCCTAAAAGCATGAAAACAAAAGCTGACAGAATTGAGCAGAGAAACAGACAGTTCAGCAATAGCAGTTGGAAACATCAATACTGCGTACTTTCATAATTGATAGAATACCTAGACAGAAAGATAGCAAAGAAAGAAGAGATTTTAACAACACAATAAACCAGCTAGGCCTACATAGCCATGTCCAGAACAGTCTACCCAACAACAGCAGGATACCTGCTTTTCTCAAGTGCACATGGAGCATTTACAAACCACCTATCTGATATGGGACTCTTCTCATACTTGACTATTCATATAACACAATAATAAAAATACAAATAAACCAATAAAGAATGTGCAAAGGGTTAGAACAGACATCTCTCCAAAGAGGTATAATAGTCAGTAAGCACATGAAAAAAGCTCTACATCATTAATTGCAAAGCAATGCAATCAAACCCAAACCACAGTGAGATACCATTTCACACCCAGATGGGGGAGCCTGGTGGGCTGCTGTCTCTGGCATCACACAGAGTCGGACACAACTAAAGCGACTTAGCAGCAGCAGCAGCAGCAGGAACCAAAATAAAAAAGAAGACAGAAACAGATGTTAGATGTGAAGAAATTAGAACTCTCATGTATTGCCAATGGGAATATAAAATAGTGTAGCAGATTTGGAAAACACAGGAGATTCCTTAACCTAAGCATGGAGTTGCTATGTGATCCAGCAATTTGACTTCTTGATATGCACTCAAAAGAAACGAAAACATGTCTACTCAAAAGCTGCTACAAAGATATCCATAGCAATATTATACTTTGGCCACCTGACACAGAGAACCGACTCATTGGAAAAGATTCTGATACTGGGAAAGACTGAGGACAGGAGGAAAAAGGGGTGACAGAGAATGAGATGGTTGGATGGCATCACTGACTCAATGGATATGAGTTTGAGCAAACTCTGGGAGATGGTGAAGGACAGGGAAGCCTGGCCTGCTGCAGTCCATGGGGTCGCAGAGTCAGACATGACTTAGTGACTGAATAACAACAAAAAGAAAAAAACTCAAATGTTAATCAATTAATGAATGGATAAGCAAAAGGACATATGTTGTTTAGTTATAAAAATAAATGAAGTATTAATGCATGTGGCAACGTGGATGTAAACATTATCCTAACTTGAAGATACCAGATACAAAAGAGCTCATGTTATATGATTCCATTTATATGAAAGTTCCAGAACAGACAAATCCATAGAGACAGAAAGTACACTAGTGATTTCCAGGACCTGAAGAAATTAGGGAAATGGTGAATGACTGCTAAATTATAAACGATATCTTTTCAAGCGATCTAACGTTCTGAGATTATCAATGGTAATCATGAACAACTTTCTGAGTATACTAAAAAGCTTCACATTGTACAGGTAAAAAGGTGTACATTTTTTGGTCATGTGGATTGTATCTCAATTTAAAAAAGGAAAAACAATCTTAAACATAAAAGGTCCATAATAAGAGAGGCTAATTGCACAGTCTAAGGCTCCCCACATTGTCAAGTACATAAATTTGAACCTGGGGAAGAGTTAGCATCTCCAGAACCACACAGATTGTCAAGCAAATTTGGAAGAAAGTGACATGCTCGTGAAAGCAAGGCTCTAAGAGACTGAACAGAACTTGCAGTTAGAAATAGAGAAAGGGACCTAAGGAGGAAATCTGAGACCAACACTGGGTTCACCTATTGCATTCTTTTTCAGGGCTTAGTTATCAGAGCCAATTAAATTTCCTTTTTTCCACTTAAGCCATTGGGTTGGATTTCTGTCACTTGCTAGTAAAACTCTGGAATAATAGCTGTGTTTAAAGAAAAACACTACTCAAAATGACTTAAACCATTATAACACTAAAAATAGGAGTATATTACATGGTGATGAGTGAAAGTGAAGATACAAGAGGGTTGTATTTCAATACCATTGGTCAGAAAGTTGCTAATGGATAATTTAAGCTCAAATCTTTAATATGATGATTCTGAAATGTGAATAAAATATCTTGATAAGATCAAAGCTCAAAATGTTCAGGAAACATATGATTGTGAATTATCAAGCCTGATTGTTATAAGCAAACTGTGCTTGACTAATCTCTATGTTTTAATGCCACGAGCAAGCTCTTATATTACTGCTATGGAATTATTTTCTAGGCCACAGAATAAAGTAGCTCAAACAGTGGATTTCTTTCCACATGTAAATATGTCTTATATTTCAGTTTTTTGAGAAATGAAAACTATTTCCCACTATTCCTTTCTTTACTAAATTATTTTGCTTAGCAGAATTTTAAAAAATCTTCAGATATTTTTGCTATTAGTAAAATCAATTAATCTAGTGAAATAATGCTAGTAATTTTCATTATGTTTCCTCAGAGTGTACTTAAGGGGTCATTGTTACCAAATTCACTATTTCAGAATGTATTAAATGCACCCAAGGAATGAAATGATAAACTATTTACTTATGGAATAATCTTTTTTTTACTATTGAAGAATAAAATAATTGAATTTTATGCCCCAACCCTCCAGGAGGAATCCATAATACCCTAAATTAGCTTGATTAATTTTCTAGTAATAAATGGGTATCTGATAACTTCCTGTCCCCAAACAAATAACAAATGAAATACAAGAAATGACTGAATTATCTTAGTTGATAAAAGAAAATGCACAACACACACAAATACTAACCCGATTCTAAATGATATCTAGAATAAGCAACCACTGATAAGTGAACAGATTGATGCACAGATACACACAGACACACAAAACAGAAGCAGATCTGTAAATCAACTATACTTCAATAAAAACATTTTTAAAAAAAGCTGTGTTGGTAAAATTTTAATGAATTATGGAAGTTCTATAAAAGAAGATGATCTTCCAAAATTATCTGGATTAACTGAAGACCAAAACATAACTTCTTATAAAGATACATATGTGAGTGTTTGAAAGACAAAGACATAAAGAGAAAGAGAGAGAGAAAGAGAAAAGATAGATAAAAGATTACAGTTATCCCTCCCTATCTGCAGCTTCTATTTTCTTGGATTTAACCAACCATTCTGGATGGAAAATATTTGGGAAAAAATTCCAGCAAGTTCTGAACAGCAAAACTTGAATTTAATGTGTGCTGGCAGCTATTTATATAGCATTAACATTGTATTTACAACTATCTACATAGTATTTCCATAATTTAGGTATTATAGATAAACCTAGAGATGACTTAACATACACAGGAGGACATGTGTAGGTTACATATAAACATTGCCATTTTATATAAAAGACTTGAGCATCCATGAATTTTGGCCCTGGGACCAATTCTCCACAGATACCAAGGGTGAGTGTATTTTGAGAAATACGGTTTTCACCCTGGAGGTTCCTAATAACAATGTGACAATACTTGCTTGACTAACAGCACAAAAAAATCCTTTACTTTTTGTAGGCAGAATATACTGCAATTTGGGGTAAACACACTTTTATTTTTTAAAGCACATTTCAACAATTCTTCCTGAAGTAAAGTCACAGAGAAAATGCAACAATTTATCCAATATATGTGTAGGAATTGCTGTGTGCCATATAAAGTAATTTGTTGATATAGCAGGAGTTCTGTTTCTATGTAATCTATGTCTATTGACCAATTCATACTGATTATTTAGCCTTTGGACAATTTTTATAAAATTGATGGCCCAGTCTTCTGGTCAGTTAGATTCAGTCTTTAACACATAGAATATTTCTATATAGCTGGATTTTTGTCAGGAAATAGGTTTAATTTTTATATTGTGTATATTTTGGTTCCTCTACGAGCCTGCTTATCCAGGATTTCCCCTAGTTAGGCTGGATTCTGTGTGGTAGGTCCATGATAAATCTAATGCAGAATTAAAAAAAAAAAAATGAACAGCTTCTGTAGCATAGAAAGAATTGCTTTACATGTTATTAAGAAGAGAGCTGAATGCTAAGATGGCCCCTGTCCCAACCTAATGGATGAAACAACTTTATTTGTTGGCTATTATCACTGGGCAGGATTCTCAATACCTATGGGCTGCCAACTCCTAAACTATGAGCATGTCTCCCTAAGAAATGGAGGATGGCCTTTCAGAGCCATTGCTAATCAATTATTTGTATCCTCATTTCATACAAACTTTGAACTACTTGTTTGCTAGTTCAGTGATAAACTGAAATGACATACTACTGAAGCCAGCCAGTAACAGTCTTGCCCGTCTTCAAATCCAATCCAGCAATCTGTGGTCTAACTCAGCTCATTTGTCATTCCACAAAGTAAGTAGGCTTGATTAAAATCATTTTGTGATCCCACTGCATTTGTCACAGTTTAAATAAGTAATCACAGGCTATATTAAGGATAATCATATAAATCTAAATATATACTTTAATGGAACAAATGATAAAAGACATATAGGGAAACAAAAATGTCCATCTAAGAAGTCTTCAGCATGCTAGATGCATCTACGAGTGAAAAACAATTCAGCAGCTTTAATGTCAACAAAATGATTTAATGAATGACAACAAAAGAAGGTCAATATTCTCAATTTTGCCCCTATGATTCAATAAGCATGAAAATAATCATAGGAAATATTTCTCAGCTTCCTGAGATAATCAACTACCTACCTAATGCATAAGAGATAGAGATGGCTAATGACTCCTACTATGTGGCTGTTATACATAGGTATAGGAAGATTCTCTGTATCCTCCCACTCCAGTATTCTTACCTGAGAAATACCATGGACTGAAGGAACCTGGTGGCCTACAGTCCATAGGGTCGCAAAGAGTAGGACATAACTTAGCGACTAAACAATAGGCTATTTATACATTAGTTCAGTTCAGTTCAGTCGCTCAGTCGTGTCCGACTCTTTGCGACCCCATGAATTTACTCATAGATATAGGATATTTATAGGGTTTCCCAGGTGGTACTAGTGGTAAAGAACCAGCCTGCCAATGCAGGAGAGATGTGAGATGCAGGTTCAATCCTTGGGTCGGGAAGTTCCCTTGGAGGAGGGCATAACAATTCACTCCAGTATTCTTGCCTGGAGAATCCCATGGACAGAGGAGCCTGGTGAGCGAAAGTCCATGGGGTAGCAAAGAGTTGGACACACCTGAGTGAATTTCACTTCACATACGATATTTATACATAAGTGCCTAGAGTAAGCCACAAAACAAATCTTAGGTATCCCCCTGAACCGTTAATTTCAATCAAGTAGTTGGTAATAAGTTAAGTATTTTCCACAAAGCAAATCTTAGGTATCCCCCTGAAGCATTAATTTTAATCAAGTAGTTGGTAATAAGTTAAATATTTTAACTCCTCTAATATGATATATATATATAATATTTTCTCATCAAAATCAGCATAGGTATATGTGAAGTAGAAGATAAAATTTATTTGAATTTTGGAGATAAAAAAAGAAATGCCAAAATTCAAAGAAATGCCAGATGTTCAGGGAACAGTTTGCCTATACTTCCAATATCTACTCCCTGTGACATTAGAGATACAACAGTGAAATGTTTGAGAAGCATTGATACAGGATTTTAAAAGTATTATTAAAGAATAATTAGTAAATACCTCTGCTACTAATTAGAGACCAGAGAAGAATGCATCACATTTAATAAATAGCACATAGTAGATCCGATTGGTGTCCCACCCAGATGTTCTTTACCTCACAGTAACCACCCCGCCCAGTTCTTATAATTATTGGTTGCTGCTAAGTCGTGTCCAACTCTTCAGACTGTATGGACCATAGCCCGCCAGGCTCCTCTGTCCATGGGATCCTCCAGGCAAGAATATTGGATGGAGCTGCCATTTCCTTGCTAAGGGATCTTCCTGACTCAGGATCCAATCCATGTCTCCTGCATTGCAAGCAGATATTTTAGCTGAGCAACCAGGGAAGCTTTTATTGGTTGCTAGTAGCTCAGAGATGGTCCCTATTGTGGTCAACTGCTCTTAGCCAACCAAATCCATCTTATCTGTACTGTTACAATAGCTCCCAGGTAATGGCTAAAGGCTAAGGAAGGGCCATCTCTAAGGTGGGATTCCTGTTCCAGAACTGCCTCTGAAGGGGTCATACTGGACTGGGTAGCATATCCCTCCCTTCTCCAGTGGATTTTCCCAACCCAGGAATCGAACCTTGTTCTCCTGCATTGCAGGTATATTCTTTACCAGCTGAGCTACTAGAAAAGCCTGAAGCTAGATTACAGCCAAGACCAAATCCTTGCCATTTCCTTCTACCTTCAATCTCTGTCTCCTGAGAAGATTCCCTCAATGAGTCGCTTGCACAAGAATCCTGTTCAAGCTGTGCTTCTAAAGAACCAATCACAGGCATCATGTTTCTGCTTGTCTCCACACAGCCTCTCCTAATAATAGTGTGAGATGCCTAAACTTTCCATAGTTTGTCCTAACTGTGCCCAGACAGTGGCTTCTGGGCTTTTGCTTTTCTCCTTGGTTACATCTTTGTGAACCCTTCCCTCAAGGAAATTGCCTGGATTTTTATAGTTTCTTTATCACTCCATCTTTGACTTGGTTTTTCCGTTCTCTTTGGATTGGGATTCATGGCTTCCCTGGTGGCTCAAATGGTAAAGATCTGCCTGCAGTGCAGGAGACCTGGGTTCTATCCCTGGGTTGGGAAGATCCCCTGGAGAAATGAATGGAAGTCCACTCCAGTGTTCTTGCCTGGAGAATCCCATGGACAGAGGAGCCTGGCAGCCTAGAGTCCTTGAGGTGGCAGAGAATCGGACATGACTGAGGGACTAACACTTTCATTTTGCATTGGGATTGGGAGGAACTTTATCCTCATGAGTCTGGAAGGGAACTTCAAAGATAGTTTCGAGCAGAAGAGTGTATAATATATGGAAAATCAACCCACTTCAATTTTTTAAAAATTATTAGTTCTTTTATCTTACATCCAATTAAAATATGCACTTCTTTACTTTATACCCATTTCGTGGTTTTGGACCTGGTCTTTTGTGGATGTAAAGAATAGCTCCTTAAATACTTCATAAACAAAGACAGCTCACATAATGTAAGATGGTCAAAAATGACCCATTAGATCGTGTTTAGGTCATTTTGCCCAGAGCCAGTTCTTTAAAAGCCATTTCACCAGACAATGTTCTAAATGACCAGTTTACCTAAATACTTGTATCTTTAACTATTTAGTTTTAATTCAATGGAAGTTCTCATTTGATTTTCAAAACAGGCCAAGGGGCTGAAACAAATAGAATATTTCTTATATTATTATAATAAGGCAAAATGCAAAACAGTCAAATGATTTTAAATGCTTAAAAGAAGCAAGTAAATTCTGCAAGTTGATCATTCCAAGGATTTTATTTTGCTTCTGGGAAGTTGTTGTCTGCTTGGCTTGCATCTGTTAAATATCTAGGCTACATATACTTAATTTTTTTCATGCCCCCATATTTTAGAACAGAATTCCATTCATTTATGTTCATTTAAATGTCCTTAGTGTTGTGGGAGTTAGTCTATCCTCAAATAGGTTCAGTTTCCTGTAATTCATGTCACTTATTAATATAAAAATCACTTCCAACTTAAATTGTAGTTCAGCTCAATTCAGTCTCTCAATCCTGTCTGACTCTTTGGGACCCCATGGACTACAGCATGCCAGGCTTCCCTGTCCATCACCAACTCCTGGCGCTTGCTCAAACTCATGTCCATTGAGTCGGTGATGCCATCCAACCATCTCATCTTCTGTCATCCCATTCTCCTCCTGCCTTCAATCTTTCCCAGCATAAGGGTCTATTCCAATGAGTCAGTTTTTCACATCAGGTTGCCAAAGTATTGGAGCTTCAGTTTCAGCATCAGTTCTTCTAAAGAATATTCAGAATTGACTGGTTTGATCTCCTTGCAGTCCAAGGGACTCTCAAGAGTCTTCTCCAACACCACAGTTCAAAAGCATCAATTCTTTGGCACTCAGCTTTCTTCACAGTCCAACTCTTACAATCCATACATGACCACTGGAAAAACCATAGCCTTGACTAGACAGACCTTTGCTGGCAAAGTAATGTCTCTGTTTTTTAATATGCTGTCTAGGTTTGTCATAGATTTTCTTCCAAGGAGTAAACGTTGTTTAATTTCATGGCTGCAGTCACCATCTGAAGTGATTTTGGAGCCCAAGAAAATATAGTCACAGTTTCCATTGTTTTCCCCATCTATTTGCCAGGAAGTGATGGGACTGGATGCCATGATCTTCGTTTTCTGAATGTTGAGTTTTAAGCCAAATTTTTCACTCTCCTCTTTCACTTTCATCAAGAGGCTCTTCAGTTCCTCTTAACTTTCTGCCATAAGGGTGGTGTCATCTGCATATCTGAGGTTATTGATATTTCTCCCAGGAATCTTGATTCCAGCTTGTGCTTCATCCAGCCTAGCATTTCATATGATGTACTCTGCATATAAGTTAAATAGGCAGGGTGACAATATACAGCCTTGACATACTTCTTTCGCATTTGGAACCAGTCCGTTGTTCCATGTCCAGTTTTAATTGTTGCTTACTGACCAGCATACAGATTTCTTAGGAGGTACGTAAGGTGCTCTGGTATTCCCATCTCTTTCAGAATTTTCCACACTTTGTTGTGATCCACACAGTCAACACAGATTCACACAGGGGGCTTCCCCGTGGCTCAGTTGGTAAACAATCTGCCTGCAATATGGGAGACATGGATTCAATCCCTGAGTTGAGATGATATCCTGGAAAAGGGAAAGGCTACACTCCAGTATTCTGGCTTGGAGAATTCTGTGGACTGTATAGTTCATGGGGTCACAAAGAGTTGGACATGACTGAGTGACTTTCACTCACACAGTCAAAGGCTTTGGTGTAGTCAAGGAAGCAGAAGTAGATGTTTTTCTGGAACTCTGTTGCTTTTCCTATGATCCAAAGGATGCTGGCAATTCAATCTCTGGTTCCTCTGCCTTTTCTACATCCAGCTTAAACATCTGGAATTTCAAGGTTCATGTACTGCTGAAGCCTGGCTTAGAGAATTTTGAGCATTACTTTGCTAGCATGTGAGATGGGTGAATTGTGTGGTAGTTTGAGCATTCTTTGGCATTGCCATTCTTTCAGTTTGGAATGAAAACTGACCTTTTCTAGTCCTGTGGCCACTCTTGAGTTTTCCAAATTTGCTGACATATTGAGTATGTCAATATGTCAAATTGTGAATATGTCAATCCTAAAAGCATCATCTTTTAGGATTTGAAATAGCTCAACTGGAATTCCATCATCTCCACTAACTTTGTTCACAGTGATGCTTCCTAAGGCCCACTTGACATCAGACTCCAGGATGTATGGCTCTAGGTGAGTGGTCATACCATTGTGGTTATCTGGGTCATTATGATCTTTTTTGTATAGTTCTTCTGTGTATTGTTGCTACCTCTTCTTAATATCTTCTGCTTCTGTTAGATCTATACCATTTATATCCTTTATTATGCCCATCTTTACATGAAATGTTCCCTTGGTATCTCTAATTTTCTTGAAGAGATATCTAGTCTTTCCCATTCTATTGTTTTCCTCTATTTCTTTGCACTGATCACTGAGGAAGTCTTTCTTATCTCTCCTTGCTCTTCTTTGTAACTGCATTCAGGTGGGTATATATGTCCTTTTCTCCTTTGCCTTTAGCTTGTCTTCTCAGCTATTTGTAAGACCTCCTCAGACCACCTTTTTGCCTTTGTGCATTTCTATTTCTTGGGGATGGTCTTGATCACTGCTTTCTGTACAATGTCACAAACCTCTGTCCATAGTTCTTCAGGCACTCTGTCTATCAGATCTAATCCCTAGAATCTATCTGTCCCTTCTACTGTATAATTGTAAGGGATTTGATTTAGGTCATACCTGAATGGTTTAGTGGTTTTCTCAACTTTCTTCAATTTAAGTCTGAATTTTGCAATAAGAAGTTCATTATCTGAGCCACAGTCAGCTCCCAGTCTTGTTTTTGTTGACTGCATAGAGCTTCTTCATCTTTGGCTGCAAAATAATATAATCAATCTGATTTCATATTGACCATCTGATGATGTCCATGTGTAGTGTCATCTCTTGTGTTGTTGGAAGAGGGTGTTTGCTATGACCAGTGCATTCTCTTGGCAAAGCTCCGTTAGCCTTTGCCCTGCTTCATTTTGTACTCCAAGGCCAAACTTGCTGTTACTCCAGGTTTCTCTTGACTTCCTACTTTTGCATTTGTGTCCCCTGTGATGAAAGGGACATCTTTTTTTGGTGTTAGTTCTAGAAGGTCTTGTAGATCTTCATAGAACCGTTCAACTTCAGCTTCTTCAGCATTACTGGTTGGGGCATAGACTTGGATTACTGTGATATTGAATGGTTTGCCATGGAAATGAACAGAGATCATTCTGTCATTTTTGAGATTTCACCCAAATACTGCATTTCAGACTCTTTTGTTGACTATGAGGGCTACTCCACTTCTAAGGGATTCTTGCCCACAGTAGTAAATATAATGGTCACCTGAATTAAATTCAGCCATTCCAGCCCATTTTAGTTCACTGATCCCTAAAATATCAGTGTTTACTCTTGCCATCTCCTGTTTGACCACTTCCAATCTTGATTCATGGACCTAACATTCTAGGTTCCTATGCAATATTGCTCTTTACAGCATCGGACTTTACTACCAACACCAGTCACATCCACAGCTGGTCACTGTTTCCGCTTTGTCTCCATCTCCTCATTCTTTCTGGAGTTATTTCTCTACTCTTCTCCAGTAACATATTGGGTACCTACCGTCCTGAGGAGTTCATATTTCAGTGTCATATCTTTTTTTTTTCCTTTTCATACTGTTCATAAATTGTAGTAGTATCTTCTATAAGTGACTACTTGAGAAGTCCAACATAAAGATTTTGTTTTCACCTTTAGGATTTTCTTTCTTTCTTTTTTTTTTGAGTTGTGAGTGGCACTCAACCATTGATGGTGGAAATTAAAAGTACTATCAGCAGTCTTGAAAGCAGCTTGGAAGCACATATCAAAGATTTTTTAAATGACCTTTCTCTTTGAAATACGAAGTCAGTTTTTAAAGAAATAATCAGATATATTAGAAATACCCTGGCTGGTCCATCTCCTGTGCCTTTCTTTCTGTGTGTCTCCTTTATTCTCACTGTGCTACCACACTCACCACACTTCTGACACCAGATGTGTGGAGGTTTTCCCCACAACAAGAAGTTCTCTGACACCAGCTGGGTGTCCTACAACTTAACTCTGTTCTATCTCCGTGTACCTGGAGATACTGTCAGATCCCATAAGTTAAAGGATCAGTCCTATAAGACTCCTGCCACCTTTTGTTTGATGCTGATCTTAAGTAGTAAGTTTGCAGGGTAACCACAGCTTCCATTTACCTGACTACAAATCAGAGGTCCCAACCACTTCCTCTTTCTTTGGATTTGATTAATTTGCTAGAGCACCTCACAGCACTCAGGGAAACACTTATGTTTATCAGTTTCTCAAAGGATTTGATAAAGTATGCAGATGAACAGCCAGATGAAAAGATGCATAGAGCACACAGGGTGAGGACTGGGAGGGTCCCAAATACCGGAGCTTCTGTCCTTGTGGAGTTGGGGTGTGTCACTCTCCTGGTATGTAGATGTGTTTACCAGCTTGGCAGCACTTTAAACCCCATACTATTGGGAATTTTATGGAAGCTTCATCACATAGGCATGATAAATCATTAGCTCCATTTTTAGCCTTCCTCCCTTCTCAAGAGAATGGGTGGGAAGTGTTAAAAACTCTAAGCTTCTAATCATGGCTTGGGAAACCCTGATTGCTCAGCAGGTAAAGAATCTGCTTGCAATGCAAGAGACGCAGGAGATGTGAGTTCAGTCCCTGGGTCAGGAAGATGCCCTGGAGGAGGGTCTGGCAACCTACTCCAGTATTCTTGCCTGGAGAATCCCAAGGGCAAAGGATACTGGAGGGCTACAGTCCATGGGGTCACAAAGAGTCAGACATGACAGAGCGACTAAGCATGCATGCATACATGCAATCATGGCTTGGTATTTCTGGTCACCAGTTTCCATCCAGTAGCTCACTTCATTAGGAGTCACTTCATTAGAATAAAAGACACTCTTGTTATCCAGGAAAATGAAAGATTTCAGGAGCCCTGTGTCAGGAATTGGGGTCAAAGACCAAATATTAAAAGTACAGTTATCACCTAGGGAATTAGAGGGGTTTTTGAAGCACTGTGCTAGAAATCAGGAGCAGAGAATATACATTTTCTTTAATTTCACATCAGACATGAGGACAAAATTAATTTCTGAGATATTAATTGCAGCATTTTTTATTGAAAATTTAAATGAAGAGGACAGAACTACGACTAGTTTTGGAAATGAATTGACACAGAACCCAAAAACTTTTGTTAAGAATTCAACCTTTCTTTGCCTCTTGATTCTGTTCTTTATTTTTTATATGGTGATCCCTAGGACAGTATTTCTGTGTCTACCATTTATTAACCCAAAATGTTAATATGTCCCCCCTTGAACAATTTTGTGTCCAGAAAGCAGAGATTTTTTGATTAGTTTATAAGCTTATAACAGTTTATAACAATATGTTTATAGTTTATAACAATAAGCTCTACCTCTGGCCCTTAGAGTAGAAGCAACCCCACCCAGATTGTGAGTTGTAAGTAAAGGAAAATTAATAAAAGTAAAAGGAAATTTATCATAAGAAGAGAGAATATTTTCTAGGTGACAGAAACTAAGGATACCCCCTCAATGATGATTTGAAAATGTGATATATTGCTATGTATATATTAAAAGTCATGTTGTTAAAGCATATTTAGTTATATAAGAAAATGCTTAAGGTGAAATGTCACATTAAAAAAGTGGAGGAATAGCAAGTGTGAACATCTGAGGCAGAATCAATTTTGACCTGTGAAAAATGAAGAATTATATAAGCTCAAGCATAATAAAGAAGAGGAAAAAAATCTTTGTAAACAAGACTGGAGAAATAAGCAGAGTCCAGATCATGAAGCATCTTAATGACCATAGCATTGATTTTAGTCTTCTTCCCAAGTTCAAAGAAAGACATCATAGAATATTTTAGCAAGAAGTTTTCATGACACAAATATCTTTAAAGAACAATGTAACTGGGATATAGAAAATGGATTAGAGAAGGGCAAGTGTAGAAGCAGGAACTAACAGGATTTCCCTGGGAAAATCAACACTCCTGTATCTGTTTGGGTTTGTATTTAATCCACATCCAGTGATCTCACCACCCATTTATTACCTATGTTTTGCCATTTGGCACTCCACCACACACACACACCAATTCCAGGAGGGCAGGGATACCCACACTTTACCCCTCTTTTTGGATCTAAGCTATACCAGGAGACACTTCCTTGTAAAGTCTTTCTGTGTGTGAGCTTCAAGAAAACATTCAAGATTTCAAAGACTTTATAACAGTTCTTTAAGTTGTATTAAAACATTGTATTTAAAATGTTAAAATGTATTTAAAATGTTAAGTACAATATGTTTATCTTTTTTCTACTAGCAAATATTAAATAACAAAATTATTCCATCTTACTAAGCAGAAAGAAATTCTCTTTGGACCCTAAACTATATTCTGTAATTTTTGAGAAATTACTGAACCCAGAGTGTATTTATGAGGATACCATCATGATTAGTTTAAAAATAATAGCATCCATGTAAAATTGACTTGAATTATACTGTTATCCCTGGTGTTTTCTGTGATTTGTGCGATTTTTACAGACAATCTAAAATCGCTAAAAGATAAAACAGTTTAGAACAATTTTGTGCTCTAGGCTTTTTTTAATTGGTTCTCATAATGTTTATGTTGTTTTCCTGATATTTAAGCATATATGTTCAGTTAATTTTATTAGTTCTATATACATGTAAATTTGGAATAAAAAATTTTGAGTTTCTTCTAACCAAAAGGCCTCAGCACTTAATATTTAGCAAAATCCTTTGTGGTAGATAGTAGTGTTCCTACTTGAAAAGCAAAAATATAGAAATGAGAAAATTTCTCCAAGTTATCTAGTGAGTTGGGGAATTTAAAAGAATTTATTTTTCCATAGTAGTAGATAGAAACAGCGAAGCCTTGTTAGTTATAGAAAGTCTTCACTGACCTAGAATAATATAATTTGCTAGTACTACTCCCTGGAAAGAAGAATTTAGAGTACATTAAAAACACACATGTATATACAATACATGGCATGTAGTTTTTTGAAACATGACTCTTATGGAACTACTTTAAGGAAACCCCCTTGGGGCTGATCTCAAGTACATGGTCTTCAAAAAAAGCTGAGACTATGGGGATGAAGTACATATAGGCAAATTGGCATCATTTGTCTTTGGATAGAATTTCAGCCAAAGGAGACTCAAGACTATGTTGACATGGCCAAGTATCATTTAATGCCACTTCTGGGCATTTCAAAAATTTCATGGAAAATACAGTTCTCAGGTTTCTTATTTAATAACATGAGCAGTTGCCAGTGATGGGAAAATGCCAAACCTATTTCAATTTTGAGGTTACCAGATCTAATTCACTCAAAACCAAATCTTATCTCCTAAAAACAGTTGCTACTGAAGACTTATGGAAGAGTATTACTTACAAACACATTTATGCCAACAGAAATAATGCTAAAAACTTACTTCAATTTCTGTATTGTTTCATTTATGCCATCAAATTTAGTTTAAATTGGTTTTGATTCCTTAGCAAAAATATGGTATGTATTATAGAAAAAGGAATGGTGGATTTTCCCATGAGACCCTAGAAAACTCAGGTTTTAACTTAAAAAGCACACATAATTAATTTAATCCATTCAATATATACTGAAAAGTAGTTTATTTAATGAACTACTTTTGAATGAAATGTTAAAGTTGAATGAAGTTATTTAAGTTGACTAGTAAAGTGTTGCAGTTCTAATGTAGTCAACATATGCCTTTTAAATACTCACCTCCTACTTTGAGTAGTCAACTAAAGAGATGATATTATAGAACTATCTTGTCCTAGTTTATCACTGATCTAATGGTGAATTTGATTAGATTTGGGTTTGATCTGTTATAGTAAGATTGAATAGCTGGTTGTGTATATGGATGTGATATTTTTCTCATAAAATAACAATGAATCTCATTTATTTCTCAAACTGATCCAATCCAGGAAAAAACCTCATTGGCAGTTTCCAAGGAGCCTCTGAGGAAGCAATGTGATGACATCCATCTCCACCTAGCATTCAAATTACTTTATTATTTTCTATTTTTGTTTTATTTCCCCTTTCTTCTCCCTTTTTCTCTGGCTTTCAAAGGTCTTATGTTTTGTTTTGTCTTCACATTTTAGCTGCGCTGCACAGCATGTAAGATCTTAGTTCCCTGACCAGAGATCTAACCTATGTTCCCCTGCAGTGGAAGCAAGGAGTCTTAACCATTGGACCACAGGGAAGGCCCTCAGAGGTCTTTTGATTGTTCGTTTTCTTTGTTTACCTTTTCTCCTCCTCTATATGTTATGACTTCTGGAGAATCTTGGATTAGCATAATTTAGTGCTTTCCATAAAGTACTATGCTCAGCATGGACTGATCAAAATCATAGAGTCATTCAACAAGCAAAGTCTATAGCTGTCATGTTTGGTTTCCTCAATGTTTCCAGAAGCTGCCAATCACGGGTGGGGCCCATAATTCTCATGTTTTCTGTCTTTTGTCATTCCTCAGAGTTTCTCAAAACTAATGCTACTTAACAGAGCTTACAGACTAAATTTCAGAACAGACCTCTTCAGAGCTGACTGACGGGAGCAAAAGTTAACAAGAAGAAAACAACAGACAGTAAAGCTAATGGCACTGCTCTTGTTTCCCTCTCGTTCTTGCTCTTCATGGTGCACACACACTCCCTTCGCCTTCTGTGCAGAGGTGGCTGCAAATTTTCCCTAGCCTCATCCAAAAATGGCATCTGGTTCCATCACTTCATGGCAAATGGATGGGGAAACAATGGAAACAGTGACGACTTTATTTTCTTGGGTTCCAAAAGCTCTTCAGATGGTGACTGCAGCCATGAAATTGGAAGACTTGCTCCTTGAAAGAAAAACTATGACAAATCTAGACAACATATTAAAAAGCAGAGACATTACTTTGCCAACAAAGGTCTAGTCAAAGCTATGATTTTTCCAGTAGTCATGTATGGATGTGGGAGTTGAACCATAAAGAAAACTGAGCACCAAAGAATTGATGCTTTTGAGCTGTGGTGTTGGAGAAGACTGTTGAGAGTCACTTGGACTATAAGGAGATCAAATCAGTCCATCCTAAAGGAAATCAGTCCTGAATGTTCATTAGAAAGATGATGCTGGAGCTGAAACTCCAAAAATTTGGTCACCTGATGTGAAAAACTGACTCATTTTAAAAGACTCTGATGCTCCAGGAGTTGGTGATGTACGGGGAAGCCTGGCATGCTGCAGTCCATGGGGTCGCAAAGAGTTGGACATGACTGAGTGACTGAACTGAACTGAACTGATGCAAAGAGCTGATTCATTAGAAAAGACCTTGATGCTAGGAAGGATTGAAGGCAGGAAGATAAGGGGACAACAGATGATGAGATGGTTGGATGGCATCATGACTCGATGGACATGAGTTTGAGTAAGCTCTGGGAGTTGGTGATGGACCGGGAAGCCAGGCATGCTGCAGTCCATGGGGTTGCAAAGAGTCATACATGACTGAGCAACTGAAATGAACCGAACTGAACTGCTTAGAGTCTACTGCTCTAAGCACCTTAGAGATGGTCTTTCCCTCTATTATTTTCCTCTATTCTTTGCATTGGTCACTGAGGAAGGCTTTCTTATCTCTCCTTGCTATTCTTCAGGAACTCTGCATTCAGATGGGCATATCTTTCCTTTTCGCCTTTGCCTTAGCTTCTCTTCTTTTCTCAGCTATTTTTAAGGAGGAGAGTTCTGACAAAAACATGGTCCACTGAAGAAGAGAACGGCAAACCACTTCAGTATTCTTGCCTTGAGAACCCCATGAACAGTATGAAAAGGCAAAAAGATAGGACACTGAAAGATGAACTCCCCAGGTCAGTAGATGCCAAATATGCTACTGGAGATCAGTGGAGAAATAACTCCAGAAAGAATGAAGAGACAGAACCAAAGCAAAAACAACACCCAGTTGTGGATTTGACTAGTGATGGAAGTAAAGTCCAATGCTGTAAAGAGCAAAATTGCATAGGGACCTGGAATGTCAGCTCCATGAATCAGGGCACATTGGAAGTGGTCAACCAGGAGATGGCAAGAGTGAACATTGACATTTTAGGAATCAGTGAACTAAAATGGACTGGAATGGGTTAATTTAACTCAGATGACCATTATATCTAATGGTCAAGAATCCCTTAGAAGAAATGGAGTAGCCATCATAGTAAACAAAAGAGTCCAAAATGCAGTATTTGGATGCAATCTCAAAAACGACAGGATGATCTCTGCAAACCATTCAATATCACAATAATCTAAGTCTATGTCCTGACCAGTTATGCTGAAGAAGCTGAAGTTGAACGGTTCTATGAAGACCTACAGACCTTCTAGAACTAACACCAGAGAAAGATGTCCTTTTCATTGTAGGGGACTGGAATGCAAAAGTAGGAAGTCAAGTGATACCTGGAGTAACAGGCAAATTACTCCTTTTGACAAAAAGAGTTTTGCCAAGAGAATGCACTTGTCATAGCAAACACTGTCTTCCAACAACACAAGAGAAGACTCTACACATGGACATCACCAGATGGTCAATACCGAAATCAGATTGATTATATTCTTTGCAACCAAAGATGGAGTGGCCCTATACACTCAGCAAAAACAAGACTGGGACTTGACTGTGGCTCAGATCATGAACTCCTTATTGCCAAATTCAGACTTAAATTGAAGAAAGTAGGGAAAACCACTAGACCATTCAGGTATGACCTAAATCAAATCCCTTACGATTATACAGTGGAAGTGACAAATAGGTTCAATGGATTAGATCTGATAGACAGAGTGCCTTAAGAACTAGATGAAGGTTCATGGCATTGTACAAGAGACAGTGATCAAAACCATCCCCAAGAAATAGAAATGCACAAAGGCAAGATTGTTGTCTGAGGAGGCCTTACAAATAGCTGAGAAAAGACTCTTATCGGCTTTTAAAATTAAACCATTTGTCTTCCCAGAGTCTCAGTTTCCTCAACTGTAAAAGGAGGATAATAGTTCTGAAGATTAAAAGAAATAATTTTTATTAAAGGCCCCGAGAAAACACACATAGAAGCTGTTGTTATTTGGAAAATGTTTAAATGACCTCGCACACACAGAGCACAGTGTTCGCCTTACTAGCAAATAGAATAGTAGAAATGAATCAAACCGCTCCTCTATACAAATACTGTCCTCACTCTAGTGGAAGAGACGGAGTATGAGATTTCTCAGTGCACTACAGTGGTATATACACAGACACATGATAGAAATACCTCTTACGAAGGTTCCACAAGCTGCTATGGGAACCGAGGCTTGGAGAGTGCTATTTCTTGGGCTCCTGGGAAATTTCATAAAGGAACTAATTTTCTGTCTGAGCCTTAGAAGGGAAGGAGGTATAGAGTGGAACATTTATTGACATAATAACAATTACAACCAGCACTCCAGTAACATCAAGATGATGAAAGTCAGCTAGAAGACTGGCTTGAGACAGCCAACATGCTGTCTTTATTATTTTCAGGATAAAGAGCCAAGGCTAGTATATGGGAAAAAGACAACTGAAAAAAGAAGTATCCACTCATAGTAAATATACACATGGCATTGTTAAATGATTGAGCCATTCTGATAGAGTTGGTAGAAATTAGGTTGCCAAACTAAAAGAATATTCTTACAGCAATTATCTGCCATATTTAGTCACACCATTAACTCATACAGTAGAATAATTAAATAAAAATGTTGAATAGGTGTATGTGTGGTTTTATACTCATGTGTTTATAATGAATCTATTTCCAGGTCTTGCTCTGTGTCCACAGACATACCTTAGGCTACGATGTCCTAACCGCCAACTGAGTAAATTTGCTTAAAATCGATTTAATTACTTAAGCTGATTTTCCAACTCAGTGTGTATAATTTCCTTTTCCTTCATGCTAAACTTTTCTCCAGGCAGTTTTCTAAGAAGCAACCTTTTTTTTCCTGATTCTCAGAAAGTCCTGTGCTGGCTTACACATCCCTCCTAACAGTCCTTGAGTTTAGACAATTTGAATTCCTCATGTGGAGAAAACATTTCTAAGTGAAAAGTGATCTGCCCCTAAACAAACCAGGCAGCACAGGCAAGGAGGAAGCACAGAGAGGAGGCCGGGTGACAGAAAAGTTGTGCTCTAGGATGCTGTTCTTGGCCTATTGATTCCAGAATGAGCCTGTGTACACTGATGTTTACTATTGTCTTAGGTCCATGTGGCTATCATGTATCTGAGCTGCTGCTGCTGCTGCTAAGTCGCTTCAGTCGTGTCCAACTCTGTGCGACCCCATGGACCGTAGCCTACCAGGATTCTCCGTCCATGGGATTCTCCAGGCAAGAACACTGGAGTGGGTTGCCATTTCCTTCTCCAATGCATGAAAGTGGAAACTGAAAGTGAAGTTGCTCAGTCGTGTTCGACTCTTAGCGACCCCATGGACTGCAGCCTACCAGACTCCTCCATCCTTGGGATTTTTCAGGCAACAGTACTGGAGTGGGGTGCCATTGCCTTCTCCGATGTATCTGTGCAGAAGACATCAACAGACAAATGCATGGGTCACGCTCAGTTGTTAAGTTGTGTCCGACTTTGCAACCCCATGGACGGTAGCCCCGCCAGGCTCCTCTGTCTATGGGATTTCCCAAGCAAGAATACTGAAGTGGCTTGCTATTTCCTTCTCCAGGGAAACTTCTTGACCCCAGAATTGAACCCGAGTCTCCTGCCACTGAGCCACCAGGGAAACCCCATGCATGCATTCAGCAGGCCAAATTTGACATCGAAAAAGACTATCCTGAACCAGTTAACACCTTTGCTTTGAGGGGAAAGGAAATGCTGCAATATAAACTTACACCATTGTCCCTGCTGGGGTGGGGGTGCGTACATGGAATAAACATCTAGGTGCATGCAAACGTTTCTTCTTCCCTTTGTGATATTGGTCAAACAATATAAAATGTTCACATCTCAGTGTTCTTATGTCATTATGGGGATGATATTTACACCAGCCTAATAGGGCTGTTATGAATACAAAATGTATCCAAACCACTTAGCACTGCTGCTGCTACTGCTGCTAAGTCGCTTCAGTCGTGTCCAACTCTGTGCGACCCCATAGACAGCAGCCCACCCAGGCTTCTCTGTCCCTGGGATTCTCCAGGCAACAGTACTGAAGTGGGTTGCCATTGCCTTCTCCAATGCATGAAAGTGAAAACTGAAAGTGAAGTCGCTCAGTTGTGCCCGACTCTTAGCGACCCCATGGACTGCAGCCTGCCAGGCTCCTCCGTCCATGGGATTTTCCAGGCAAGAGTACTGGAGTGGGGTGCTATTGCCTTCTCCGACCACTTAGCACAGCTCCTGATAAAATATAAATCAACCGGCATCATAAAGATTAATTACTCAATTGAAGTTTCCTTTTAATGACAGTGCATAAAGGCAGGACCTAAATGTCAGAAAGATAGGATAACAGATATAATTTGGGGGAAGTTATTTGATGAATGATATTATGGGGGAGATATCCACTCATGCTACTATTGAAGTGGAGAGTATATATCAGTAATGTACCCACAAGTCAATATCACAACATTGCAATGAGCACTGGGGTGCACGAATTGTTTCGAACCATGTTTTTCTCCAAGTCAATTATCTTTAATTTTGCTTTTCTCACTACAGAAATCATTTAAATTTTTACTGCTATAAACTAATGTATTTGCAAAGCCTTTGTAAAGTAAATTCCAGGGAAATAAGAGCATCTCTAGGTGTGAGCAAAAGAAAGCCAATAACTTTCTTTTTGAGAAAATAACAGTCTTCCAATTTCTTTTTTTTTTAATTTTTATATCGGCACATAGTTAACTAACAATGTCATTAATTTCAGATGTACAGCAAAGCGATTCTGTTATACATATCCATGTAACTATTCTTTTTCAATTTTTTTGCCCATTTAGGTTATTACAGAATATTGAGCAGCATTCCCTGTTATAAGTAGGTCCTTATTGGTTATCTATTTTAAATGTAGCAGTGTGTACTTGTCAATACCAAACTTCCAGTCTATCCCTAACAAGTTCATTTGTATCATTTTTCTTAGATTCTGCATATAAGTAATATCATATGATATTTGTCTTTCTCTATCTGACTTACTTCACTTAGTATGATTATCTTCAATCCCATCTATATTGCTGCAAATGGTATTATTTCATTTTTTTAATTGCTTAGTAATATTTCTTTGTGTATATGTACTGTATCTTCTTTATCTGTCAATGGACATTTAGGTTGCTTCCGTGTCCTCCTGGTATTGTAAACAACATTGCAATGAGCACTGGGGTGCACGAATTGTTTCGAACCATGTTTTTCTCCAGATATATGCTGAGCAGTGGGATTGCTGGATCATATTGTAGTTCTATTTTCTGTTTCTTAAGTAACTTCCATATTGTTCTCCACAGTGGCTGTATCAGTTTATATTCCCACCGGTAGTGTAGGAGGGTTCTCTTTTCTTCATATCCTCTCCAGCATTCATCATTCGGAGATCTTTTGATGCTGCAACTCTGACTGGTGTGAGGTGCTATCTCATTGTACATAGATTCTAATTCTAATAACTAACAATAATTGCAATATTTCAACAATTTTTCTCATTGTTCTGAGTTAAAATTACAGTGTCTTCAAAAAGTTATAACTACTTAAAGGATTTAGACTTCCCATTGTATTTTCTCCAAAAAAAGAAACTGCTCAGAATGAAAATGTTAATGCAATCATCATAACATCCGAGATTCTTTTTGAAAATTAGGAGAGACCATATGTTGAAAGTACATTCACCAGGTACATCTCACTCACTGCTGCTTAGCAGACAGCTCAGGAAAAAATTGTGGCAAGAGACCTGGCTGACTGAAACATGGAGAGAAATCACACACAGAGGAAGTAGTCTATTTCCTTTGTTCTTTATGTGTTCTATAAATATTTCATGTATTTATTGAAGCTGTGTTATTGCTGGAAGTCAGCCTTCTCCCTTGTTGAAATCTTCCCCCATCCTTGAAGGCTAGAAGTGTTTGAAATATAGGGAGTCTGCATTCCATGCGCGTGTTTTCTTAATAGACAACACATGAAAATTAAGAGATGAAAATTTCTTAAAAGGAAGAGAAGGGGAAATATTTAGGACACCTGGAAAGAAAAATCTCACAATACCCTGGAGCCAACCTTGGAGTGATGGCATTTATCAAAACTCTATGAGTTGAAAATACATGCAAGTTCCAATAGAAATGAGAGTCAGCGTTTTCTTCTCACAGCTCTGTCTTCCTCGGTCCATGTGGAAGGGAAGTCTTGGTTTGAGGGGCTTTATTAGAAAGCTGCCTGTGGGTGGTTCATAACCAGTTGTACTTATTTCAGTGCTAAAAGGGCAAAGTTCCTGTTTTTATAGCATGCATCTTTGAGGGTGAGGGACTACTATTGGAAACGTCAACAAAATCATTCCATTCACTAACCTGGAAACCCAAAAGCTGGAATAATGGAGGGAATCAATAAATCAGGAGTCAACATGGAGTCTTTTTCCTTTGGAGACCCTGATGATCCTGTTGTTTCAGTCTTGTCTGGGCTGGAAAATGAATAGAAACAAGTGGGAGCATTCCATCTGGTCTTTGGTGAACACAGGTTCAGCTTATCTCTTTCACTCATGAACATCACTGTGGGACTAAGCACTGTTCTATTTAATCTCAATGTTTCCTAAAACAAAGCATTGATAAGTTCAAACGCATTGCTTCAAATCAGGGAAGAATAGTGCAATGCAAAAGTAGAGACTAAAATCAATTCACACAAATTAAAAAGGGCCAAAATCTATGACAGACGATGAAATGGTTGGATGGCATCATCGACTCAATGGACATGAGTTTGAGCGAACTCTAGGAGATAGTGAAGGACAGGGAAGCCTAGTGTGCTTCAGTCCCTGAGGTTGCAAAAAGTCAGACATGACTTAGCAACTGAACAACAACAACAAAAAAATCAGTGACAAATTCCATGTTGTGTTATGTCTTCTGAGGAAAGTATCTATGCTACTCAATATGTGCTGGACAATGTGATAAGCGTTGGATGTACATTATCTTGTTTTCATTTAACAATTTTGAGTCTCAGCTTTACTGAGAAGGAATCTGAGACTTAGGTTGAGTTTCTGTCTGAGTTCCAGAGCTACTACATCAGAAAGCTGAATTGCAACATTTGCTTGTCAGGTTCGGCACCTGAGCACCCAACCACTACATCATCTAATTAGAGGTTATGTGGCTGTAGTTGTTTAAGAACGAGGCTGGTTTAACCGTTATTACTGAAGTTCTACTAAAGACATTTGTCCTCACTGATTGACACGACTATATGCTGCATTCACAGAAGTTCAAAGGTATTTAATACTAGTGTTATCATATAATCCCCAGTCTTCCAAACTGGGACACTTTTGTGAAGTGAAGAATGTGCTAATAATACTTGGCTGAGAAAAGAGGTATAAACCAGGACTGATCAAGTAAACTTGGAATGTTTGTTTAGTCTACTCAAAGACAGTCTTAACCAATCATCTTATGATTAATGAATTTTCTAGCATGGGGCTTCCCTGGTGGCTCAGATGGTAAAGAATCTGCCTGAGATGCAAGAGACCGGGGTTTGAACCCTGGGTCGGGAAGATCCCCTGGAGAAGGGAATGCTACCCACTCCAGTATTCTTGCCTGAAGAATTCCATAGACAGCGGAGCCTGATAAGCTATTGTCTATGGGTTGCATAAAATCAGACACAACTGAGTGATTAACACTTCCACTTTTCATCCTAATAATAAGAGCTACAGTGTAATGCTTGCTGCTAAGATCAAAATCTAGTTATATACATTGTCTTCATCATTTGCACAAATTTTTCAGATGGGTTTATTACCTCCATTTTACAAATGAGAGAACAGGGATTCAGAGGAGACAGAAGAGCTGCAAAAGGGCATTTAATTGTTAACAAGCAAAACTGGGATTTAGGACCAGGTCTACAACATTAACCCTTACTGCTTTCCTTTGGTTTCCTCTTGTTTCCTACACCCATAGGAAAATTTTAGTTATGGAAATTTCATCCCTTCTCAAGGGGGAACTTTGGTATATGATAATCCTTTTAATAAAACATCGTGTCAAAATGGCAGAATAAGTAAATGTGACTGTCTTCCTTCCCTCTCCAAATGCTTAGAAGTGACAGAATTTAGTTTTTTTAAAAAGAATAGACCAATATTCTCCCAGGAAAACTGCAAATTGTGCCACCAGCAGACTAAACATTTTGAGCAATTTTGAAAATAATATAGAGTAAATGGGATCAGACTGTCATAAGATCTACAGCACAAACCATTTTGCGGGAAGAGCTGCTGCAGAGACGGGAGTGGATCTAGGGCACAATGTGCTCAGAGACAAAGGATACAGACAGAGGGTTCTTTTTGGCAATTGTCAGGATGAATCACCGGGGCTCTGATCCAGAAAAGTTAATAGGCTGGCACCTGTGATTTTGCAGATTAATAGGCAGCTGAGATACCCTTCCAAGTTACAGCAGTGAGCATGTGGACACCTGGGAGCAAGGACAGTGCAGGACTGATGTGTAGCTGCTATAGACCAGCTAGACCAGTTGTTTAAATATTTTAAGACTTTTCTTCCAGTTATTTAATCAATGCTACTCTCAGTCCCCTCAATTCCTCTACTGCCCAGCCTCCCAAGCATTTCTTCCAAGATTCATCTTTCCCTTCATGACTCAGCACCCAAGGGGTAAGTCTCCAAGGGACTGAAAAAACCCCAGTCTGGTGCTCTGGTCAATGTCTATGCCAATTGCTTAGTAGCTATGCTGTGTAAGGGAGCATAGATAGTCATAGACATCTCAGATGATTGCTTACTCCTTTCTCAGTACCCACTCCTTGGTGGCTGGAAGTGGCTCTATAAGTTGCTTGAAGTCAATAAAATATGTATGGAAGTGACACATATCACTCCAGGATAAAAGCATTTAGAAAATGCACACCTCACCTTCCACTGTGAAACCTGAAACTTTATGTAGAGATGTTAGACTCACAACTTGATGGAGGGCCTGTTAGTCTGGGTCCCAAGGGACTGTGATAAATATTTGTCATTTGATGTCATTGAGATCTAGGGATTGACTACTAAAACACCAGAACAGAGCCTGACTTAAACCTAATAACAGTTAAATATTTGTAGCATCCAGTAAGAAAGGGGTTGCTACTTACCAAGAAGCTAAGCTCAGTGCCATCAACAGCCTACTCTGCCTTTCCTCTGAAATAACCTTCAGAAGTGGCAGCCACCAGTCATCAGGGGTCCTCTAGTGTAAACATAGCCAAAGAATAAACAGTGACAAAAAGAGATGCAAAAGATAAGGCAGGTTTCATAGACTGTGACCCTGAAGGAGGAAAAGACAATCCACTCCAGTATTCTTCCTGGGATAATTCCATGGACAGAGGAGCCTAGCAGGCTTCATTCCATGGGATCGTGAAGAGTTGGATGCAAAAGAAGTGACTGAGCACACAGACTGAAGATAGATTTGAAAATTCCAACATCCACTTGAGAGACATCCGGAGGGTTGGATAAAGGATATGAAGCAACAGAAATAATTCTCAGGGCTTAGATAAAATTCAAATCTTTGATATAAAATGACCCTCTAAGGGCTACACAATACGAATAAAGACAAACTCACTTATACATTCTTAAATTCCAAGACAATGATAAAGAGAAAATTCTGAATGCTGTTGAGGAGCCTGAGTAAAACTACAGGCTCAACAAACAAAAATAAGCTGGTGTTATCGTAGTTTTATTGGCAGCTCTGGAATCTAAAGGTCAATGATTTAAATTTCAAAATTTTGATAAAGTATTTTGATTCTAGAGATCAGTCCGTAATGGTGAGTGCTATACAGTCCAGTTCTGTTCAGTCGCTCAGTCGTGTTCCACTCTTTGCGACCCCATGAATCCCAGCATGCCAGGCCTTCCTTTCCATCACCAACTCCCGGAGTTCACTCAGACTCATGTCCATTGAGTCAGTGATGTCATCCAGCCATCTCATCCTCTGGTGTCCCCTTCTCCTCCTGCCCCCAATCCCTCCCAGCATCAGAGTCTTTTCCAATGAGTCAACTCTTTGCATGAGGTGGCCAAAGTACTGGAATTTCAGCTTTAGCATCATTCCCTCCAAAGAAATCCCAGGGCTGATCTCCTTCACAATGGACTGGTTGTATCTCCTTGCAGCCCAAGGGACTCTCAAGAGTCTTCTCCAACACCACAGTTCAAAAGCATCAATTCTTCGGCGCTCAGCCTTCTTCACAGTCCAACTCTCACATCCATACATGACCACAGGAAAAACCATAGCCTTGACTAGATGAACCTGTGTTGGCAAAGTAATGTCTCTGCTTTTGAATATGCTATCTAGGTGGACATAACTTTCCTTCCAAGGAGTAAGTGTCTTTTAATTTCATGGCTGCAGTCACCATCTGCAGTGATTTTGGAGCCCAAAAAGTAAAGTCTGACAATGTTTCCACTGTTTCCCCATTGATTTCCCATGAGGTGATGGGACCAGATGCCATGATCTTCGTTTTCTGAATGTTGAGCTTTAAGCCAACTTTTTCACTCTCCACTTTCACTTTCATCATGAGGCTTTTTAGTTCCTCTTCACTTTCTGCCATAAGAGTGGTGTCATCTGCATATCTGAGGTTATTGAAATTTCTCCCGGCAATCTTGATTCCAGCTTGTGTTTCTTCCAGTCCAGCGTTTCTCATGATGTACTCTGCATATAAGTTAAATAAGCAGGGTGACAATATACAGCCTTGACGAACTCCTTTTCCTATTTGGTGAGTGCTATAGATCCACTGTAAGGAGCAATGGCTGCGCTTTGCTGGAGCAGCCGTGAAGAGATACCCCACGCCAAAGGTAAGAGAAACCCAAGTAAGACAGTAAGTGTTGCAAGAGGGCATCAGAGGGCAGACACACTGAAACCATACTCACAGAAAACTAGTCAATCTAATCACACTAGGACCACAGCCTTGTCTAACTCAATGAAACTAAGCCATGCCCGTGGGGCAACCCAAGACGGGCAGGTCATGGTGGAGAGATCTGACAGAATGTGGTCCACTGGAGAAGGGAATGGCAAACCACTTCAGTAGTTTTGCCTTGAGGACGCCATGAACAGTATGAAAAGGCAAAACGATAGGATACTGAAAGAGGAACTCCCCGGGTCAGTAAGTGCCCAATATGCTACTGGAGATCAGTGGAGAAATAACTCCAGAAAGAATGAAGGGATGGAGCCAAAGCAAAAACAATACCCAGCTGTGGATGTGACTGGTGATAGAAGCAAGGTCCGATGCTGTAAAGAGCAATATTGCATAGGAACCTGGAATGTCAGGTCCATGAATCAAGGCAAATTGGAAGTGGTCAAACAAGAGATGGCAAGAGTGAATGTCGACATTCTAGGAATCAGTGAACTAAAATGGACTGGAATGGGTGAATTTAACTCAAATGACCATTATTTCTACTACTGTGGGCAGGAATCCCTCAGAAGAAATGGAGTAGCCATCATGGTCAACAAAAGAGTCCAAAATGCAGTACTTGGATGCAACCTCAAAAATGACAGAATGATCTCTGTTCGTTTCCAAGGCAAACCATTCAATATCACAGTAATCCAAGTCTATGCCCCAACCAGTAATGCTGAAGAAGCTGAAGTTAAATGGTTTTATGAAGACCTACAAGACCTTTTAGAACTAACACCCAAAAAACATGTCCTTTTCATTATAGGGGACTGGAATGCAGAAGTAGGAAGTCAAGAAACACCTGGAGTAACAGGCAAATTTGGCCTTGAAATACGGAATGAAGCAGGGCTAAGACTAATAGAGTTTTGCCAAGAAAATGCACTGGTCATAGCAAACACCCTCTTCCAACAACACAAGAGAAGACTCTACACATGGACATCACCAGATGGTCAACACCGAAATCAGATTGATTATATTCTTTGCAGCCAAAGATGGAGAAGACTCTATACAGTCAGCAAAAACAAGACCAGGAGCTGACTGTGGCTCAGATCATGAACTCCGTATTGCCAAATTCAGACTTAAATTGAAGAAAGTAGGGAAAACCACTAGACAATTCAGGTATGACCTAAATCAAATCCCTTATGATTATACAATGGAAGTGAGAAATAGATTTAAGGGCCTAGATCTGATAGATAGAGTGCCTGATGAACTATGGAACGAGGTTCGTGACATTGTACAGGAGACAGGGATCAAGACCATCCCCATGGAAAGAAAAGCAAAAAAGCAAAATGGCTGTCTGGGGAGGCCTTACAAATAGCTGTGAAAAGAAGAGAAGGGAAAGCAAAGGAGAACAGGAAAGGTATAAGCATCTGAATTCAGAGTTCCAAAGAATAGCAAGAAGAGATAAGAAAGCCTTCTTCAGCGATCAATGCAAAGAAATAGAGGAAAACAACAGAATGGGAAAGACTAGAGATCTCTTCAAGAAAATCAGAGATACCAAGGGAACATTTCATGCAAAGATGGGCTTGATAAAGGACAGAAATGGTATGGACCTAACAGAAGCAGAAGATATTAAGAAGAGATGGCAAGAATACACAGAAAAACTGTACAAAAAAGATCTTCACGACCCAGATAATCACCATGGTGTGATCACTCACCTAGAGCCAGACATACTGGAATGTGAAGTCAAGTGGGCTTTAGAAAACATCACTACGAACAAAGCTAGTGGAGGTGATAGAATTCCAGTTGAGCTATTTCAAATCCTGAAAGATGATGCTGTGAAAGTGCTGCACTCCATATGCCAGCAAATTTGGAAAACTCAGCAGTGGCCACAGGACTGGAAAAGGTCAGTTTTCATTCCAGTCCCAAAGAATGCTCAAACTACTGCACAATTGCACTCATCTCACACGCTAGTAAAGTAATGCTCAAAATTCTCCAAGCCAGGTTTCAGCAATATGTGAACCGTGAACTTCCTGACGTTCAAACTGGTTTTATAAAAGGCAGAAGAACCAGAGATCAAATTGCCAACATTCGTTGGTTCATGGAAAAAGCAAGAGAGTTCCAGAAAAACATCTATTTATGCTTTATTGACTATGTCAAAGCCTTTGACTGTGTGGATCACAATAAACTGTGGAAAATTCTGAAAGAGATGGGAATACCAGACCACCTGATCTGCCTCTTGAGAAATTTGTATGCAGGTCAGGAAGCAACAGTTAGAACTGGACATGGAACAGCAGACTGGTTCCAAATAGGAAAAGGAGTACGTCAAGGCTGTATATTGTCACCCTGCTTATTTAACTTATATGCAGAGTACATCATGAGAAACGCTAGACTGGAAGAAACACAAGCTGGAATCAAGATTGCCGGGAGAAATTTCAATAACCTCAGATATGCAGATGACACCACCCTTATGGCAGAAAGTGAAGAGGAACTAAAAAGCCTCTTGATGAAAGTGAAAGAGGAGAGTGAAAAAGTTGGCTTAAAGCTCAACATTCAGAAAATGAAGATCATGGCATCCGGTCCCATCACTTCATGGGAAATCAATGGGGAAACAGTGGAAACATTGTCAGACTTTATTTTTCTGGGCTCCAAAATCACTGCAGATGGTGACTGCAGCCATGAAATTAAAAGACGCTTACTCCTTGGAAGGAAAGTTATGACCAACCTAGATAGCATATTCAAAAGCAGATACATTACTTTGCCAACAAAGGTTCATCTAGTCAAGGCTATGGTTTTTCCTGTGGTCATGTATGGATGTGAGAGTTGGACTGTGAAGAAGGCTGAGCACCGAAGAATTGATGCTTTTGAACTGTGGTGTTGGAGAAGACTCTTGAGAGTCCCTTGGGCTGCAAGGAGATGCAACCAGTCCATTGTGAAGGAGATCAGCCCTGGGATTTCTTTGGAGGGAATGATGCTAAAGCTGAAATTCCAGTACTTTGGCCACCTCATGCGAAGAGTTGACTCATTGGTAAAGACTCTGATGTTGGGAGGGATTGGGGGCGGGAGGAGAAGGGGACGCCAGAGGATGAGATGGCTGGATGACATCACTGACTCAATGGACGTGAGTCTGAGTGAACTCCAGGAGTTGGTGATGAACAGGGAGGCCTGGCGTGCTGCGATTCATGGGGTCACAAAGAGTCGGACACGACTGAGCGACCGAACTGAACTGATAGATCCACTGAATTCAGCAGCGACTTGAATAAAAGTTTCACTTAACAAGATGTATCATTGTAATATAACAATTTCTCAACACTGTTGATATCCCAAGCTCTTTCTGTCTAAAGATCATTTTTCTTTCGGATGTGATTTTTTCACTGTAATAAGTATCTCATAATAGTAACATGGCTAATTATTATGGTTTCACATCTGGCAGTCCAGAAAGAAGAACAAAGTAACAAAGAGGGAAAAAGCCTATCCTACACAGGAAACTACTCAATCTGCTGCCTACACTGAAAAGGAAACTGTCCTAGATGTGCCCAGAATTTTACCTACAACTCTGTGGAAAGAGGGCTTTCCAGGTGGCTCAGTGGTAAAGAATCTGCCTGCCAAAGTAGGATTCAAAAGGAGTCGATCCCTGGGTCAGGTTTGATCCCTGGGTCAGGAAGATCCCTTGAAGGAGGATACAGCAACCCACTCCAGTATTCTTGCTTGGGATAATACCCTGGACAGAGGAACCTGACAGGCTATCGTCCACAGGATCGTGAGAAGTCTGAAATGAGAGACTGAGCACACACTCGCACACTGTGGCAAGATCTGTATCTCTAGTTTCATAAAAGACTGGAGTTAACCTCTTTTAAGAAGACACATTCTACAGTAACCACAGTTGGGGTTACAACAGTAAGGAGAAACGAGAAGGTGGATTTGGGGCAGGAAATGAGCAGAGTATGCTTGTGATTTTCCTTACCATGCCTCAGTAGTTTCAAGCTTCCTCTCCTTGAGGGCACACATTATCAACAAATGTGAAGATGATGACCTGCCCACTTGGAAATAAAGTTACACAACAGTCTCACAAAATATATTTTAAAAATTCCTTTTGAATCATAGAACAAAACATAAAATTATGAAAGTATTATAATTTTAATGTTAGGTAGTTAGAATAGGAAAAAGGACTCCAAAACGGTGGTGGCTAAAAGACAAAGAAAGGGGAAAGCCCGAGAAAATGGAACAAAAGAAAATGCAAAATCCGTGGACCAGAGTGAGAAATTCAGGTGAAACAGCCACCATCTTCTTGGCTACCCCATTTTGCATGGGGCAGGCTCAGCGGGAAAGAGACAAAATGTATAAAAAGAGGAAATCAAAACAGATTGAGGCCTCTCCTTTGGGGTCGGCCTGCCCTCATGCCTTGAGGGTGTACAATCCTTTGTTCACCGAATAAAACTCTGAGCTGTAACTGAGCTATAACACTGGTCATTTCAAACATTTCAAATCTTTGCTGAGGCGAGAAAGAACCAAGGAAATTACACATTCCCCCTACATTTAACATTAAGGATTTTAGTAAAAAAAAAAAAAAAAACAACTCAGAAAGCTTAAGTTAAAGGATTAACATTATTAACATTTACAAATACAAAACTTCTCTACAGCAAAAGAAACCAGAAAGAAAACGTAACTTGAAATGCTGAAGAAGGGTTCTCATAATTTTTCTTGTACCTATTATGTTTGAGTATTTTATTAAAGAGGATATATTCTTGTATTCTTTGTGTAATTATTTGACATACAAAACAACAACAAACACACAAGCATTTTATTTTAGTTAGGTATGAACCAACATCTTTTTCTACAATCTTATCTATTTTAATTATGCAATCTAGCACCAGGTCAAAACAAATCTAATGTATCCTCTAAACTGACGACTATATTTCAAATATTAGATGAACACAATCATAATGTCATTCCTGTTTTCCCCTTGTCCAAACCAAATCTTTTTAATCTCCTCAGTCATGGCTAAGGTGAATGGTATTGAATTGCTTTTTCTCCCCTCAGTGTAGCAATTCTACCTTTTAAACCACAGAGGTTCAAACTCACTATCAAGTGTGGGTTTTTTCAGGGGTAGAATAAGTCAGGAGTATCACTCTTCTAATTATAGGTATAACGTTTCCACTAACGAGGACTAATCGTGCATTTACTTTTCAGAGCAACTCCACAGTGTAGTTAGTACATATAGACTTTACTGGTTTTGCCTTAAAGCTCATTTTCTTGGTACTGGCTCATTAGCTATTCCTTTTCCTTGTATTCTTCTTTATGGAGAGTGTGCTTTTGTGTCTTTCCCCCACTACTCTATGAAGAACCACAGCTGTCTTCTATTTTTGAAGGAACTTAAAGGCCAAGTTCCTTAGAATTAGGGTTGGGCTGGCCGTACCCTCTGGAGACTGTGCTTTGGTGTTTTGACTGCTCTTTTGAAGTCCATCTGGGTCACTTGTGATGCCTCCACGGTCATCATGTTAGATTCTAGACCCCTGACTTTTGTTCGCTACTTCATGTTATTGTGTGACAGATCTCCATTGTATCCAAAATTGGCTAAGCTATGATTTGCATATTATGTACTTATGGAATTGGACTTTTACTTATAAATATGAGTTTTTATTTATCCCCATTTTCAATTTTTGTGTTGAATACTTACAGTAGGTAGAGTTTCTTCTTCATTTGTCTGCATTGCATCAGGCCTGCTCTTGATAAAAATTGTCAAAGTACGTCCAAGTTACTGGCACAAGCAATGAGCAGAGGCAAGGCCTAGGACAGAGCCCAGTAGAGCACCATCAGAAGATTTCTCCAGGGAGGGATGTGTCGATTCAAGCACTTACGTTTACTTACAAGATTTGTAAGAATAATTGCATATTGGATTTACAGTTTTGTGCTTCTTTTTCCTGTTATAGGAGAGCAACTCAAAAAGCTTAAACTTCTGGATTATGTTCTTACTTCTATCACTCCCAGGATACTAATGTGTGTTAGGTTTTATTAGGCAAGATGGTTTGAGAGAGTACACAGCTCCAAATTGAATAGTAACATCCAGACCTAAATTTACCTATTTTATGATCATATTTTGCTTCTTTAAACTATTGATTAAAAATGTATATAAAGTTTCAATGTAATTTTCCCAATTGTTTGAAAAAAACAAAACAAAACAAAACAACTGATTGGAGCTTTGCACTTAACCTGAATAAGAGAAATTCTGTCAACTGGTAAACAAACTAATCAGCATATTAGTTTTCTTTTTTTTAAACTAACCAGTTATTTTAACATTGCATAGATATGGCTAGATTTACTTTATATGTTCATTTGGAATACTTAATATGATTAATTTGTTACATGCTTTATTTTTAATCCTCACAAATACTTACAATGAAGCAAATAACTCAGTGAGGTAGTGTCATTTATCTAAAGTTATACAACTTGTAATGGAAAAAGTAGGACTTGAGGTGAGCTGACAGGAGAACAGGCACAATTATTTACTAGACTGTTGGCTCTTTATATACATTATTTCTGTTAATCTTTAGAACAGTTAAAGTGGGATTTTGTTATTGGTTTTGCTTTTCCAGTGTTTAAGAGACTTAAAGAGACTGTTGGAAGAGTTCCTCACCCTGAGACCTTTCGAAAATGAGACAGCATTCTTGGCCTAGAGGAGCTTAACAAGCAGAAGCTGCCTGTCTAGCCTTCCCTACAGCCTCCCTCCCTATTCACATCCAACATCATCAGAGCCTGACCCAGAATGAGGAGCTCTGTCCCTCGTCCTTGGGATGGTAGCAGCAACAGGGGCCGCCAATAATGCTACCAGGGTCAGAGTGGAAGTTGTATGTAAGTTACAATAATACAACTTTGGTGCTCAGTCATTAAGTCGTGGCTAACTCTTTTTCAACCCCATGGACTTGCCAGGCTTCTCTGTCCATTGGATTTCCTCAAGCAAGAATACTGGAGTGAGTTGCCGTTTCCTTCTCCAGAGGATCTTCCTGACCCAGGGACTGAACCCACATCTCCTATATTGGTAGGTGGATTCTTTACCACTGAGCCACCAAGGAAGCTCTAAAGGCTCAGTTGAGAGTATTAGTTAAGAGCACAGGCCCAGATCTGACACTTCTTAGCTGTGTGAGACCTTGGGTAAGTAACTTAATCCCTGTGTGCTTCAATTACTCCTCTGCGACAGGGAATAATAGAAATGTGCGAAGTCAATGAATGTAACACTTTAAAGGCTCTGAGGCAGGTAGAAGGCACTCCATAACTATTCACTCTACTACTAGATTAATTTTCTCATTAACCAGGCAAAGTCCATTTCTTACAACTAAGAACTATGACTGATAATTGTTAATATTTGTGGTTTTGATGAGGATAAAGGCTCAGAAGAGTTACTTAAGGTTATAAATTTGTTTAAAATATGGATGCAAGAATTCTAGAATAAAATTTAGCTCCATCTGAATTCAAAACTTAGTTTAGTTCTTTGCCTTTTCCTACTTAATAAAGTATGGCTTAAAATATCCTTATGTCAAACAAATAGAAATGTCCTCATTCAAATGCATCTGACTGGAAAAGAGAAAAGAGTTTTGACTAGAAAATTTTTCTTTCTGTATTGTAATTACATTTAGGAGACCTTCTACCAGCTTGAAATTCCAATCCTCAATTAAACCACATGAAAAATGTGTCTGTGTATATAAGATACAGCATGAACTCAATAACTTAATAATTCTGTTTATTAAAACTGTCTTGAAGTTAATCCTATTATAGCTATCTAGTGCCCTGGGAGCAGGCAAGATTACTAAAACAGAGCGTGTGTAGTTTTACTTTAACAATTTTTTCCCTTCCATCTCATTTTCTTGGCTTCAAAATTCAGTAAGCTGCAAATCTCCACTTTCTTTCTGTTGGTAAATGTAGCAAGGTTAGCAAAAACTCTTGATATAAGGGCTTATCTTTCTCCTTTACACTCACCAGGCAGAATTTCATCTCTCTCGCTGTGGCTGCAAAATACAAATGTGTGTTCCAAACAAAACAGTCAAGCATTTTACTGTTTGAGCTAAGTTTCTTTGGCTGTAGTAGAAAATTCTTTGTACTTTCATCAAGGAAATCATCAGAAAAAGGACAATCATTTTCAACCTGATGTTTTCCTTTGTACAAACCCAGCCTCAAATGAATGCATTTATCTTTATAAAATGAATGTGGTTCATGTCTCCGCAGCTAAATGTGATGATTTGATGGAAAACCCAGGGAATAGCTTTTGATAGTACACGTTATAATTGCATCATTTACATACTTGTAGGCAGAACTAGTCAATCATCAAACATCATATATCAAATTTTTTTAAAAATTATTTCTTTTAGAAATTGGAACATCATTCTATTATTTTTCTATTCTAAGTTCATGTTTTAATTTTAACAGAATACCAAAATATAGCATTTCCATTTCTAATTGTGTGTATATTTGAGTATGTTTTAAATGAGTATGCATGTTATTATGTGCAGTTTCTCTGTGTCATGTGGTATTATTTTTCATGTATTCTTATAATTTTCAGTATGGTATACATTTGATGCCCAAAGGTGGTAAATTCTCAACTTATTAAACCAAACAATATAAATTATTTAGAATATTAATTTTCATAAAGCGACTGTGAAATATTTTTGCAATATTAATATTCCTGGAATAGATCTATTGTCTCTTTTATGACCTTAAAGAACAACTTTGTTCTTTGCAGTGTGTTTAAAAATATATGAAGTGCTTTTACATTGATTTTCTCATTTAATTCTAACAACTGTATAATCTATATATAGAGGGTTTTATTGTTGCATTATCAGTTGAGAAGATTCTGAGATGAGAGCTAAGTTGTCTTGCACAACAGGAGGGGGTGGGTGGGAGACAGGGAGGAAGGAGACTGGCCATAAATGCTGCGACTTGAATCCATTATTCTAAAGTGCAGATCCAGTGTCCTTCCTATTACAGCCATTTCTCTCATTCTTCAAATGCGTTGACTTATCTCAGGAAACTTGCTCTGACTGCTTGCCTTGCAGCAGAATATGCAGTGCTAAGTCTCAAGTCCCGCTGGAGACAAATCCCTGATTCAGGATTCCTGGAGATAATGCAAAAAGCCAGCTTACTGGAAAAGACCCTGATTCTAGGGAAGATTGAGGGCAGGAGCAGAAGGGGACAACAGAGGACGAGATAGTTGGAGGGCATCACGGACTCGATGGACATGAGTTTGAGCAAGCTCAAGGACACAGTGAAGGACAGGGAAGCCTGACGTGCTGCAGTCCATGGGGTCACAAAGAGTCAGACACCACTTAGCAACTGAGCAACAACAAGAGCCGAATGGAAGGGTGCATGTGTGTGTGTTTCCCGGCTACTCTAGCTGGGCCTGAGAGGTGCATGGCACAGAGCTGGCACCAAGGGCCTCTCCAGTATCTGGTTGTTAAATGAGTGAAGCCTAGATATGGTTGTGATTTCCTGGAAACAACATTTCACTAAGATTGAGAATGTTTACCAGAGGCTTAAGGAACCCTTCAGAGCCTGAATGGCAGTTTGCTCATTCATAAATGAGGGTCTTGATAGAGATACTTGAATATGTTCTGATGTTTGTGATTGTTGTATAGCAGTTAGGGAGTGATAGTCAGGGTCTCATTTTGCCCTAGAGGTGAGCAACTTTTAAGCTTCATTTACAGATAGTCTTGTTTGTTTTACATGATGTTTTACCACCTCACCTCAGTGGTGTGGAAATTACTTTGGTGATTGTTTCTGTGTTTGTGGTGTGTGTGTGTGTGTGTGTGTGTGTGTGCACACGTGCTCAGTCACTCAGTTGTGTACGACTCTTTGTGACCCCATAGTTTGTAGCCCACCAGGCTCCTCTGGCCATGGAATTTTTCAGGCAAGAATACTGGAGTGGGTTGCCATTTCCTCCTCCAGGGGTCTTCCGAACCCAAGGATTGTACCCAGGTCTCTCGCATCTCTTGCATTAGCAGGCGGATTCTTAACCTCTGTGCCACCTGGAAAGCCCTATGTTTGTGGACTTCTGGGAAAGTAAAAGCTTCCTACCTGTTAAGATCAGCTGTTAGTGCTTTTGTAAAAGGATCACTGCATTCAGGTTATAAGGCTGGGTTTACCTGGCTCAGTGAATAATTTCTGCACCAGAAAACTGGTATTTTATTAAAAGGTAGTATTTTTAAAAAGGACTTACAGATCTTCCTATTGCTTTCATGTTAAAACACATACACATACCAAACAGAAGAACTTTCTCTGAGTTTAACTTTTGGATGAGCGATACAATTTTTGCCATAGTTTAAGAAAAGTCCACATTAATGCCTGTAGTATAAAAATATTAGTGAGAATTATTCTATTGGTCTTTAAGGTATTAAATTGCTTCTGTGTTTTGAATGGCTTAAGTATATAGATTGAACAATAGTACAGGAGTTGAATAGGATTTCAAGTTTGTAATGAATTTGGTACTCTGTTGTATAGCAGATAAATGTAGAGATAACATGGACAGATTTCTTATTCCTCAGAACAATGGTTTTCTTTACATGCCTCTTTATTCCTATAAACCAGCCAGGATTATATATCCTCAACCTATTTTCCCTTCTGGTTCAAAAGTGAATCTCACATGACAGCATAGAATACCACATTTAAAGTTATAATTACAGTATCTTTCTACAAAATCTTCAGAAACAAGATGTGCACACCTTTCTCAGAAGGAAGACACAGAATCAGAAGTCATTTTCCTCCTTAAGAAGGAAAATAGCTCATCATCAACAATTGCCTCAATTTTGATTTATGACAACCAAGGAGGAAAAGATAAGGGACTTCTAATGACATATAGAACTCATACATATCTATTATGAAGTGCCCATTAAAATCATTTGTGCTTATTTGAAAATTTGCTTTAAATGATTACATAGTCATAAAATGGCAGTTGTCTAATAGGAAAATGAATGATGGTTTATATATTGATTCTGTGCATCTATACTCAGTCGTGTCTGACTCTTAGGGGCCCCATGGACTATAGCCCACCACGCTCCTCTGTCCGTAAGATTTCCCAGGCAAGAATATTGGAGTGGGTTGCTGTTTCCTTCTCCAGGGGATCTTCAGAACCCAGGGACTGAGCCCATGTCTTTTGCATCTCCTGCACTGGCAGACAGATTCTTTACACTGTGCCACCTGAGGAGCCCATATTGATTCTAGTTGATACACAAAACCTTCCTAGGCTCCAGTTTTCTTATCTGTAACGGAAAACCTTAAACTAAATGATTTGTTTATCCCTTTCCAATTCCAAACTACAGTAATTTATGTATCTTTCAGAAGGGACAAGTAAATTATTTTCTTGTATTGTTTCTTAAATACTTCCAAGTGAGTGTCTTCTGTACTCATTGAAAATCGCATGAAACTTGCCATTCACATAAAAATCAACACATATTCATTGTAAGCTATAAAATACCCAAAGAAAAATAGTAAGTTGCTAATAACCCTAAGGAACATACAATCAAATTTTAGAGACAAAAATACAAGAAAAGTCAAATAATACCATACAGTCATTAGATAAGATGTCACAAGGGAATTAATGAATATTGTCTGATTTAATTGTATGTGTAAGAGATGCTGAGTTCAGTCATTGGGGCTGAATGGAACTAGGGATTCTTATGAAAAAGTAATTTGATCTGCATCTTGAAGCATGAGGAGAACTTGAATAGGTAAGGGGAAGAACCATGGCCATTAGGGCTATACTACTCTTAGAGTAGTGTATATGCATGCATGTGTGCTAAGTTACTTCAGGTGTGTCCAATTCTTTGTAACGCTATGGACTGTGTAGCCTGCCAGGCTCCTCTGTCCACAGGATTTCCCAGGCAAACATACTGGAGTGGGTTGCACATCTTCCTCCTCCAGGGGATCTTCCTGACCCAGGGATCGAATCTGCTTCTCTTAGGTCTCCTGCATTGGCAGGTGGGTTCTTTACCCCCAGTGTCACTAGGGAAGCCCTTAAATTAAGAAAACAGAACTCTAAGAACTTTACCTCTGGTCTTTAGATGTCCAATGTTCTTACCTCTACTTTTACTGTAATCTTGAATATGTATTATTTCTTAATTCTACTATTATTTTGCTTTGTTTTAGTTTTGTTTAGAAAGGGATTAGAGAATTAAGATTTGAATTGGAAACACTTATTCTTTTTTTTTTCTTTTATTTTTTTAAAATTTTATTTTATTTTTAAACTTTACAATATTGTATTGGTTTTGCCAAACATCGAAATGAATCTGCCACAGGTATACATGTGTTCCCCATCCTGAAGCCTCCTCCCACTTCCCTCCCCATACCATCCCTCTGGGTCGTCCCAGTGCACCAGCCCCAAGCATCCAGTATCGTGCATCGAACCTGGACTGGCGACTCATTCCATATATGATATTATACATATTTCATGCCATTCTCCCAAATCATCCCACTCTCTCCCTCTCCCACAGAGTCCAAAAGACTGTTCTATACATCAGTGTCTCTTTTGCTGTCTTGTATACAGGGTTATTGTTACCATCTTTCTAAATTCCATATATATGCGTTAGTATACTGTATTGGTGTTTTTCTTTTTGGCTTACTTCACTCTGTATAATAGGCTCCAGTTTCATCCACCTCATTAGAACTGATTCAAATGGATTCTTTTTAATGGCTGAGTAATACACCATTGTGTATATGTACCACTGCTTTCTTATCCATTCATCTGCTGATGGACATCTAGGTTGCTTCCATGTCCTGGCTATTATAAACAGTGCTGCGATGAACATTGGGGTACACGTGTCTCTTTCAATTCTGGTTTCCTCAGTGTGTATGCCCAGCAGTGGGATTGCTGGATCATAAGGCAGTTCTATTTCCAGTTTTTTAAGGAATCTCCACACTGTTCTCCATAGTGGCTGTACTAGTTTGCATTCCCACCAACAGTGTAAGAGGGTTCCCTTTTCTCCACACCCTCTCCAGCATTTATTGCTTGTAGACTTTTGGATCGCAGCCATTCTGACTGGTGTGAAATGGTACCTCATAGTGGTTTTGATTTGCATTTCTCTGATAATGAGTGATGTTGAGCATCTTTTCATGTGTTTGTTAGCCATCTGTATGTCTTCTTTGGAGAAATGTCTATTTAGTTCTTTGGCCCATTTTTTGATTGGGTCATTTATTTTTCTGGAATTGAGCTGTAGGAGTTGCTTGTATATTTTTGAGATTAGTTGTTTGTCAGTTGCTTCATTTGCTATTATTTTCTCCCATTCTGAAGGCTGTCTTTTCACCTTGCTTATAGTTTCCTTTGTTGTGCAGAAGCTTTTAAGTTTAATTAGGTCCCATTTGCTTATTTATTTCCAATATTCTGGGAGGTGGGTCATAGAGGATCCTGCTATGATGTATGTCGGAGAGTGTTTTGCCTATGTTCTCCTCTAGGAGTTTTATAGTTTCTGGTCTTACGTTTAGATCTTTAATCCATTTTGAGTTTATTTTTGTGTATGGTGTTAGGAAGTGCTCTAGTTTCATTCTTTTAGAAGTGGTTGACCAGTTTTCCCAGCACCACTTGTTAAAGAGATTGTGTTTAATCCATTATATATTCTTGCCTCCTTTGTCAAAGATAAGGTGTCCATATGTGCGTGGATTTATCTCTGGGCTTTCTATTTTGTTCCATTGATCTATGGCAACACTTATTCTGCACTATCTTTTTCATATAGGTGACTGTGGTATTGTTATTCTTATTTAACAGAAGAGGAAGCTGAACTAAAGAAATTAGGGATCAAAATCAGGAATGTGGAAAATGGCAAGGCATTATACTGTGATTTTTGTCTTAAACGGTTTACAAGAGGAAAAACTTCCAGAAAAGTTGATTGTACAGCTTTTCTTTCAAAAATGGCTAATTGTTATCCTTTTTACCTCAAAGAGTTCATGAACCTTTATAAATCCTTAACATACACACAGGAACCAATGTAACTAACTAGGCTCTCTAATTGCTATTATTATTTAGAAATCAAGAAGTAGTTTTGAAGTGCTAGCCTTGTGCCATATGTCAAACTCGTTGCCCTCCCATCATTAAGAAAAATCAAGAGTTGAATGATTTTTAGAATTACGTATCCATATGTTTTATAATTACTTGGAAATTTTAGTTTCCAGGTAATTAGCTATATAGTGGGAGAAAACATATTGAAATAACAAACAGTTCTCTTACATCATCTAGGAGATCTAAAGGTCAGATTGCTAGTTGAGTGTCTGATTTTCCCCGGGAAAACAGTGTGTCCCGGAGGAGGCTGTGTTAGCAGCTATTGTATACATTTATAGAAAAATACAGGAAAGGCATTTTATGAAATCAATAGTGGACTCCTTGAAAACCCTAATGAGGGACTAATGAAATTTCCAGGCCTCTCTTCAATCAAAAGAAACAAGGGAAGTGTCACTCTGACATCAAAAAACTAGCTTCTACATCCTTGATGTAGTTTTCTTAACAAAGAACACAAAGCAGGAAGTGGAGGAGAAACTGGGGAAATGGATAACAAAATTTCTGCAGACTGAGGTCATCAATTTTAACCCTTCCAGTTATTCCCGGTACCAAAATTTCACAATCTGTCATTTCCCTGGTGCTAAAAAGTCCACAATGTACTTTTATGATTTCACTTTGAAGAATTCATTCATGCTGTGAATTTTCTTTTTTAAACCAACTGTTTCTTTCTTTTCTCTAATAGAAAGCGTGTTTTGGTTTGTCTGTCCTCAGGTCTACATATCAATGAAAGCTTTCTTCATATGTTTAATCAAATGATTAAAAAGAGACCCTGTACGAAGCAGGTAAGCCAATGAGAACAGCTCTTGTATCCAAGACTCTTCTAAACCCTCCACTTTTTTCAGCAGCACAGAATTTGGTACACAGCACCTGAGCTTTAATACCTTTCCTTAACAGGCAAAGATAAGAACAGTGTCCCCTTTCGTGTAGTTGTATCCCAATTATGGGGCAGTATTTACACACTTGTGCTAGCTTGGAAAGAGAACTTTTCACTAAAGAACCTTTTATAGTAGGTCTATTACCTCCCTTTGCAGAACATATTTAGGTGTGAATAGGAACTTTCAAACAGCCCAAAAGGCTTCTCCCTTTGTATGCTTCAGCAATACTGCCTCAACTGTTTGTATGTGGGGATAATTCTCAAGCATACATTCAGGACTCTTTTAATAATACTCAAAAATTATTGAGGATCTGCAAAGAGCTTTCTTGTATGTGGATATTTAGCATAGTATAAGTTAATGAAAAATTTTAGTTAAAAATAATGGCATTAAAAAACATGTATAATATCATATAAGAAACAAGTCGCCAGTCCAGGTTCCATGCAGGATACAGGAAGCTTGGGGCTGGTGCACTGGGATGACCCAGAGGGATGGTATGGGGAGGGAGGAGGGAGGTGGGTTCAGGATGGGGAACACGTGTATACTTGTGGTGGATTCATGTTGATATATGGCAAAACCAATACAATATTGTAAATAAAAACAAAAAAAGGGAAAAAAATAATGATAATAAACCCACTATAGGTGAATATAAGTATTTTGTGGAAGATATCAATAATTTCCAAAACAAGAAAAAATTAATATTTGACAAGAATAGTGACTTTTTAACATTCTTATGTGCTTTTATATGTTTACAAAATTTTTTATACCTGTATTTATAGAGGACAGCTGGTTTCTTATATGTGCTTTTGTGTTCCATCTATTGAAATATAGTTTGGGTTGAAGTAAATGAGAAAATATGACTTCATACACATTTTAGTTGGCAAAATGAAGTATATTTTAACAGCCTTTAAGATGATTGCATATATTGTTCTGTGCTACTTAGCCAAGAAGTGGTAGTTTCTCAAAGGTTAGTTCAACTATGAAGTCTGTTGTCATATCAGTCAACACTTGAAACTCTGTTGTAGTAAAATCCATTAGTTTAATTTGTACTTTGAATGAATATTTTGCCATGCATGATTTTGTGAAATTATACTTTGATTGTACAGGAAATTTACTGAGGCATACAGATCTTCCTGATGTTGACACATTTCATTATATAATATAAAAAAATATTATCACCAATCTTATAAGAAAAGTGTGTAAGTATTGGAAGCTGTGGAGATCGTATGAATACCAATTTTCCAAACTTGGAATTTTGCTTAATAACTTGAATGTATTCACTTGTAACAAATGCTCTCAGTATTTTCTTTGAAGGGACGGGCTCATTTCATTAATTTTTGAGAAAATATCTGCCAGATACAGATGTATATGTCTGAATAATAAAAATTTGTCTTCCTGTTGTTTATTCAAGAAAAAACAGTGTTTATGAAAAAAAAAAACAGCCCGTTCAACTCAAGCAGTTATACTGGTGCTTTTGCTTGTCTGTTTCTTTGTATATGTTCAACAGAAGTGTGCTGTATGCATACTTTAATTTTATCACACAAATATTAAAAAATCATGTGTTCTCATGATGGAAGATTTGATAAAAATCAATCCTATTTACTCTTTTAAAAAGGATATCCTTGGTGAAACCAGGCATTTTTTGAAATTGTGATTGTATGGTGATAAAGAATATAATGACTGTTGTACAAATAGATGCCGCTGCTTTGATTCATCCTAAGGTACAGCATTTGACATATCATTGCTTTTGCATCATCAGTGGAAATGTCATCTCATCACAATAAAATGGGACAATAATGTCATCATATTACTGTGAAAATAGTTTGAACTCACTCTTAAAAGTACCTGATATGAACATATAACCTCAGACCTTTTCATTCTATCTTCATTCAAGGAAGGGAATGAATTATGCATGATAAGAAGTTTTCTATTTATACCTACACATAGATATATAATACCCACATTAATAACAGCTCACAAAATTGCACAAGGATTGAAAATTTAATGAGCCTAAATGTAGCTAGACTTAAGTTCAAATATATCCATCTACTATTTTGTTAGAATAATTTCCATCCAACAGTAATACTTTCTCATTTTCCCCACAAATTCTGAAAAATACACAGAGCAAGAACCTATTTACTAAGATCTCCATGGTTGTTCACATTAGAGAGTTAAATTCCTTACTGTCTGAGCTACCACAGAAGCCCAAAATATTATTCACAACTAGTTAAATATGCAATGCAGGAGACCCGAGTTCGATCCCTGGGTTGGGAAGGTCACCTGGATAAGGAAATGGCAACCCACTACAGCATCCTTGCCTGGAAAATCCCATGGACAGAAGAGCCTGGCGGTCTGTACATCCATGGGGTCACAAAGAGTTGGACATGACTGAATGACTAACACACACACACAGGTAAATATGAGTGCTTTGAATACTAACTGAATATCTGGAAGACCTAGATTATTCCATATTAATGATATTACATTTATTTTTCAGTTATCAACAAGGACTAGTTGCATTTTGATTCATTCACTCAATGATTTTTTGAGACCATGAGCTGGTGAGAGGGAGTGTATTAGTGTACAAAAATAAGGTACAACCTTTATTTACTGCCACACACTGCTGGATATAATTTAAGGTCATAGGTGCTGTAATAAAACTAAAATATAAGGAACTATGGAATTACAGAAGTAGAAGAACTAACTTAACTCCATGTGGAGAATCAGACACAGTGGCCTAGAAAGAGGATAAACTTGGAGTTGATTCATGAAAGACAAGTAATTAAAATAATAATAATAACTACCATTCCACTTATGTCCTAGGCCCTGTTCTAAGCAGTCATTTACTTAGGGACTTAGTCCTCATAATAATGGCTTCCCTGGTGGTTCAGCAGTATAGAATCTGCCTGTGATACAGGAGCCTCAGGAGATGCAGGTTTGATCCCTGGGCTGGGAAGATCCCCTGGAGGAGGGCATGGCAACCCACTCCAGTATTCTTGCCTGGGGAATCCCATCGACAGAGGAGCCTGGTGGGTTACAGTCCATAGGGTCACAAAGATTCGGACACGAGTGACCCAACTTAGCAGGCATATCCTCATAATAACCCAATGAATAGGAGCAATCATTATCCCAATTTTACAGATGCTGAGTCTGAGTCACCAGTGGTTACAAAAAAAAAAAAAAAAACCTGCCCATGGTCAAACAGAAAACAAATATTTGGAACCATATTTGAATCCAAGATGTCCAGCTTCAGAGTTTGTGCTTTTGATCACTACACTGGTTTTCAATCTCAAACTATGTGAAATGTTTACTCAGTAAAGGTATCTAGGATTTCTGCGTTAGCATTCATTGTATGTGCAGTAAGAAAAGGGCATGCTAAGCAAGAAATAGGAAGAGTCTGGTGAGAGGATGTCATATTCTGCTCTGTTTCTACTCTGAAGTAGGAAGCAAGATAATCTTCCTCAGGAGGGCAAAGTGGGGAGATAGCTTATCTTGAATTTGAGTAGATACTAAATATTGAGAATAGCTACTACATTATATGCAGAAAGGAAATAGCTATTCATTGTTGTCATTCAGTCACCCAGTCGTGTTGGACTCTTTGCAACCCCAAGGACTGCATCATGCCAAGCATCCCTGTCCCTCGCCTTCTTCTGAAGTTTGCCCAAGTTCATGTCCTTTGCATTGGTGATGCCATCCAGCCATCTCATCCTCTGATGCCCTCTTATCCTCTGCCCTCAATCTTTCCCACCATCAGGGACTTTTCCAATGAGTCGACTCTTCACATCAAGTGGCCAAAATACTGGAGCTTCAGCTCCTTCCAACGAGTATTCAGTGTTGATGTCCCTTACGATTGACTGGTTTGATCTCCTTGTTGTCCAAGGAACTTTCAGGAGTCTTCTCCAGCACCACAGTTTGAAGGCATCAATCCTTTGGCATTCTGCCTTCTTTATGGTCCAGCTCTCACAACCAAACGTGACCACTGAGAAATCATAGCCTTGACTATACAGACTTTTGTCAACAGAGTAATGTCTATGCTTTTCAACACACTGTCTAGGTTTGTCATTGCTTTCCTGCCAAGAAGCAGTCATCTTCTCATTTCATGGCTGCAGTCACCATTCGCAGTGATTTTAGAGCCCAAGAAGAGGAAATCTGTCACAGCTTCCACCTTTTCCCCTTCTATTTGCCATGAAGTATTGGGACCAGATGCCATGATCTTAGTTTTTTTTTTTTTTTTTTAAATATTTAGTTTTAAGCCAGCTTTTTCACTCTCCTCCTTCACACTCATCAAGAAGTTCTTTAGTTCCTCTTTGCTTTCTGCCATTAGAGTGGTATGATCTGCATATCTGAGGTTGTTGGTATTTCTCCCGCCTATCTTCATTCCAGCTTGTAACTCATCCAGCCTGGCATTTCTCATGATGTGCTCAGCATATAGGTTAAAAAAACCGGATGACAGCAGACAGCCCTGTCATACTGTTCTCAGTCTATTGTATGTGACTATTCATAAGAATTGATGCTTTTGAACTGTGGTGTTGGAGAAGACTCTTGAGAGTCTCTTGGACTGCAAGGAGATCCAACCAGTCAATCTTAAAGGAAATCAGTCCTGAATATTCATTGGAAGGACTGATGCTGAAGCTAAAATTCCAATACTTTGGCCACCTGATGCGAAGAACTGACTCAATGGGAAAACCCTGGTGCTGGGAAAGATTGAAGGCAGGAGGAGCAGGGGACGACAGAGGATGAGATGGTTGAATAGCATCACCGATGTGATGGACATGAGTTTGAGCAAGCTCTGGGAGTTGGTGACAGACAGGGAAACCTGGGGTGCTGCTGTCCATGGGGTCGCAAAGAGCCAGACATGACTGAGTGACTGAACTAACTAATTCATACATATAGCTAATGTTTACAATCTTATATTTTTAGTGGTCCAAGTCTTCATTGTTGTTGATTTTTCCCAGCAGATCTCAGAAATTTCAGTAGAAGAAAATATTTGGATTGGCTCCAGGGTTATCAATAAAATATGGTTTGAGGATATTTTTGAAGGAGTAGGTAAAAACCATGGACTTGGAGGTTTAGATTGAATAGAAAAATTCCTGACAGAGAAAATGCAGAGCTCTGCTATTTTATTTTTGACTTTTCTACATGTGAGAAGGACATCCAGTCTGGAAACAGCAGAATACTACTGAAGCCCAAGATAAAAGGAAAGATTTTTATGAGCACACAGAGTTTTCAAGTGAATGTATGTTGCCTGTTCCAGAAAAGAAAAGAATTTAGGATTGGTTCATATTTGGAGTCTTACTGCCTGTATTGAAATGCCAGTTTTTGTGACAGTAACCAAATTATTTAAACTCTCTGTACTGTGCTTTCCTTTCTATAAAGTGAGGATAATAGCTGCAATTTACCCCAGAGTGTTATGATAAGGATTAACTGAGTTAAATCATGAAATGCACAGATCGATGCTTGCCCAGAATAAGTACTTAGTAAGTGCTCATTTTTATTACTAATATTGATTTGTTATTATCATAGACTAGAGGAATAAAGAATTTCCAAATGAAGAGTTCACTATACTAACAAAAACTGTGATTTTGTTTCTTAAAATATCCATTCAGAGTCTGAATACTTCAAAAAAATTTTAAGTACATCACTCAGGGTTCCTCATTTCTCAGATCTCACTCTCTGAGTGAGTTTGTGTCAGCAAACGTTAATCTTATATATAATTTACTGTCAATTCCCTCAAATAGAAATACCAGTTTATACTGCAGTAATTCTTCCAAGTATATAAAGTTTTATTCCCTGAAATAAAAATAATCAAAAAGCAGCATGGTTTACAGGTACCAAGAAAGTCTAATCCCAGTATTTTGGAATCTCTGTCCCATAATAATGAAACTGTGCTACATCCTTAGAATTTAAGCTAAGTAAAAGTCGGACACGACTAAGCGACTTCACTTTCACTTTTCACTTTCACACATTGGAGAAGGAAATGGCAACCCACTCCAGTGTTCTTGCCTGGAGAATCCCAGGGACAGAGGAGCCTGGTGGGCTGCCGTCTATGGGGTCGAAGAGTCGGACACGACTGAAGCGACTTAGCAGCAGTAGCAATCCCTCCTTATTCTGGCCTTAACTAAAATCTGGTTTTTCTCAGACTTGTCAGAAACTATTAATTATCCTCCAGGATAATTATGAATACATGGATTAATGTGTCATCTAATAATGCTTGTGTTTAATCATCTGACTCATGTAACATCAATAAAATAGGTAAGGATTCTTTATCTTTCAATTGACTTTTTAAAAGTTATGCAAAATAGCTAATGACTATAGTTGCAAAGTGAGGCTGAAAACTGGTATAAAATAAGGAAAAACAACAAAACAGCTACTCTTTATTGAAGTAGTATTGAAGTATTCAATATTCATTACAGAATACTCATTATTTACAGTGTACCAGGTATTATTCTAAGTAATTCTACATGTGTTAATCTCTATTACTAAGTGGGCATTACTGATTTTTCTCAACTAAAAATGACAAAACTGAGTCTGGGAAAGATTATACAACCACCTAAGGGCAGACATCTAGAGAAGGCGATGGCACCCCACTCCAGTACTCTTGCCTGGAAAATCCCATGGACGGAGGAGCCTGGTAGGCTGCAGTCCAGGGGGTCTCTAAGAGTCAGACACGACTGAGGGCCTTCCCTTTCACTTTTCACTTTCATGCATTGGAGAAGGAAATGGCAACCCACTCCAGTATTCTTGCCTGGAGAATCCCAGGGATGGGGGAGCCTGGTGGGCTGCCGTCTATGGGGTCACACAGAGTCGGACACAACTGAAGTGACTTAGCAAGGGGAGACATCTAGGTTTTATAGGAAAGGAACTATCTGGATTTTAGAATATGATTATACTTATATCTTTTGGCTATAATCTCTGTGTAGTATACATTTCTACTTTAATGGGACCAAGGTTATGACATGGGCTTCCCCAATGGCTAGTAGTAAAGAATCTGCCTGAAATGCAGGAGATGCATGTTTGATCCCTGGGTCAGGAAGATCCCCTGGAAGAGGAAATGATAACCCACTTCAGTACTCTTGCCAGGAAAATCCCAAGGACAGAGGAGCCTGGTGGGCTACAGTCCCTAGGGTTGCAAAGAGTTGCACAAGACTGAGCACACACACAGAAGGTTATAACATACTTTTTGTTTTACATAAAAATAGAGGTGATATAAAAATCTGAACAAAATTAACAACTTCTATTTTTTAATGGTTTCACAGTATCCTAACATGGAACTTTCACTGCCATTTTCTTTAGACAGAATTCTTACTACCACCATCAGTGACTTGAAGTTTCTCTTCTTTGATCAGATCATCAGGGCACATTCTACATGGAGTCTTCAAGACATGCTCAATTACCAAGACCTATCCATTTGCAAACTGTATCCAAAGAGATAGTTTGTAGGCAAACATAAAACTTCATCACTGTATCAGTTTATCACTCTTGCAGAATTCTGTTCTATATAGTATCCAACAAATAGGCTACCTTTCCTCTCACCTGGAAGAATTTTCTACATATTCCTTGTTAGAGTTGAGTTGGTCCATCCTCAGTAAGAGGTAAAACTGTGTTCTCAGCAGTTTTCTTACTGCATGCTGCATAGCTTCAACTGTGATAAAATCAGACATACTTTCTCAAATCTTGGCTTCCATACCAATGCACCCCCCTAAACCCCTGGAAAATGGAGTTGCCAGTAAAATTAGCTAAGCTAAATATCTTTATATCTGCGGTTGTTTGTAGACAATGTTCATGACCAGGAAGTTTCTTATTCTGTCTCTTGTGTAAATTTGATACTTTAAATAGTAATTAGTAATTTCCTAAATGTGATAAGATAAACCTGTGACTATTTAGGAGTTTCTCATGAATATCTAAACTTTAAACACAGAAGTTGAATTAAATAAATTGATTATTCACACTTCAAAAATCTTTCTTATGGCTACTATTTGATAATTTATGGGGAAACTGTTGGTTCATGTATATCATCTTTATTCCTTTAAATCATAATTAGAAACTTTAAAATTTCCATTTCTTGAGTTTATATTAGTTAATATCATAAAAGTAATGGAGAATCCTCACTACAATACTAGTTAATGACTAAAATATAAAATGTATGAAAATGTAATTAAAGTTTAGATTTGCTGTCTTCTACATTAACAAAACTATCTTCTCTGCCTTTTGACAAAATATAAATTGTCTTATATGTGAAGTTTCTATGGGAAAATATAATGAATAGAAGCCCCCAAAAATGCAATCAAAATTCTTTATGTCCCTTTATTTATTTTTGAAGAGAATTGAACTTGAACCTAGAAAATATAATTACATGAACAGCTAATGATTGGCAAGTTAGCAAATGTTAGCAGAAGAGTTAGACAGTATAAAATCATTATTCTGATTATGGCTCTATAAAATGAGGAATCCAGGGGTTCATACAGGAAAAAATTGATAAATTGAACTTAATCAAAAAGAATTTTGCTATTTGAAAGATGCTGTTAAGACAATAAAAAGACAAGCAACAGAGTGAAAGAAAATATATATAGGCCATATATCTGATAAAGGATTTGTGTCCAGAATATATAAAGAGCTCTCAAACCTTAATGATACGGAACATATATACACACATACATATATACATATATGATGGGTATAGGATTTGAAAGACACTTCACCAGTGACAATTTGTCAATGACAAAGGAGCACGTGAAAAGACACGCAACATTATTAATTCTTGGGGAATGCAAATGAAATCCACAAGAACATATCACTACACACCTATTAGGAAGGCTAAAAAAAGGAGGAAAAAAAGAAAGACAATGACAATACTAAGTGTACTGAAAAGGATGAAGAGCATTATATTGCTCTGTTTGGAATGCAAAATGGTACAGCCAGTTCAGCAGTTTCTTTTAAAATTAAATATACCATTATCCTATGACCCAGTAATATTATTCTTAGATATTCACCCACTGAAATCAAAACTTATATTCCCATGAAAATCTTTATTCATAATTGCCCCAAACTGGGAACAACCCAAAATGTCCTTCAACGTGTGAGCTGATAAACCACCTATGGTACAATGCAACACCACTCAGCAGTAAAAGGGACAATCTGTTAGTATGTTCAACAATGTGGATGAATATCAAATATCAATTTGCTTTTCTTAATCAAATATTAAGAAAAATAAGCTAGATTCAAAAGGCTACATACTGTTTGATAGCAGTTTATAGGCATTCTGGGAAAGGCAAACTTTTGATGACATATAACTAATCAGTGATTGCCAGGGTGTGAAGGTGGGTGGGGAAGCAAAACAGGTATTGAGTGGAGTGAATGGAATCTTTTTCTATCTTGATTTTGGTAATGGTTACATGAGGGTACACCTTTATCAAAACTCATAGAACTAAATTTTACTGTATATAAATTATATCTCAATTTTAGGAAACCAGAATCATGACTGCCAAATTCTAGTATCTTGTTGTTGTTCAGTTGCGAAGTCATGTCCGACTCTTTGCAACCCCACAGACGGCAGCATGCAAGGCTTCCCCGCATTTATATATATAACTTTAATAAAAAATTTAAAAAGTGATAAAATTTAAAACATTGAACTGTGGTGCTGGAGAAGACTCTTGAGAGTCCCTTGGACTGCAAGGAGATCAAACCAGTCAATCCTAAAGGAAATCAACCTTGAATATTCATTGGCAGGACTGATGCTGAAGCTGATGCTCCAGTCCTTTGGCTGGCTACCTGATGCGAAGAGCTGACTGATTGGAAAAGACCCCAAACCTGGGAAAGATTGAAGGCAGGAGGAGAAGGGGATGACAGAGGATGAGATAGTTGGATGGCATCATCAACTCAATGGACATGAATCTGAGCAAACTCTGGGAGATAGTGAAGGACAGGGAAGCCTGGGGGACTGCAACCCATGGGGTTACGAAGAGTTGGACATGACTTAGCGACTGAACAACAGACCTACTCACTCAAAAATCTCTTGAAAAAGCAACGGTTTGAAAAGCACCTTGATCATAATTGAGGGCAACCCACTTACTAATCCTAAAGTGGGTGCTGAAGAGGGAGAAACCTGCAATAACTTTCTCTGGAGACCAAAACGCAGGTGCCTACCGGCACCAGTGGGTGTGCTCTGCATGCCGTACACCTCGCACAATGCCACAGCCGGGACAGTGAGGGCACCAAAGGCTGAAGTCCCTACACAGCATCCTGGGTTCTGCCACAACTGGTGAGGGCACACAGTTCACCTAAGGAATACCCCTTGAGCACCAGGCTCTGGAGACCAGGGGAGATTGCATTTGTGGGACTTTTGGGTCCCCTGGATCCTCTCCTACACAAAACCACACCTCTGAGGCTGGTTAGAATGAACTATTTTGCCTAATTCATACAGACAAAACCAGAGGTAGAAAAAATGAGGAGATAAAGGAACATGTGTTAAACCAAAGAACCAGACAAATTCCCAGATAAAGACCTTAATGAATTAAGATAAACTTTCCTGCTAAAGAGATCAAAGGATGGTCATAAAGATGCTCTCTGATCTCTGGAGAAGAATGGATGAACATGGTGAGAACTCCAATGACGTTTTTTAGTTATTTCAGGCAGAAGGGTAAACTGGATCCCTGCTACTCCACCTTGACAAGAAGCAGAAGTTCAGGAGATCTTGACGTTTTAATTTATAAACAAAATTGTTGTTGTTTTTCAATAAATATATAACTGTTTGAAATCATAGCTATATTTCTTAAGCTTGTAAAAATTAACTGACTGATAACATCTTGAAGTTTATTATTTTTACCCCGTGTCTTGCTTTTCTTTGGTCAGAGTCCTCTAGAGCCTTGTTACTCAGTATAGTCCTCTGACTAAAAGCTTTGAGATCACAAGACAGCATGTTCAAAAGTCAGAACCTTGGGCTCCACTCAGAACTACTGAGTAAAATCTTCATTTTAACAAGATCCCAACATTCAACATATTAAATTTCAAGAAACACTGCATCCTGGGATATTTCTTCCAAAGGTCCTTAGGTCTCATTTTTAGTTCCTTGACTGGAAGTCCTAGCCAAGGTGGAGGATTTTAACCTTGTACACCAGAGCATGGAATCCAGCCATTATTCATTTGGGTTTCAGTCCTGAAAATTTGTAGATGTCTGACTTTGTGTAAGGTAATTTTTAGTCTCAGTTTCTTCATCCGCCAAGCAGAGCTAATAAAGCTGACTTCGTGAAGTGAAGTGAAAGTCGCTCAGTCGTGTCTAACTCTTTGTGACCCTGTACTATACAGTCCATAGAATTCTCCAGGCCAGAATACTGGAGTGGGTAGCCTTTCCCTTCTGCAGGGGATCTTCCCAACCTAGAGACTGAACCCAGGTCTCCCGTACTGCAGGCAGATTCTTTACCAGCTGAGCCACAAGGGAAGCCCAAGAATACTGGTACTGGAGTGGGTAGCCTATCCCTTCTCCAGTGGATCTTCCTGACCCAGGAATTGAACCGGGGTCTCTTGGATTGCAAGCAGATTCTTTACCAACTGAGGTATCAGGGAAGCCCCGCTGACTTTGTAAGAATGTTATAAAATCAAATTAGAGATTACATCTAGTATTTGGCACATAATAACTTCTAAACAAAAGGTAATTATAATTATTATAAAATTATTAGATTGTAAGTTTCTGGAAGGAAAGAAACTTGACATGACATCAAGTTTCTCTGCATTTCCCACAACACCTAAGAGAGAAAATATTTATTCACTGATTGATTGATTGATTGTGATGACATTTGAATATCTCTCTAGGTAATTAAGAAAAGAAATAGAAGTTAATGCAAATACTTCCAGTGAGTAGAGTATGTGACTCACCATAGTCATAATCATTGAAGGAAAAAATTGACAATCTGTACTTCATTCATATTTACACATAGAATATGTTTAGCCCATTGATGTTCAATGTTCATCAAGACAATTAATTTTGCCTATTTCTTATTCAATTTTAATCTCACCTATTTCTTGTTCCATTTTAAGCAGCAGAGTCACTTGATTTAGTGAAATTATTCCTCAAATACTCCTGTCAAACTTTAATTGAATGAGCAATGACCTGTGTTGTAGTGTCACAATTCATCTGGATTTTCTTATCCAAATGATTTTTCTGAGAAAGTGAAAATCAAGAAAAGAGAGAAAGGAAATTCACCCCAACACATCATGATTCAGTGTGTTGCTCTTTAAATTCAAAGATGATATGACTGCAGTGATTTCTATGATGCTTATTTAAAGATTTTGTTTATAGCCTCCTCTTCATCACAATTTTGATGAAATGTTGAAGCTAATCTTCCATAGTCTTTCAGACTGTTACACTTTTATGATATTGGGGAGGCACTTTTGAGAGATTAATGAAAACCACATATAAAATTGGACCATAGTGGACTGGAACAATGATTACAGCCACATTAAGAGAAAAATCTTCATCACTGGATCATAGGAAAAAGCAAGAGAATTCCAGAAAAACATCTACTTTTGCTTCATTGACTATGCAAAAGGCTTTAACTGTGTGGATCACAACAAACTGAAGAAATTCTAAAAAGATGGGAATACAGGACCACCTTACCTGTCTCCTAAGGAATCTGTATGCAGGTCAAGCAGCAAGGATTATAAGTGGACATTGAATAACAGACTTGTTCAAAATCAAGAAAGGAGAATTCCAGGACTACATATTGTCACCCTGCTTATTTAACTTATATGCAGAGTATATCATGTGAAATGCTGGGCTGGATGAACCACAAGCTGGAATCAAGATTGTCAGGAGAAATATAAATAACCTCAGATATGCAGATGACGACACCCTTATGGCAAAAAGCGAAGAAGAACTAAAGAGCCTCTTGATGAAAGTGAAAGAGGAGAATGAAAATGTTGGCTTAAAACTCAACATTCAAAAACTAAGATCATAGCATCTGGTGCCATCACATCATGGCAAATAGATGGGGAAACAATGGAAATAGTGACATACTTTATTTCCATGGGCTACAAAATCAATGCATATGGTGACTGCAGCCATGAAATTAAAAGAAGCTTGCTCCTTAGAAGAAAAGCCATGACCCACATAGACTGCATGTTAAAAAGCAGAGACATTACTTTGCTGACAAAGGTCTGTCTAGTCAAAGCTACAGTTTTTCCTATAGTCACATATGGATGTGAATGTTGGACTAAAGAAGGCTGAGCGCCAAAAAATTGATGCTTTCACAACTGTACTGTTGGAGAAGATTCTTGAGAGTCCCTTGGACTGTAAGGAGATCAAACCAGTGAATCCTAGAGGAAATCAGCCCTGAATATGCATTGGAAGGACTGATGCAGAAACTGAAACTCCAATCCTTTGGCTGCCTGATGCAAAGAGCCAAATCTTTGGAAGAGACCCTGAAGCTGGGAAAGATTGAGGGCAATTGGAGAAGGGGGAAAGAGAGGATGAGATGGTTAGATGGCATCAGTGACTCAGTGGACATGAGTTTGAGCATACTCAGGGAGATAGTGAAGGACAAGGAAGGCTGCCGTGCTGCAGTCCATGGGGTCGCAAAGAATTAGACACGACTGAGCAACTGAACAACACAAGAAAATGATCTAAGAAATGGCCATTTTAGGTAAGAAGCAAACTTTTTTTTTTTTTTTTTTTGATCCCTGGGTAAGGGCTATTTTAAAATTTTTATTGTTTTATTGAAGGATAATTGCTTCACAGAATTTTGTTGCTTTCTATCAAACCTCAACATGAATCAGCCATAGGTATACATATATGCCTTCCCTGTTGAAACTCCCTCTCGTCTCTCACCCCATCACAACCCTCTAGATAGATTCAGAGTCCCTGTTTGAGTTTCCTGAGCCATACAGCAAATTTCCATTGGCTATCTATTTTACATATGGTAATAGGAACCTGGAATGTTAGGTCCATGAATAAAGCACATTGGAAGTGGTCAAACAGGAGATGGCAAGAGTGAACGTCGACATTTTAGGAATCAGTGAACTAAAATGGACTGGAATGGGTGAATTTAACTCAGATGACCATTATATCTACTACTGTGGGCAAGAATCCCTTACAGGAAATGGACTAGCCATAATAGTCAACAAAAGAATCCAAAATGCAGTACTTGGATGCAATCTCAAAAACAACAGAATGACCTCTGTTCGTTTCCAAGGCAAACCATTCAATATCACGGTAATCCAAGTCTATGCCCTGACCAGTAATGCTGATGAAACTGAAGTTGAATGGTTCTATAAAGACCTACTAGACTTTTAGAACTAACACCCAAAAAAGATATCCTTTTCATTATAGGGGACTGGAATACAAATGTAGCAAGTCAAGAAACACCTGGAGTAACAGGCAAATTTGGCCTTGGAGTACGGAATGAAGCAGGGCAAAGGCTAATAGAGTTTTGCCAGGAGAACACACTGGTCATAGCAAACACCCTCTTCCAACAACACAAGAGAAGACTCTACACATGGACATCATCAGATGGTCAACACTGAAATCAGATTGATTATATTCTTTCCAGCCAAAGATGGAGAAGCTCTATACAGTCAGCAAAAACAAGACCAGGAGCTGACTGTGGCTTAGACCATGAACTCCTCATTGCGAGATTCAGACTTAAATTGAAGAAAGTAGGGAAAACCACTAGACCATTTAGATATGACCTAAATCAAATCCATTACAATTATACAGTGGAAGTGGGAAATAGATTTAAGGGCCTAGATCTGATAGACAGAGTGCCTGATGAACTATGGAAGGAGGTTCATGACATTGTACAGGAGACAGGGGAGCAAGACCATCCCCAAGAAACAGAAATGCAAAACAGCAAAATGGCTGTCTGAGGAGGCCTTACAAATAGCTGTGAAAAGAAGAGAAGCAAAAAAGCAAAGGGGAAAAGGAAAAATATACCCATTTGAATGCAGAGTTCCAAAGAATAGCAAGGAGAGATAGGAAAGCCTTCCTCAATGATCAATGCAAAGAAATAGAGGAAAACAATAGGACAGGAAAGACTAGAGATCTCTTCAAGAAAATTAGTGATACCAAGGGGACATTTCACGCAACAATGGGTTCAACAAAGGACAGAAATGGTATGGACCTAACAGAAGCAGAAGATATTAAGAAGAGGTGGCAAGAATACACAGAAGAACTGTGCCAAAAAGATCTTCATGACCCAGATCATCACGATGGTGTGATCACTCACCTAGAACCAGACATCCTGGAATGTGAAATCAAGTGGGCCTTAGAAAGCATCACTACCAACAAAGCTAGTGGAGGTGATGGAATTCCAGTGGAGCTATTTCAAATCCTAAAAGGTGATGCTGTGAAAGTGTTGCACTCAATGTGTCAGCAAATTTGGAAAACTCAGCAGTGGCCACGGAACAGGAAAAGGTCAGTTTTCATCCAATCCCAAAGAAAGGCAATGCCAAAGAATGTTCAAACTACTGCACAGTTGCACTCATCTCACACGCTAGTAAAGAAATGCTCAAAATTCTCCAAGCCAGGCTTCAGCAATATGTGAACCATGAATTTCAAGATGTTCAAGCTGGATTGAGAAAAGGCAGAGGAACCAGAGATCAAATTGCCAACATCTGCTGGATCATGGAAAAAGCAAGAGAGTTCCAGAAAAACATCTATTTCTGCTTTATTGACTATGCCAAAGCCTTTGACTGTGTGGATCACAATAAACTGTGGAAAATTTTGAAAGAGATGGGAATACCAGATCACCTGACCTGCCTCTTGATATATCTGCATGTAGGTCAGGAAGCAACACTTAGAACTGGACATGGAACCACAGACTGGTTCCAAATTGGAAAAGTAGTACGTCAAGGCTATATACTGTCACCCTGCTTATTTAACTTCTATGCAGAGTACATCATGAGAAACGCTGGGTTGGATGAAGCACAAGCTGGAATCCAGATTGCCAGGGAAAATATCAATAACCTCAGATATGCATATGATACCACCCTTATGGCAGAAAGTGAAGAAGAACTAAACAGCCTCTTGATGAAAGTGAAAGAGGAGCATGAAAAAGTTGGCTTCAAGCTCAACATTCAGGAAACTAAGATCATGGCATCTGGTCCCATCACTTAATGTCAAATAGATGGGGAAGCAGTGGAAACAGTGGCAGACCTTATTTTGGGGGGCTCCAAAATCACTGCAGATGGTGACTGCAACCATGAAATTAAAAGATGCTTACTCCATGGAAGGAAATTCATGACCAATCCAGACAGCATATTCAAAAGCAGAGACATTACTTTGCCAACAAATACCCATCTAGTCAAGGCTATAGTTTTTCCAGTGGTCATGTATGGATGTGAGATCTGGACTATAAGGAAAGCTGAGCACAGAAGAATTGATGCTTTTGAACTGTGGTGTTGGAGAAGACTTTTGCCAGTCCCTCAGACAAAGAGATCCAATCAGTCCATCCTAAAGATCAGTCCTGAGTGTTCATTTGAAGGACTGATGTTGAAGCTCAAACTCCAATCCTTTGGCCACCTCATGCAAAGAACTTACTCTTGGGAAAACCCTGATAATGGGAAAGATGGAAGGCTGGGTGAGAAGGGGAAGACAGAGGATAAGATGGTTGGATGGCATCCCTGACTCAGTGGACATGAGTTTGGGTGAACTCCAGGAGTTGGTGATGGACAGGGAGGCCTGGCATGCTGCAGCATGGGGTCACAAAGAGTCAGACTAGACTAAGAGACTGAACTGAACTGAACTGCATGTAAGTTTCCATGTTACCCTTTCCATATATCTTACCCTCTCCTCCCCTCTCCCCATGTCCATAAGTCTGTTCTCTATATCTGTTTTTCCATTGCTGCCCTATAATTATTTCTTCAGTATCATTTTTCTGGATTCCATATATATGTGTTAGAATACAATATTTATCTTTCTGTTTCTGACTCGCTTTGCTCTGTATAATAAGTTCTAGGTTCATCCACCTCAACAGAACTGACTCAAATGTGTTCCTTTTTTAATGTCTGAGTAATATTCCATTGTGTATATGTACCACAACTTCTTTATCCATTCATCTGTTGATAGACATCTAGGTTGCTTCCATGTTCTAGCTATTGTAAATAGTGCTGCAAGGAACAATGGGATACAAATGTCTTTTTCAATTTTGGTTTCCTTGGGGTATATGCTTAGGAGTGGGATTTCTGGGTCATATGGCAGTTTTATTTCTAGTCTTTTAAGGAATCTCCATACTGTCTTCCATAGTGGCTATATCAATTTACATTCCCACCAACAGTGGAAGAGCATTCCTTTTTCTCCACACCCTCTCCAGCATTTATTGTTTGTAGACTTTTTTATGATAGCCATTCTGACATGTGTGAGGTGGTATCTCTGTAGTTTTGATTTTCATTTCACTTATTAGTGAAATTAGTGAAATTGCTCATTATTATGAGCAATGTTGAGCATCTTTTCATGTTTTTTTAGCCATCTGTATGTCTTCTGTGGAGAGATGTCTGTTTAGGTCTTTTCCCACTTTTTGATTGAGTTATTTGTTTTTCTGGCATTGAGTTGGATGAACTGCTTGTATATTTTGGAAATTAATCCTTTGTCAGTTGTTTCATTTGCTATTATTTTCTCCCATTCTGAGGGTTTTCTTTTCACCTTGCTTATAGTTTCCTTTGCTGTGCTTTTAAATTTAATGAGGTCCTACTTGTTTATTTTTATTTTTGTTTCCATTACTCTAGGAGGGGGGTCATAGAGGATCTTGCTCTGATTTATGTCATCGAGTGTTCTGCCTGTGTTTTCTTCTAAGAGTTTTATAGTTTCTGGTCTTACATTTAGGTCTTTAATCCATTTTCCATTTTTCTTTTTGTATGGTGTTAGGAAGTGTTCTAATTTCATTCTTTTACATGTAGCTGTCCAGTTTTCCCAGCACCATTTATTGAAGAGACTGTCTTTATCCCATTGTATATTCTTGCCTCCTTTGTCAAAAATAAGGTAGCCATAGGTGTATAGATTTATTTCTGAGCTTTCTATCTTGTTCGATTGTTCCATATTTCTGTTTTTTGCCAGTACCATACTGTCTTGATGACTGTAGCTTTGTAGTATAATCTGAAGTCAGGAAGGTTGATTGCTCTAGCTTCATTCTTCTTTCTCAAGACTGCTTTAGCTATTCCGGGTCTTTTGTGTTTCCACATGAATTGTGAAATTTTTTATTCTAGTTCTGTGGAAAATGCCTTTGGTAATTTGATAGGTGTCACATTGAATCTGTAGATTACATTTGGTAGTATAGTTATTTCACAATATTGATTCTTCCTACCCAGGAACATGGGCTATCTCTCCATCTGTTTATGTCATCTTTGATTTCTTTCATTAGTGTTTAATAATTTTCTGTGTACAGTTCTTTTGTCTCTTTCCTTACGTAAGTTTATTCCTAGATATTTAATTGTTTTTGTTGCAATGCTGAATGGGATTGATTCCTTAATTTCTCTTTCTGATTTTTCATTGTTAGTATATAGAAATGCAAGTGATTTCTGTGTATTGATTTTATATCCTGCAACCCTGCTAAATTCACTGATTAGTTCTAGTAACCTTGGATACTATCTTTAGGGTTTTCTATGTATAGTGTCATGACATCTGCAAACAGGGAGAGTGTTACTTCTTTTCTGATCTGGATTCTTTTTATTTCTTTTTCTTCTCTAATTGCTGTAGCTAGAACTTCCAGAACTATGTTGAATAGTAGTGGTGAAAGTGGACACCCTTGTGTTGTTCCTGATCTTAGGCGGAATGATTTCAGTTTTTCATCATTGGGAATAATGTTTGCTGTAAGCTTATTATATATGGCCTTTACTATGTTGAGGTAGGTTCCTTCTATGCCCATTTTTTGAAGAGTTTTAAAAACTAAAAAAAATAAACATTAAAAATATAAAAAACAGAAACAAAATAGAAGAAGAAAGAAAAGAGGAAATAAAAGAGGAAAACTTCATAGAACTGCAAAAGCCCAATGTAGAGGCAGAGATTTATAACAATAAAAAGTGTGGCTGAATATACACATATATATATACGCCCATAAGCAAAATAAAAACATCCAACAAAAATAAAGTACAATAGATTGACCCAGCAAACAAAGGAAACCAAAAATTATATCTACCAGAACAAAATTAACTAAAGCACAAACTGGAAAACTAAACTAAAGCAAGGTGCCAAAAGAGATGAAAATAAAACTAACACATATGTTGGGAGGAAAGGAAAGAAAGAAAAGCATAGATATGCCAAGTTAAATAAAGGTAGATTAAGAAGATTTATATACATTAAAGATTAACTGCAAGGGGAAAATAACAGTAGGAAAAGCAAACAAAGGAATAAATATAGAAAACAATAATAGGTTTAAAAACTTAAAAATTGAAATTTAAAAAAAAAAGGAAAAAAGAAACAAAAAAAAGTAAAACTCCACAGAACTGCAAAAGCCCAACCTAGAGGCAGAGGTGTATCAGTTCAGTTCAGTCGCTCAGTTGTGTCAGACTCTTTGCGACCCCATGAATCGCAGCACGCCAGGCCTCCCTGTCCATCACCAACTCCCAGAGTTCACTCAGACTCACGTCCATCGAGTCAGTGATGCCATCCAGCCATCTCATCCTCTGTCGTCCCCTTCTCCTCCTGCCCCCAATCCCTCCCAGCATCAGAGTCTTTTCCAATGAGTCAACTCTCCGCATGAGGTGGCCAAAGTATTGGAGTTTCAGCTTTAGCATCATTCCTTCCAAAGAAATCCCAGGGCTGATCTCCTTCAGAATGGACTGGTTGGATCTCCTTGCAGTCCAAGGGACTCTCAAGAGTCTTCTCCAACACCACAGTTCAAAAGCATCAATTCTTCGGCGCTCAGCCTTCTTCACAGTCCAACTCTCACATCCATACATGACCACAGGAAAAACCATAGCCTTGACTAGACGAACCTTTGTTGGCAAAGTAATGTCTCTGCTTTTGAATATGCTATCTAGGTGGACATAACTTTCCTTCCAAGGAGTAAGTGTCTTTTAATTTCATGGCTGCAGTCACCATCTGCAGTGATTTTGGAGCCCAAAAAGTAAAGTCTGACACTGTTTCCACTGTTTCCCCATCAATTTCCCATGAAGTGACGGGACCAGATGCCATGATCTTTGTTTTCTGAATGTTGAGCTTTAAGCCAACTTATTCACTCTCCTCTTTCACTTTCATCAAGAGGCTTTTTAGTTCCTCTTCAATTTCTGCCATAAGGGTGGTGTCATCTGCATATCTGAGGTTATTGAAATTTCTCCCGGCAATCTTGATTCCAGCTTGTGTTTCTTCCAGTCCAGCGTTTCTCATGATGTACTCTGCATATAAGTTAAATAAACAGGGTGACAATATACAGCCTTGACATACTCCATTTCCTATTTGAAACCAGTCTGTTGTTCCATGTCCAGTTCTAACTGTTGCTTCCTGACCTGCATACAAATTTCTCAAGAGGCAGATCAGGTGGTCTGGTATTCCCATCTCTTTCAGAATTTTCCACAGTTTATTGTGATCCACACAGTCAGAGGCTTTGGCATAGTCAATAAAGCAGAAATAGATGCTTTTCTGGAACTCTCTTGCTTTTTCCATGAACCAACAGATGTTGGCAATTTGATCTCTGGTTCCTCTGCCTTTTCTAAAACCAGCTTGAACATCAGGAAGTTCATGGTTCACATATTGCTGAAGCCTGGCTTGGAGAATTTTGAGCATTACTTTACTAGCATGTGAGATGAGTGCAACTGTGTGGTAGTTTGAGCCTTCTTTGGCATTGCCTTTCTTTGGGATTGGAATGAAAACTGACCTTTTCCAGTCCTGTGGCCACTGCTGAGTTTTCCAAATTTCCTGGGGTATTGAGTGCAGCACTTTCATAGCATCATCTTTCAGGATTTGGAATAGCTCCACTGGAATTCCGTCACCTTCACTAGCTTTGTTCGTAGTGATGCTTTCTAAGGCCCACTTGACTTCACATTCCAGGATGTCTGGCTCTAGGTGAGTGATCACACCAGCGTAATTACCTGGGTCATGAAGATCTTTTTGGTACAGTTCTTCTGTGTATTCTTGCCATCTCTTCTTAATATCTTCTGCTTCTGTTAGGTCCATACCATTTCTGTCCTTTATCGAGCCCATCTTTGCATGAAGTGTTCCCTTGGTATCTCTGATTTTCTTGAAGAGATCTCTAGTCTTTCCCATTCTGTTGTTTTCCTCTATTTCTTTGCATTGATCGCTGAAGAAGGCTTTCTTATCTCTTCTTGCTATTCTTTGGAACTCAGCATTCAGATGCTTATATCTTTCCTTTTCTCCTTTGCTTTTCACCTCTCTTCTTTTCACAGCAATTTGTAAGGCCTCCCCAGACAGCCATTTTGCTTTTTTGCATTTCTTTTCCATGGGGATGATCTTGATCCCTGTTTCCTGTACAGTGTCACGAACCTCTTGTGACTGTGTTGAAAAAAAAGCTAAAAGCTTAATTAGATTTCATAGTGCCAATAAAATTGACCAGTACAACAGAGGGGTAAAAAAAGTGGGGAAAATCCAAAAGAATCTACAGAACAAATCAAAACATAAGAATAATAAATGTTATTCTTGAGTCACTGCTGTCAGAGTCCTTTCCCTCGCTGGGAGTCACAGTCCACCTAACCTCCCTAGAATTACTTCCAACACTGTGCTGGTATCTGGACCCGCTGCACCTTCCAGGGGACCCATGTCCCTGTCCGGGGTATGTATGGCTGCGGCAAGGACTGTCTCATTCTATTTAAGCTGCCACAGATCAGCTGTTTCACTCTCAGCCTTAAATGTTTCTCCTCTGACTCAGACAGTTGCCCCGATGTGAGAATGAGACCGCTGCTTCTATTCTCTCACCTGCTAAGGGTAGGTCCAGTCCTCCTAATACCCCTGTTTTTCCCTAGTTCCTTTGTCCTACTGAGTTTTGCGTGGTTCTATACATTCTTTTCCTCTGCTCAGGTACTCCTGTCCACTCTCAGCTGGGGTTCTGCATGCACTTCTGTGTCTGAAGGTGTATTCCTCATGTATCCTTGTGGAGAGATGTACTTCATGTCCACCTGCTCCTCCACCATCCTGTTCTCTTCCAGGTAAGAAGAAAAACTCTTACACATTATTCAAAAATCTATATACAAAATAACATGAAAAATGCAAAAATGATTTTTAAAATTAATTTAATTTTCAAAGTTATTTTCTATAAGCAAACACTAGTATAAAATTATTTTAAGATTAATTTATTTGTTTAATTGTAATATATCAGAACTTCTAATTGATGTTGGGAATTATTTCTTTTATCTGAGATTTTAACTTTGGACAAAAAGATCAAATAACATTTATTGTCTTTAAAAGAGTCACTTGGCAAAATAATTAGTAACTATCATGTTTTTATTTGAAGACTTGGTCTCCTCAAAATGTCAAAAATATGCAGAGCCCTTTGCCTGTATTCTCACTTTATTTGCATCTCCCAAGTCAAATTGCTGTTAGGACTATGAAAAACAAGGCTCTGAATTTGAAGATCTTCTCCAGATGATGACTAATAACTGACAAGGTGCTTTATCTTTTATGGGACTGACTGAGACCCGGGGGACTAGCTTTACAAGGATCCTAGACAGATATCAGAAAGAAGCACATCCTGGAAAGATCCAGTCCTTCCTGTCCTTCGCACTGAGACAGCATTGAGCATTTGAGGGGCAGAGATCCTTCTTCTAAGTACCCTAGCAGCAGCACCGGCAAATTGCTTGCCCATACACTTCCAGCCCACAAGGGAGTGTTTTCAGCTATCTGTGCATCATTTAGAGTCTTCCAACCCCAGCTCTCATACTCTGTGGATTAACAATGGAAAAAAAACTCAACCATTTAAGGAACCCCAACAAACAGAATGATTAGTCAGTATCTCAGCCCAAGTCCAGTTAGGAGACAGAAATCATACCAATTTTTTTTAACAGAGAGAATGTGAAATAAAGAATGCTTAATGATATGCAAAAAATGTAAATTAGGTAACTGAAAACCAAAAGGAGAATGCTGGGGTCTCATGGGCTTCCTGGGTGGCAACAGTGGTAAAGAACCTGCCTGCCAATCCTGGAGACATAAGAGACATAGGTTCGATCCCAGGGACAGGAAGATCCTCTGGAGGAGGGCAGGGCAACCCACTCCATTATTCTTGCCTGGAGAATCCCATGAGCAGAGGAACCTGGCAGTCTACAGTCCATAGGGTTGCAAAGAGTTGAACATGACTGAAGTGACTTAGCATGCACTTACACTAGGGTCTCATGGAGGGAGAAATTTCAAGTAAACATAAATAAAACCCTTATGTGTATTTCCTACCCATAAGGCTGGGGTTAAAAGGAAAACACTTAGAAATATTAAAACTTGGGGGAGAGGCCCCACAGAACTAAATTTCAGACCTCTTAGGAAGGGATCTTATTCCACCAGTCATGGTATATTTGAGCTGAGGCAGGGGGTCCCATGGGACTGGGACCCAGACTTCTAAGGAGGGGTGTCAGCCATCTATCTGGTGATGGTATAAATGGTGATAAAGCTGGTCTTGTCATACTTGGAAAGACTACCAACAAGATTCAACTGCTACTGTGGATGAACACAGCTGCTACCATGGTGATGAAGCCTTACTAGGGTAACAAAAACTCAGAAAGAAATAAAAGCTGTGGTACATATACACAATGGAGTATTACTCAGCCATTAAAAAGAATACATTTGAATCAGTTCTAATGAGGTGGATGAAACTGGAGCCTATTATACAGAGTGAAGTAAGCCAGAAAGAAAAACACCAATACAGTATACTAACGCATATATATGGAATTTAGAAAGATGGTAACAATAACCCTGTATACAAGACAGCAAAAGAGACACTGATGTATAGAACAGTCTTTTGGACTCTGTGGGAGAGGGAGAGGGTGGGATGATTTGGGAGAATGGCATTGAAACATGTATAATATCATATATGAAATGAGTCGCCAGTCCAGGTTCGATGCATGATACTGGATGCTTGGGACTGGTGCACTGGGATGACCCAGAGGGATGGTACGGGGAGAGAGGAAGGAGGAGGGTTCAGGATGGGGAATACCTGTGGTGGATTCATTTTGATATATGGCAAAACCAATACAATATTGTAAAGTTAAAAAATAAAAGAAAAGAAAAGAAATAGGAAGTTGGCAAGAAGAAAACAGAAAATAAGAAGTCCCTTCTTTCTTCTGTGTACAATCTCTCTCTCTCTCTTTCTCTCTCTCTCTCTCTCACACCCCCTATTGACAAAGCTTTAAGGGGAACAGCTGACAAAGCAGAATGAAGTTAGTTGAATTGCAGTCTCAGCATCAAAAGCCATATACAGAAGGGTAGTTTGAGAGCTGAAGTGCCTTATCTTCATAACTGAAGCAGAAAGAAGTAGAACACATACATGCAAATAGAGTAACCAGGAGAGATAAATGGAAAAGGAAAAAAATTGAAAAAATAAGGTAATTCAAATAAAGGAAAAAATAGTCTTTCTATAGATTAAAGAAATAGTAATTTAAAAAACTACCTTCTAAACAAATCACCTGATGAATTGAAAGAAAGGTTTCCACTGAGATCTAAACCAGTGGTCTGGAAAATCAAGTTAAATAAGTAACACAAAGCATAGGACAAAGTATAAGTAGATTACCCCATTCCCTGCAGCCTATACAGGTATCTGTTGACCATGAAAATAAAAGTATATTGAAATACTGACCAAAGGGGGAGAAATGCAAGACAAATGGAATCAAGATCCCAGAGAGTTAATGTGAATACTAGAAATTCTAGAAGAAGTTAAATGAACAAATAGAGGGGAAGAAATAATCAGACAAATAGTAGAAGAAAATGTATTTGATTTGAGGTACTCAGGTTGTCAGATTAAGTTTCATTGTGTTCGGTAAATAAAACTTTTGTTTTCATTTACTAATAGTAAGCCTAGGAATAAAAGTCCTAAACTGAAGATAAAGAGACATTTACAAATTTCCAGGCATATAGAAAAAATACCATCAAGAGAAAAATATTTTTAAAAAAAGGAGACAGAGAGAGACAAAAATCATTAAGCTTGCACTAGAATTCTCACCCAAAATCTAGGAAGAGAAAAGCTAAAAGAAAAATTTTGTCAGTTGACTATGAAGAAAAAAGACTCTAACTCAAAAAGTCAAATAATTGAAAAGTAAATACAAACTCAATTCTTCATAAAAAATGCAATGATAAATAAAATTTTCAGCATCAGTCAAGTAAATAAACAAGATAGAATTATCTTAACAGTGAACAGTCGGGGGTTTCACTGATGGCTCAATGGGTAAAGAATCTTCCTGCAACGCAGGAGACACAGAAAATGTGGGTTTGATCCCTGAGTTGGAAAGATGCCCTGGAGAAGGAAATGGCAACCCACTCCAGTGTTCTTGCCTGAGAAATCCCAAGTACAGAGGAGCCCGGCGGGCTATAGTCCAAAGGAGTCGGACACGACTGAGTGACTAAGCACGCACTATTTTAATCAAGCTGATAGTGACTGCACTGACTCTGTAGATTGCCTTGGGTAGTAGGGACATCTTATCAATATTACGTCTTCCAGTCCATGAGCACTATATATCTTTCCATCTGTTTGTGTCATCTTCAATTTCTTTCATAAGTGTCCTATGGTTTTCTGAGGATGTCTTTCACCTCTTTAGTAGGTGTATTCCTAGGTATCTCCTTTTATTTATTTATTTTTATTTTTTAAATTTTATTTTCTTTTTAAACTTTACAATATTGTATTGGTTCTGTCATACATCGAAATGAATCTACCACAGGCATACATGTGTTTCCCATCCTGAACCCTCCTCCCTCCTCCCTCCCCATACCATCCCTCTGGGTCATTCCAGTGCACCAGTCCCAAGCATCCAGTATCATGCATCGAACCTGGACTGGCGACTCATTTTATATATGATATTATACGTATTTCAATGCCATTCTCCCAAATCATCCCACCCTCTCCCTCTCCCACAGAGTCCAAAAGACTGTTCTATACATCAGTGTCTCTTTTGTTGTCTCCTATACAGGGTTATTGTTACCATCTTTCTAAATTCCATATATACGCGTTAGTATACTGTATTGGTGTTTTTCTTTCTGGCTTACTTCACTCTGTATAATAGGCTCCAGTTTCATCCACCTCATTAGACTGATTCAAATGTATTCTTTTTAATGGCTGAGTAATACTCCATTGTGTATATGTACCACTGATTTCTTATCCATTCATCTGCTGATGGGCATCTAGGTTGCTTCCATGTCCTGGCTATTATAAACAGTGCTGTGATGAACATTGGGGTACACGTGTCTCTTTCCCTTCTGGTTTCCTCAGTGTGTATGCCCAGCAGTGGGATTGCTGGATCATAAGGCAGTTCTATTTCCAGTTTTTTAAGGAATCTCCACACTGTTCTCCATAGTGGCTGTACTAGTTTGCATTCCCACCAACAGTGTAAGAGGGTTCCCTTTTCTCCACATCCTCTCCAGCATTTATTACTTGTAGACTTTTGGATAGCAGCCATTCTGACTGGCATGAAATGGTACCTCATAGTGGTTTTGATTTGCATTTCTCTGATAATGAGTGATGTTGAGCATCTTTTCATGTGTTTGTTAGCCATCTGTATGTCTTCTTTGGAGAAATGTCTATTTAGTTCTTTGGCCCATTTTTTGATTAGGTCATTTATTTTTCTGGAATTGAGCTGTAGGAGTTGCTTGTATATTTTTGAGATTAGTTGTTTGTCAGTTGCTTCATTTGCTATTATTTTCTCCCATTCTGAAGGCTGCCTTTTCACCTTGCTAATAGTTTCCTTTGATGTGCAGAAGCTTTTAAGTTTAATTAGGTCCCATTTGTTTATTTTTGCTTTTATTTCCAATATTCTGGGAGGTGGGTCATAGAGGATCCTGCTGTGATGTATGTTGGAGAGTGTTTTGCCTATGTTCTCCTCTAGGAGTTTTATAGTTTCTGGTCTTACGTTTAGATCTTTAATCCATTTTGAGTTTATTTTTGTGTGTGGTGTTAGAAAGTGCTCTAGTTTCATTCTTTTACAAGTGGTTGACCAGTTTTCCCAGCACCACTTGTTAAAGAGATTGTCTTTAATCCATTGTATATTCTTGTCTCCTTTGTCAAAGATAAGGTGTCCATATGTGCGAGGATTTATCTCTGGGATTTCTATTTTGTTCCATTGATCAATATTTCTGTCTTTGTTCCAGTACCATACTGTCTTGATGACTGTGGCTTTGTACTAGAGCCTGAAGTCAGGCAGGTTGATTCCTCCAGTTCCATTCTTCTTTCTCAAGATAGCTTTGGCTATTCGAGGTTTTTTGCATTTCCATACAAATTGTGAAATTATTTGTTCTAGCTCTGTGAAGAATACCGTTGGTAGCTTTCTCCTTTTATTTTATTTTTCTCTTCCTATGTCTGAAAAATTTTAATTTTGTTATCATTCTGCTTTACATCTTCCAATGTCTTTCTAATTTTATTCACCACTGTTTAGTTTCTTAAAGATTTGTAGAAATAGGACTTTGGGAACTAGCTTTCCCTGGTATATTCAGGGACATAAATACTTGAATTGGAGGGAAGAGACTATTCACTCACAGGTGGTCACTGCTGAGTCCAATAGGCTAAGGAAAGCATTCTCATTTTGTTTTTAGAAAGATTTTTATATGAGGTTTGTTTTGTTATAAATGGTAAGGGATGCCTGCTTATTTAGAAGGATTGCACAAAAAAAGAGTAATTCACAATTTTATGAGTACAAAGTTCAAAAAATTAGATTGCTTTTAAATTGTATGCAGTACATAATGGGGAATAAATGAAAGTCTAGGGGGCAAACGGCTCTACTGGGAAAGCCACACTTAATGATCAGCTAAGCTGCCTGTGTTATTTATGAGGTGCTGAGGGCAAAATTATGGAAAGGAATTTTTCCTTTTCCATTCTCTTTTCATCTGTTTCTTTTTTTGTGAAGTATGTGTACTTAAATGCCTCTGGAACAGACCAAAGCTGTCAATAAAGCTATATTAATTACTAGATAATCCACCACTATAGTCTGCCTCTTATCTCACTTGGTCTTTAGTACTGACCTTCTCTTTATAGCTCTAAATGAATAGAGGATTCAGGACCATAGAATATATGTTCACTAGGCTTTTACTTTAACTTTTGCATGTATTGCCTTCATTTTTAAGAGAGATCAGTCCTCGGTGTTCATTGGAAGGACTAATGTTAAAGGTAAAACTCCAATACTTTGGCCACCTGATGTGAAGAGCTGACTCATTTGAAAAGACCCTGGTGCTGGGAAAGATTGAGGGCAGGCGGAGAAGGGGACGACAGAGGATGAGATAGTTGGATGGCATCACTGACTTGATGGACATGGGTTTGGGTGGACTCCGGGAGGCCTGGAGTGCTGCAGTTCATGGGGTCACGAAGAGTCAGACACAACTGAGCGACTGAACTGAACTGAATGTCAACAATAATCAAACTTCATTAACATTGCAAAAATATGTCATTCCAGACTTGTTTCTAAACATATGAGAAAAAGTGAAAATGTTAGTCGCTCTGTCCTGTCCTACCCTTTGTGATCCCATGCCCTATAGCCTGCCAGGCTCCTCTGTCCATGGGATTCTCCAAGCTAGAATACTGGAGCAGGTAGCTATTCCGTTCTCCAGGGGATTTTCCTGACCCAGGGATCGTATGCACGTCTCTTATATTGCAGGTGGATTCTTTACCGTCTGAGCCACCAGGGAAGCTAAACATATGTGTATACATAAATGAATGAGGTATGAATAAATGAGAAGTAAATGAATGAATGAATAAATGAATAATTTGGCAAAATGAGAAATTATATATGTTTGTGTATATGTGCGTGTGTGTGTATCGGTTCAGTTTAGTCGCTCAGTCGTGTCCAACTCTCTGTGACTCCCAAGGACTGCAGCATGCCAGACTTCCCTGTCCATCATCAACTCCCAGAGCTTGCTCAAACTCATGTCCATTGAGTTGATGATGCCATCCAACCATCTCATCCTCTGTCCTCCCCTTCTCCTCCTGCCTTCAATCTTTCCCAGCATCAGGGTCTTTTCTAATGAGTCAGTTCTTCACATCATGTGGTCAAAGTATTGGAGCTTCAGCTTCAGCATCAGTCCTTCTAATGAATATTCAGGACTGATTTCTTTTAGGATTGACTGGTTTGATCTCTTTGTAGTCCAAAGGGACTCTCAAGAGTCTTCTCCAACACCACAGTTCAAAAGCATCAATTCTTAGGCGCTCAGCTTTCTTTATGGTCTAACTCTGACATTCATACATGACTACTGGAAAAACCATAGCTTTGAGTACATGGACCTTTGACAGCAAAGTAATATCTCTGCATTTTAAGGTGCTGTCTAGGTTTGTCATAGCTTTTCTTCCAAGGAGCAAGCATGTTTTAATTTCATGGCTGCAGTCCCCATCTGCAGTGATTTTGAAGCCCAAGAAAATAAAGTCTAACACTATTTCCATTTTATATATACATATATATATAAAACTGTTTTTTTCATTTGACCACAAAATCTGATTATCTCAATCTCAGTAAATGTAGAAATAGATTATTATTATGATACACTATTTAACGGTAAAGAATCATACATCTTTTCTGAACTTCAGCCTAGCAACCTCTTACTCATGATTTGTTTTTACTTGATTAATTGTATATGAAATATGCAGCCTTTATAGGCCTTTTTGCAATATTAATTACAAAGACTAACTAAAAGCCCCAATATTTTCATTCTCTCTTCATTGAATTCATAGAGCAGAGATTTTTATTATCCAGTCCGAGAATCAGAAAACTTCTGTAAAGGACCACATGGTAAATATTTTAGGCTTGCAAGCTATACCGTCTCCGTGCAACTTCTTGACTCTGCTGCTGTAATGCAAAAGCAGCCAATAACAACACATTAACAACTAAGCATGGATTTGTTTCAATAAAATGTATATACAAAAATCCTCACTGGCATCCCTTATATGTGGAATCTACAAAGAAATGATACAAATGAACTTACTTAAAAAACAGAAAGAGACTCACAGACTTAGAAAACAAACTCATGGTTGCCGGGGAGAAGGGATAGTTAAGGATTTGGGGAAGATCATGTACACACTGCTATACTTAAAATGGGTAACCAACAAAAACCTATTGTATAGCACATAGAACTCTGCTCAATGTTATGTGCCAGCCTGGATGGGAGGGGATGTTGAGGGAGGGTGCATAAATGTATATGTATGACTGAGTCTCTTCACTGTTCATCTGAAACTATCACATTGTTAAGTGGCTATACCCCAATATAAAATGTTTTTGGTGTTAAAAAAAATAAAAAATTAAAAGAAAAAAAAGACAAGAATGTGTGCTCTAACCAGATGTGCATGTGTAGGGGTATGTAAAAAAAAAAAAATATATATATATATATATATATATATATACACACACACTGTTAGTAGTATGAATTGACCAGTTTTAACCTAACCCTATTTCGCTGGTAAAACCAGGGCTTTGAAAGCTTAAAGAATTTTGCTGATGGTCTTGAAGCTAGTACATGTGTCTGTAAAACCATCTATATCCTGAAATACCAACTTTTTTTTTTTTCTCCTTCAATTCTATTGGTATATCACCCCCCAAAAAATATACATTTTCATTCCTAATATTTGATTTATCAATTTTAATTTCAGAATATGCTTAGAATTATTTCTAAACACCTTCTCTGCTTCCATCATTTTGCCACACCACCATCATTTATCACTTGGGTAACTGCAATATCCTTGCACTTCTGTCTCTGCTGCAAACTTTGCCTCACTTAAATCTCATTTCACAGGGACACAAAAGTGATCCCTTAACAGAGGGGTCAGGGCACTCCTAAACTGAATAACTCTTTATCACTGCATTAGTCCCTTCATGATCTGGCCCTCTATTGCCTCTGATTTTATCTCCCACCACAGCCTCCTTAATTCTGTCTCCGCAACCCCAGTGACCTGGCTTTTCCTTCAAACACTCCACGCCTCAGGAACAGGTATCCCACATTCCGCATTTTCTCACCTATCCCAATGTTTACTCAAATGCCACATTCTTAGTGAGGTTTCCCCTGGTTGCTGTGTCTAAGTCGTGATAGCTCTTAGGCACATTTAACACACACACAAGATTCCTTCTTGCTTTATTTTTCCACTTCGCATTTATATCAGTATTTTTTTTAGGTGTATAATCCCCACCCACCAGATTACAAGCTTCATAAGTGCAAGGATTTTTATCTGTTTTATTCACCACTTCATTCCAACACTTAAATCAATATATGATTGTTCAGTAAATAATTGTATAATAAATGAATGAATATAAAAGTCTGGCTGACTCACAACTAACATTGAATGCTGAGCATGCTGAGTTTAAAGTTCAAAGTAATTTGGGGTTTGCCTCTTTTAATGCTCCAAGAAAGAGATCTGAAGCAAGTGTTTATTTATACATTGGAAAGGTGAAGAAATGAGGGGTGTGAATATCTGCCCCTGAGACAGAGGTACCTGAAGGTTTGAGGAAATAGCTGGGTGACCTGAGGGTTGCTGAGGCAGAGTTAAAAAGGTTGTGGTAGGAGATGAAGTGAAAAAATGATAGACATCCAGGTGATAAAGGGCCTTAATGCAGTGATAAACATTTACAAGGTATATATGTGATATTTTTAATAGTCTCCAATGTCAAGTATCTTTTCCTAAAAAATATTTAAAATGATAAGCATGGAAGAATGGCAAGTTCATTGTGAATCTCCAATAAACTTGAATTCATGAAGACAAGTACATATTCCTTAAGACTGTTATCTGAGAAGTAAAGAAACTTACTCAACCTTTGAAGCTACGTTTCTGCAGATCTAAACATTAAGATTAATTTAAGGAGTATATAAATTTTGAATTTAGATTTGGAAAGTAGTGTCCTGAAGTGTGCACTAAAAACACTGCAAACAAAATTTGGCTTTAGGGGTGAAGGAGGGGGAGGAGTGCTATAGAAATCACCCCACAATCTTATGCCCTTGGTACTTTGCCACGTTTAATTTCGAAGGCATTTTCTGGCATCCTTCTTAGATTCTTCCACACACCATATTTACATTAATTACACTAAGACACATAATTATAACTCATGGCTAATTTGTTTTTAAAAAGAAGAAAAAGAACCCACAACAAGAAGCATGTTAAAAATAAGACTGAGAATATAATTTAAGTATTAACCTTAAACCATTTAGTGTCAAAATACAGGTTTCTATCCTAAACTGCTTTAAGTCTACATCAATTGCAACATGACTTGATTTGCCTGAACAATAAAAGACTAAACTTTTACAGGAAGTGACTTTAAAAAATGTACCTGTGTTTTCACATGTATTTTAAGAAAAATAGCTTCATCTGAGTGTTTCTATGTGCATACAACGGCACTGTTGAAAAAGGTTTGTCATTATTATGCTTATTCTTTTTTTTTTTTTTTTCAACAAAATGGCGGACGCGAGACAAGCGGCCGGCCACCTCCCCCCGCCCCTCAGCGCCCTGCGACCTATGCTTATTCTTAAGTCAGTTAATAGCGTACCTGAAATTAATGAATGAATTTTCAGATATTGTAATGGAATTGTTTTGCTCTAGACATACAGTACAAAAAATACCCTAACCATTGATGTTTTTAAAAGGTATTTGAAGTTTTACAGTGTTTTTTTAATTTCATAATATATTCAATATATAACACATTTTTAACTTTAAACTTATTGCATAATAAATTTTTAAATCTTGATATAAGTGTCATTGTGCTTTTTATGAAGACTATAATGTTCAGTTTTAAATTATATATTTTCACCTTTAAAAATTTAGTAATAATGTTTCTCATTAGATTTATTTTTCCAACACAATACCCTTAATATATATTACTCATACAAATTGAAAAGAAAAAAACTGCAATTCAGCTAGGCAAAAGCACAGAAAATTCATGGAAAAAGTACAACTAACCAATGGATTTAACATACAATAATTTTAGCCATAATCATCTTAAGGACATTTAGCTATAAATATAAATATAATATATATAAATGTTGTTTTGTGAAAACTTGTTCTAAAATGAACTAACAGTCTTGATTACCTAATTTAAAGGTTGCCATTCATCTGACCACCGTGAGTTGGAATTATTCTTTTGCCAGCAGAACCATTAGAAATTATTGCTTACTGCTGCCAGATAGCTCTTTTATATTTATCACTAAGTGGGTAAAGACACAAGAGACACATCATTCCTTCATTCTAGAAACTAAATTCTAAAAACAATTTGCTGTCCTTAAGTATGTGTGCTGTGCTCCATCATGTCTGAATCTTTGTGACCCCATGGACCGTAGCCCACGAGGTTCCCCCGTCCATGGGATTTTACATGCAAGATTACTGGAGTGGGTTACCATTTCCTACTCCAGGGGATTTTTCCAACCCAGGGTTCCAACCTGTGTCTCCTGGGTCACCTGCACTGCAGGCGGATTCTTTACTGCTGAGCCATGGTCCTTAAGTATCAGTTCAGTTCAGTTCAGTAGCTCAGTCATGTCCGACTCTTTGCGACCCCATGAATCGCAACTCGCCAGGCCTCCCTGTCCATCACCAACTCCCGGAGTTCACTCAGACTCATGTCCATCGAGTCAGTGATGCCATCCAGTCATCTCATCCCCTGTCGTCCCCTTCTCCTCCTGCCCCCAATCCCTCCCAGCATCAGAGTCTTTTCCAATGAGTCAACTCTTCGCATGAGGTGGCCAAAGTACTGGAGTTTCAGCTTTAGCATCATTCCTTCCAAAGGAATCCCAGGGCTGATCTCCTTTAGAATGGACTGGTTGGATCTCCTTGCAGTCCAAGGGACTCTCAAGAGTCTTCTCCAACACCACAGTTCGAAAGCACCAATTCTTCGGCGCTTAACTAAGTATGCTGCTGCTGCTAAGTTGCTTCAGTCGTGTCCAACTCTGTGTGACCCCATAGACGGCAGCCCACCAGGCTCCCCCATCCCTGGGATTCTCCAGGCAAGAACACTGGAGTGGGTTGCCATTTCCTTCTCTAAGTGTAGCTTCCTCTAAAACATAGTGATATCCGTATTGCACACTTAACAGGATTCCTGACAAGTCTAGTTAATTTAAAATTCACTAGTTTCAAAATGGGTAGATTTTTCATACAATACGATATTATGGGTTTTGATAAGAAATACATAATGCTGCATATATGAAGACATATGTAGTAGATAGTGACAAAATAATAGAAATTATATTGATAAAGTATGTTTTTCCCTTGAGAAAAATTAAAGAGTTGAGTTTCAAGTTTTTATGATAAAATAAATAACCTAGTAGCTTAATATTTATCATTTAAAAAGAATTTAACTAGGTTCATTTTCTAGTGTTTCAGATCCAGAATTAGGAACTCAGGTTACCAACTGATCAGTGATGATGAGGATTACATCAACTGAAAGTAGTAGGTATATGTTAAAAATTATAGAAAATATGGGGAAAATGTTTAAGACAAACTTGAAAACATTCTTGAAAGCAAAGTAGTGACCATAAGTCACATGATTTAAATTCAAAATTATCTGGTTAAAAGAAAAAGAAAATTCAACCAAATAAAAGCCAAAGGGCTCTTACCATGCCCCCACCCTGAAAAGTGGGTGAGACCATTTTGTGTAAAAGCAAATATTCTTTAAGCTGGAAGAGAGCTCTGGATGGATGTTGGGGGCGTGAAAGGGCCAAGCAGTCATGTACACTGAGACTGCTCCCTCCAATCCATTCTGCATATCATCCACTGAGAAGCTGATATGGTATTTAAAGAAGTAATGGCATATCGCTCCTCTTTTTGGATTTCCTATCCATTTAGGTCACCACAAAGCCAAGTTCTCTGAGCTTAAGTATATTCTCATTAGATAACTATTTAATAAGTATCAGTAGTGTATATATGTCAATTCCAAACTTCCAATTCACTTTGCTGCACAATTGAAACTAACACAACACTGTAAAGCAACTATTTTCCAATGAAAATTAACTTAAAAAAGAGAATATCAGCTTGGGAGATCAACTTGATTGATCTAAGGATGAATATATCCCCCCAACACATCTGTCATTGATTCATTGATACTTATTTACATATGAGCATGTGTTCCAATCCTGACCAAAGGGATATGAGAAAACCCCAGCCAGTTCTGTGATACTAAATCCAGGTCTGCATTGGCCCAGGGCATGAGTATTAACACCATCTGTGTCCCTGGGACAGTAAATGTAAATGCATTCCATTAAATGTAAATGCTTGTACATTTAGTTTCTTAACGAGTGTGCTAAAAGGCACCCTGTCACTTCTGGTAGGGGTGTGTGTGTGTCTCAGTGGGGAGTAGAGGGTGAGAAGGAGGGTCCTCTGCCATCTGATCCCATGTGATCCATCACTGATTACCTTTGATCAGTAATGTATTCATTGGAGTCCACACCAGGCATGGATGTGGACTCTGAATGTTTCATCATATTCCTTCAGTTCCATGGATTTGAAATGAACTCATCATCGGTGTGGAGGCTTCCCAGGTGGGACCATGGCAAAGGACCCATATGCTAATGCAGGAGACCTGAGATGCAGGTTCAATCCCTGGGTTGGGAAGATCCCCTTGAGGAGGGCATGACAACCCACCGCAGTATCCTTGCCTGGAGAATCGCATAGACAGAGGAGCCTGGAAGGCTGCAGTCCATGGGGTCCCAAAATGTCAGACACAACTGAAGCAACTGAGCACACATCCTTGCTAAGAGCATCAGAATCCTTGAAGCGCTTGTTCACAATTAGGAAACATTTGCAATGTCACCCCAGAGTTACAGTCAGCTTTATTCTGTTTCACCTCCACGTGGGAGTTAAGTTTCAGAGCAAGCAAAGAGCTCTCTATTTTTAGAAGGAATACATTACATTCCGAAATGGTGAGATTTCTGGAAACATTTTTCCTCAAAGACAACATTGGGAAGCCATGCCCTTTTCCTCACTATACACAAAGAGTGAAGAATGAAGCTCAGACCCTAATGCCACTGGCAGCAATAACCGAAGTTACTCAGCCTTAGGATAAAGCCAACTTTTATATTTGAACTAAAAAACCACCTAATCCTAAAATGAAGCCTAATTCTGGAGTGCTAGTCATATGAGTTAAGATTTAATGTCTTTACTCTTTAAGTCAGTTTGATTTGTGTATTATTTGCAGCTTCAGACATTGTAACTGATACAGAACTTGGTAGACATTTGGCTCAAGATGAGGATTAAGCATGAGTTTGACAAAGCTATGACCCATAAAAGAAAAAGCCATAGTAACAATTTAAAAACATTTAGAACCTATAAAATAAAGCATGAAGTGAAGGCACATGTTCTGTTCTTCTCTGTAGAGAGTACTGGAAAGCTAAAGCAACAGCTGCCATTTGATCCTTAAATGATCACCAACTCTCTGATTACCTCCTACCTGAGATTTAGTGTGCAGATTCAACCTTTAATCTGGATTGTAGGGAGAATTTCATGGTTTACATTTTGAACTCTGCTTGGAAACCTCTTTGAAGATCAGCCAGAAGATTGTGCAAATAACCTGCAGAAGCTTACAGCTGTCCTCCTATTCTTCATGATGAGCAAGCCGTCATTTTCCCAATGTGATAAAAATCTGATTACATTTGAACATCACCTTCTACAGGTTATTATATTCTCGTCACCAAAATATACTGATCTCTTCTCTAGTTTTTCTGATTTTCATAGCAGAGGAGTGCTAAAAATCTGTTTTCCTCTTAACAATCAAGTGTTCTTTTTTATTTGGGATAGCAACTGACATGCATGGTTCTACAACACTCAACATTTGCTATTTTGTTTTGCCTTATATACAGATGGTTGGCCACAGTATATTATGTGTGTGTGTGTGTATGTGGGTTAGTTGCTCAGTCATGTCCAACTCTTTGTGATCCCATGGACTGCAGCCTGCCAGGCTCCTCTGTTCATGGAATTCTCCAGGCAAGAATACTGGAGTAGGTAACCATTTCCTTCTCTAGGGTATCTTCCCAATGCAGAGATCAAACCTGGGTCTCCTAAATTGCAGGCGGATTCTTTACTGTCTGAGCCACCAAGAAAGCCCTACAATAACATTTCTATTAAATTGAGCCATATAATGTAGGCCTTATAATGGTTTTCTTTACAAAAGTATTATAAATTTTATTCTTGGTTCCATTTTGTAATTTTTTTTATTTTCAGATTGAATGAAAATACATTTTTATTAATACATATTTGAATATTTTTGTGAATACTATTTTCTTCAAAAATTGCTCCATTTTTAAAGTCTAGATTATGAGAGCGCGGAAAACTATGAGTAGTCACAGTGGAACATGTTTAGTAAGTATAAATATAGAGTAATTTAAGTCTAATTGGGTGTGTGCATGCGTGCCCAATCATGTCTGAATCTTTGCAACCCCTTGGACTGTAGCTCACCAGGCTCCCCTGTCCGTGGGATTTTCCAGGCAAGAATATTGGAATGGGTTGTCATTTCCTGCTCCAGGGAATCTACCTCACTCGGGGATCAAACCGGCATCTCTGGTGTTTTCTGCATTGGAAGGTGGGTTCTTTACCACCGTGCCACCTGGGCAAATCATAACTGAAGGCAATAAGTCAAATTAAACTTCCAAGAAATTTCAGTTACCAAGAGGAATGTGCCTTTATCATGTGTTTCATATCAAATACCAAATTTTTCCATTCTATTTATGTCATAACAAAGGTAACAATTTAAAGCTTAATTATTTCTGTTTTTAATAATACAGGCATCAGGATAACAAATAATAAACAAAAATGAAAAAATAAACTATTTTTATAAATAAAAACACTGATTTTGCACACACATTTGGGTTTCAGTGACAGAAAAATGAACATATCTCTGTATTTTATTTTAAAATAGATTATTAAAGACTAAATTTATAAAAATTACTGTGAATAGGAAGTTAAACAAAGGATATAATTACATTTGTCCCTATTATATGACTCCTAGTTTTGCATTTTTTTCCTTACAGTACTGAACATGGGATTTCATTAAATCACAGCATTTATATATTACTCATGTAAATAATTTCTCATTATAAGTTATCAGTTCATACTAAAATCTTTTGGGAGGGAAGTTAGCATTTTGTAAAATACCTGGGCATTATATCTCTTCCATTAAACTAAATTAAAAAATGTAAAATTCTACAGAAATAGTACTATTTTCTACAATTCCCTTAAACATTGGGGAAAAATTACCTGAAAATTTATTTTGTATTGTAATATTTACCTCTAATGCATAGAAATATGCACTCTATAAATATGAAAAATAAATATTAGCAGTGAATAATTTTATGTTGGCTCTTTATTGTCAATTAAAAGTAGTATTTGTTATATCAGAAATTAATTTATATTAGGAAAACATTTAGATAAAAATATAATGCAGCAATACAAATTTTATAGGGCATTATTCATACTATTGCTAAAACTTGCAAAAATAAAAGCAGTGATTTGCTTTAGTATATGAGGCTGACGTCACTTACTCAGCCTCGTGTTCTGTGTCTTGTTCCACTATCGGTTGAGGGTTTCATCCATTCTGTCCCATAGGGACTCTACACACATCTGTGTCAGAACAGGGCTGGAAGTGGTTATATATTCTCTAGCTAGTTTCTCCAGGTGAAACAAATGACTTCATACTGTTATTAAATAAATACTTGATAATGTAGATTATGAAATACTACCACACATTAATCCAAATACCTGGTGCAGTTTAGAGTTACACACACACACACATATTTCCAACCATATCAACAAATAGGGTGTGCTACTTAATCATTAGATATATGTTAAAATCAAAATCATCTGGGTTCTAAGGAGAAAATATGCATAATTGAAAACATGAGAAAACATCAGTTTGTTGTGGGACATTAAAGGGATGGAAAGAGACATTTTGGGAAAGCAAACTAGATGCCTAATGAAAAGATGCTCGATCTCATTCTGTTAAAAAATAAAATACCTCCATATTAGCAAAAAATTTTAAACTTTGTAATATACAGTGTTGGTCAGGATATAGGTAGCAGTCATTAATATACACTTTAGTAGGACTAGTAATTGGTGCCATATCAAGATCAAACTTATTTTGACTCTTTTTTTTAAATTTTATTTTATTTTTAAACTTTACAAAATTGTATTAGTTTTGCCAAATATCAAAATGAATCCGCCACAGGTATACATGTGTTCCCCATCCTGAACCCTCCTCCCTCCTCCCTCCCCATACCATCCCTCTGGGTCGTCCCAGTGCATTTGCCCCAAGCATCCAGTATCATGCATCGAACCTGGACTGGCAACTCGTTTCATACATGATATTATACATGTTTCAATGCCCTTCTCCCAAATCTTCCCAACCTCTCCCTCTCCAACAGAGTCCATAAGACTGTTCTATACATCAGTGTCTCTTTTGCTGTCTCATACACAGGGTTATTGTTACCATCTTTCTAAATTCCATATATATGTGTTAGTATACTGTATTGGTGTTTTTCTTTTTGGCTTACTTCACTCTGTATAATAGGCTCCAGTTTCATCCACCTCATTAGAACTGATTCAAATGTATTCTTTTTAATGGCTGAGTAATACTCCATTGTGTATATGTACCACTGCTTTCTTATCCATTCATCTGCTGATGGGCATCTAGGTTGCTTCCATGTCCTGGCTATTATAAACAGTGCTGTGATGAACATTGGGGTACACGTGTCTCTTTCCCTTCTGGTTTCCTCAGTGTGTATGCCCAGCAGTGGGATTGCTGGATCATAAGGCAGTTCTATTTCCAGTTTTATAAGGAATCTCCACACTGTTCTCCATAGTGGTTGTACTAGTTTGCATTCCCACCAACAGTGTAAGAGGGTTCCCTTTTCTCCACACCCTCTCCAGCATTTATTGCTTGTAGACTTTTGGATCGCAGCCATTCTGACTGGCATGAAATGGTACCTCATAGTGGTTTTGATTTGCATTTCTCTGATAATGAGTGATGTTGAGCATCTTTTCATGTGTTTGTTAGCCATCTGTATGTCTTCTTTGGAGAAATGTCTATTTAGTTCTTTGGCCCATTTTTTGATTGGGTTATTTATTTTTCTGGAATTGAGCTGCAGGAGTTGCTTGTATATTTTTGAGATTAGTTGTTTGTCAGTTGCTTCATTTGCTATTATTTTCTCCCATTCTGAAGGCTGTCTTTTCACCTTGCTAATAGTTTCCTTTGTTGTGCAGAAGCTTTTAAGTTTAATTAGGTCCCATTTGCTTATTTATTTCCAATATTCTGGGAGGTGGGTCATAGAGGATCCTGCTGTGATGTATGTCAGAGAGTGTTTTGCCTATGTTCTCCTCTATTTTGACTCTTTAGGCCAACTTCCAATAGTGGAGATTCCTTTATCATGTATCTTTGCAAATAAATCTTTGCAAAATTATGCCTAAACATATATAGTAAGTATACTCACTCAAAATAGTTTAAAAATCGTAAAAAACGAAAATGCATGTAGTTAGATTTTTCCTTCTCTTTCATTTCCTCCTTTTTTCCCTCCTTAGTGTAAGGCTCTATTTTTCTTTCATTCATCAAATATTAAGCAGAAAGTTTACTCTGTAAAAACTCATAAGGAATTATTACTGTATGTTACATAGTGCCCTGCTTTTTTAAAATTAATTTTTTAAAAAAATTGTAAAAGATCACTTCAGCAGCAGTAGGAATAACAGATTTGAGAAGGCTGGTAATGGCAAGGGGACAGAAATAATGGATATGGGCAGAGTAGTTGTACAAAATCAAAACTTAGGATACTGTGTTGATAATAAAAAAAAAAACTACAATAGATCTGTACATGTTGTTTTGGGCAAAAGACCATTTTATATTAAGATTATAAAATCAAAGAATATACATACATGCATGTGGAAATACACAAGCATTTCTTTGCAGATAGGCTAACAAAATTTAATATTAATTACCTTTTGTGAGTGGAAGTAAAAAGTAAAGAAATTGAAGATAAGTAGACATTTTATTTATTTTAATTTCCAACAGTTTCTCTTTTGCTCACATTCTTACAATGCTTTTTGTATAACTTTTATGGTTTTGTTACAGAATTAACTGGTTTACAATTATACCATTTTTATGTTATAAATTAAAAGCAAATGTAATTACCATTTAGAAATTTTCTCCAGTTTACATTGCTCTAACAATTTGTCTCAAAGTATTTTATAATGTTTTTAAATGTTGTGGCAATATTTTATTAGGTTTCTGCTTTCTCCTTAACTTTTCTTTTCCTAATAAATAAGGAATTGACAACAGCTAAGAAAATATAACAAACTAAAAAATAAAGGAATAAGCCAAAAAGCAGGAATTTTTATTTCAGATCCTTTTAAAGTTTATTCAGTTACCAAAGTGTGTGGCATATATATCCTCAAAATGGAGCATAACATTTTTGCAAAAATTAGATTTTTACATAGTCCCTATAGTCCTACATTTCAGACATACATTTGGAGTTACTTTTGCAAGACAACACAGTAAATAGTCCTCTCTCTTACACTAGAACAGAGGGGCTTGAAACAAGATAGATTGGCTGAGAAAGACTTTCATGTTTGAAAACAGAAAAATTCCTAAAACAAAAAATAAAATCATTTATGGTATCATTTTTGACTGTTTTAAAATTAATTTTCTACAATACTTGTCCTCTTGTGATTGGCTTATTTAACTTAGTATAATGTCTTCAAGTTTGTTTCATCCATGTTATTGCACATGTCAGAATTTCCTTCCTTCTTAAGACTAAATAATATTCCATTGTATTATATGCCATTTTGTGTATGCATTCATCCATGGATAGACATTTAGGTTGCTTCCACTTTTTGGTCATTGTGAATAAGGCTGCTATGAATATATAAATATTCAAGAATTCAGGTGTACAAATACCTGAGTCTCTTCCTTCATTGCTTTCAGGTACGTATCAGCAGTAGAATTGCTAGATGATATGCCCAAAGAAAGGCAATGCCAAAAATGCTCAAACTACCGCACAATTGCACTCACCTCACATGCTAGTAAAGTAATGCTCAAAATTCTCCAAGCCAGACTTCAGCAATACTTGAACCGTGAACTTCCAGATGTTCAAGCTGGTTTTAGAAAAGGCAGAGGAACCAGAGATCAAATTGCCAACATCTGCTGGATCATGGAAAAAGCAAGAGAGTTCCAGAAAAACATCTATTTCTGCTTTATTGACTATGTCAAAGCCTTTGAATGTGTGGATCACAATAAACTGTGGAAAATTCTGAAAGAGATGGGAATACCAGACCACCTGATCTGCCTCTTGAGAAATTTGTATGCAGGTCAGGAAGCAACAGTTAGAACTGGACATGGAACAACAGACTGGTTCCAAATAGGAAAAGGAGTACATCAAGGCTGTATATTGTCACCCTGTTTATTTAATTTATATGCAGAGTACATCATGAGAAATGCTGGACTGGAAGAAACACAAGCTGGAATCAAGATTGCCAGGAGAAATATCAATAACCTCAGATATGCAGATGACACCACCCTTATGGCAGAAAGTGAAGAGGAACTAAAAAGCCTCTTGATGAAAGTGAAAGAGGAGAGTGAAAAGGTTGGCTTAAAGCTCAACATTCAGAAAACAAAGACCATGGCATCTGGTCCCATCACTTCATGGGAAATAGATGTGGAAACAGTGGAAACAGTGTCAGACTTTATTTTTCTGGGCTCCAAAATCACTGCAGATGGTGACTGCAGCCATGAAATTAAAAGACACTTACTCCTTGGAAGGAGAAAGTTATGACCAACCTAGATAGCATATTCAAAAGCAGAGACATTACTTTGCCAACAAAGGTCCGTCTAGTCAAGGCTATGGTTTTTCCAGTGGTCATGTATGGATGTGAGAGTTGGACTGTGAAGAAAGCTGAGCACCGAAGAATTGATGCTTTTGAACTGTGGTTTTGGAGAAGACTCTTGAGAGTCCCTTGGACTGCAAGGAGATCCAACCAGTCCATTCTAAAGGAGATCAGTCCTGGATGTTCTTTGGAAGGAATGATGCTAAAGCTGAAACTCCAGTACTTTGGCCACCTCATGCGAAGAGTTGACTCATTGGACAAGACTCCGATGCTGGGAGAGATTGGGGGCAGGAGGAGAAGGGGATGACAGAGGATGAGATGGCTGGATGGCATCACCGACTTGATGGACGTGAGTCTGAGTGAACTCCGGGAGTTGGTGATGGACAGGGAGGCCTGGCGTGCTGCAGTTCATGGGGTCGCAAAGAGTTGGACATGACTGAGTGACTGAACTGAACTGAACTGATGACCACTTTTTAATTTTTTGAGGAAACAGCAAAAAAAAAAAGGTAAATTTGGATTTACATATACTTTACCACAGAAACAGGAACTATTAATTTCTGATAAAGATTCTTATCTCTCTAAAAGTCACGGAAATCTGATTGTGTGTCAAAGAATCTCTGACAAGTCAACCAGTCTACCTTGGCACTTCACACAGTCTCGATTATTCTCTGTCCTGACTGTACTTTCAGTTCCATAATCTTTGCACTATTCTAGCCTTCCACATCCCAACGGAATGTGTCTTAATGCATATATAGATTTTTTGACATAGAGAGGGTTCTACCTCCTCGGTTTCAGGAAGTTTGCTACTATTTATTGTGTTTTCTTAAATTCAAAATAGCTTAGAAGTCAGGAAGCCTGGGTCCAATTTCTATCTCTGCCTTTTACTAAAACTATGAATTTTCAAAAGTTACTTATTTTTTCTTGATTCACTGCTTGCTCATTTATTCATTTTTTTAAAAAATGCGTTGAGTACCAGCAATTTTCCAGGAGCTATGCCAGGTGCTAAAAATGCAAAGAGATCATGACGTACCCCTTCTGTCAAGAAGTTTACAGTGACTGAGGCAAAAATAGCTCTCTAATACCCTTCAGAGGCATAAAGTAGGGAATTTTGAAAGAGTGATCCCTAAGAAAGGGCTTTGTATATTTTAAACATTAAATGCATGCAGTGTGATTAATATCACCCTGGTTCCCTGCCACACTTCGGGTACTCTCAAATCCACATAAATTGGAGAAAGAGGTTATAACTTACAACTATGAAGTAGAATAGCATTCCTTATCAGTACTGTAGAAACAGCACCAACAACAAAGAGTTATGACCATTTATATTTTTAATATTAAAACATCTAAACCCAATTTAAAATATTTGACTTCTCCAAACTCCTGTTTCCTTTCCATGAACCACATGCTTAAATCTACTGATGACTCTTAAGATATATGTTGACATAAAGGGAAGGACTTTCTCTCCCTTTAATTAAAAATGGAAAGAGTAATTAGAAAAGATAATAGAGAAGATGATCCCTGCCTTAGGAGGATGTTTGACATGTCAGAAGAGGTCCCAACTGTCTATGGCTATTACCTTCACTGAGCTCATACATAAAGAGCTAAATAAAAAGAGTGGCAATCAGCCAACATTTTTTATTCTTTATTAATTTCTAATAAATACATTTTCTTTTTTTTCTATGCAGTTAAATCAAAATATCAGTTGCATGGTTAATGTCCATTATCAAAAAGCAATTAACTCTCCCCATTGTCTTAGTCTTAGGTGTTCTATTAAACAATGCCAAAATAACATATCACTGGCCTCTATTAAAATGCAGTAAAACAATTAAAATATTTTATCCTCCTTACTACATTGCTAACAAATAACAGTGCCTTGCCACTGAGAAACTGAGGAGCCATGGTAAAACAATGCAACTTGAATTGATCAAATATTCAATCAGCTAGTACAATAAGGGGGTAATGGGAAAACAAAATGTTCGTTTTATTATTCAATGGAGAACTGTAGAGAGAAATTTGCTACTTGGTTTCAGTTTCAGGAATTAGATTATTTTGGAAGGATCATCAGTGTGTCTTATTAAACAATAAAATATACATTGATTACTATCAGTGTTAAAATTTATCCACGTTAATTGAAAGCATGTTTCCTGACCACTACCTCTGTACCAGAATGAGTGTCACGTAGGCTGCCATGGAAGCACAAGACTAGGCATTCAGTCCAATCTTGGAAATTCAAGGAAGGCTTTGTGGAGAAAGGAACACCCATACTGTGACAAAAAGGAGAAATTATACTATTAATAGCAAAGTCAGAAGAGTGAGAAAATGCTTCAAGTATATACATAACAGCAGATACAATGCACAAGATGGAAGCAGGAAGGGACACGTCTTAAAATCAGGGATAGAAACCTTCCAGGTCGTGCTGGTGGGAAAGAAGCCAGTGGAAGAGACATAAGAGATGCAGGTTCAATTCCTGGGTCAGGAAGATCCCCTGGAGGAGGGTGTGGCAACCCACTCCAGCATTCTTGCCTGGAGAATCTTTAGGGTCACGAAGAGTCGGACGAAACTGAAGTTACTCAGCATGCACCGTATTTGAATATTGAAGGCAAAGGGGGAATATTTGATAGATAAAACTGGGGTTAGCAGAAAACAGATAAAAAATGAACCTGCAGTCCATTTAAGGAGTTTTGATTTTTTCCTTAAGCGATGAAAATGTTCCAAAACATATAGCCAAGAGGGACATTTGACCTTGTATTATAAAAAGAGTAAGATGATGATTGTGTTTTTTCCAAGCGTTTTTGAAGTGCGTCCACTTACCTAAAATCAAAAAACCTAAATTGTGAGAACATTTCAGTGTCCTGTGGAGATGGCTGTGTCAGATGTATTGTGCTTGGAAACTGAGTGTGTCTTTCCCTCCAAAATAATAGAATTTGTATCAGAAAATTGATCCTCCTCCCACCACACAAAGAGACAGTCAGGAAGAAATTGCAGGATAGAACAACCAAAGGGAGCCAGATATGCACTTATTAAAAGAGAAGCCACAGAATGGCAAAGATGTCTTTTCAGACATACACATCTGACATGTGGTAGGTGTTTAATGAGTACTTGCTCACTGAAGAGCACGTTGGTACAGCCTGTGGAAAAGAGAAATTACAGAGGAGACAATGAATGCTGTGTCATGGGGTGAAGATACAAAGACTGGAGTAAAGGGATGGTTTGAAAAGGAGGAAAAAATAGAGAAGAGAAAGGAGTACTACAAAAAAAAAAAAGCTGGAGGGGAAGGAAATGTGTAATTGCAATTTATTCTTAGAGCAGCTAACTCTTACCAAAAGAAGAGAGCATTGAGTCAGTTTCAGAGAGCTATAAGTCAGTTGCAGCAAACACAAGAAGGCCTGAAATAAACACAGAGAGCTCACAAGAGCCCTGAAGAGAAGACACACTTACCTGAAAACTTACAGCACGGAGGCATTGGTGCTCAAGATGAAGCAAACCTAAATAATGTAAAACTATTTGGGTTTAACATAAGTGCATAGAAAGTCTGTTTTTCAATATTTCCATAAGGAAATTAAATTTATGTCAAATCCCCAACTTTGGTTAAAAGCCCCAATTTTAGAACTCTAATCAAATTTTGTCTCACATAGAAACACTTCAATCTGGATAGATTTTGTAGGTAAACTGACCTCAGATTTTATGATGAAGCACCCTAACTCTACCACCCAAAAAGCCCACAGAGACAGCTCAAATAGTTCATTTTGACCCTGAAAATAGGGCACTCCATCTCTTCCGATCTTGTGTAGATTTAGTAACTGTAGATAGGCAATAGCACTAACAGGAAGCATGGGAGAGAGAAAAAAACATTTTCTAAATAAGGGAAAGTACTGGAGAACTATAGAAACTCACCCTCCTTTTTTATGTGGAAGCTAATTTTATATCCAGAATAAGTCAACCAGAATCCAGATGACTTGTCAAATTCTTTCCCAAGAATTAACTGTTTATTTTTTTCAGGGAAATTCTGTTATTATTTTTGTTTCTATTATCATCCATTTATCCACTAAGATTCATCAAATACATACTATTAATGTATATAATAAGTTGTGATAATTTTTGTTATCTCATTTAATCTTTATACTCTTCATATTAAGTAAATATTAGTATTATCTCCATTTCAGATGAAACAAAACCTAACTCTACTTCCGTTTAACTTCAACACTCCTGTCGTTAAAGCTTCTAATGCTCTACTTTCTTTCTTCTACTTGTTGTTCAGTCACTCAGTTGTGTCCAACTCTTTGTGACCCCATGGACTGTAGCATGCTGGGCTTCCCTGTCCTTCACCATCTCCTGGAGTTTGCTCAAACTCACGTCCATTGAGTCAGTGATGTCATCCAATCATCTCATCCTCTATCATCCCCTTCTCCTTATTTGCATTTTAAAGAAATACACTTAACTTTTTTTATTGAAAGAGGAATTGGATTGGATTTCATTGTTATAATCATAGAGGAGGAGAGGCAAGGTTGGAGTGGGGGCTGGTGGTAAAGAAACCACCTGCCAATGCAGGACACATCAGAGACCTGGGTTCAATCCCTCAGTTGGGAAGATCCCTGAAGGAGGGCACGACAACCCACTACAGTATTCTTGCCTGGAGAATCCCATGGACAGAGGAGCCTGGCAGGTTGCAAAGAGTTGGACACCATGGAAGCTTCCTAGCACTCAGGCACACACACATTGAGCATCAGCTTTGCATCAGACATCATTTGGATGCTTTCCTACTGTGTCTCACTTGTCAACAACAATCCAAAGAAATTTTGGGAACTTACGACATTGCACAAATAAGGAAACCGATTTTAAGAGTGTCATCTTTTAAAGATGCTTCAGTGACTAACAAGGAAGCTAAAATTTGAGGGAATATTTTACTTCAGATTCCATTGGTAGAACTATTGGTTTATCTATTTCCTCCCAAATAAGTCTTATCACATAAATTTTTCTAGAGCATTACAATAAAATTGCACTTCTTTATATCCCAACTCCATATCTATTGATTAGTTTTGTCTGTTTTAAATATTTTTCTCTATCAAGATTAGTAGATTTCATCCACACTCTGAGGCCATCTCATTCTCCATAGTTACCAGATGTATTTATTTATTTCACATCCCATCTTGTCTCATAAAAAAAGTGACCAGAAAAAGAAGCTTCTATATCTTTTTAAACAAAGAAACAGTAAGTTTGTGAAGAACGTACAAGATAAAGGGGTTTAGGCTAGGGGTAGTAAGTGTTGGTCACTCAGTCGTGTCTGACTCTTTGCGACCCCACCCCATGGACTGTAGCCTGCCAGGTTCCTCTTTCCATGGGATTCTCCAGGCAAGAATACTGGAGTGGGTTGCCATTCCCTTCTCCACTGGATCTTCCCAACCCAGGACTGAGCCCTGGTCTCCTGCATTGCAGGCAGATTCTTTACCATATGAGGCACCAGGGAAGCCCAGAGGTAGTGAAGGATGAGATAATAACTAGTAGATAAGGTTGACTTGTTTCTTTGTACTAATTTCTGATGAACGTCTTCCATCCTCCTGGTACAGGGAGGGTACCTCTCACATGACCTGTTTTGGGAAGAAGAGCAAGTGTGTAGGGGGATGTGGAAGGAGGGGATCATAGTGATCTTCCTGCTTCTGCCATCTTCTCAAACTCCTTCAGCATGAGCTATTTTCTATCCCAGGGTGTCACATTTTGGGAAGTTGTATCCGGAACCCCACCCCCAGCTTACCCCGCCTCACCTGTTCCTTCTCCCAGAAACCACAGCAAAGGGGCCTGCACAGTTCTGCTTCCTCTGTCTGGTGGCCCCACCCAGGCTGTCTTCTCAGTGGCCCTGTGTGAACTGCGAGTGCAACAGATTTGCAAACTCTTTCTGGTTTCTCTCTTTTGACCTGCATCCATCCTCACCAAGCCTCACACAAGGGAATAAGGTTATATGGTTAAAATGTTGTTGTTGTTGTTGTTGTTGTTGTTGTTGTTCAGTCACTAAGTCATGTCTGACTCTGCCATCCCATTGACTGCAGCACGCCCGGCTTCCCTGTCCATCACCAACTCCCGGAGTTCACTCAAACTCATGTCCATTGAGTCAGTGATGCGATCCAACCACCTCATCCTCTGCCATCCCCTTCTTCTCCTGCCCTCAAACTGTCCCAGCATCAGGGTCTGGACTCTACTCATTAGAGGCAGGAGTGACCCTCCCCAATCCCCGTCATGACAATTAAATATGACTCAAGGCTAAGGGATTAAAATCACCCTCAGTGGAGAACCACTGGTTTCAAATATTCACTGTTGACCTCTGACCCTCAGCAGTGCTTTCCTGACATCTCTATTCCAGCCCTGCTAACAGTAGCATAAGCACTTAATCTTAAATTAAGCTCTTTATTTCCGGTTTACATTAGCTTCTATATTCTAACCAAATCTTACTGAAGGGGAGGACATAACTGATTAATTCTTTTCTGCATGTGAGTAGTCCAAAATATTTTAAGTTTAGCTATATAAAATATTTAAGTAGAAGTTAAACATTCTCATGGTTTATGTTTCTTTCCCACAGATAATTTTTCAATATAAAAGAATCCTTATTTTCTAAAAGAATGCTATTTTAATTTTTGGAAAAATATCCATCTCCTACAATCGACTTTTTTTTTTTTTAATGTGACCGATTTGGCAAGGTTATATCTTGGGAGATAGCTGCTGGCTTATATTTTTAGACCGTGTTTATGCAAAAGTTAGATTATAATATACTAAAATGTTCAGTATAAAAAGGGCAACCAAAAATAAAAGTATTTGATGTGGTTGTGGTGCAGATTAGTTTGTACCATGCATGCCTATGTAAGACACATGAGAGAGAAAGTGGTATTTTCCCTTAATTGTCAATGGCCTAACTGGACTAGAGCCAAGAAGAAATAAACGGAAAAATTGAAGGCTTTGATGCTTCCTAAAAAGGGTTAGATCTAGTTGACGTTAGATTGTATTAACAAAGCAAACAAACAAACAAATGAAAAGAGCCCCTTTTTGGCTATTACAATGTCACTTTCAATGCATTTTGATTAATCTTCTCACAAATAACAGTTTTAAAAATTGTGAAACTGCACGGGCTTTTGAAATTCTCCAATGAAGGGTATTATAGAGGCGCCAGGTAACTAGAGATACAATATAAATCTTGACTGAATGTTTCAAAGTATAGAATTTCATGCCTTTCTTCTCCCATCTGTGCTCTAATCCTGCCTCTGAGAAACAAAGCATCGGGGGCACTTCACAGTGTGGTGCAGAAAATATAAATAAAGCTTAAAAAAAAATCTCTTCTTCAGTAAGTTAGCATCCACTGAAGTCATGCCAACCTGTGAATTACAGTTTGCAGAAGCTTTAGAAATAAAGATAAAATTGCAGCATATCATATCCCATGTGAAATGAAGAAATGTTTTTTCTTGTATATGCCATATAACAAAACAATACTCTGACCTAAATTGATTCACTTTCTAAAACACTGTGTTTCTTGGCTTCTGAAACCGTTCAACCATATTCTGCAGTCTGCTACACACATTTTGTAACACTCAAGCCACCGACTGAAGGTGGCAAATACAGTTCTGGCTGTGGTTACCGCCTGACCCAGGAGCATATGCATTTTAAGCTTAAGAAGGAGAAACAATTGCAGCATGTTGAAATTTATATATTTATTTTGTCCTTGGAATCGGTTAATATACTAGTTGCTAAATGTTGTAGGTCTTATAGACTTTGAACTTGTATAAGGATAGAAAAACACCACAGCATGAAATTTATACTAAAGATATCATAAACAGTTTCTTGACCTTTAATAAATCCTCACCATAAAAAGCTTACACTTCAGTGTAGGGTATGAAGAGTTGGCATGATAATATTTTGACATATCAGCCATGGCATTTTTTCCCCCTTCATATAGATCTCTGGCTTCATAAAATCCAGATTTCATTCATTCCATGAATGATGTTATGACAGAATCCAAGAAAATTACTTTAATGTCAAATACCTACTCCTTGAGAGGGATTAGCATATAAAGAGCATGAAAGGAATAAGGGAAGAAATTCTCTTTTCTCCCAGCCTAGCTCAAGTTTTCTAGGAGGGAATCTAAGAGGAAGGAAACCTTATGAATTCCCAAGGAGGGCATCACCATTGTCTGCCCTGGAGCTGAGCCATCTATCTCTCATGTCAGGGTTCACTCAGATTTCTGGGAGGAAAAGTGAGAAAAAGAAACCCTGTTACCCTGATTTAAATAAGACCCAGTGAGGAGCAACAGTCAGATTATCCTCCCATACTGTAGTAGATGGTAAAGTATTAATATAAATGTTCCACCTGGAACAGTCTCTTAAATTTTCCCTCACCCGCAACCCCTCCCCCCACACACACACCCAGGACATAGAAAGAACCACTAAAAAGTATATTGTGTTAAAGTCTAAATAAATCCAAGTGGACATAAATGGAAACAATACAATTCATTGATTAACCTAAGAGAAAAGAGAAAGAGGTAAAAGAAGCAAAGAACAGACAGAGCAAATAGAAAATGGCTAGCAAGTTAGTAGATTTTAATCCAACTATATCCATAAATTACACTAATTGTGAATGGTCTAATGACAGCAATTAAATAAGTGAAAGTGAAAGAGGAGAGTGAAAAAGTTGGCTTGAAATGCAACATTCAGAAAAGTAAGATCATGGCATCTGGTCCCATCACTTTATGACAAATAGATAGGGAAACAATAGAAATTAATTTTAATCAATTTTCTCGGGCTCCAAAAGCACTTCAGATGGTGACTGCAGCCTTGAAATTAAAAGACACTTGCTCCTTCAAAGAAAAGCTACGGCTAACCTGGACAGCATATTAAAAAGCAGAGACGTTACTCTGCCAACAAAGGTCCATCTAGTCAAAGCTAGGGTTTTCCAGTAGTAATGTACGGATGTGAGATTTGGACTATAAAGAAAGCTGAGCACTGAAGAATTGATGCTTTTGATCTGTTGTGTTGGAGAAGACTCTTGAGAGTCCTTTGCAAGAGAGATCCAAACAGTCAATCCTAAAGGACATCAGTCCTAAATATTCATCGGAAGGACTGATGCTGAAGCTGAAACTCCAATACTTTGGCCACTAATGCAAAGAACTGACTCATTGGAAAAGACCCTCATGCTGGAAAAGATTGAAGGCAGGAAGAGAAGGGGAGGATAGAAGATGAGATGGTTGGATGTCATCACCGACTCGATGGACATGAGTGTGAGTAAACTCCAGGAGTAGGTGATAAACAGGGAAGCCTGGCGTGCTATACTCCATGGGGTTGCAAAGAGTCAGGCACAACTGAACAAATATACTGAATTTATAATATCCATAAATTACACTAACTGTGAATAGTCTAATGACATCAATTATAATAGAAGAAACAAATTTTTAAATAGAATTTAAAAATTAAGACCCAAATATAGGTTTTCTACAGAAAACCCAATTTAAATATAAAATATAAAGATGTTAAAATTTAAAAATTTAAATACTAAAAGAAGGCAGAGTAGTAATATAAATATTAAAATAGACTTTAGAACAAAGCATGTTACTATCTATAAAGAAGTATATTCCATAATGGAAAGCTGGTCAATTAACCAAGAAAAGTATATCCATCCTAAATGTACACGCATCCAACAACAAAATTTTAAAAAACAAAAAGATTTAACTGAAAGAATTGAGAAAAGAAATGTACAACTAACAGTTGTAGTTGGAGATTTCTACCTTTCTCTCTCTGATCAGTTAAATTGCTAAATAGAAATTCTGCAGGGATGTAGGGCACCTGAACACCACTCAACCAAACTGAACTAATTGACAATTATAACACTATACTCAGTATCATCAGAGTGAATGTTCATTTAAACTGCAAATGTAAATTAACATGCACAAAGAGATATTATGATCTGGACCCAAAAAAATTCATATAATTCACTATTTAGCAGACTAATTAAGAGGAAAAAGATATGAAATTCTCAATTCAGAAATTATCTTTTACAAAATTCAGCGTCCATTCATTCTCAGGACTCAGGAAATATGTTTTTATATATATATCAACCAGTCTATTCTGAAGGAGATCAGCCCTGGGATTTCTTGGGAAGGAATGATGCTAAAGCTGAAACTCCAGTACTTTGGCCACCTCATGCAAAGAGTTGACTCATTGGAAAAGACTCTGATGCTGGGAGAGATTGGGGGCAAGAGGAGAAGGGGACGACAGAGGATGAGATGGCTGGATGGCATCACTGACTCGATGGACATGAGTCTGAGTGAACTCCGGGAGTTGGTGATGGACAGGGAGGCCTGGCGTGCTGCAATTCATGGGGTCGCAAAGAGTCGGACACGACTGAGCGACTGATCTGATCTGATATATATATGTATATCTATATATGCATATATAATAGAATTATCAAAACTTAATAAGGAAATAATATAATAGATAAATGGGCAAGAGATTTGGGTGCTTTCCCAAAGAAGATATAGGAATAAAAAATAAGTAAACTATAGTTATTGGTTTAGTTGCTAAGTGGTGTCTGACTCTTGCGACCCCATTGCTGTAACCTGGCAAGCTCCTTTGTCCGTGGGATTTCCCAGGCAAGAATACTGGAGTGGCTTGCCATTTCCTTCTCCAGGGGATCTTCCCAACTCAGGAATCGAACCCAGGTCTTCTGCATGGCAGGCTGATTCTTCACCAACTGAGCTAAATAATTAGGACAACACAAAGATTAAAAATCACAAAGAGATATTACTATACACTTATAACAATGGTTAACATAAAAAAATGTGGTGTGTAATACCAAGTGCTCATCAAGGTGCAAAGAACTCTGTCACATAATGCTGATAGATTAACGAATTGGCACAGTTACTGTAGAGAACAATTTGCAATTTCTTATATATTAAACACATGAGCCACATAACCCAGGAATTGCATCCCTAGATGTTCACCATGTAAATTGAAATCCTATGTCCACATCAAAAACTGTACATAAATGTATGTAGCAGTTTTATTCATAATATCCTAAAATGTAAAACAACCCAAATGTGTCTCAGCAGGAAAATAAATAAACCATGGAATGTCTGTATAATGAATACTACTCAATAATAATAATAGTAATAAACTACTAATGTGGTCAGCAATGTAGATGAATAATCAGTGTGTTTTGCTAAGTGAAAAGCATTGTGTTAGTTGCTCAGTGGTGTCCAACTTTTTGTGACCCATGAACTGTAGGCTGCCAGGTTCCTCTGTCCATGAAATTCTCCAGGCAAGAATACTAGAGTGGGTTGCCATTTCCTTCTCCAGGAGACCTTCCCATCCCAGGAATTGAAGCCAGGTGTCCCTCACTGAAGGTGAATTCTTTACCATGTGAGCCACCAGGGAAGTCCAAGAATACTGGAGTGGATTACCTATACCTTCTCCAGGGGATCTTCCCAACTTGGGAATTCAACGTGGACAGGTAGATTCTTTACCATCGGAGCCACCTGGGAAGCTAAGTGAAAAGGTCAGACACAAAATGTTATATATATACTTCTAAGATTTTACCCTAGAAGACATTCTGGAAAAGATTCAGTTATAAAAGCAGTTCTCCTAATTTGTTGCTAGGGACTCTGTATGTGTGTGTGTGTGTGTGTGTGTGCTGTTTAGTGGGGTTGGGGTGGTGTGGGTGACCACACAGAAGAATAAAAGAATTGAGGAATGGGGTTCAGTTAAGTTCAGTTCAGTTCAGTCGCTCAGTCGTGTCCAACTCTTTGCGACCCTGTGAATTGCAGCATGCCAGGCCTCCCTGTCCATCACCAACTCCTGGAGTTCACCCAAACTCCTGTCCATCGAGTCAGTGATGCCATCCAGCCATCTCATCCTCTGTCGTCCCCTTCTCCTCCCGCCCCCAATCCCTCCCAGCATCAGAGTCTTTTCCATTGAGTCAACCCTTCGCATGAGGTGGCCAAAGTACTGGAGTTTCAGCTTTAGCATCATTCCTTCCAAAGAACACCCAGGGCTGATCTTTAGAATGGACTGATTGGATCTCCTTGCAGTCCAAGGGACTCTCAAGAGTCTTCTCCAACACCACAGTTCAAAAGCATCAATTCTTCGGCGCTCAGATTTCTTCACAGTCCAACTCTCACATCCATACATGACTACTGGAAAAACCATAGCCTTGACTAAAGTAATGTCTCTGCTTTTGAATATGCTATCTAGGTTGGTCATAACTTTTCTTCCAAGGAGTAAGCGTCTTTTAATTTAATGGATGCAATCACCATCTGCAGTGATTTTGAAGCCAAGAAAAATAAAGTCTGACACTGTTTCATTGTTTCCCCATCTATTTCCCATGAAGTGATGGGACCAGATGCCATGATCTTCGTTTTCTGAATGTTGAGCTTTAAGCCAACTTTTTCACTCTCCTCTCTCACTTTCATCAAGAGGCTTTTGAGTTCCTCTTCACTTTCTGTCGTAAGGGTGGTGTCATCTGCATATCTGAGGTTACTGATATTTCTCCCAGCAATCTTGATTCCAGCTTGTGCTTCATCCAGCCCAGAATTTCTCATGATGTACTCTGCTTAGAAGTGAAATAAGCAGAGTGACAAGATACAGCCTTGACGTACTCCTTTTCCTATTTGGAACCAATCTGTTGTTCTAATGTTGCTTCCTGACCTGCATATATGTTTCTCAAGAGGCAGGTCAGGTGGCCTGGTATTCCCATCTCTTTCAGAATGGCGAATGTGGTGGAACTCCTTAAACCATTGTGACTGTGGTGATGGTGGTTACTCAAATGTATGCATTTGCCAAAATTCACAAAAATGTACACTAAAAACAAAACTTAAGTTTTCTGTAAATTATATAATAATTTTTTAATTAAAAATAAACTATTGAAACATATAGAATGGACATCCAAATTAGTCCTGTTTGAAAAGAACTATCCGAGTGAATAGTTAATGTATTAACTTGACTTTTCTACTAAATGCTAAGTTACCAGAAAGTAAAGGTTTTGTTTCATCTGTCTCTGTACCCCAGCACCCAGTATTATGTCTGGCAAAAACAAAGTTCTCAGTAAAAGCTTGTCTTGTATAAAAGTCCAGTGGCTCAGTTAAGGGTTTTAAAGCTCAGGCAACAGATCTGATTGACTAATTCTATATAATCAATATCAGAAAAAAAAATTAATCTTGATACAAAATGAAGAGATGTACCACACATGGGTAAATTTAGAGTCCCAAATGGCCCTTGATGAAAGTTTTATTACAGGCACAGAGTATTTATTTTAAGAAAATTCTGGATCTGTCATATAAGATTGATGTGATTAACAGTAAGAAGTTACATGGCTACAACTCAAGTTGGGACCTGGGAGAAGTGAAATAGTGTATCTTAACATAAATTATATAGATCCTCTGCATGCGTGCCTTAGTCACTCAGTGGTGTCCGTCTCCTTGCAACCCCATGGACTTTAGCCCACCAGGCTCCTCTGTCCATGGGATTTCTCAGGCAAGAATACTAGAGCGGGTAGCCATTCCCTTCTCCAGAGGATGTTCCTGACCCAGGGATCGAACCCAAGTTTCCTGCATTACAGGCAAATTCTTTACTGTCTGAGCCACCAGGGAAGCCCCTATCAAGATCCTAAAAGGTCTAAATGAGTTTTGTACAAGCACTCAGACACAGAAAGAAGAAGTTGTTGTCCTGGGAAGGTGATAAGCAAGAGTCTGAAAAGTTCATGCATACTTGAAACGATGAAAACATTTTTATTTGAACCAACTTAAGCACCATGGGGCCCTGGGAGAGTCTCACCACGCAGCTGTCCTCTCCCTTCACAGCGTGTTTGATGCACAAAGTTGTGTGGGAAGCCCAGAGCTTTCCGATGCCCATTCAGGACCACGTGCACTTTTCCAGGCTCATTTGCTAACAGAAATAAAAGTACTGTGAGTCAATGAGATCGACAAGAAGCACTTTAGTGAGTGTCTTTCTATGGGACCACAGATCAGAGGGAAAGAAATGATCCTGCTTGCTTTAGACATTCAATAAATTATTTGGTGAAAGAATAAATGGGTGAATGAACGAATCAATGAGAGAAGGCATAAATGAACAGGGCTATAATTTGTGTTATTTGGTCCTGAAAATAACAGAAGATAGGAGATTAACAGTAATGATGATGAACTTGTATGAAACAGTCTTTTAGAATTCAAACCTGCTTTTCACTAATCCCCCTCATTTACACTCAGATTTGCTGGTGGCATGGTCCATTAGCCTCCTCTGTTTTTAGTTTCCAAATTCTAGATAGAGTTATCCCTTAGGAATGCTCTTCTGATTCTCTCTCATTCTCTGCATTTCTCTTTGTCTTTCTCTCCTGTAAATATATTCTCTGCACATGGCTTTTCAGAAAGAAATCTCAAGCCCTTATGGACCCATAAACTTTTTTTGTGTTCTATTCTTACCATACAAGAAAAGCAATAAAACCCACTTGTTTTCTTGATATTTAATTAGCAATTATATCCACTGTCTATGTCACAGCCTTGTTATTCTTACAGTTTCAAAATAAAATATAAAGAAAAAAATCTTATTTTTACAAATTTACCAATTTAGACTCCTTTTTTATTATCAAGACAATTAATGATAACAGAATAGATGTATTTGGAACTATCGCCCAAAGAGAATTCCATTTACCACATTATGAGCCAAAGGTCAGCCCGTGTTACCTTGGCATTAAAACACAAATCATGAACTGAAATAAATTCAATGCATACCTGAACAAGCAGTAGAAATACATGGTAAGCTACATAAACTGGCTTTGATAACATTTAAACTGCAGCAAGTTAGAACTTCCAAGAATAGTGTTTTGTGTTATTCACTGTTGAAAACCAAGGGAGTAGGAATATGGTCATCAGGGAAGTGATTTAGAAAGCATTTAGTTCTACTTTAATTTTCTGGTTTTCTAGTTGTACTAATTTAAAAAGGAAGAACCATCAGATTCCTCTAGTACAACTGAAGAAATATGGTACTATTTCATTCAATTAATGATTCACCAGGGTGACTCACAACTTTCTCTCATCAATTTCCTTCCACTGGAAAGTAGATAATAAGCGTTGTAATGTACTGACCATGCAGAATTATCAAGAAGATTTAATGAAAAAATGAGAAACACTTCAAATTCACTAATATGTGCTACAGGTGAAGGAAATATTGTGCACACCATTTAGAAGATTTTAATCTCCAGATATTTTAAGTTCTGGTTAAATGTTAGGTAGTTGAATCAGTTGACATTTGTAACTGATGACTTGTATTATATGTAGATATTGATATCCTTAATTTTAACCTTGATGCATTATTTTTCCTCTTCGAATTCTCACAACAACCTAAAGAACTAAGTTATTAGGTTAAAAAGAAAAAGTGAGACTCAGAGACAATGGTTTTTCAGGTCACACAATTGACAACTGGCAATTACAACTATTTCTTCCAATTGTATCGATCTTAAAAAGTAGTAAGTGAACAGAATTATCAGTAGAATCTGAGGAACTATCTTAACTTTAACATTGTCTTGCTTTTTATATGGTATTTTTGTTCCTAAGAAGTGGCATGGTGATTGGTGTTCATAGTGGAGTGGAGCGATGATTCAATACACGAGTATGGGCATGAAAGATTACCCTTAGATCTGATTCTTTTTTGTTTGTTTCTTTGTTTGTTTTCTTCTGGTTATAGCATGATTCCACTTTTACAGTATTGATTAAAGAAGAATGCTGGAAGATTTTTTTGTTTGTGGGTTTGGGTAGTACAAGAAATCATTTTCTTTCCTCTAGTATTTGTCCCCACTGAACCTTTGACCTGTTTTCCTGAAAACCTAGGAATTTTCTTCCAATACAACTCTTCGAACAGTGGAGAACTAAGCCCATAATTTCTTTAAAAATGTCACCTACAAGTCAGAAAAGAATTTTAGTTAATAGAGTGTTGTGTCTGACTCTGCAACCCCACGGACTGCAGCACCCCAGGCTTCCCTGTTCTTCACTGTCTCCTGGAGTTTGCTCAAATTCATGTCCATTGAGTCAGTGATGTCATCCAACCATCTCATCTTCTGTGCCTCCTTCTTCTCCTGCCCTCAGTCTTTCCCAGGATCAGGGTCTTTTCCAATGAATCGGCTCTTCACATCAGGTGGCCAAAGTATTGGAGCTTCAGCTTCAGTTTGCAAAACTGAGGTAGTCCAATTCCCAAAGAGAGGAAGTATTTCTGAATCTGAGTCTCTTGTGACTTCCCCAAAGTGATACACATGCCTCCTGCTACATATTAAACTAAAATGATAAAAACAGTGTCCAGGATTTTTAATGTGTACATCCGACAAAAGCTAATACTACCTTGTTTTGCTAAATATGGACAGCACAACGATTTAAAAGGCTTAAAGAGAACTTCGTGACCCCATTATCAAGCTCTCTGCCAGTGAAAGATCCTTATTGTGTCCATTACGCTTCGGATAGTGTTCTGCCACTTCCTCTATCCTTTTATTACCTCACATTTTCAACATTGGCTATTGGAATAATTGCTTGCTTTTAACACTGCAAAGTTAGGATTTTTTTTCACCTTGTCTTTTCACAGTGGTTCACCTCCAGAAAGATTAGGCATATTCTAGCATTAGAGCTTGTATTAAAAAGGGGTCCTTTAAAAATATATTGTCAAAGGGCACAGGGTCAACTGAAAGAGCTCCCAGTGGCCAAAGCTGCAACAATTAGAGCAATAAAGTATTATTGTATTATAATGAGAAATATAAATATTTATAAGTTCATACTGATGAATAAATTAATACATGAGGGAGACATGTCAAATCTCCTGTGCAGAAGAAAGCCAAATAAATTATATAGATACTTCTTCACTGTAGAGAAGGTAGAGCCTTACTCTACACTCCCTAAATATGGGCTTGTATCCAAGGAAAGTCACAGCCTGTCACATTCTAAGGAGAACCTATCACAGCCAAAGCACAATCCTAAAGAGACATGATAACTAAACATAAGGTGGAATCTTAGATAGGATCCTGAATAGAAAACTATGTTAAGTAAAAACTAAGGGACTCTGAATAGACTCTAGACTTTAGTTAATAATAATATTTGGATATTGATTCAATAATTGTTACAAAGGGGCCTTGTTGCTGTTGTTCAGTTACCCAGTTATGTCTGATTCTTTGTGACCCCGTGGACTGCAGCACACCAAGCCTCCCTGTTCCTCACCATTTCCCAAAGTTTGCCCAAGTTCAAGTCCGTTGCGTCAGTGGTGCCATCCTGCCATCTCATCCTCTGATGTTTTCTTCTCCTTCTGCGCTCAATCTTTTCTGGCATCAAGGTCTTTTCCAGTGAGTTGGCTGTTCATATCAGGTGACTGGAGCTTCAGCATCAGTCTTTCCAATGAGTATTCAGGATTGATTTTCTTTAAGATTGACTGGTTTGATCTCATCACTGTCCAAAGGATCTCAGGAGTCTTCTCCAGTTCCACAGTTTGAAGGCATCAGTTCTTTGATGCTCTGCTTTTTTTACGGTCCAGCTCTCACAGCCATATGTGACTACTGGGAAGACCACAACCTTGACTATATGGACCTTTGTTGGTAGAGTGATGTCTCTGCTTTTCAACACACTGTCTAGGTTTGTCATAGCTTTCCTGCCAAGAAGCAATCCTTTTCTGACTTCATGTCTACAATCACCACCCACAATGATTTTAGAGCCCAAGAAGAGGAAATCTGTCATAGCTTCCTCCTTTCCCCCTTCTATTTGCAATGAAGTAATGGCGCCAGATGCCATGATCTTAGTTTTTTAATATTTAGTTTTAAACCAGCCTTTTAACTCTCCTCCTTCACCCTCATCAAGAGGTTCTTTAGTTCCTCTTTGCTTTCTGCCATTAGAGTGGTGTGATCTGCATATCTGAGGTTGTGGATGTTTCTCCTGCTTATCTTGATTCCAGCTTGTAACTCATCCAGCCTGGCATTTCTCATGATGTGTTCAGCATATAAGTTAAACAAACAGGATGACAACAGACAGGACTGTCATACTTATTTCTCAATCCTGAACCAATCAGTTGTTCCATGTGTGTGTTAGTTGCTCAGTCACGTGTGACTCTTTGCTGCTGCATGGACTGTAGCCTACCAGGTTTGTCTGTCCATGGGATTCTCTGGGCAAGAATATTGGATCAGGTTGCCATTTCCACATAGGATTCTTCCTGTTGCTTCTTGACCTGCATACAGGTTTCTCAGGAGACAGGTAATATGCTGTGGTATTCCTATCTCTTTAAGAATTTTCTGCAGTTTATGTGATGCACACAGTCAAAGGCGTTAGCATAGTCAATGAAACAGAGGTAGATGCTTGTCTGGAATTCCCTTGCTTTCTCTGTGATCCAGCAAATGTTGGCAATTTGATCTTTGGTTCCTCTGCCATTTGTAAACCCAGCTTGGACAATTTGGAAGTTCTTGGTTCATGTAATGCTGAAGCCTAGCATGTAAGATTTTAAGCATGACCTTACTAGCATGGGAGATGAGTGCAATTGTCTGATGGTTTGAATGTTCTTTAGTACTGCCTTCTTGGGAACTGGTACCATGGTTCATTCACTGAGATCTTTTCTGTACAGTTCTTCCATGTATTCCTTCCATCTCCTTGATATCTTCAGCTTCTACTCAGCCTCTACCATTTCTGTCCTTTATTGTGCCCATCTTTGTGCAAAATGTTCCCTTGATATTTCCAATGTTCCTGAAGAGATCTCTAGTCTTTCCCCTTCTGTGGTTTATCTCTATTTTTAGGCATTGTTCATTGAAGAAGGCCTTCTTGTCTCTCCTTACTCTTCTTTGGAACTCTGTATGTAACTGGGTATAACTTTCCCTTTCTCTCTGGCTTTTCACTTCTCTTCTTTCTTCAGCTATTTGTAACCACTCCTCAGATAGCCACGTTGGCTTCTTGCTTTTCTTTTTATTTGGGATGGTTTTGTTCACTGCTTCCTGTGCAATATTATGTACCTCTATCCATAGGTCTTCGGACACACTGTTTACTACACACTGTTTACTAGATCTAATCCTCTGACTCTATTTGTCACCTTCACTGCATATTCATAAGGGATTTGATTTAAGTCATACCTGACTTGCCTGGTGGTTTTCTCTGATTTCTTTAATTTAAGCCTGAATTTTGCTATGAGAAGCTGATAATCTGAGCCATAGTCAGCTCCAGGTCTTGTTTTTTCTGACTGTATATAGCTTCTCCATCTTCAGCTACAAAGAATGTAATCAATTTGATTTTGGTTTTGACCATTTGTGATCTCCATGTAAAGTGTGTTAGCTATGACCAGTGCATTCTCTTGTCAGAATTCAGTTAACCTTTGCCCTGCTTCTTGCATAAAGGAAAGGAAAGTGAAGTCGCTCAGTCATGTCCGACTCTTTGCGACCCCATGGACTGTAGCCTACCAGGCTCCTCTGTCCATGGAATTTTCCAGGCAATAGTACTGGAGTGGATTGTCATTTCCTTCTCCAGCAGATCTTGCCGACCCAGGGATGGAACCCAGGTCTCCCACTACCGTCTGAGCCACCAGAGAAGTCCTTACATTTCACCAAATGTCTGACCCTTCTCTTTACTGTCTGAACTCCTCTTTGTGACTTCACTTTCTAAGCTTTTTCCTGTGGTCCATCTCCTCACTTATGTTTGCAAACACATGGAGTTTCCTTTCCCTTTTGTCTTTCTTCCGCACTTCCCGTGCACACAACTTCAGCTTCAATCAATTCTAATATCTTGCAGAACTCTTGAAATTGAGTACCACAGAACATAAATTGGTCTGGAGGCAGTTTATTATGATAGAACTATGATATTGTTTCTTGATCATAGCAAAGATGGAGCAAACTCTGAACTAAATTAATGATACTCAGGTTTTACAGAGACAAAACACACACTTAGATTTCATTATATCACCTCATATGATTTAAGCTGAATATTCACACATATATGCAAACCAAATTTTATTATTGTTCTTATTTATTTATTTTTTTAGAAAAGAGGAATGTTGTCTCATTGATCGACTTGAAGTTGTTTGAAGGTGTTGAAGTTGTTTGAAGGTGTGTAGCTGGACTTGGATGGACCGATTTTGTAACCAACAGAATGTATACTGCTTAGCCAGGTGAGTACTTCTAAAGCAAGTGTCCCGAGCTAGTAAAAAAAAAAAAAAAAAAGCTACTTTTCCTTGTTAAAAAAAAAAAAAGCATAATGACTTTTTAAATATGGTGGGGGGAGGTAGAAGGAATGTCTCAATATCAAATCTTTTCACTTATTTTCATATTTAGCACTATATGACCCAGCACATTTATTTTTACACCAAAGCTGCTGAGAGATTCAGAGAAGGCAATGGCACCCCACTCCAGTACTGTTGCCTGGAAAATCCCATGGATGGAGGAGCCTGGTAGGCTGCAGTCCATGGGGTCGCTAAGAGTCGGACACGACTGAGCGACTTCACTTTCACTTTTCACTTTCATGTATTGGAGAAGGAAATGGCAACCCACTCCAGTGTTCTTGCCTGGAGAATCACAGGGACGGGGGAGCCTGGTGGGCTGCTGTCTGTGGGGTTGCACAGAGTCAGACACGACTGAAGAGATTTAGCAGCAGCAGCGGCAGCTGAGAGATGAAAGAATGAAACCATGTACAGCATGATATCTAGAGTTAACAATACTGTATTATACACGTGAAAGTTGTTACAAGGGTAGATCTTAAAACTGAGAAAAAAATTATAACTATGTGAGGTGACTGATATTGGAAAAGCCTACTGTAATTGTTTTTAACATATACATTGATTAAATCATTATATTATACACCTAAAACTAATACAGTGTTATGTCAATTATATCTCGATAAAACTGAAAAAGAATCCTAAAAGCACTGATGATTTTACCTGTGCTTACCCATAAAATAATAATTCACTGCTTCAGAAGAAAAGCAACTCTTCAGTCTTCTTCCTTTTATTCAATTCTACATTGTTTCAAAGTTTAAAATTGAAATTATTATCTATAAATATTATTTATCACCTTTTATTAGATTATCACACTTTTATGTATACTGATGATGTAGTGCTGAAAACTGGAGGTATAGGAAATCCTGAAAGCAAATAAGAACTAAAAGCATCCTCAAATGTAAATGTTTCTTAGCATATTTCCTAGAGTCTGAGACATATTTTTATAATTTCAACTTTAAGGAATCAATGTCGTGCAATTCACATGTATATATTTGATATAATAATGTTTCAATTTTTCCAACAAATCTGCTTTCAAATTGATGGTGAATCCTAAACTAAATTAGTGGCCTACTACCTCAGACAGTAAAGAAAGCACCTGCAATGTGGGAGGCCTGAGTTTGATTCTTGGGTTGGGACGATTCCCCTGGAGGAGGTCATGGCAACCCACTCCAGTATTGTTGCCTGGAGAATTCCATGGACAGGCTGGCAGGCTACAGTCCACGGGGTCACAAAGAGTCAGACAGGAGTGAGCACATATACATGCTAATGATATAGAAAATTTTATATATGAGAACTAAAGCTTAAAGTCTGGGAGGTCACAGTTCAGTTCAGTTCAGTTCAGTCGCTCAGTCGTGTCCGACTTTTTGTGACCCCATGAATCGCAGCACGCCAGGCCTCCCTGTCCATCACCAACTCCTGGAGTTCACTCAGACTCACGCCCATCGAGTCAGTGATGCCATCCAGCCATCTCATCCTCTGTCGTCCCCTTCTCCTCCTGCCCCCAATCCCTCCCAGCATCGGAGTCTTTTCCAATGAGTCAACTCTTCGCATGAGGTGGCCAAAGTACTGGAGTTTCAGCTTTAGCATCATTCCTTCTAAAGAAATCCCAGGGCTGATCTCCTTCAGAATGGACTGGTTGGATCTCCTTGCAGTCCAAGGGACTCTCAAGAGTCTTCTCCAACACCACAGTTCAAAAGCATCAATTCTTCGGCGCTCAGCCTTCTTCACAGTCCAACTTTCACATCCATCCATGATCACTGGAAAAACCATAGCCTTGACTAGACGAAACTTTGTTGGCAAAGTAATGTCTCTGCTTTTGAATATGCTATCTAGGTTGGTTATAACTTTCCTTCCAAGGAGTAAGCGTCTTTTAATTTCATGGCTGAAGTCACCATCTGCAGTGATTTTGGAGCCCAAAAAAATAAAGTCTGACACTGTTTCCACTGTTTCCCCATCTATCTGCCATGAAGTGATGGGACCAGATGCCATGATCTTCGTTTTCTGAATGTTGAGCTTTAAGCCAACTTTTTCACTCTCCACTTTCACTTTCATCAAGAGGCTTTTTAGTTCCTCTTCACTTTCTGCCATAAGGGTGGTGTCATCTGCACATCTGAGGTTATTGATATTTCTCCCGGCAACTTGATTCCAGCTTCTGTTTCTTCCAGTCCAGTGTTTCTCATGATGTAATCTGCATATAAATTAAATAAGCAGGGTGACAATATACAGCCTTGACGTACTCCTTTTCCTATTTGGAACCAGTCTGTTGTTCCATGTCCAGTTTTAAGTGTTGCTTCCTGACCTGCATACAGATTTCTCAAGAGTGGGGGGTCACAAAGTGTGACCAAACTAAAGCTTAAAGTCTGGGGGGACATGACTGAGTGACTGAACTGAACCAAAAGTTTAAAGAAGTTAATTTGTTTTCATGAGATATTAAAATCAGTTAATATTAAAGCGAAAAATTTATCAAGGTCTTTCTGACAAGTCTGTGCTCTCAGCTGTCATGTGATCTAAGGCCTTTTCCCTTTTAGTACAGCCAATGTTTACTGCCCAACTTTAGTCTCCAATAATTTCAACTTTATTGTATTAACTTACATGATTCTTTGACATAATATAGATCAAATACTTTAGATGGAAACCATTTCCTATTTAGTGCTATGAATTGTATTGCACTATTGTTAACAATTTTGTTTTAACCATAAAGAGTTACCGTGATTTCATGTTACTGAACTATGCTGAAATTTGTTGGGTGCCTTTGTTTAAGTTTGTGATTTTGGGATGCACATGAGACATAATAATAGAACAATAAAGTTTTCTCAAAGTTCTCAGCCAATACAGTTTTAGGCAGTCAATCCAAGAGATTATAGATAGCATAGCTCAAATTCTAATTTAACAGCAGAAATTGTCCTATGTTTACATTTTTATTACCTAGCATTTATCTTCTAATTACAGTCACCAGTTATAATACTTACGGTAATTTCAAAGTCATGAGGCTTTCATACCCTCTAGCTCAAATCTTCCACATCATTTAATGGAAAAATTGCAACCCAAGGCATACAGAAAGAAGTGGGTATATTTATAGTGGAGTTTTTCTCTTCATCTAGATTTTTAATTATGGGGTTGTAAATGGAATTGTGGGAATAGCCTCAAATGGTTACTAAGAATAAGCATGAGAAACTTATTGGTTATTCAAATTTATCAAGCCCTTTCATCTAGAAATACAGATGAGAACTAGGAGCCAGATTATTCAATAGTTAATCTTTCCACAATTTTTTTTTTAGAAATAGTCCATAGATAGCTAGAAAAGTTTTTCCTTTTCCCTCTCAAATTTAATTATTTTAAAACACTGTAATATTTTTACCTTAAAATGTGGTTGCTAAGCTGACATCTTTTTTTTAATTTAATTTTTTAATTTAAATTTATTTAATTAGAGGCTAATTACTTTACAATATTGTACTGGTTTTGCCATATCAACATCTTTCTACTTTAAGAGAACTGTTATGAATGAGCTAAATGAATTTTTAATGACCTTTAATCTTTGGACTCAAAAGTTCAGAGATAATTGAAAAGAAAAAATTAGATGGAATCTCCTTAGAAACAGGAAAAGTAAACATAATTGACTATTAGTGTGCCAGTATGGATCTAAGAAAGCGTATTTACACTTTGAATGTACACTCACTTAAGAAGATACTAATTACCAAGCTGGAATTCACAATGTAGAGCCCCAAACCCTTTAGTCACTAGAAATAGTATTTTACAGTCAACCACAACTGGTTATAAAGTTTTCTGGGATGATGACTGACGAATCAGCATCCAGTTTTATCAGAATACTTTATACTACAGTTCTTTTTAACTTACACTAAAGAGTCTATCATTGATCTATATTGAATTTTTTATTTTACAGGAAGCATTTTATTTTACAAAATTGGAATCTTTTAAGATTTCACAGAATAGACCAAACTCAATTTAAAATATTAAAAGAATAGTCAGTCCTAAGACTATTCCATGGAAAATTTTAATTCTTTTACGTGGCAGTCTATATCAGGTAATATTAGATTCAGCTACAAGGGATATAAAGTTCAAAGTAGCAGCAGCTTGAACAAAATGAAGGTTGAAAGAGAAAGCTAGTCACTTAGTCGTGTCTGACTGTTTGTGACCCCATGGACTGTAGCCCACCAGGTTCCTCTGTCCATAGAATTCTTCCTCTGTCCATAGAATTCTCCAGGCAAGAATACTGGAGTGGGTTGCCATTTCCTTCTTCAGGGGGATCTTTCTGATTCAGGGATCGAACCCAGGCCTTCTGCATTGCGGGCCGACTCTTTTTAACGACTGAGCCACCAGGGGAAGCTAAGATAGAAAATAGAAGTCCCATTTTGGAGGTAAGCAGTCCTGGCCCACAATTACCAGTACATAAGGCTCTTTATCAGAGAAGGCAATGGCAGCCCACTCCAGTACTCTTGCCTGGAAAATCCCATGGATGGAGGAGCCTGGTAGGCTGCAGTCCATGGGGTCACTAAGAGTCAGAAACGACTGAGCGACTTCACTTTCACTTTTCACTTTCATGCATTGGAGAAGGAAATGGCAACCCACTTCGGTGTTCTTGCCTGGAGAATCCAAGGGACGGGGGAGCCTGGTGGGCTGCCGTCTATGGGGTCACAGAGTCAGACACGACTGAAGTGACCTAGCGGCAGCAAGGCTCTTTATGGGCTTCCCAGGTGGTGCTAGTGTTAACCAGTCTGCCTCTTTGCTTCTTGTTGCTTCCTGTTCTCAACAAGTGGCTTCCATTTTATGGCTTGAAATAGCTACTCAAGCTCCAGCAGTCACATTTAGTTTCGGCCAGCAGGAAAGAAAAAACCACAATGAAAGACACTTTGCTTTCTTTAAGGGCATTTTTCAGAAGTTGCTCACAATTTCTGTTTACATGCCATATTAAAAAAAAAAGTAAGTCCCATATTGATATTTAACTGTAGCTGAGGGTGAAAAATATTCTTTATTTCAGACAATCATGTGTTCAGCTAAAAATCAGTTCTATAACCAAGGAAGAGAAGGGCAAATATTAGGTTTGCGTTAGCCAGATTACTTTTTGTCATTCACTCTAGGTCTGTTGCGTAACTCTGTCAAACTCTCTCTCTCTCTCATTTCAATTGTGTTTAGTCTCTCAGTCGTGTCCGAATCTTTGTGACCCCATGGACTGTAGCCTGCCAGGCTCCTCTGTCCATGTGGATTCTCCAGGCCAAATGCTGGAGTGGGTTGCCATGCCCTCCTCCAGGGGATCTTCCCAACCCAGGGATCGAATCCAGGTCTCCCACATTGCAGGTGCATTCTTTACTATCTGAGCCACCAGGTTGGGTTAGGTATAGTCCTTGGGATCGCAAGAGTCACTAATGATGCGATCTCATTTCAATAGTGATTTATTATACAGAAGTAAGGGCTTCCCTGATGGCTCAGAGGTAAAGAATCTGCCTGCCAATGCAAGAGATCCCTGGGTCAGGAAGATCCCCGAGAAGGGAATGGCAACCCACTCCAGTATTCTTGCCTGGGAAATTCCATGGACGTAGGAGCCTGGTGGACTACGGTCCACATGGTTGCAAAAGAATTTGACATGACTTAGTGACTAAACAACAACAACAAAATACAGAAGTAAATGTTAATTGCATGACATCATCTACATTTTTATTCCTTCCAAAATAGGTCCAGTTTGATGAGTGGAAATGATCTTTTCCATACAGAAATTATATGGAGTTTATCTTAATAACATTACTGTGATGTGTCTCTACATTGAAAACACGATGAATGTGTTACTCTAGAGAATAACAATAGTTTGTATAAATGGGTGAGTGTATGTTTCTGCCATGTCCCCCTAATGTTCTACTTATGACTAGCTCTGTGTCTGCTTACATAGTCAGTGATCTTATATTTAATTATACATCCATCAAATTGCATGATATTGAGTTAAAATTCAATAATAAAGTAATTTCAGAACTTTCCCATTGGAGATTTCATATGATTGCTTAACACCTGGTAGATTTGCTTTCTCTGATTTCACTGGTCTTCTTCTAAACCAGTCAGTTGCTCCACATAACATCCAGAATAAGTATATCAGAATCCAGTCACTTCTCAAAGATCTCCACTGATAGCCATCATCACCCACCTAGATTGTGGCAAATCTTCTAACTGATCTCCCTGTTTCAGTTTACTTTTAAACACTGAGAGATATTTCAACAAAGAGAGTTATTCTTTTAACACATAAATCAAATCATGTCCCTCTTGACTCAAAACCATTCAAAAAGAGCAAGTGATCAAGCCCTTACTTGGACCTCCAAGACCCTACATGACCTGTTGCTACAATCCCATCCACTGATGCATGAACTTTGAAGTTAATCTTTTGCTTCTTTTTCTCTGACTTTCTGTACCATTACCTAGAAAGACCTCTTGTATGTCAAACACAGCAAGCATACTCCTATCTCAAGGCCTTTACATCTTTTTTCCATCTGACCAGTATGCTTTTTTTTTTTAATTATTTGTGTGTCTCAAACCATTACTTCTTTTTCAATTCTTTACTCAAATATCACTTTACATGAGATGTCTTTCCTTACCATCCTAAATAAACATCCTACCAAGACACGATACTCCCCTCACCTTTCTTCACTGTTCCTTATAGTATATATCATTATACTGTGCTTTTTATTGCTTTGTTGAGTGATTTGTTTATTGCTGTGCCTCTGCAGGAATATATACTCTATGAGGGCAGGGAGTTTGTTTCATTTACTTCTGTTTCCAATAATTAGAATAGTACCTAGAGTGCACTGGTGCTGAAAAGCAGTGAATTATTAAATGAGAAAAAAAATGAATGCATATCCGCATGTTTTTTCAAAGTCCTTAAAAGTACATTGCCTGATTCTATTTTTCAGCATCTGCAGTGAAAGGGTATAAACTTTCTATATTTTCCTCAGCATTTGTTTTAGGAGCATTAGCCAAATGCTTCAAAAGAAAAGAAACAAGAAATCTCCAGACTCATCAGTTTGTGTCCATTAAATAAGTACACCTTTTCGTATGTCAATCATACATCAGTAAAATGGTTTTTAAAAAATTACAATATACTATACTGTTTTATATAGAAAGCCTGGAAGTGAAAGTGTTAGTTGCTCAGTTGTGTCTGGCTCTTTGAGATGCCATGGACTGTAGCCCACCAGCCTCCTCTGTCCATGGGATTTCCCAGGCAAGAATACTGGAGTGGGCTGCCATTTCCTTCTCGAGGGGATCTTCCTGACAAAGGGATTGAAACCAGGTCTCCTATATCGCAGGCAGATTCTTTACTACCAGGAAAGCCCCCAATAAAGCCTGCTGCTGCTGCTGCTGCTGCTGCTGCTAAGGCACTTCAGTCGTGTCCGACTCTGAAAGTGAAGTCGCTCAGTCGTGTCCGACTCTTAGCGACCCCATGGACTGCAGCCCACCAGGCTCCTCCATCCGTGGGATTTTCCAGGCAAGAGTGCTGGAGTGGGGTGCCATCGCCTTCTCTGCCAATAAAGTCTAGGAAAGCTTAATTCTATAATAAGAATTTCCTCCATATGTGATTACTGAAAAGTATTTAGCTAGGTAAGGGCCTTCCCTGGTGGCTCAGCAGTAAAGAATCTGCCTGCAATATAGCAGAAGTGGGTTCTATCCCTGGGTCAGGAAGATCCCTGGGTGAAGGATATGGCAACCCACTCCACTTTTTGCCTGGAGAATCCCATGGACAGAGGAGCCTAATGGGCTATGGTCCATGGGGTCGCAATGAGTTGGACATGACTAAAGTGAGCACAACACAGTGTATCACATAGCTGTGTAAATTTCCCAGTTGGATCTGTATAAAGGTTTTTACTGGACACTTTACTTGTATACAAAAAACTAAATAGATAATCTAAAAATTATTTTAGTGAAATAAAAATGAAAGTGGAATAAATATCATTGAAATTATTTTTTGTCTATTTTCTGTGATTTATGCTTTAAAATATAATTTAAATTTTTGACAACAGTAATGAATTCTGGATTTTTGTTGCTTTTGTTCTATATATTACACTAGATTTTATTGGCATTCAGATAACAATATCTTAGTGCCAGCTACTGTATGTCACTTAAGCAAAAATAAGCTTCCCAGGTAGCATTAGTGGTAAAGAATCCACCTGCCAATGCAGGAGACACAAGAGATACAGGTTTGATCCCTGGGTCAGGAAGATCCCCTGGAGAAGGAAATGGCAACCCACTCCAGTGTAGTTGCCTAGGAAATCCCATGGACAGAGGAGTCTGGTTACAGTCCATGAGGTCTCAAAGAGTCCAACACAACTGAGCCCACCTACAGACGAATTGATAAAACAGTTAAATGGCATAATTATGGAAAAGATTTTGTGAGTTATGATGGCTAGGTATAGTCACATTAGTCCTTCTATGTTAAATAGAAAGGAGTGTTTTACTGAAAACTGTAATCACAAGCTGGAGTTAAGACTGCTAGGAGAAATAACAACAACCTCTGATATACAGATGATACCACTTTAATGGCAGAAAGTGAAGAGGAGCTAAAGAGCCTCTTGATGAAAGTGGAAGAGGAGAATGAAAAAGTTGACTTAAAACTCAATGTTCAAAAAGCTAAGATTTTGGCATCTAGTCCTATCACTTCATGGCAAATATTTGGGGAAATAATGGAAACAGGGACAGATTATTTTCTTGGGCCCCAAAATCAATGTGGATGGTGACTGCAGCCATGAAATTAAAACATGCCTGCTCCTTGGAAGAATAGCTATGACAAACCTAAACAGTGTATTAAAAAGCAGAGACATAACTTGGCTGGCAAAGATCCATCTAGTCAAAGCTCTGGTTTTCCCAGTAGTCATGTATGGATGTGAGAGTTGGACCATAAAGAAGACTGAGGACTGAAGAAATGATGCTTTTGAACTGTGGTGCTGGAGAATACTCTCGAGGGTCACTTGGACTGCAAGATCAAACCAGTCAATCTTAAAGAAAATCAAATCTGCATATTCATTCCAACACTTTGGCCACCTGATGGGAAGAGTTGACTCATTGGAAAAGACCCTAGTGCTGGGAAAAATTGAGGGCAAGAGGAGAAAGAAATGAAATGACAGAGGATGAGGTGGTTGGATGGCATCACTGACACAAGGAACATGAATTTGAGCAAACTCAGGGAGATAGTGATGGACAGTGAAGCCTAGCATGCTGCAGTTCATGGGGCTGCAGAGTCAGACACAACTTAGCAACTAAACAACAGCAACAATAATCATGGGCCCCTTGTTTTATCTTATTCAACAGAACTTAGATGAGTTTGTGGTTGAAATGTTCACTAAACTTGGAGATGATGCATATAATAATGGCTAACATTGAATTGTTCTCTGTATATTAGGTGCGGTACTTTATTTCAATTGATCTCTGTAAAAGTCATATTAGATGTCTTACTATGTTGTAGTAAAAAAAAAATAATAAACCAGCTAAGTTAACTGGGATACCCAGCATCATACAACCAGCAAATGGCAAAGTTGAAATCTATTTGATTTGACTCCACAGCCCATGGCTGTAACCACTATTCCAGAATGCTTCTTACGGAAACTGGTACCTCTCCCTGAAAGCAGACACTGAGAGAGAAAGTGGAAGCAAGTTTCAAAGTCTGCTGCTGCTGCTGCTAAGTCGCTTCAGTCATGTCTGACTCTGTCCGACCCCATAGACAGCAGCCCACCAGGCTCCCCTGTCCCTGGGATTCTCCAGGCAAGAACACTGGAGTGGGTTGCCATTTCCTTCTCCATTGCCTAAAAGTGAAAAGTGAAAGTAAAGTCATTCAGTCACGTCCGACTCATAGCGACCCCACGGACTGCAGCCTACCAGGCTCCTCCATCCATGGGATTTTCTAGGCAAGAGTACTGGAGTGCTACATACTCCATAAAGTACATTAAGTTAGAAAACTAGATTTTAACTAAGGCTCCATCAATAACAAAGTATGATCTTAGTTCACTGAGATTTATAGGCTAATAAAATGGAATGATAGCATTAAATGAGTTCAGTTAAATATTATTTATTAATATTCCCTGTCACAATAGTTCTATAAATTATCATTTTTAAAAAATTATGTACAATACTTATACTGGCAAAAAGAAATTTGGATGTTTATATAATCACAAATTTAATATGAGTCAATGGTATAATCTTACTGCTCAAAATTAGCAAATTTATAGTTAATTTGGAGTGTGTCCACAAAATAGAAGTGGTAGTGAAACAGAAGGGAAGGGGCAGGGCACAACCTTTGAAAGAATGACATAGCCCAAGGACACAACATAAACATTAGAATCAAATGGGTCCAAGACGGCAGACAAGTCAACTTTGACTAGACACTGATCCTCACCATAGGCTCATTGTAACAAATCAGGAAGCTAATGACACACTCAGGGGTGCCATGACAGTTCCAAGTGCTTGTGTGCTCAGTTCAGTTCAGTTCAGTCGCTCAGTTGTGTCTGACTCTTTGCGACCCCATGAATCGAAGCACGCCAGGCCTCCCTGTCCATCACCAACTCCCAGAGTTCACTCAAACTCACGTCCATCGAGTCAGTGATGTCATCCAGCCATCTCATCCTCTGGCGTCCCCTCCTCCTCCTGCCCCCAATCCCTCCCAGCATCACAGTCTTTTCCAATGAGTCAACTCTTTGCCTGAGGTGGCCAAAGTATTGGAGTTTCACCTTTAGCATCATTCCTTCCAAAGAACACCCAGGGCTGATCTCCTTCAGAATGGACTGGTTGGATCTCCTTGCAGTCCAAGGTACTCTCAAGAGTCTTCTCCAACACCACAGTTCAAAAGCATCAATTCTTCGGCGCTCAGCCTTCTTCACAGTCCAACTCTCACATCCATACATGACCACAGGAAAAACCATAGCCTTGACTAGACGAACCTTTGTTGGCAAAGTAATGTCTCTGCTTTTGAATATTCTATCTAGGTTGGTCATAACTTTCCTTCCAAGGAGTAAGCGTCTCTTAATTTCATGGCTGCAGTCACCGTCTGTAGTGATTTTGGAGCCCCAGAAAATAAAGTCTGACACTGTTTCCACTGTTTCCCCATCTATTTCCCATGAAGTGATGGGACCAGATGCCATGATCTTCGTTTTCTGAATGTTGAGCTTTAAGCCAACTTTTTCACTCTCCACTTTCACTTTCATCAAGAGGCTTTTTAGTTCCTCTTCACTTTCTGCCATAAGGGTGGTGTCATCTGCATATCTGTGGTTATTGATATTTCTCCCGGCAATCTTGATTCCAGCTTGTGTTTCTTCCAGCCCAGTGTTTCTCATGATGTATTCTGCATATAAGTTAAATTAACAGGGTGACAATATACAGCCTTGACATACTCCTTTTCCTATTTGGAACCAGTCTGTTGTTCCATGTCCAGTTCTAACTATTGCTTCCTGACCTGCATACAGATTTCTCAAGAGGCAGATCAGGTGGTCTGGTATTCCCATCCCTTTCAGAATTGTCCACAGTTTATTGTGATCCACACAGTCAAAGGCTTTGACATAGTCAATAAAGCAGAAATAGATGCTTTTCTGGAACCCTCTTGCTTTTTCCATGATCCAGCAGATGTTGGCAATTTGATCTCTGGTTCCTCTGCCTTTTCTAAAACCAGCTTGAACATCAGGAAGTTCACGGTTCACATATTGCTGAAGCCTGGCTTGGAGAATTTTGAGCATTACTTTACGAGCGTGTGAGATGAGTGCAATTGTGCGGTAGTTTGAGCATTCTTTGAAAACTGACCTTTTCCAGTCCTGTGGCCACTGCTGAGTTTTCCAAATTTGCTGGCATATTGAGTGCAGCACTTTCACAGCATCATCTTTCAGGGTTTGGAATAGCTCAACTGGAATTCCATCACCTCCACTAGCTTTGTTCGTAGTGACGTTTTCTAAGGCCCACTTGACTTCACATTCCAGGATGTCTGGCTCTAGGTCACTGATCACACCATCATGATTATCTGGGTTGTGAAAATCTTTTTTGTACAGTTCTTCTGTGTATTCTTGCCATCTCTTCTTAATATCTTCTGCTTCTGTTAGGTCCATACCATTTCTGTCCTTTACTGAGCCCATGTTTGCATGAAATGTTCCTTTGGTATCTCTGATTTTCTTGAAGAGATCCCTAGTCTTTCCCATTCTGTTGTTTTCCTCTATTTCTTTGCATTGATTGCTGAAGAAGGCTTTCTTATCTCTTCTTGCTATTCTTTGGAACTCTGCATTCAGATGTTTATATCTTTCCTTTTCTCCTTTGCTTTTCGCTTCTCTTCTTTTCACAGCTATTTGTAAAGCCTCCCCAGACAGCCATTTTGCTTTTTTGCATTTCTTTTCCATGGGGATGGTCTTGATCCCTGTCTCCTGTACAATGTCACGAACCTCATTCCATAGTTCATCAGGCACTCTATCAGATCTAGGCTCTTAAATCTATTTCTCACTTCCACTGTATAATCATAAGGGATTTGATTTAGGTCATACCTGAATGGTCTAGTGGTTTTCCCTACTTTCAATTTAAGTCTGAATTTGGCAATAAGGAGTTCATGGTCTGAGCCACAGTCAGCTCCTGGTCTTGTTTTTGCTGACTGTATAGAGCTTCTCCATCTTTGGCTGCAAAGAATATAATCAATCTGATTTCGGTCAGTGTCCTTTAAATTCTGGACCCAGGAAAATGGGAGAACTAATTACAACTATGTTGGGTTGGAATTTTAGGAGCCAAGTCAGCAGGCAGGATTTGTGTGGGACTGACCCAGAACTAGGAAAGTGTTAATTTTATATATCAACTTGATTGGGCCATTGGGTGCCCAGATATTCAGTTAAATATTTAGAGGTGTATCTGTGAGGGTGTCTCCAGATGAGATGAGCATTTGAATCAGTAGACTGAGTAAAGTGAATGGCCCTTCCTTCTATGGGTTGGCACCACCCAATCCATTGAGGGCTTAAATAAAATAAAAGTCAGAGGAAGGGAGAATTTGCCTCTCTGCCTTCCTGCTTAAGATGTGACCTCGGTGTTTGTCTTCTGTTCCAGGACTGAGACTTAAAACTGTCAGCTCCCCCAGTTTTCAAGCCTTCAGGTTTGGACTGGAACCATACCCCTGGCTTTTCTGTATCTCCAGCTTGCAGACAGCAAATCTTGAGACTTTTTAGCCTCCAAAATTGAGTGAGTTGGTTCGTCATAATAAATCTTTAGATAAAATGAAATATCTCCTATTTGTTTTCTCTGCAGAAACAAAAGCATCAGTTAAAGTGGAAATATATCAATAGATCAAGCTGAGTATCCGAAAAAGGTTTAATTCAAAAGGACCAAAGCCTTACAAACCCGGAGTCAGACTTGTCTGTCTCCCACTAGAGCCACGTGTGCAGCAGGAAAGTGCAAAATTGCAAGACTGAATAATTTGTAAGGAAAAGGGAAGAAGGGAGAGAGTGGGAGGCAGGGAGGGAAGGAGGAAGAGAAAGAAAAAAAAGAGAGATAAGACAAAGAAAAGTAGTAGGCTTGGCAGATACCTGGCACTGTAGCATGCTTTGGCTATGGAAGAACACTTGCCAGGGAGCACCTTGCCTACAGAGAAATGCTGAGTAAAGGCAGATGATCTGGGAGAAAGGAAACCTTTTCATTAGTCTCAGTGCAGGTTATTCCACATCTTCTATAGACGTTTTGCTAATAGCAAACTTAATCACCAGTAAAAGAATATTTTCTATGTGCAAGAAATAGCTGAAGACACAATTTGCACACTCTTCTTTGAAAACATTTCAGCAGCTTCATTGGACTAGGAGGCTTCCCAGACTTTGGTTTCTCCCTTTTGGAGAAAAGAAAAAAAAAATTGACAGTACTCATGCTATCTTGTGTGGTCTAACACAGGGAACAACTGGCATCTGTAAGCACTTGCACTAGGCAAGTGGGCAGCATCATCCACTGTAGTTACCCTAGGGCTGAGCCCAGATGGTGTTCCCTGGGAAGAGCTTGGCAAGTGCTTCACAAACAGCAGGCTCATTGATTGCCTCTCTCTAGGTCAGCAACACACCTTGAAAGGCCGTCTACCAACTGTATCTTCTCTAGCTCCCCGGTCACATCACTTCTTTGACTCTGTCTCTATCTCTGTCTCTCTCTCATTACTTCTCTTTTCCTGCAAACAAATCTGCTTAAGTTCCCATACATTTCATCTTTCCCCAAAAAATCCTGTTTGCAAATCCCTCTCTCAAGCCATATCATTCTCCCTCTTTTTTTTTTTTAAAGATATATTTGATTTTCATTTTTGACTGTGGTGGGTCTTCATTGCTGCACATGGATTTCTCTACTTGTGGTGTGCAGGCTTCTCATTGCAGCGGCTTCTTTTGTTGTGGAGCACAGGCTGTAGGGCACACAGGTTTCAGCAGCTGCAGCACTGGGCTCAGTACTTACAGCTTCCGGGGTCTAGAGTGCTGACTTAGTAGCTGTGGTGCACAAGCTGTTGCTCACAACATGTGGGAACTTTCCAGAGCAGGAATTGAACTGGTGACCCTTGCATTGCAAGGTGGATCATCCTCCCTCTTCTAGGCTCATTAAGTGTTTATTTTCTCCAGAAGAGTTTGCTGACTGATTGCACAAGACCTATATCATCTCAATCTCTATTACTGGATAAGAGACTCTAGCTATTACATGCACACAATGTGATTAATATCACATAAAATGAGTAAAGCAAGTAAGTTTTCTAAATTCACTGTATATAATGAGAAAAAAAAATTTAAGGAACACTTCCACATCATGGATATTTTTGAATGGCTAACTTCTTCAATAGCTGTCAAGAATATTTTGCCACTTTTCTTTTCCAAGTGATCAGTTCAGTTCAGTTCAGTCGCTCAGTCGTGTCCGACTCTGTGACCCCATGAACTGCAGCATGCCAGCCCTCCCTGTCCATCACCAACTCCCGGAGTTTACCCAAACTCGTGTCCATCGAGTTGGTGATGCCATCCAGCCATCTCATCCTCTGTCATCCCCTTCTCCTGCCCTCAATCGTTCCCAGGGTATTTTCAAATGAGTCAGCTCTTCGCATCAGGTGGCCAAAGTATAAAAACAAGTTACAAAATGTCCCACACTCATGCCAATGGTAGTAATAAGAACTGAGATTCAAGCCTGTACTTTTTACTCCAGGCTCAAACTTCTCCATAATAATCACAGCTGCCTCAAGAGAAAACAGAGATATATTTTTATGACACAGCTTAGACAAACAGTATGCTTTAGACTTTGTTGCTTAAACACGGATGTGGTAAGATGATTAGATAGGAGTCTTATATAGGTAGTCAGACCTTAAAAAGAAAAAAAAGAAATGTAGAGGAAGTCAAAGGCAAAAATTAAATGAAAAAAATTAAAAGCAAAAATTAATTAATTGAAAAAGAAAAGCAAAAATTAAACAAAAGTTGTAGATCAGGAAAACCCAAACTTGGAAAAGAAGTTGAAACGGTGTTTTCACATTAGTCTGAAGGGTGATGCCATCTATTCCTCATTAAGAACTAAGAAGGACGAGAGGATTAAAAGCAAAAGTCCTTCTTTCCTACCATAGTCTGCTTCAGTTTGCTGGCTTTGAAGAGTGTTGATGAAGTGCTCCCTGGGAAATCTACATTCTCTGTCCTAAGAGATGGCAGAAATGACTCCCAGAGTAATCCCACATTTCTCACTTTTCCAGAGCCTTCATGAACTGGGCCTTCTCATATCATTCACTAGGAGATTAGTGAATTAGAGAATATAGAGATCAGGAATTAGTGAATATCTGATTTTCACTGGGAACTCAATTTAAGTACTTTTCAGAGAGAATGACCTAGAGGGAGACAACATAATCCAGAAACATTGTTGGTATAAAACAAATGTTGACAAGACTGAGGATGCGAGCCAGCATAGAATTTTTCGTCGTTGTTGTTGAGTCGCTCAGTCCTGTCCGACACTTTGTGACCCCATGGACTGCAGCATGCCAGGCTTCCCTGTCCTTCACTATCTCCCAGGGTTTGCTCAGATTCATGTCCATTGAATTGGTGATGTCATCCAACCAGCTCATCCTCTGTTTTTGGTGATCCTTAAAACTAATCATTTTAAACACCAGAAGGGGTCAGAGTTTATGGGCACATTCATCCTTTCCTCTATTTTTTCTGAAGAAATCTTGACCCCAAACTTGGATACCTCCTTCAGCAAAATGTAGTTAAATTGATCTAACTCCCTCTGGAGGTATCAATAGATTGCTGACTGTTTACCAGCTGATTATAATAGATTACCAGCACATAGCCTCTCAGGAGACAGGAGGCTGGGAGAACCTCTTCCCACTGCCCTGCCTCCCGAGAAGTGTTACAGTTAATAGGAAATCCTTAACCCCCTTACATGCCCAATGATTAGTGTTCCAACAATGATTTAGCAACTTTTATAGGTTAAAACCTGGCAAGCTGCCAAGCTGGCCTATCCCTTATCGCTCTGGATGCGTGGATGTGTACATATGCCCTTCTTTATGTTAGGGAGGCTGGTGTAAACAGCACTTAAGTATCTTGAGAACAGTTTAATATGAGGTGATTTTGAAGTTTTCTCATTCATCATTCTTCACTCTTCCCAGTTTCCTGAGGTACATGTGATCCCATTTTGATCTTATCCTCACCTCTAATTGTTCCACTTCCCAAGCCCCTCAGTCAAACAAGCCCAATCAGATCACCCCTTTCCTACCTCCACTCGCAGGTCCCACCATGAGCACTGGAAGTGAATTAAGTCCTCCAGCTTTCTGATTCCTTTACTCTTTCCCAAACTGTGTCCCAAAGGCCTTATTCCCTTCGGATTCCATGATCCATCATTTCAGCAATACTCTTGACAGTATCCTGCTGCTGCTACTGCTAAGTCATTTCAGTCGTGTCTGACTCTGGGTGATCCCATAGACGGCAGCCCACCAGGCTCCCCTGTCCCTGGGATTCTCCAGGCAAGAGTACTGGAGTGGGGTGCCATTGCCTCCTCCGTGACAGTATCCTAAAGGTCCTTTAATTCATGTGCTCAGGGCCAGAGGTTGTGGACACCCAGGTTGAGCATCCATTGCCTAGATGACCTTTTGTTGTTCTTCTTGGCACCTATCTCAGAGTTAACAGTTATTAAACTGAACTCTGTTTAGTTATTAAACTAAAATTCCATTATTAAAGCTGAAATTTAATAAAAAGAAATGTTCTGTAAATGGATTATTCCAGATTAATTCAGTGTTCTCATTAACTGCAAATAAGAGAATTCTTGATATTCTTTTTTTTTCATATTGAAGATTGGTTTACTTTGTTGCCTTAGGAAGTAGGTTATATTAAATATGACAGATTTTTTTAAAGTTTACATATTTAGGGCATATATAAAATTGTATGGTAAAGAGACTAGTAGGTTGGAAAGTTGTTTTCTGAATAGGTGCAGATGTGAAAATATTCCAGAAAGTTCTTACTGGAAGCTTTTAAAGTAAAGTTTTGTTATAAGCTTATTTTTTGTATGCTGCCTTTTTTTTTTTTTCTAGCTTTTTGAGGGAAAAAAAAAAGTTAATTAAGGGTTCCTGTTAGATGGGTTAAAGTTAATCAAGACTGACTATACTGGAATGAAATTTTTGAAATGACCAACAAACTTGGTTAACTTGTTTCTTTTGAGGCCACATATTGCTTTAAAGTCAGTAGTTATATAACCCATCCATGATAAATGGCAGTTTTCTTTTGCCAACATCATTTTAATTGTAAGTTCCAATTTCTTCAACATTTTTTGTTTGTGGTTATGAGGCCAACTCACCCAGCACCTTGGTTTGCTGTCCCAGGTAATACATTGGTTTTCTCTCTTGCCCATAATTTAATTCAAGTAAATATAACCCCCAGCCTACAATTTATAATTACTAGCTAAGTATACGAAATTCTTCATTAGTTATATTTCTATATTTTAAAAATCTTAATATAAAAATTTTGTTAGCAGTCTATTTCTTAAAAACCTAATTTGTTATTTTAAATAATAATAGACTTTTAATTATTTTATCACTTAATGTAAACTCAAATCCTTTTACCAATAGTTATAACTTTTATTTTATGCCATGTAAGTAACTTCAGTTTTTGGGACAGAAATTCCAATCCTAGTATTATTTTACAGAAATACAACTTATATTTTCCAATTTTTCTTTTTCTTTGTATCTTATGCTAAATGTAGACACATTCCTATTTATTTAAACAAACAGTGGTTAAGAAGACAGTCTTGAGTTTCTCTTTGATTCTGCTGTGTATTTCTTTAGTATAAAATATGCTTTACTAAGGAAAAATAGTTTTCCTTTCCTGCAAGTGAAATAAATCACTCATCCAGCAATGACATAAAAATATGAAGTAAATTTTTAGTCCGTATATGTGACAAAGTTACACAAGCCCACCATGGCTGAGACCAGTGAGACAAGGATGGCTCCCTGAAAAAGATCTATCATCTTACTGCTGCTGGCTCAGGTAGCTAATTCATTATCAACATCCCCAAATGAAAACTTTTAGGAGGGGGTTGGTATATGAGCAGGATAACCAATCATCTGGCATGCTGGCTTTAAATATTAATACAAATTCACAGACCTCACTTCTAGAGTTTCTGGTCAGAAAGTTTGGAGTAGGGTGCAGTTAACACCACTTTAATAAATTTATTACTCCCCATGGCATCTACCACATGTTATTCTAAAGCAGATGGTACATGAACCAGACCTTGAGAAAAAATATCCTAAACATCATACTTCTGTGTTGAGATTTTCTTCTGCTTTTCTAGTCAAAATGGTCAACTAGTAGCAATTTCCTATGACTAAAACTAATATTTTTCCTGCCATATTTATTACATTAAAACATAAAGTTGGCTTGCCCACGGGTTGGAGAACTCAGTGTTGTGATGGAATAATATTTTGAAGTATTAACCAACATATATCCCCTATATTTATGTTACCTTGTGGACCTTTGGCATTAGGGCAGCTAACACAGCAACAGTTGACTTCTGGAAGTGCACTTGTAGAATCAAAGAACAGCCTGTTGAGGATCAAAAGCTTATGGACATATTTTTATGGGTAAAATCTACCCAACAAGTAAACTCAAGGCACAAAGAAACTAGATAACTCAAGGGAAATTTTACTTCTCTGTTCCCTTTAGTCTCCACTTTCCCCACCCCAAGATGAAAAGTTACCTCCAAAAGATGGAGGGAAGAAAAGAATGCAAAAGAGATGTAGGAGTGAGTGGACATAGTGGGGTCTGAGGTGAAGATATCCATGGTCTGCTGAGCAAAGTCTTAAGGGACTTCTGTTTTGAGGGACAGAAGGACTCCAGATATTTTGTAGAAAACAAGTGGAGGGGAACCTTTGCCTCATTTTTCCTGATAGAGGTGAAGAAAGGGGAAATTTCTGAGTCAGACTGGGTTCAAATAAATCCATGAAGCCTTCTCCATTTCTTTACTTTAGGTGTGGATAAAAACTCAACAGTGGCCACAGGACTGGAAATCGTCAGTTTTCATTCCAATCCCAAAGAAAGGCAATGCCGAAGAATGTTCAAGCTACCACACAATTGCACTCATCTCACATGCTAGCAAAGTGCTCAGAATTCTCAAAATTCACATGCTCAAAATTCTCCAAGCTAGGCTTCAACAGTATGTGAACGGAGAACTTCCAGATGCTCAAACTGGATTTAGAAAAGGCAGAGGAACCAGAGATCAAATTGCCAATGTCCATTGGGTCATAGAAAAAGCAAAGAGAATTCCAGGAAAACATCTACTTCTGCTTCATTTACTACGCTAAAGCCTTTGACTGTGTGGATCACAATAAACTGTGGAAAATTCTGAAAGAGATGGGATAACAGACCACCTGACCTGCCTCTTGAGAAATCTGTATGCAGGTCAGGAAGCAACAGTTAGAACTGGACATGGAACAACAGACTGGTTCAAAATTGGGAAAGAAATACAACAAGGCTGTATACTGTCACCTTGCTTATTTAACTTATATGCAGAATACATCATGAGAAGTGCTGGACTGGATGAAGCACAAGCTGGAATCAAGATTGCTGGGAGAAATATAAATAACCTCAGATATGCAGATGACAACACCTGTATGGCAGAAAGCAAAGAGGAACTAAAGAGCCTCTTGATGAAAGTGAAAGAGGAGAGTGAAAAAGCTGGCTTAAAACTCAACATTAAGAAAATGAAGATCATGGCATCCAGTCTCATAACTTCATGGCGAATAGTTGGGGAAACAATGGAAACAGTGGCTGACTTTATTTTCTTGGGCTCCAAAATCACTGCAGATGGTGACTGCAGCCATGAAATTAAAAGATGCTTGCTCCTTGGAAGAAAAGCTGTGATCAACCTAGACAGCATATTCAAAAGCAGAGACATTACTTTGCCAACGAATGTTGATCTAGTCAAAGCTATGGTTTTTCCAGTAGTAGTGTATGGATGTGAGATTTGGACCATAAAGAAAGCTAAGTGCCAAAATATTCATGGTTTCTAATTATGGTGTTGGAGAAGACTCCATACTCTTGAGAATCCCTTGGACAACAAGGAGATCAAACCAATCAATTCTAAAGAAATCAGTCCTGAATATTCATTGGAAGGACTGATGCTGAAGCTGAAGCTACAATACTCTGGCCACCTCATGCAAAGGATGACTCATTGGAAAAGACCCTGATGCTGGGAAAGATTGAAGACAGGAGGAGAAGGGGAGGACAGAGGATGAGATGGTTGGATGGCACCGTTGACGCGGTGGACATGAATTTGAGCAAACTCTGGGAGTTGGTGATGGACAGGGAAGCCTGGTGTGCTGCAGTCCATCGGGTTGCAAAGAGTCAGAAACAACTGAGTGGCTGAACTGAACTGAACGGAGGCATGGATGACTTCCTTTTCCTTGGTAATTAGGAAGGGGTAAAGAGCTATATGAATGAAGCCTCACTGAGCTTCTGTGATCTCAACACAGACAAGAATAGCAGAATGACTGTGTGCACTCAAGAGGGGCCCATGCTCTGAGTCATCACATGATCCATGGAGCCTCTGGACAAGATTAAAGGGTGTCACAGCAGCCATCTGCATGGCCAAACACACAAAAACCAGACTAAACAAGGCGGCTGCGGGGGAGTCTGGGGTGGAGAGAGGTTGGCCACCTGGAACAGATGTCCTCCAGAACTACATGGCACAATGTAAGCTCCTTGAAATAGTATAGCTGCAAGCCCAGGGAAGGGGGAGTGGGTGATTTTTGCAAGTTGGTGAAGGGATGGCTATGTTGTAGTGTGATAAGAGCTCATGTTAGATAGATCAGTTGGAGGAAAAAAATTTGATCTCCTTTTTAAACATCTGAATTTTGTGGATTAAATTTTGTGGATAGAATGACAGCTTATTATGAGAATCCAAACTGTATACAGTAGCAATACATTTCAAACCAAAGCAGATGATTAAAGCCTTTAACTATCCCTTTAACACTGGATTGGCAGTGCTTTGAGTCCATAGCCATTTTAAGTCTTTCCAGAAAGTAGTTGTCCTTGCTGTGTCATCCTTTTAGTCTCTTCCAGTCCCAACTGTACTTTACTATGTCTTAGCCACATCGGGTGCTCAGTAGCTCAGTCATGTCTGACTCTTTTGCGACTCTATGGACTGCAATCCACCAGGCTCCTTGGTCCATGGAATTTTCCAGGCAAGCATAGTGGAATGGGTTCCCATTTCCTACTCCAGGGGATCTTCCTGACTCAGGGATCAAACTTTCTTATCCTGTGTCTCCTGCATTGGCAGGCGATTCTTTACTATGACGCCACCTGGGAAGCCCCTTAGCCACATTAGAAGCCACCAAAATAGGTTCTTTTTTTGGCTTTTGAGGAACTTACTGCTTCTATTTCTACTTTAGTGAGTGCTGTTGCTCAAGAATATATTTTTTTGCCTCATTTCCTCCTATATTAATGTATGTGTATATTTACACATGTTTTTACTTGTGTTTTTATTTTTTGTGTTTCTTCATCCTGCTTTACTAGATCTAAGCCCATTTATATTAAAGTTGTATAAACATGAGGATGAGAAGTTCTGACTTTCAGAAACTACAATACAAAAATTCAGTTTACACTAGTGTTACGAAGAAATTCTTTATGCTTGTGATATTTTAACAGCCAGCTTCTTTGTAATATACCGTGAAAGCAACAATTCTTGCCATTCCACTGAAAGCACGGCTCTACATAGCAGATTACTGCCTCTGTGCTAAGAGAAAGGAATCCTTCATATTTGCAACAGAACTTTCTTTTCTGCTGAGGAGACACACAAAAGGGTTTTGCTTGTATTATTGTTGCTGTCGTTGTTTCCTTGATTTTAGAGGAGTGGAAAGAACAGGTGTTAGCTGTACTGAATGCTTGAAGCAACTGGAATTCAAAAAAGTTAAAGGACTTCTCTGATCTGTTGTCACAGAATAAAAATCAGAGACATGAAGCCACCTCCTGGAAAACTTGCTTGCTCTGTGTCCTGTGCTTAGTCACTCATTTGTGTCCGACTCATTGCAACCTCGTGGAATGTAGCCCACCAGGCTCCTCTGTTCGTGGGATTTCCCAGGCAAGAATACTGAAGTGGGTTGTCATTTCCTTCTCCAGAGGATCTTCCCTACCCAGGGATTGAACCCGCATGACAGGTGGGTTCTTCACCAGTTGAACTACCGGGGAAACTTGTGTTACATCCAGTATTAAATTTCACCTCTCTATAAGACTTAGACCACCTCAATTTCATGTAGCATTAAGTATTCTAACAGGATGTCCTAACTTCTCAGTCTAGAAAGTGACAACCATGTAGTTGATGTTTCTCCATATCCTAGTATAAGAGGGTCCATGTGAAAGCTTGACTATAACTTCACTTTTCCAAAACCAGTGTCTTTTGCAATTTAGATTTATTGTAAGAACTTTGTTAACTGGTTGTGATAGAGACATAGAAAAAAGAATCAAAGAGGAAAAAATCAAAATTTCAAGCAGATAATCATCTTTCTCACATAAAACTATTTTTCACATGTCTTCATAGGTATATAATTGTCCTTGCATGTACTTAAATATTTTTATCAGGTCTTGCCTAGGGGCAAATAAACACTTGCCTGTGAGGAGGGTTCAGGATGGGGAACACATGTATACCTGTGGCGGATTCATTTTGATATTTGGCAAAACTAATACAATTATGTAAAGTTTAAAAATAAAATTAAATTAAAAAAAAAAAAAAAAGAAGATCATGGGCCAATAACTGCAGGGTCACTAGACTCAGTTGCTGAGTTGCCTGATGGCAGCTGTGGCCATTTTGAGACTACAGAAGGAAAAGAAAATGCAAGACCTTTAAGAGGATATAAAACCTTTCCCTATTCCTGAGCAAGGGGGGCACAGTTCTTGAGGAGCTAGCCGACTGTGTTTCCCTTTTGCCTGGCAAAAATAATAAAGCTACTCTTTTCTGTTTACCCCCCCCCCAAAAAAAAAGAAAACAGAAATAACTGAACAAGCCTAGGGGGAAAGTGAATTGCATTTTCAACATAATTAGCTCTTTAATTGTCAGGCCCAGCTTACTCAATGTATCTAGAAACAAAATTAATTATGATTTATTTAAACACTGTTTAAAGTGCATTATTCTTCATTTTCTAAAAGCTGAATTACAGAATTTACAAAAATTCAGTCTTAGAATCAGTAGTGTTTACAAACATCTTATTATGATTTTTTAATGCTAATACAGTAATTATAGTTATCAGCATTGCCTAAATGTAACTTTAAACAGAAAATAGCATACACTATAAGGCTCTACAAATTACAAGAAAAAAAATCAACGTGTTTATATCAAATCATCTCATAACAGAAATATTTCTAGTTAGATAAATAACCCAAACATGTGTATACCAACACACTCTAATCATAATTAATATACTTATTGTGGTTGAAAAACAAGTAACATAAAATTTACCATGTTAACCATTTTTAAGTGTACAGTTCATGTTGAGTATGCTTACATGTTTATATCTGGAGTTTACAAATTCCAGAACATTTTCTTTTTGCAAAATCAAAGCTTTCTAACTATTCAACAAATCCTCATTTCTGCATCAACTCCCAAGCCCCTGGCAACCATCATTTTATTTTCTGTTTATATAAATTTGACTATGCAAGACCCCTCATCTAAGTGGAATCATATAGAGTTGTGCTTTTTATGATTGGCTTTGCCACTGGGACACATTCATTCATGGTCTGACTTCTGTAAGAATTCCCTTCCTTTGTAAGACTGAATAATATCCCATTGTACGTTTATACCACCTTTTGTTTATCCATTCATCCGTTAATGGACACTTGGTTTGCTTCTACCTCTTGGCTATTGTGAATAGTCCTGTGATGCCATGAACATAGGAGTACAATATCTCTTCAACTCCTGATTTCAGTTCTTTTGGATATACCCAGAAGTGAGATTGCTAAATCATATGATAATTTTACGTTTAATTATTTGAGGAATGACCATACTGTTTTCCATAGTAACTGCATCACTTTACATTCCTATCAACAATATACAAAGGTTCCAATTTCTCTGCATCTTTGACAAAGTTTGTTATTTTCTTTTCTTTATAGTAGCTGTCCTAATGTGTATGAGGTCATTGTCATTGTTATCTTGATTTGCATTTCCCTAATGATTAGTGCGGAGAAGGTAATGGCACCCCACTCCCGTATTCTTGCCTGGAAAATCCCATGGACAGAGGAGCCTGGTAGGCTGCAGTCCATGGGGTCGCTAAGAGTCGGACACGACTGAGCGACTTCACTTTCACTTTTCACTTTCATGCATTGGAGAAGGAAATGGCAACCCACTCCAGTGTTCTTGCCTGGAGAATCCCAGGGACGGAGGAGCCTGGTGGGCTGCTGTCTATGGGGTCTCACAGAGTCGGACACGACTGAAGCGACTTAGCAGCAGCAGCAGCAATGATTAGTGATGTTGGGCATCTTTTCACATGCCTGTTGGCCATCTGTATATCATCTTCGGAGAAATATCTATTCAGATCCTTTGCCTAAATATGAGTTTGTTTGTTTGTTTTTTAATCAGCCTCATATATTCATTAAATTTTCTAAACAAAAGACAGAAGAAATTCTTTTTCAAAAACTCAGGATTGGGCTTCGCTGTTGGTCCAGTGGTTAAGAATCTGCCTTGCGATGCAAAGGACACTGGTTCAATCCCTGGTCTGGGAAGATCCCACAAGCTACAGAGCAACTGAGCCCGTGGGCCACAACCATCCAGCCCCTGTGCTGCAGTTGCCGAAGCCCACGTTCTTAGAGCCCACGCTTCCCAACAAGAGAAGCCACCACAGTCAGTTGGTGCTAGTTGGTAACCAGAGAGTAGATCCTGCCCGCTGCAACTAGTCAAAGTCCACGTGCAGCAATGAAGACTCAACACAGCCAAAAAATAAAAATAAATAATAAAAAGTCTTTACAAAATCAGGGGTAATTAGGTTCAATATCAGAATAGAAGGGATTTGTGAAATTTTATTCTGTTTTACCTTTCATGTTGTCTTCAGATCCCTTAGAAAAGGAAATGGCAACCCAGGCAAGTATTCGTGCCTAGGAAATCCCATCAACAGTGGAGCCTGGTGGGCTGCAGTCCATTGGGTCACAAAGAGTCGGACATGACTAAAACAACAACAACTAGCTGATTAAAAAGAGGAAAGGAAAAGAATTGTGTATTGATCATTCAATTGGGTTTGCAGAAAATAAAACCTGGCCTAGGCTTGATTTGATAAGGTGATTATAGCTCCCTTAGGTAGAAGTAAACCACAGTCTTTAGTTCTTCTAAGATCCCCAGAATGTCCTGCCAGCCCTGAGGCTGTGGTCCTTTGAAGAACTCTTGGAGTTTCAGGGAAGTTTGAATCACTCACTGGCCTTAACTTTATTTCGAAAGAGTCTACAACCCAGGGGCTTTAAGCTGCTCCTTTCACAGAGCTCTAGCCTCCCTGCCTAGCCCACGCCCTTGTTCTGATGGAAGGAGATAGTTTGAATATTCTGTGAGAAATACAACTCTGTACATGTTGAGAAAATCCTTTGTATTCTTTGCTCCCATTAAGGATAATCCAAAACAGACCAAAAAAATCCCAGGGCAACACTTCTAGTCATGAACTAATCATTATTTTACACCTCAGTATGTTCATGCCTGCTTTAGGCAAATTTCCATGAGAATCTAAATGTTTTGATTTCTCAATAACCACTGAGCCTGAGCACCCATAGCAGGCCTCCCCACGTGTGAATTCCCAAAACCTACTTATTTGTCAACAGCTGCAACAGTCTTCTGATCTCCAAAGGTACATTTGCTTGGAGCCCAGACTTTGTTTAGATCAATTAAAGTGCCTTGGGCAAAATGTATGTCTTTTCCTTTAATGTTCTTTTACGTCTGAGTTGCCTGCAATGCATTTACTGTAAAGAAAACTTAACAATATGAAAAAGCTTATGGGGGGCAGGGATGCAAAGCAATACTGAATTCTAGAATGTCATTAGAACCTTCTACAGAGGGAATTTGTTCTTGAATCCTGTGTCAGTTACTAAATGAAATAGACTATTTCACAGTAAAGGAGGTACAAGCATATTCTGGGTAGGGGGGAAATATATGTCTAAAGCTTTGGCTTTTCTATTTTGATTGAGCATCTTTAGGGAACATATGCCTTTTCCAGGCTGAACAAAATTAAGGAACACTTTGAAACTATTTATTAGAACCTAGTGAATGTGAAGGGTGAGTGTGGTCCTCAAGTTTAAGCTGGAAGAAAAGAAAGAAGTGACAAGTTAACTATAGGGATCCAAATGATCAGGGCTCCCCAAAATCAATAAAAGACTGAGTTACAGGATGGAAAACACAAAGCAATATTGTCACACCCCAAGGTTATAGGAAGGCTGACCTGAACAAAATGGAAACAGGCTATAAACTGCTGTCATAAAATTGAATTCTCTTTCAATATTTGAATATAGTTTAAAATTTTTCTCTCTTCATTTTGCGTGATTGTTTTCTTCTTTATAAATGTTTGAGAGTTCATGTCACCTGATGGTTGGGAATATAATGAAATCCGTGTGTTCAGGCTAAGTGACTTCAGTCGTGCCTTACTGTGCAACCCTGTCCACGGGATTCTCTAGGCAAGAATACTGGAGTGAGTTGCCATGCCCTCCTCCAGAGGATCTCCTCGGATTGAACCCAGGTCTTTTCTGTCACCTACATTGGCAAGTGGGTTCTTTACCACTAGCACCACCTTGGAAGCCCACCATTAATCCTTAAGTGTCACTGAAAGGCAATTAACAACACCTTATTTATTGTTGCTAATTGGTGGATTCCTGTGAAAAGGCAGGAACACATATTTTGGTTGTAGTTTTAATGAACGAAAACACTTTCAATTGTGTTTTGGTTTTTTAGTTGGTGTTTTGTTTGTTTTGCTTTGTCTTGGTAAATGACATTGAGTGTGTATCAAGGCCCTGTTCCAAAATCAGTTTATATATAATAGCTTATGATTTTTTCATCTTAGTTCTTGCCTATATTCAAAGACAACCTAATGCCTACTGGTAACTCTTCCTCTCCCTCCACATTCAAAGCCCTGTTGACAGCCAGCCAGATTCTCACTTTGCAAAACTTGCTGGGTATCCTTCTGGAGCTTTCCTTGAGGACTGAAGGTCTCTGCCTACATACCTGAGAAAGCAAGAAGAAAATCATGTGATCATCTGGCCCATGGTTCACTTTCACCACTTTTCCAACCTCATAATTGAAAGTGGAGTAGGTCAAGGCTGTATATTGTCACCCTGCTTATTTAACTTATATGCAGAGTACATCATGAGAAACGCTGGACTGGAAGAAGCACAATCTGGAATCAAGATTGCCAGGAGAAATATCAATAACCTCAGATGTGCACCACCCTTATGGCAGAAAGTGAAGAGGAACTAAAAGCCTCTTGATGAAAGTGAAAGTGGAGAGTGAAAAAGTTGGCTTAAAGCTCAACATTCAGAAAACGAAGATCATGGCATCCGGTCTCATCACTTCATGGGAAATAGATGGGGAAACAGTGGAAACAGTGTCAGACTTTATTTTCTGGGGCTCCAAAATCACTGCAGATGGTGACTGAAGCCATGAAATTAAAAGACGCTTACTCCTTGGAAGGAAAGTTATGACCAACCTAGATAGCATATTGAAAAGCAGAGACATTACTTTGCCAGCAAAGGTCCATCTAGTCAAGGCTATGGTTTTTCCAGTGGTCATGTATGGATGTGAGAGTTGGACTGTGAAGAAGGCTGAGCGCAGAAGAATTGATGCTTTTGAACTGTGGTGTTGGAGAAGACTCTTGAGAGTCCCTTGGACTGCAAGGAGATCCAACCAGTCCATTCTGAAGGAGATCAGCCCTGGGATGTCTTTGGAAGGAATGATGCTAAAGCTGAAACTCCAGTACTTTGGCCACCTCATTCGAAGAGTTGACTTACTGGAAAAGACTCTGATGCTGGGAGGGATTGGGGGCAGAAGGAGAAGGGGAGGACAGAGGATGAGATGGCTGGATGGCATCACTGACTCGATGGGTGTGAGTCTGAGTGAACTCCCGGAGTTGGTGATGGACCGGGAGGCCTGGCGTGCTGTGATTCATGGGGTCGCAAAGAGTCAGACATGACTGAGTAACTGAACTGAAGTGAATTGAATTGAAAGTGAAAGTGGAAGTGACTCAGTCGTGTCCAACTATTTGCAACCCCATGGACTATACAGTCCATGGAATTCTCCAGGCCAGAATATTGGAGTGGGTAGCCTTTCCCTTCTCCAAGGGATCTTCCCAACCCGGGGATCGAACCCAGGTGTCCCACATTATAGGTGGATTCTTTACCAGCTGAGCCACAAGGCAAGACTAAAAATACTGGAATGAGTAGACTACCCCTTCTCCAGTGGATCTTTCCCACCCAGGAATCAAACTGGGGACCCCTGCATTGTAGGGGGATTGTTTACCAAATGAGCTAACAGGAAAGCCCATCTCATAATTAAAAGATAATAATTAAGAGATCATTTCTTCTCAAATCCTCCTTACAGGCAGATCTTTCGCAGCAAAATAATATATTTTCATTTTTTAAAAATTTTCTAAGGATTATCAGCCTTAAATTCTCCTACTACAAAAATCATTTATTAATACTAAACATGTTTAATGCATTTTGTACCCATTTTTCTTCTTCTCTATGTGAAGTTATGGTATAACTACAGAACATTTCCTTGTGGATTTTATGAATTTGGAGATACTGTGCATTGCAGGTAGATTCTTCACCATCTGAGCCACTGGGGGAGACTACAGTTAAGTCACCCTGTACTTTTTCCCCCCACATTTTACAATCTTGGTTCGCTTGACTTTTGTCCATAGACACTAAATTCTCACCTATTTCTTCAGCTTTTCCTTCAATTTAAATTTAATATTCGATAGTGACATACAAACTCTTGGCTCTGTGTTTTTACTTATTTTGTTGACAATGAACAAGTTACTGCTGCTGCTGCTGTTGCTAAGTCGCTTCAGTCGTGTCCGACTCTGTGCGACCCCATAGACGGCAGCCCACCAGGCTCCCCCGTCCCTGGGATTCTCCGGGCAAGAACACTGGAGTGGGTTGCCATTTCCTCCTCCAATGCATGAAAGTGAAAAGTCAAAGTGAAATCGCTCAGTCATGTCCGACTCCTAGCGACCCCATGGACTGCAGCCTACCAGGCTCCTCCGTCCATGGGATTTTCCAGGCAAGAGTACTGGAGTGGGGTGCCATTGCCTTCTCCAGAACAAGTTACTAAACCTTTCTAAAACTACTTCCTTAATTCATAAAATGTGGGTAGTGAAATGTATTTCATAAAATTTTGTAAGGATTAAATGCAAAGTTAACTGCATCCAATCCACTTAGCACAAAGCCAGACATAAACAGTATACTCTCCATAGCTCCTACGCTGAGGAAGAGAGTACCCGGAGACTCCATAACTTACAAGATATTTCTTTTTTTAAAGAAGAAAGAAAACCACTAAATTAGCCTTTAACCAAAATTCATGAATTCCCAAGGAAAAACTCTTCTCTTCATTCTGGTCACTTCCCAAGTGTTGACTGTTTTCTAACTATCCACTTTGAATCTGATGGTCACTGGGCAGAGGCTGTGTTTCAGGCTTTGACTACTGGCCTTGTCCTAAGCAGGCTATTTCTTTGCAAATTCATCCTCTGATTGCTTTAACATCCATGTGTTCTGCCTGCTGTTCTCATTCCCCCAACTCCTGAACTGATGTTACTATTCTTCAAATTGAGAGCATCATGAGGATGGAAACCTACAGGGCAGAAGAATGAATTTAATCCCATTGTTAGTTTCTATTCTAAACTGCTCAGCAAGCAAAGAGCAACTCCTTATAGAATGTGTTGCTCCTGGGAGTGAAAGCGTAATGAACTGTAAAACCAGATGGTTCCATCCCCTGAAGCCTTTACAGGGTTAACTCCCCACAATCATGGGAGCAGCAAGGGTGCCATCTCCTGCCAGTTAGCTCCTCAAATTCCTGGGATAACCAACTCACTCTGTGTCTTCAAAAGCACTCTCCTTTGATTGGGAAAAATATTAAAATTTGTTGCAATGAAGAATGAAATGAAAAATGCTCAGTCCCTTGCTGTAGAAAACTGATAGGTAGTGTTTAATTCTCCTTTCAATTATTCCAAAGGGTTAACATTTTAATCTGTGAAGATAGATGGTTTTTGCTTTCAGATCGAAAGAGAGTACAAATACAAGTGACGCTTACAACTATCTACTCTGTAAGAGACTTCATGCCTCTTACATGATTTTTACTGTGACTTTTTTCCCCCTCTTTTACTCTGGCTTTTCTGTTTGTAATCTGATTTAAAGAATTCACCTTCACTGTAGGCACAAGTTCCCTATAAAAGGCTAATAAGAATGGTAAATGCACATCAAGGGAAGTCTCTTTTAACAGAAAAATAAAGCTTTTACTGCAAATAAAATTGAAAATAATAACCCTGGGTCCTTTCTGCTTTCTATATATCTTATTTTTAAATAATTTTTTTAGGGACAATAACTGGGACATTTATGATCTTATTATCAGTCAATATGGTTCTAAAGACATTTTTTTTTTTTTTCTCGGAACTTGGTAAAAAGTGCCTTCATCCAACAAATGCAAGATGAGGAAAAGAAAGAGAAATCTTAAGTTTGTTCATTTGGTCTATATTACAACCTGCATTGTCCTTTGGCTTTTTCAAATTGTGGTACTGTGCTAAACCAAACACAAATCTTGCAATACTATTTTCCTTAGAGATTGTTCTCAAAGATAACTATTCACTTATGACTTGAAATTTCAAAATACTTCAGAAATTTAATTGGGGGAGCAAGTGCTATCACTTTGAAGCAGTGTGTACCTATGTCTCATCTGCAAATCTCAACAGCTGTAAGTTTCATCACTAGTTTCTACAAGTCTCAGCAATCTGTTCATGGGGATTCCCAAATAAATCACAGGTTCCCACTGAAGGACCTAACCTGAGGTTTTATTTTCCTAAGTAGAATATTTCAGAATATTTATTAGTCTTTGAAGAGAAAGCTTATTGCTAATGCCACTTTGGCTTTTAATCTGCTTTTATCTATTTCTTATTTATCTCTACTTCACATTCATTATTAACATGACATTTATGAGGTACAACATTTTGTGCTGCCCTAGTCACTAAATGAAAGTCTATAGTTGTATACACTACAATTAATTCTGATTAGTCAGGGGGAAAAAGAGTCTGCACACACAAGTCCATTTAGCTATTTTCATGGAATTAACTTGTCCTGCGAAATCCATAAACTAGCAATCAGTCAGCATTTCATGAAGGAATATGCTGTTTATTTCAATTAGTTACCAGGATTGAACATGCATAGGCCGTATCTCTAGTCTTAGTCACAATACCAGAAAAAGCAAAAATCTGATATGGCTAAGGGTTAAATCAGAACTATTCACACTCAGTCATCATCAGTCACAATAAAAGTTTTTAATGAATGCGTTAGGGACAGTTATTTGATTCAAGCCAGTTAATTTAGAATATCATTTGTTAAATTTGGCAAGTCCTATGGGGGAAAAAAATGAAAAAGCAACTCACATTTGTTTTGTACCTTAGCAAGGATTTTACATATTAACTCCTTTAATCTTTCCAACATTCTAGTGAAGGTATTATATATATATATATATATATATTTTTTTTTTTTTTTTTTTGAAAAGGAAATGGAAACTAAGAGAGGTTAAGTAATTTGCCTACAGTCATACTGCTAGGAAATAGTAGATTCTGGATTTGAAATTAAGGCCAACTTGAAAAGTTCTCACCTTTCTCCAGGCCTGAAGCCCAGGCAGGAAACAGTTTTACACCCTTAGTTAATTCATAGGGTTGCAAGCAGGGTACACTGAAGTGATGTCCTAATGAGTCATCATGGCATGGTTCCTTCTGATGTACAAATTGGCAAATGGAGCCACTTACTTGCAGGAAAGAGAAGAGATGGTTTTATGATGAATGAATAATATTTTAAAATATTGACCTAAAGGGTAAGTTAAACATATTTTTTATTTCCTTGGCTTTTCTTTTTGAATTGGGAATAAGCTCACTTAGTAAATAACTAAAAGGTAAAGTAAATAACTAAAAGTAAGTAACTAAAAGGGCTTCCCAGATGTCACAGTGGTTAAGAATCCGCCTGCCAAGCGGGAAGTGCCAGTTTGATCCCTGAGTTGGGAAGATCCCCTGGAGAAGAAATGGCAACCCACTCCAGTATTGTTGCCTGGGAAATCCCATGGACAGAGGAGCCTGGCGCGTGACAGTCCCTGGGGTTGCAAAAAAGTTGGACATGACTTAGGGACCAAACACGAGCAACAAAGCAGGCACATTGTTCAGCACTAAGTTTTTTCCTCACAGGACAAAATATCTTGGCGATTCCTTAGTGTTATGTTAGTACATAGAACTGCCTCATTCTTAGTTTCAGTGTTCATTGTATGGATAGGCAATAATTTATTATTTATTTTACCATGGACATGTTGTCCAAACTTCTTTTTCATTTCAATTTTCATTTCTTTGCTTTGCTTTCATTTTTGTCTGCCAACTCTCTATCATTCAAACCATGCTTCTTCAATGAATAAACATGTACCTTCATCATTTCAAACATGTAGAGGCATATCTGCAGATAGAAGTGGGATTGTTGGATCAAAGAGTCAAAGAGTTTACAGTTTTCTTATCTAGGAAACTGCTTTCTGTAGGGACTGCCACAGTTTTATTGCCTATCTGTGATACAGGAGCATGCCTACTTTCTCATGGACTTAAAAAGATTTTTAAAATATCAAATTGGGGAATTTCAGCCATTCTGAAAGACAAAAAAAAAATGCCATTTTAGTGTACTTCTTTCATTATTTGTCCCTCTGGGTTATTTTTTGTATATGTGAAAGCTACTGAAAGTATGTATTACTTGTGTCCCTCATTGCTTTATTAAAATCTCTAATTGTGGTAGTTTTTCAGTTGATTCCCTTGAATATTTCCAAGCATGTGACATTGTCTGCACACAGTGATAGCTTTACCTTCTTTACAAACTCAACCTTTTCTTTTTTCTTTTTCTAATTGTGTTGGTACTAACATCAGAATAACTTTTATAATGGTGGTGACAGTGAATTTTATTGACTTATTCTGACTTTAGTGGCAAAGTGACTCATATTTATTAAGTATAAAGCTGACTTGTATATTAAGAAACAAATTTCATTCTATTTCTGTAGTGTTCTTCTTAAGAACTATTGTTGTCATGAGTCATCTGCCTTTTCAGTAGCCATGAAATATACATGCTTTTCTTTTTAGACATGTAATGAAAAGAACTAAATTAATAGCTTTCTGGATATTAAGTCTTGCTCGAATTTCTGGAATAACCCTGCTGGTTATAATAAAATATTTTTTAATTTGGTGCAGGCTTCTGATTGCTAATATTTAATTAAAATCTTTCGCACCAAAAATTCATAAGTGAGATCAGTCTATTGGTCTGTTAATTTCTTTTTCACATAAGCTTTTCCGTGATTTGGGAAGGTTTACACAGGCAGTCCTCATTTTATGCTGCAGTGTGAAACTGTAAAAATTACCATGCATACTGAAACCTTACACAGTGTTTTTTTTTTTTTTTCCTGAATATTCACTGGAAGGACCGATGCTGAAGGTGAAACCTTACACAGTGATCTTAATAATTCTTGGAATCTGGGTGCAAATTTCACAGCAGTGTAAATATTTGTGTTAACAGTTTCACCAGATAATTTCACACAAGTCAACTCACACTGACTGCTGAGATGACCAAAACAAGCCTTTATTGACTGTGAAAGGTCTTTTTTCAGTCTCCTCATGATCCCTGTTTTCTTTCAATGCAGCAACTAATTCTAGCTTTTTAGCTTGAATCCTAGTTAAACCGGTTGGGATTTTCTATACAGTCTCCACTTAAAAGTAGATGCAAATGCTATGTTTAAATCATAGTGGCTTTCTGTGTGCTTAGTACATTTTATTCCTTTTTTTTTTTTTGGTATCCAGGAGTAGAATATGGAATCTTAGTTCCAAACTAGGGATCGAACCCATGCCCCCTACAGTGGAAGACAGAATCTTAACCACTGGACCACCAGGGAAGTCCCTAGTACATTTTAGACCAAAGGATGTTCAAGAAAGTTTAGCTTGGTTTGTACAGTTATCAAACTTTTTCAACATGGTATGTTCCATAACATCATGCAGATCTAGATCTCATCCTATCTTTGCTTTAATGTTGCCATTTTCACATTTTCTAATTACATCCAATCCACTTTAACATCATCAATTCCCATGGTGTGACTTTGCCACACTTAAATCTTTATTCACCAATTTCTTCTTTTCATAATCCAGTTTTGAAAAATGTCTTATAGGTTTATCACTGGGAGATAAGGAAGCAACACAATTGCATGAGTTGCTGTCTGTGTATGAAATGAGTAACAGATAGTAACCAATTGACCAACTACCAATAGACTTTGAAAGAGACGATATGATGGTCACTGATCACAATGCATATCTGTTATGTACATGTTGATTTGTGGACTAAAGTCCTGTCCATGAAGTTTGCGACCCTATGGACTGCAGCCTACCAGGCTCCTCTGCCCGTGGGATTTTCCAGGCAAGAGTACTAGAGTGGGTTGCCATTGCCTTCTCCACCTATATAATTACTCATAGTTAATACATCATGGTGACTGAAAGTTTAACCCTGCTGTTGAGGAACTTGTGTTATTTAACTAAAATGTAATAACTGAAATTCATGTATATTGGAAACATGTAGTGTGAAGACTACATGTAAAGTATCTGGAAGTAGTTTTAGATAGCATTTTAGAACAGTTTTAAAAACATTAGACTTTCTGCTTAGTATCAGATAGAATTCCTCTGTAAAACGATTTATTCTTGCCTCCTTTTTGTTTTCCTTCCCAAGATAGCTATATTTATTCTATGGAAATCAGATGCTTAGATTTAAAAAATCTTTCTGGGGTCATTAAAGAAGGCTGAAGCACCAAAGAATTGATGCTTTCAAATTGTGGTGCTGTAGAAGATTCTTGAGAGTCCCTTGGACTGCCAGGAAATCAAGCCAGTCAATTCTAAAGGAAATCAACCCTGAGTATTCATTGGAAGGACTGATGCTGCAGCTGAAGCTCCAATACTTTGGCCACCTGATGGAAAGAGCCAACTCATGGGAAAAGACCCTGATGCTGGGAAAGAGGAGAAGCGGGCAACAGAGTATGAGATGGTTGGATGGTATCACTGACTCAATGGACATGAATTTGAGCAAACTCCGGGAGATAGTGAAGGACAGGAAGTCTGGTGTGCTGCAGTGCATGGGTTCACAAAGAATCGGAGATGAATTAGCAAGTGAACAAAAACAACAAAGGAAATGACTAATTGCATCCAGGTTTCTAAATTTTTTAAAATAACGTTAAACATTAGCTCTCCGGGTATACAGCAGATATACGTTGATTGTCTCAGTTTGATCCCTTACCCTAAGAAAGTGCACTTTTGCTGTTTTTTGTTATTATTGTTGTTGTTATCTGGGATCTGTTGTCACTGGATCATCCTTTCTACTTTCCCTGAAACAGTATTTGCTGCTGTTCATTGCAAAAAAATTGGAGGCACTCTTACTTGTCATGGCAGACCTTACCTTTTTAAAGGAGTCTGAATTACCTGTCTTCTAATGTCACTGAAAATGAAGCATGCAGATTTTGTTAGTGTTCATCTTGTCACTTTTACATAATATTCAGACGAGAAAAGGGAAATTGCTGCCTTACATTTCATGATTACACTAAAAGTAGTCACTGGCTTTTTTCAATACAAAGCCAGATAATTTCACTCATTAATATATATATATCTAATCAATGACATTGAGTTTTTAAATTTAAATTGTTTATGAATTCTTTTGTCATTGTAGCAACTGGGGCCTTGGTTTGTGGGGAAAGTGTGGTTATAAAAGGAGAGTAGGTGACAGTTTTAGGTGGGGGAGTGATGAGGGGGTGATGAAACAGTTCTGTATGCTGACTGTGGTGGCGGTTATATGAATCTATGTGTGTGATAAAGTTTCATAGAACTATTAAAACATGAGTGTATGAAAAACTTGTGAAATACAAAGATGATCTATAGCTTTTTATAACTGTCCCAATATCAACTTCCTGGTTTTAGTAAGTATACTATGGCTATGTAACATGTTATCATTGGAAGAATCCAGATAAAGAATACACAGGAACTCTGAACCATTTTTGCAAGCAAAATAGAAAGCTTGCTTGCATTGGAGCAAATTCTTGTTCTAATTCTTTGATCGATTTCTTAATACTGAAACATAAACTTTTTAGATAGATATGACTGTAGATAGTAGGAAACTCAATAATATTGTTTAGTCTATGCTCATTCAAGGTTAATAATGTGTTTCATATGTGTCATGGTTGTATTTTCATGTAGCATGGTTGTCTCTCTTCACTTGAAAAATTGGATTAAAAAAAGAAAGACTGCGAACAACTGGGTTATACGCTGCTGTTTTCTATGCTGATCCCTGACAGGAAAACAGGAGCGTCTCTGTTCATAGCATAGCAGGTTGAGAAAGGAAATATGATCCACTGTCCTTTGGAATTATCCAAGTTCCCAGTGGATTCCCTTGTGGAAATGGAAGTATGTCAGAACAATCAATGTGAAAAGGGGAACAAAAACATCTTAGAGGTTGGGGTGGGGATGGGAAACTATTCAGTTTGGCTTAGGAAGATCTGTCATATGACTGAGACCAAGTTTTCTGAGTCATTTTGTTAAAGGAGGAAGCTGAACTAGATGACCCAAGGCAGTGCTTCACAAGCACGCCTGAAATCCAGAAAATACTGTTGCTAAAGTGATTCTGATGGCCAGCTGGGTTTGGAAGGTCTTTGATCCAAGATAAATCATACATTAAAAAGTATTGTTTTAAGCAGGACTATAACAACTTTTCGGAGAAGGCGATGGCACCGCACTCCAGTACTCTTGCCTGGAAAATCCCATGGACAGAGGAGCCTGGTAGGCTGCAGTCCATGGGGTCTCGAAGAGTCAAACACAACTGAGCGACTTCACTTTCACGTTTCACTTTCATGCATTGGAGAAAGAAATGGCAACCCACTCCAGTGTTCTTGCCTGGAGAATCCCAGGGACGGTGAGGGGGGCCTCGTGGGCTGCCGTCTCTGGGGTCTCACAGAGTCGGACACGACTGAAGTGACTTAGCAGCAGCAGCAGCAGCATAACAACTTTTATTGCAGAGATAATGTTCCCAACTAACAACCAATTAATTGAAAAAACGTGACAGTTTTTAAACCAATCCACATGTGCATTTCCAGACTTATTTAAAAATTGTTTTTTATCCATTGGAAATTTTGGATCACCTTCGAATCTTCATTCTTAAATGAAGAGTGTATTTGACTGAAATATAAATAGCACCTTTATTGCAAGGAAGTCCAATTCTTTTTGATATATTATAAAGTACTGTGAGTAACTCATTACTCAAGATTTGAATAGGGTCACTACCAAAAAAGGAGAAAATACTTTGATAAAGCTTCTATATGACTTTATGAGTGATTACACATTTCTTGCTTAACATAAGTTTTATTTTATATTCTCATTAACTCTTCATTGCCTCATTTTCAACATTGACTGAGAAGTGTTTTTTTTTTCCTAAAAATATATGTTTTATATTGTTCGTTGTGTTGTTGTGTTACTAGCTCTGTTACATCTGACTCTTTGTAACCCCATGGACTTGCCAGGCTCCTCAGTCCATGGAATTCTCCAGGCAAGAATACTGGAGTGGGTTGCATTCCCTTCTTCAGGGGATCTTCCCAACCCAGGAATCGAACCCTCATCTCCTGCATTGCAAGCAGATTCTTTACCATCTGAGCCACTAGGGAAGCCCTTTATACCGTTTAACTAGAACAGTTTTAAATAGTTTAGGTAGAAGAATCTACCTAACTGCTTTAAATCCTGACTCTTTACTTCAATCTATATTACTGCTCGTTTCAGTTTAAAAAAGTCTACCTTCAAATTATTTTTCCTTTAATACTATATTTTACCCTTAAGCCATTGACATATTTTAAAAATAGAAACCAATAAATGTTTCTTCAAATATTCCTAAGGGGCACAGTACAAGAGAGATGGGCAGGATAACAAGAGCTGTTGCCCACACTTGTCCATCTTCTCCCATTAAGGTTCTAGGGTGGCACTCCTGGCTCAAGTCCCACACTTGTACTCTCATCACTGCCCGTGGGAAGGACTGAGATCTGCACTGACGGAGAATGGCTTTTTTCCTCCCAGGAACCTGTAAGCCTGGGCAGAGAAGACATCTGCATCATATACAGTTAGGCTCCATGAGGAAAACATTTCAAAGCACAATGACCACAGTCTTCTTCTTTCTTAGGAAATTATGAAAGGCCCAAATGTTACTCTGGGAATTAATACCAAAGAACAGTTCATTCAGTGCAGCATCACGGGCAAGTGATCTGTCATTAGGCAATGGCAGAAAGCTGCTCTCTTGCTTGAATCCCAGCTGAGCTCTGGCTGATCTCAACATGTTCCTGTATATTCTTCACCCGTGCTGTGCTTAGTCGTTCAGTCATGTCTGACTCTTTGTGACCCCATGGACTGTAGCCCGCCAGGCTCCTCAGTCCATGGAATTCTCCAGGCAAGAAATCTGGAGTGGGTTGCCATGCCCTCCTCCAGGGGACCTTCCCAACCCAGAAATTGAACTGGAGTCTCCTGCATTGCAGGTGGATTCTTTACCAGCTGAGCTATTAGGGAAGCCCTTATATTCTTCATAAATACATGTGTATGTATAATTCTTCAAGTACTACCAAATAGGTGGAGGCACAAACTGACAAAATGTCCACCAAGGATATGAATAGACATGACTCCCAGCATCTCCCTTCCCTCTTACAAAAGCAAGATTGATGAGGTTTGTGAAGCTCACAGGGAGGAGGGTGTTTTGCACTATCAGTGGTGCCCAGAGCCACACAAGCTTCACAACATTGGTCTAGGAGAGAGTCACACCCACAGCCAGTGATCTACCTTAGAATAATGAGCTTCTTGCTGCGCCATTTATTTCCATGTGATAATTCTTATAATGTCTGGACATGGCTTATCTTTACTACAGAGTGGTGATAATAGTCAAAATCTAAGAATCTTCTAATGTTATATGCACCTCTAACTCTTCATAACTGTTATCACAAATGGGATTTTGACTAAGTCTATAAACACTCCTTGAGCTTCCCTGGTGGCTCAGATGGTAAAGTGTCTGCCTGCAACAAGGGAGACCCGGGTTCGATCCCTGGGTTGGGAATATCTCCTGGAGAAGGAAATGGCAATCCACTCCAGTATTCCTGCCTGGAGAATCCCAGGGATGGAGGAGCCTCGTAGGCTACAGTCCATGGGGTCGCAAAGAGTCAGACACAACTGAGAGACTTCACTTTACTTCATAAACACTCCTTAAACTTTTCCCCCACAAAGTATGTTATTGTCTTTAACATAGAACATTATTAAATAGCAGATTTAAATATAAGTATTTTCATAGAAGTTAAAATTAGACTCATTATGTTAAAATAATTGGATAACTGAATGGAATCTTTAGGACATTTTAAATAGATTGCAGCATGCAAGTTATTAAACAATTATTTATTAAGAATTTTAGCCTAATACACTGAGAAAACCTAACTAAAATATTCCATTTGCTATAATGATGCATTTATCAAGTGTTTTTGGTAGCTGCTAGAAATCCTAGGTCTAGAGTGTCCTTTGAGTTAGCATTTGGACATTTCATAATACATAAGGATAGAGCTACTTTTCAGTCACAGCAAGATAGTCACAGTGATTAGTCATATAGGTACTAAAGCTAGACTGCTGAGGTTCACTCCTAGCTTTTTGACTCATCTACTATATGCTCTTAGGCAAAGTACTTAAACTTCAGTACAAACCTTGAGTGTCTCACTCGTAAAATGATGATGATATTAATGCTTACCTTTGTTGTGAAACTAAATGAGTATATAATATAAAATATCCAAGCCAAGCAACAAGTTGAAAATTTCACATTTAATATTTAAAAACCTATAAGATCCTCCTGAAATAAAAACTAATTAGAAATGAACAATTCTTTCAATAGGATTATCAGTGGACTGTACACTGTACAAGAAAGTCAATGAACTTGAAGATGGTTCAATAGAAATTATCCAAACTATAAACATACAGAAAAAAAAAAATAGTGAAAATAAACTCACAGAATAGAGGATCCAGCTCTGGGACAATATCAAACAGTCTAATATGTATATAAAATGGAAGCCTCAAAAGGAGAAGAGAGAAGGCGGAACCAAGTAATTTGAAGGTGCTATAGTCTTTTCCAAAAGTAATGAAGAAAATCAAATCATATATGCAAAAATCTCAGAAGGTTCCAAGTAACAAGAAAGGAAAACACATCTAGAGACATTCTCCCAGGCAATCTTCCCAACCTAGAGATCGAACCCACGTGTCTTATGTCTTCTGCATTGGCAAGCAGGGTCTTTACCGTTAGGGCCACCTGGAAAGCCCACTAAAAGTAATACATAAAAAGGAAATCTTGACAGCAGCCAGAGGTTGTGGTGGGTGGGGGAGCACAGTAGGGGAGGTCAGAGGAGGGATTAGATACAAACCAAGAATGACAGTGTTTATCTCACTAGAAACTTTGGAATCCAGAGAACAACGGAGGAACATAAACAAACAACAACACAGATGTATATACTCAGAAAAAATGTTTTAAAAATTAAATAAAAGTGAAATAATAACTTTTCAAGCAAACAAAAGGTGAAAGAAATCACTGCCAGAAGATATGGGCTATAAGAATTGTTAAAGGACTTCTTGATCAGAAGAGAGATGGCAATAGATAGGAAACTGGATCTGAAAACAGAGAAATGAAGTTTTTCACTTTCATGCGTTGGAGAAGGAAATGGCAACCCACTCCAGTGTTCTTGCCTAGAGAATCCCAGGGACGGGGGAGCCTGGTGGGCTGCCGTCTCTGGGGTCTCACAGAGTCGGACACGACTGAAGCGACTTAGCAGCAGCAGCAGCAGATATGAAAAAGGGCTTCCCTGGTGACTCAGATGATAAAGAATCTGCCTGAAATGTGGGAGACCTGAATTCGATCCATGAGTCGGAAAGATCCCCTGGAGAAAGGAATGGCTACCCACTTCAGTATTCTTGCCTGGAGAATTTTATCAACAGAGGAGCCTGGTGGACTACAGTCCACGGGGTCTCAAAGAGTTGGACATGACTGAGTGACTAACACCACCACCAGAAATGAAATAAAGGGGAGGGGGGAAGTAAATATAAAGGCTTCGTTTTAAAATGATACTGGATGCTTGGGACTAGTGCACTGGGACGACCCAGAGGGATGGTATGGGGAGGGAGGAGGGAGGAGGGTTCAGGATGGGGAACACATGTATACCTGTGGCAGATTCATTTTGATATTTGGCAAAACTAATACAATTATGTAAAGTTTAAAAATAAAATAAAATAAAAAAAAATAAAGCCTTTAAAAATAATTGAATGTCTAGAGGGAAAATATTTAGGAATACGTTGTGAGATTTACGTCGTGTTTAGATATAAAAATATGATAACAATAAGAGTATGGGAAAGAGAAAGTGGAAATATGTTATATGTAAAGTGCAATCTTATCTGAAGAAACACAGTGATAAAGTAAGGATGTGTACAGTAGACCCTAGAGCAATCATTAACAAAATTAAGAGCTATAAATAATAGCCAGTAGTTGGAATAACATGGAACCATAAAATGATACTCCAAAATTTATTTAGCTCTAGTCTAGATAAAATTTCCATTGAGAGGCACAGGCCCTAGAAAAGCTGAAAAAGGTAATACGGGAGGAATCATGCTATTTCATACTAAGGTTTAGTGTAAATCTACCATAATCAAGATTGAGCAGTATTGGCAGAGTAAGATTAACACAGATCAAAAGACAGAGAACCCACAGATAGACCCACATAAAGATGCAGAACTGATTTTTGACAAAGGTGCAAAAGTGGTGAAGAAAGAATAAACTTTTCAACAAAACTGCTGAAGTAATTGGATTTCATAGGCCAAAAAAATAAAAGAACCTAACCTAAACCTGAATATCAAATGTGAACATTGTAAAACATTTAGAAAAAAAGGACAAAAATCTTTAGGGTCTCAGACTAAGAAAAGGGTTCTTAGATTTGACAGAAAAAGCACAATCTATAATTTTTTTAAAAAAACTGATAAACTGAAATGCATCAAAATTTACAACTTTTGCTCTGCAAGAGAGCATATGAATAAAATGCATACAAGCTACAGACAGAAAATATTTGCAAACCATGTACCTGACAAAGGACTAGTATCTAGAACAAATGAAAAGCTCAAAAAGCTACATTAAAAGCAAATCCAATTGGAAAATAGGCAATCAACACAAACATTTCACTGAACAGAATATACAGATGGCAAATAGACACATGAAGAGATGTTATTAGGGAAATTCAAATTAAAACATGGGTTACTCCTATATACGTATCAGAATGGTTGAAAGAGAAAAACAGTGACAGCATCAAAGGCTGGCAAGGATGTGAGGAACTGAAGCACTCATATTGCTGATGAAAATGTAAAATGATATAGTTACTTTGGGGGCTTCCCTGGTACCTCCATTGGTAAAGAACTTGCCTGCAATGCAGGAGACCAGGGTTTGAGCCTTGGGTCAGGAAGATCCCCTGGAGAAGGAAATTGCTACCCACTCCAGTATTCTTGTCTGGAAAATCCCATGGACAGAGGAGCCTGATGCGCTATAGTTCACGAGGTCACAAGAATCGAACATGACTTAGTGACTAAACCATCACCACTAGTTACTCTGGAAGTTTGGCTGTTTCTTATAATAGCAAACATGCAATTACCATGTGACCCAACAATGGAAGTCTGGGCATTTATTCCAGAGAAGTGATACTCTATCTTTACAAAGAATCTATACACAAATATTAATAGCAGATTTATTACAACTCAAAACTAGAAGAAACAGCCCACATGCCAAATTGTGAGATATAGATACCATGAAATATTATTCAGTAGTAAAAAGAAAATCTACTGACATACACAACTTAGATAAAACTCAAGGGAATTCTGCTGAGTGAAAAAAAGCCAATCCCTAAACATATATTCTGATTCTATTTATATAACAATTTTAAAATAATAAAATTATGAAAATGGAGCTTAGATTAGTGGTTGCCAGGAATTAAGAATGGAGGGGCTTAAAAGAAAGCAGGTCACACAAGGGAGGCATGGAGCTGTTTTGTATTTTGACTGTTATACAGGATACAAGAACCTATGAAAATTAGTTGCTTAGTCGTATCCGACTCTTTGAAACTCCATGGACTGTAACACGCCAGGCTCCTCTGTCCACGGGATTCTCCAGGAGAGAATACTGGAGTGAGTAGCCATTCCATTATCCAGAGGATCTTCCAGACACAGGGAACTAACCTGGGTCTCCTCCATTGCAGGCAGACTCTTTACCATCTGAGCCACCAGGGAACCTATTATGTATGACTGATAAAACTGAATAGAACTAAATGCCCACATGCCTGGGCTTATGGGCAAACACATGGGAACATGAAAACCTGGGTAAATCAAGTGAGTACAAGTAAAATGGGAGAAATTAGAATGATTAGTGGATATCACTATCAATGACAATATCTTGCTTGTGATACTAGTCTACAGTTTCTCAAGATTCTACAGTGGGAGGAAATTAGAGAACGGGTACATAGGATATCTATTATTTTTTTTACAATTGCATATGACTCTACAATCATCTCAATAAAAATTTTAGTCAAAAAAATTGACAATTCCAAGTGTGGGTGAAAATGTGCAGAAACTAGAAATCTCATCCATTGCTGATGAGAATGTAAATGGCACAACCAACTTGTAAAGATTTTATTAGTTTATTATAAATGCAAAGGTATACTTACCTTGCAATTCAGCAATACCACTCTTAGATATTTACCCAAGACCAATTAAATCATATGTTGACACAAATATCTAAATGAAGATACTTATAAGAGCATTATTCATAATAGCTAACAGGTGGAAACAACTCAAAAGTCTGTCAACTATTGAATGAATTAAAAAAAAAAATGTGGTATAGCCTTACAGTGGAATAAATACTGTTCAGCATTAAAAGCCATGCTACTCAACATTAAGAGCCAGGCTACATACTACAATATGGATGAATTGCAAACCATTATGCTAAGTGAAATAAGCCAGGCATAATTGCACCTATGTGATTTTATTTATATTTCTAAAAAGGCAAAACTTAAGAAATCAGGCCAGTGGTTGTCAGAGGCTGGTGGGTGAACGGAGAAAATTGGTTTCCAAAGGGCATGTAAAAAGGAAATTTTTGAGATGATGAACATATTCTATATCTCAATTATGGTGGTACTGATATTGTATATGTATGTCAAAACTCATCAAACTATCCTTAAGGATCAATTTTATTGTATGTAAGTTGCACCCCACATAAAAAAAAAATTCAGCAAGACTTACGAATACAACTATTTCTATATATAACAACACATAGAAAATAAAATAAAAATACGATTCGCGGCAGGATCAAGAAGCAACAAATTACCTAAGAATAATAGATTCACATACGTCTACAAGAAAACTGAGAGATATTACTGCAAATAATGATCAAAACAAGTGAAAGATATACAGGTTCGTTGACTGGAAGACTAAATGTATAAACAAATCAATTCATCCAACTCCAAATTGATCTGCAGTTCAGTTCAATGGCTCAGTCGTATCCGACTCTTTGCAACCCCATGAATCGCAGCACGCCAGGCCTCCCTGTCCATCACCATCTCCCGGAGTTCACTCAAACTCACGTCCATCGAGTCGGTGATGCCATCCAGCCATCTCACCCTCTTTCGTCCCCTTCTCCTCCTGCCCCCAATCCCTCCCAGCATCAGAGTCTTTTCCAATGAGTCAACTCTTCGCATCAGGTGGCCAAAGTACTGGAGTTTCAGCTTTAGCATCATTCCTTCCAAAGAAATCCCAGGGCTGATCTCCTTCAGAATGGACTGGTTGGATGTCCTTGCAGTCCAAGGGACTCTCAAGAGTCTTCTCCAACACCACAGTTCAAAAGCATCAATTCTTTGGTGCTCAGCTTTCTTCACAGTCCAACTCTCACATCCGTACATGACCACAGGAAAAACCACAGCCTTAACTAGACAGACCTTTGTTGGCAAAGTAATGTCTCTGCTTTTCAATATGCTATCTAGGTTGGTCATAACTTTCCTTCCAAGGAGTAAACGTCTTTTAATTTCATGGCTGCAATACCATCTGCAGTGATTTTGGACCCCCCAAAAATAAAGTCAGACACTGTTTCCACTGTTTCCCCATCTATTTCCTACGAAGTGATGGGACCAGATGCCATGATTTTGTCTTCTGAATGCTGAGCTTTAAGCCAACTTTTTCACTCTCCACTTTCACTTTCATCAAGAGGCTGTTTAGTTCCTCTTCACTTTCTGCCATAAGGGTGGTGTCATCTGCATATCTGAGGTTATTGATATTTCTCAGATTCAATGCAATCTCAGTCAAAATCTCAGCAAGTTTCTTTTTAAAATGACAATTGAGAAGCCAATTTTGAAAGTTCTATGGAAATGCAAAACACTGCGAAGAGTCAAGGCAGTCTTGAAGAAATGAGTGTGAAGATTCACACTGCTGTATATTAAAACTTATAAAGTCATAGTAAGTAAGTGTGTCTGATACTGGCTTGAGGATGAACAGAAAGATCCAGCCATGTAAGAATATCTGATTTATGATGAAGAGATATTAAAATATAGGGAGAGAAATAGATGATGCTGCATTAATTTGCTATTTCATCAAGATATAACAAAAACCGATTAGAAGAAAACATAGGAGACTATCATCATGACTTTGAACCAGGCAAATACTTACATAACAGGACACAAAAAGCATAACTTCTTAAAAAATATTAAATAAGAACCTCTATTAAATTGTGCCATTTTGAGTGAAAGGGCAAAGCACAGAATCAGATATTTGCATTGTGTATATTATAAAAAGAATTTACATCCAAAATACAAAAAATTTCTAGGAACCAAGAAAACCAAGGAGGAAAAACAGCAAAGTTCTTCATGAGAAACCTGTATGCAGGTCAAGAAGCAACATTTAGAATGGTACATTGAACAACAGATTGTTTCAAAATTGGGAAAGGAGTATCTTGTTTGTAATTGTCACCCTGCTTATTTAACTTATAAGCACAGTACATCATGAGAAATGCCGGTTTGGATGAAGCACAAGCTAGAATCAAAATTGCCAGAAGAAATACCAATAACCTAAGATATGCAGATGACACCACCCATAGGCAGAACGCAAAAAGGAACTAAAGAGCCTCTGGATGAAGGCGAAAAGTGGAGAGTGAAAAAGGTGGCTTAAAACTCAACATTCAAAAAACTGATTGTGGTACCCAGTCTCATCAATTCATGGTAAATAGACGGGGGTAAAATGGAAACAAAGACATTATATTCTTGGGCTCCAAAATCACTGCAGATGATGACTGCAGCTGTGAAATTAAAAGACACTTGCTCCTTGGAAGAAAAGCTACGACAAACCTAGACAGTGTATTAAAAAGCAGAGACATCAGTTTGCCATCAAAGGTCCGTCTAGTCGAAGCTACGGTTTTTCCAGTAGTCATGTATGGATGCAACAGTTGGACCATAAAGAAGGCTGAGCACTGAAGAACTGATGCTTTCAAACTGTGGTGCTGGAAAAGACTTTTGAGAGTCCCATGGACAGCAAGATCAAACCAGTCAATCCTAAAGGACATCAGTCCTGAATATTCGTTGGAAGGACTGATGCTGAAACTGAAGCTCCAATGTTTTGGCCACCTGATGTGAAGAGTTGACTCACTGGAAAAGATCCTAATGCTGGGAAAGATTGAGTGCAGGAGGAGAAGGTGGCAACAGAGGGTGAGATGGCTGGATAGCATTATTGACTCAAGGATGAGTTTGAGCAAACTCCGGGAGATAGTGAGGGACAGGGAGGTCTGGTATGCTGCAGTCCACGGAGTCACAGAGTCGGACACAACTGAGTGACTGAATGACAACTTCACAAGACAACATATACAAATAAATGAAATTCATATGTAAAAGTGTCTACTTTCTTTAATCACCTGAGGAATGCAAATTCAAATCTCAAATGCAATACTAGTATATAACCAAACACAATGAGCAAAAAAGAAAACAACTAAACACCAAGGTTGACAAAGATGAAGAGCAATAAGAGACTATTGTATATGGTTGGAGTGCATAAAAATGGATACAACCACTTAGGAAAATTGGGTGACATTATCTATTAAAGCTAATCATACACATAAGACCCAGTAATTTCACTCATCATGAAAACAATGCTTATAGATGGACATCAAAAATATCCACAAAAATATTACTGCCTGCAGAATTTCTAAGAGCCCAAAGCAAAAACAATCCTAATGCCTATTAGTAATAAAATGGATTTTTGATAGTAAATTCGCACAATGCATGCTATATAAGTTTGACAAGACAGTAATATACAGCATTGAAAAGGGGAAAACCACTATTATATATACAGTGTGTTTAAGTTTTAGAAATATAACATTAAGGGGAAGAAAACAGCACAAAAAAAGACATTGTTTGATTCTATTTCTATGAAATTTAAACAAGCAATCAACACCAATATATGGCGAAGAATAGTGGTTTTCTTTGTTGGAGGTTATGTCTAGGAAGTGGTCAACTTCTTGATCAGGGTGATGGTTCAACAGGTATGTTCAGTTTTTATAAAAATGTATAGGACAGTTACTTAGAACCTGTGCATTTTCCTGTATACGTTATAGTTCATCCTAAGTTTACAAACAAAATAGGAGTAACAGACACTCATTAAAAATGTAGCATCAGTTCTTTTGGGACATATTTTAGGATGCTTTACTGTATTAGCAGGACAGGCAGAGACTCTATCTTTTTGCGTGTGTGTGTGTGTGCACAAGCGTTGTGCTCCTTGTTTAATTGGAAGATAACTGCTTTACAATGTCATGTTCGTTTCTGCCGTACAACAATGCAGAGATCCTATCTTAAAGATGAGTTAGTGGTAGTATTTGCATGATGAATAAAATTTTCCCAGAAATTCGGGAATCTATGCCTTTGGTGTGCATCTCACTACTATTAGCTGGATTCCCTCCAACTCTTAGGCAAAGGAGCGAAAACATTAGTCACTGCCAAGTTCCCAGGGTATTTCCTTGGACCACCAGCTAGAAAACTCCATGTACGTTTATTTAGTCAGACAGCTTAAAATTATTCTATGTACAGTACCACCTCTGTTAAAAATTATGAAAAATTTTTAGAGTAAGACTTTTACTATTCTAACAACTTTATAAAGAATGTAAGATAATTACAATAGAACCCTGTCATTACTGTAGAATTACCTATCAGAACATGCCTTGCTGACTTTACAAGCTATTTGGAGTATACACACACACACACACACACACACTGTGTTTTGCTAGAGGAAGCAGAAAGTCATGAAGTGACCTAAGTTTACTGAGTGAAGAATAGAAACTTATTTTGAAAATGAATGACAAGTTTTGCAACAAAACCCCCAATATATCAAATTTAAGATGCCCACAGTGTTCTGAGGATCAGGGAGCATACATGCATACAATTTACTGGATTACTGCAATTTCAGAGGTGGGAAACCTGACATAGTGAGAGATACGGTGTTACTGGGGAAGGGTAGAGAATATTAAGTCCTTATAAAAGCTTTAGGAAGATACTAAGGCTAGATCTTTTTAATTTCTACCTTCCTTTGAAAGTTTTTCTATCTCATTTTTTTCTTTGTAAAATGTTTCCAAATTCATCTCCTCAGTACTTAAAAGAAGTTAACAGACAGTTGTTTCTACTGTAAGCATGCCATGCACCTTCTGCGGATTCAACGATAAAATTAAAACAAGGTATTCTCTGTAAAGCAAATATATTTATTATGCACTTTCATTTACATAGGGATTTTTGCTTAATATAATACAAGGAATAAAATAAAACTTTTACAATGTGAAATTCAATGTACATTTTTCGGCTATTTACATACCCCCAAACCAAGGGAAAAATTCAAAAAGAAAAAGCATTTGTCTGCAACTACATTTGCTGCAAAGTGTAAATGGAGGACATTTAAAGTAAAACAAGTATTTGCATAGGCAAACAATATTGGAAAAAGTACTTACTCCTGTTTTTCGAGCAGTGAACTACTTTTGGTGAGGATTCTGGTAGGTGTGGGGGGTGAGGGGGAGGGACGCAACATAACTGGCTGTATTCTGCAGAACACACTGGGTTCTGGTCCATTTTCCTTCCAAAACCTTTCCTACACACATGGAGACTTTATTTTTCATTACTGTATTTTTTTTTTTTAATCACTTCCTCTGCTATCAACTCATGACTTTTAGGAAAGGAACACAAATGGAAGGGTATAAAACTGTTTAAAAGCATATGGCATCACAGTTGTATTGTGGCAGCAGGTGATTTACAAAATTTAATGTTTTTTATTTAAAAAAGTTACTTAGGAGTTTTCTATTTATGGGACTATTTTTAGTCTCAATGGAACAGAAGTTATTTTCAGTCATGGTATTAAATAAATCCCCACAGAAACCAATCAGCAAAGCAGGGCTTCTTCCACCCCCATATTAGCCTTATCCTTACTGAAAGCCATTGCTGTTCTATTCCAAAACTTAGTTCATATAAAAACATCCAGAGGAATATTTACTTTTGAAAAGTGTATTTCTCCAACAGGTTCTCTTCCTACCAACTGTTTCAAGTGAATATAGTATGGATGTGAAAACACTGAGCTCTTCAGAAAACAGAAATCCCTTGTGTCACGAGTCATATCTTTGCCCGTTGGCCACAAGGTGCATTTTTGTAAAAACAATAAAATTAAATAAATACAATTCCAATAATTCAAGGTTTAATAGAAAAACTGGCAGCTTTCAAGATTCTCTTTCTAAAGAAAAATACACCTAATAAGAAATTAGAGCTTCCTCTTCTAAATTAAGTAAATGTACTGTATTTGAGATATGAGTAGAGTTGGTTCTAATAATAGGATGTGTTCATAGTTATTAACAGAATCATTAACACTTTTAAGGCTACTTTGCAAGAGTCCTATTAAGTGTATTTAATAAATGTCCCATAGGGACAAAAATTCAACACTTGAAACATTCACATTTGAGTTATAAATATTGCCATGTCACCTTAATATTGATTGAATTTATCTCCTATTCTGATTATGACTTACCGATGATACAAACACCCAAGTTTCGCTGACTTTAAAAAACAGAAGCAAAAACAAAAGCCTTACAGGAAGATCAAGTGAAACATTTGTCACGACCAACTACATATTTCTTCCTGTTTCTGTGAACAATGCGTCATGTATGTGTCCTTCATATATGAAGATGACATTACTGACCTCAGATACTAAGACATTTTCTAAAGATTTTTGTCCAGTAGTTGCAATGGTTTTGTGCTGAATCTCCAAATTCTCTTTCCTATTCCTCTTCATCAACAGCACATGGAAAGAATAGAATTTCTGGGTTTTGTAGGATCCCAGGGCTTTTGCAAAGATCAAACCTGCAACCTTGGTTTCTAAACAATAAATTTGACCCTCTCCAGACATGCATAAAACCCACCAAGCTAGCTCAACTGGTTAAAGTGTCCATCCAGGAGGTCAAGGTGGTGAGTCACATGCTCATCTAAACAGTTGACTTTAGTTTCCTTGGTTACAGACTTCACCCCTAATCCTGGCATCTATCATTCTAGAAGTGATTGTCCAAAGAGTAAAACAGGAAAGAGTATGTGGACAGAAAAGTGCAAATCCATTACTACTATTTAGCAAATAGCAATTAAAAAATACACCTGTGCTATGGCAGATAGGTTAGTAGTGTCATCTCTGAAGGACAACACATATTCATCAAGAATACTCATCCAACTAATCATTAAAATTGATCCAACTGATTCTGAGTAGGGGCTATTTTGGACATGCAGTGATTTACAAAACAGAAACGACTGAGAGAGAAGCCGGCATCACAGTTCAAGGTGGCAGATGTTTTACATAACTGGATGGAAGAAGAAAGAAGGGTAGTCAGTGAATTGTTCAGGGATCAAAAATCTACCCTCAGATAGACAGCTACATCTCCCTCTACACACGTGCCACTGAGGCCTGGCTCTGTCCCTGAGAATTTTCACGCCTCAGGAATGATCGTCTGTCTTCTTGGATGTGGAATGACAAGTGACAGGAAGGTGAAACTGCATCCCAGTCAATGAAACAGAACTTTGTTCTGCCTATAGTCTGTGTGTGGGTTTTCTTTTTCTTTTTTTTCACACCTTTAGCTGAAGATTAGGAGGATTCCACTGAGAAATCCAAATTTAAACTACTTAGAGCAACTCCCTAAAATACTAGACTTTTAAAAAATCTTTCACGAAACTATTTTTTCACCTTGATGTAGCATTAAATAGAAACACATTTTTAACCAATGCTGAAGGTGTAATGAACATAAAAGAGTTGCATGATTTATTTTATTGAGTGACATTTTTAAGGATACAGGAGACAAACCATACACTACAACAAGGTAAATGTGACTGAAACAGTATGCTTAAGTTTCGTTTGCCACAGAAAGAAAAAAATAAATACAAGGAACACTGCCTTTTCATATATATTTGACCATGGCACATGCACACTTATCAAATATTAACTTAAAATACTCAAAATATTTTTCATCTTTTATCAGGGAACTGCAGTATATATCTGCATTAAAAAAAAAAAAAAAAGTGCTTACTCTTGGGTAGTGAATACAAAGCACACAAAATGAAATTTTTTAAGCACAGAGGGTTACATTGAGAAGGCAGCCTTACTACTTAGGCACATGACAGTATTTAAGGTAACTGTACTGCAGGTATCACATTCTTCTTTTTTTTTTTTCAGCAAATCAACAGGCATTTTATATTTTCATCCAGTAGCTGAAGAATCACTCCAATCACAATGTCTTCTGTTTCACAGAATAGGAAACTAATACAAAAGTTAAAAAAAAATTAATTTCTATGTTACACTTATTAAATATAACTACATATAGTTTTAAAATCTACATAAGAAAGGGTTCAATCCCTAGGTTGTGAAGATCCCCTGGAGAAGGGAAAGGCTACCCACTCCAGTATTCTGGCCTGGAGAATTCCATGGACTGTATAGTCCATGGGGTTGCAAAGAGTCGGACACAATTGAGTGACTCTCACTTTCACATAAGAATATATATATATATATATATATATATATATATATTTACTATGTAAAGCACAAAAGTAGACCTATTAGAGATTCACTAAGTATAAATTACTTAAATATTCTACAAGTGTTCACCTTAATTCATATGTTTTATTGTAAAATATATACCCACACTTAATATTTACAAAAGATATCATGAGAGTTAGAGGGCTGTACCATCAGAACTAAATATTTTAAAAATAAATCACATTGGAGAATGAATTAACTACTTTTATACGACTTATGTTTGAATGATATTTCACCAGTCCTCCACAGATTCACATTGAAGGATGTTTATTATTAGAATGTATAGGAAATACTTGTCTATAATTATACACATGTATAAACATTCATGTGTATAATTTAGCACATGTACAAACTACAAACATACATGTGTATAATTATACACATGTATATACACATGTACAAACATATTTGTGTATAATTTAGCAAAAATGCCTAATGAAATCTTGAATTTATCTCAAATATGAGAAATGTATTTCTGAAAAAGTATCCATAATATAAAATTATAATTCAATTTTCCCATTAACCTCCCCTCTATAATTAGAATAGCATCCACAGTAGTAGAAAGGAGAAAAAAGTTTTTATTTAATAAATATAACTTTGAGGTTTAAAACAATTCTGACACTTAAATATTGGTCCTTGAATACCCTAAATATCTACTTTTGATATGTGTAAATTTCACTTGAAAGATTCTTAAGAGATCTGTCATAATAAAAGTTACCTTTTATGATTAATTTTTTAATTTCTTCCAGGGTGAAAAAAGGAAGGAAATTAACATTCACTACCTACCTACTAAGCATTACATACACGACTTTATTCAAACCTAAAAGGGGAACAGCCCCACCTCTGTTATCATAAAAGAACTTTTAAGGGGGAGTATGATTGTATAGGAAGGAATCTTTGATTTGAGATCCATAAATAGCATATTCATTCATTCACTCGTACAAAACATTTTTACTGAGAAACTGCTATGTGTCCAAGCAGTATTCCAAGTACATGGAATAAAGTGGTAAATAAGAGAGATTAAAAATCCCTACCCTCACAAGGCTGACATTTCAGATGAGAGGGGACAAATAATAAACATAATAAAGTATATAAACCATGTTAAGAAATAAGTACCATGGCTAATGTGAAGCAGAAAAGGGGGAAAGGGAGTGGTGGAGGTGGTAGAATTCAAATTCCAAAGAGTAAGGAGGGAGGATCTTGCTGAGAAGAGGACACAGATAGTGATGAGGTGAAGGAGCTGGCCATGTGGATTAGGGAAAAGAGCATTCTAAGGGAACAATATATGGAGGGAACCATACTTTGGATATTTATTCTTTATGTTGATGAAATGTTACCTTTTATAATGGTGTTTCCTTTTTATAGTTGAAGCTAGGGTCAGAACCCTCAATCTGAAGCTTCAGAGCTTGTTTAAGGCTTAATTCCGTCTCCGAGGAAGGGTATCCTTCTAACACTTCCTGATGCCCTCTGTCTTGTATTGTCCGTGGGACTGAAACCCTACCGAGAAAAACCTGGTTGCTCTGCAGATGATAATTTGGATTTGTCATTATACCGTTTCTCTTCTTCTGTTCCCCACTTTGTTGGTGAATAAGGAACTGCTGTTGAGATCGACCTATTTCTGGCTGAGCTGAAGGAATCATGATTTTACACTGCGAATCTGCTGGCATCTGCTTAGATGGTGCACTGGTCCCAGATTTGGCTGTGGGTCCTCTTTTATCAAACTGAGTCATTTCATATTCTAGGACCTTCGGCTGTGAAGAATTATTTTGTTTAGCTTTTTTTCCAGCTGACCCAGATTTGTTGGAATTTTCTGATTTCCCCCCTTTATTCGTTTTTGTTGACTTCAAGCTGGGCTTGACTTGACTCCACTCAAACTCACTACTCGGTGAATGATGGCTCTGGCCCAAGGACTGTGTTGTGGAAGACGGGGAGACAATCGACTGGCGACTTCTACTGCGCGGCAACGAGTGCTGCTGAATTTGTTCTGTAAATGACAAGCTGTGGAAACTGTCGATTGGCACTGTTTGAGCCGTTGCTGTAGATGAAGTAGTTCTCAAAGATGAATTTTTTGAGCTTTTCAAGGAATTATTTGACAATGATGACTTTTGCCGATCAACTGTCGAATCAGGCGATTCTGAAGGAGAACTGAATGCATGAGCTGGCCCGTTTGGCAAACTGCGCAACGAAGGCTGCGCTTCCCCACCACCAGTGCTGCCTGAGCTGTTTGATTTAATTGTTAGGGACTGCATCTTCGATGACACTGACTGTAGAGGCTTTTGCTCCATCGTGTGAACAGGAGATGGAGAACAGCCATTCAAGCTGGATGCACCATATTTTTCTAATAATTTAATTATTTGAGAGTGTCCGTTTTTGGCTGCAACTCGCATAGCAGTACGTCCAAATTGATCAGCGTGGTTTGGATCAGCACCGTGCTCTAATAAAACCTGCACGACGTCAATGTGTCCTTCCTGGGCTGCAATGCAGAGCGCGGTGGCGCCCTGATTACACGTGTGGTCCACCACGGCGCCATGTTCAATGAGAAGCTGCACCACTTTGACGTGGCCCTGCCAGGCTGCAGACTGCAGTGCAGAGCGCTTTTCATTGTCAGCAGCATTGACATCAGCATGATAGGTGATCAGAACCTGCACCATTTCCAAGTGGCCTTGCCAGCACGAGACATGAAGTGCTGTCCTGCCTTCAGCATCACTTGCTTCCACATTTGCACCATTTTCCAAAAAATACTCAGCCATTGTAAGCTGATTTTCTAAGGCCAAAATATAAAGTGTTGGCCTACCATCAGCATCTTTGTAGTTAACATCAGCTCCATGGCTAAAAAGCAATTCAACAATGTCCCGGTGTCCTTCTAATGCAGCGACCCGCAGAGCATTTCTTCCATCATAACCTCTCTGATCAATGTTGGATTTATTCTCCAGTAATATTTGAACACAGTCATAATGACCCTCTTGTGAAGCTAATATGAAAGGTATCCGCCCATCGTTGTCGATCTCATTTGTTCTAGCACCTTGTTCAATAAGTGCTTCACATATTAATCTGTGGCCTTCAAAAGCTGCCATGTGCAAAGGTGTCCATCCAGCATCATCTCTGTGATTTTCATCTAAGCCCCGGTCCAGCAGAGTACGGACTACTTCAACGTTTCCTTGGGCTGAAGCTATGCTAAGCACTGTTCTCCCTTCACTGTCAATGCTGTCCACAGCAGCACCCCAAAACAAAAGCGTGTTTACAACTGAGGCATGACCCATAGACGCGGCAGCTAGGAGGGGTGTACGCCCATTGTTATCCGTGTGGTCGACATCAGCTCCCCCCTCTAGAAGCAAGTCAACCACATCGACATGTCCTTCATAGGCAGCCACCAGTAGGGGCGTCATGCCATCTTTATCGCAGTGATCAACTTCAGCACCTCGATCAATCAGAAGGCTAACGACCGATGCATGTCCTTTACTTGCAGGAACACAAAGTGCAGCCACAGAGAGTGCAGTCCTGCCGTCGACATCCTCATGATTGACTTCTGCTCCGTGATCCAGCAGGTGTTCCACAATCTCTCTATGTCCCATGTAGGCAGCCGCTATCAAAGCAGTTCGGCCTTCATTGTCAGCTTTGTTGACTTCAGCACCATGCTGGAGCAAGTTCAGCACAATATCCTCATGTCCTCCCCAGGCTGCTGCTCTCAGAGCTGTTCGGCTGTCGGCATCTGCACAGTCCACTTTTACGCCAGCATAAAGCAGTGCAGACACAACCTCGGTGTGACCACCCCAAGCCGCGGATCTCAATGCTGTCCAGCCATCCTGATCGGTGTGATTAATATTTGCTCCACAACCAATCAGACAATTAACCACCTTGGTATGTCCTTGTCGAGCAGCCAGGGTAAGCGGTGTGTGTCCGTGAGCATCTTCTATTTCTAAATCTGCTCCCCTAGAGACCAGTAAATTCACCACATCGAGGTTGCCACTGTAAGCCGCATTAGCCAGTAACGTTCTCCCATTCGAATCACACTGATTTACTGAAGCTCCATTGTCTAATAATGTCCGAATGGAATCCTCTCTTTCTAAGGCCTGCCGGACGATGCATGATGTGCGATCATCTTCGCTGTTGACATGAGCGCCAGCTTTCACCAACAGCTGCAGCACTTCTTGTTCCTTGGGTATTAAAGTAGATAGGGAGTCTCTGACAGGTGTGCCATTCCATATCATCCACAGAGCTAACTCAGCTGTCTCTAACTGTAAGTTCGAATTAATTAAGTGCAACGCAAATTCTTGTGCTTCCAATGGTGTTAAATTCTTGGCTTGACAGGTATAACTCATAGCCAACATTCGGTGTCCTTCTGCTGCATTGCATAAATACTTCTGAGTGCAGTGTTTCACATCCAGGAGCCACTCTGCAAAACTGTAGTGAAACAGTATTTTAGTATTTCCAAGTCCATCAACAAGAAGTTTGGAAAGGACATCTAGCTTGCGTTGAAAGTCTTCCAAGGTTAATGACATATTTTTTGTCCATACTGCATGATATAATTCTGTTATGGTCAGAGGCCGGCAGGCTGCAAGAATCACATTCAAGATAGGCTGAACCTTTGCAAACTGTTTTCTTACGAAAAGTCTTTGACACAGCCAGAGATACAGACCATTTAGAGTTCCTGGGATGTCACGAATCTCTCTCAACATAATAAAATTTTCTACAACTCCATCGAGAACTCGTTCTAGATAAAGAAAGCACCCGCTACTTTTAATGTGCAGTTGATTTAACATCTCTGCAGTTTCTTTCGTGAGGTGTTGTCGCAAAGCTTCTTCTTGATCTAAACGATGAAGGATGTACTGCTGAACATCCTTAACGATATATGCCTTCCGAAGGTCATCTAAACTTATTTTTCGAAAACCTAAGGACAAAAAAGTAGGTGTCAATTGAAAATGATTATCAAAGTTGCCATATTTCAAAGAGAATGTGTTCAACATGTGACAAACTAATAATCAAATAAATTAATAGCAAGTCAATTAATACTAATAAACAAGTCAATCAATACCTAGAAATATAATAAACAGGTTTTTTTTTTCTTCTGGAAAAACACGCTGATGACAGATAAATTATTTCATTTTACTGTCCACAAAGCGAACTATTTATTTGTTTAGTGGTTCAGTGCTCCTCTCAACTTCAACTAAACGCTTATCATTAGAGCATTAGAAATCTTTAGCTATATCCAAGCACTTTGGGAAGTTTTTTTGATCCCTCTCAAATGATTAGGGAAAAAAGCTGCAGAAGACATAAATAAGATTTGTTTTTATAAGCTGATCTTTTCCATGTGAAAAATTTACATATGTCTCTGCATATAACCGAATGTACACTAGTCTTAATTATGGAATTGAATATTTGCATACAATTAGAATAGCACTTGTCACCACCTTTAAATTACATTATTTTACATGTCACTAAATTTAAATAATTAAATCTTAGATTGTCAAAAACAGCTCCAATCTGAAGATACAACTTGGTTAAACCATGTTAACAAAACTTTAGCACATAAAAATAAAGCAGCTTAATAAAATTCAAACCAACCTAAAAGCATACTAGTTAACAGCTATTCAAAACTCACTTTAAATTCTTTGAAAGGAATCATAATTTCATTTTTGGAAGGGAGATGATATCCTGTTTTATAGATATGGATTTATTAGACAATTGTGTAATTCATCTTCCAGAAGAAAAAAATGCTGAGTGAATGAACTCTTTCTTAAGAGGAATAAATCTAGAAATGCAGCAAAGATCAGTGATGGTCAATTAGTACTGAGTAAAATACTCTCACTCAACTGAATTAAACAAATATGAATACACACACACACACACACACATATATATATATAACCTACTATATTCCAGGTACTATGTGAAGAAATGAGACTTGGATTTTGTTATCAGAAGTCAGTAAGAACCAAGACAATAATGTGAGCGGATTTGTATTCTGAAAGACTATTCTAACATCACTAAAGACAAACAGCTAGAGTGAGTCAACACTTGGGGCAAAACTTTTTAGAGTCTTTATTAAAGTCTACATAAGAATCACTAAAAGCTGCAACAACCAAAGCAGTGGCAGCAGCAGATAAATAAAAGCTGGATTTGGGAATCAGGAGAAGATCATTCCAGTCAGAGGGAAAATCAAGCACAAGCCCCTACAGCAGAAAAAACAGATCTGAAAATAACAAATGTTAACCGACAAAAATATAGAGAAAAGGGAAATTTCATGTTTTGCCGGCAGGAACATAAATTATTTCAAGCACACTAGATAGCAGTTCGTCAAAATTAAAGCTCAAAATGTACATACTCTATTCTCTAGTAATTCCACATGTTTTTATCATATAAACTTATAGCACATGTGCACAAGAAGGTGTGTTTAAGCACATTCATGAAGCATTTCTTGTAATAATGAAAAACTGAAATAATGTCCATAAACAGAATAATGGAAAAACTAGAGATTTATTCATGGGAAGGAATAATATACAGCAGTTAAAAGCAATGAACTGGGTTTAAAAGTAGTAATAGAAACAAGGCTCAAAAACATTGTTTTTGTTGTTTTTTTTTTTCATTTAGTGAAATGATAACAATAGTAGTGATACATTTATGAAGCACTTATTATGTACTAGGCATTGTTCTAAGTCGCATAATAAGACTTGTCATTTAGACTCACACACAAAAATACTCTATGGGGAAAGTAATAGAAACATGTAATAACCATCGATTCATAGATGAAGGCACTGAGGCACAGACTGTATTGGAAGTTGCATAAGGTCACACAGCCAGTGAATGGGAAGAGCTAGGATGGTGTATGCAGCGTTTCATTTACGTAAAATATAAAAATAGACAAAATGAAAAATATGAGCTAAAAGGACAAAAATAAACCAATAACACTGGTTGTCTCAAATGAAGAAGGGAAAGAAATGAGATGAAATAAACCAAAAGGGGCTTCAACTTTACCTGTACCTGACATACTAAGAGATATCCAAGTTCATCCTGTTAATTCCCTGACTTTTATCAACTCAATTTCCAATAACAACAAAACAGAATAGCATAATGGAAACCAAATCAAAAGGTATTATTAGTAAGGCAATTGAAAAGAGAGGGAATAAATCTGGTTAAAGGAAGCCGTTTTAGCAAATTAGTAAGATTTCACCCTTATGTAAGATGTACAGAACTATTTTAAAGTGATATAGCTAATTAACCAATAACTTAATTATTATCTCCCCAATTACACTATAAATCCTGTGAGTGGTCCTTGTTTTATGCTCCTTTTCATTCCCACAGCACAAAAAAAAAAAAAGCACTTTACATAATCTAATAGGAGTAAGCACTTTACTGTGGGAGTTAAAAAAAAAAAGTAAAGTCAGGAAACAAGAAAAGAAAAAAAAAAAAAAAAAACCTGATCACGTACTTTTAAACATTACATAGATTACTTTCTCACACATAGGAAAAGGGTTTAAAAAAATAAAGGATCTACTTCAAGAGGTACCCTCAAAGGCTGTCGACTCTGTCTCTCCTCTAAAACCAGGAAAAACATCTTAGACAAACTGCCATTGATTTTTAAGGAGGTATATTCCGTACCCTCAGGATGCTCAGTCTAATTAGAAGAAATATAAGCCGATCAGGAAACATCAGCATAAAATATGTAGCCCTCACCTTTGCTAAGGAAGTTATTAGGTAAAGAATCTTGAAAAAAAAAGTTACTATTAAATTAACTTAAAATATTTTATGGCCTGTTTTTAATACCACTTTAAAAAGTTGAAAATCGCTAACAGAACAGAACAGCTGAGAGAACAGCAGAAACAAGGACCAAATTTTCAACTGAGTACTCTCCTCTGAGAAAGAAATACAAGTCTTAAGTTCAGCAGTGAAAACATTTGCAGATGGCAGGAATTACACTTACCAGTAAACATTTTAGTAACAGCTTTGCTCTGTTTTCGGGCAGAACAGAGAAGCAATAGCCACGGTGGAAAGAACTCGTGGTGACCAGCCAAAAGCTCTGCCACAGTCCCAGATAAGCTGGTGGACGTCTGTTCACCTTCAGTAATGTTACACCCTTCGTCCACAGAATCCACAAGAAGATAGAGGCTTTGCTGGGGTGGCTTCATTCCCAAAAGAGGGAGCAGGACGCACCTGTAAACCACATCCATGTGAGCACTTGCAGTGTTATTGGCTATGATATTAAGATTTATTATCCCAACACTAGAACTACAGGTTATAAATACTGTTTGAAGAAAGATAAAGTTTTAGAATAAAAATACTGTACACGTTTCAATTCCTTACCTTAATATGAATACTAGTCCTAAATAGTTCACTTTTTCAAAAACAACATTTTCCACAATAAAGTGTATGAAGGTGTGGGTGAATCAGTGATTCAGTATACTTCAGAAAGGCAGTAAGAACTGGAGAAAACAAGACTTCAATATTCCTTTTCTGATTTTTTTATCAATAATAAAAGCTTGAAATGTTTATAACAAAGCTAAAATGTAAAGGAAAAAAAAACTGGGGATCACTTCCATAATATAAAAAAATATCACTTTCTTTATACAGGATTTTATCATGTCTTTCACAAATAGACTGCACTTGATCTAGTTTGTCACACACAAATTTTATTTTAAAAGACTTTTCAAAGATAAGCTGCAGTCTAGGTCTCATTTGATGTATGGTCAAATTTCAGTGTAAAGAATAAATTATTAGGTCTAATTCTACAGCAGAACACATCTCCTACTCAGACTGTTTATATTGAAGTTGAATGCAACTTTTTCATAACTAAAATAATACTCATTCATTTTCAACAAATATGTATAGGAACATTCCATGTGCTCCATGAAGTACTAAAAGATACAATGGTGAAGAGGACAAACTCCATCTAATTATGAACACCAGAAATTTACAGATGATCCTTTCTACAACTCTCTTAATCTTTCAATTCCAGTAGCAACCAAGATCCAATTTATCACTAAGTTTTGTCAATATTTCTTTATAAAATATCTCAATCCCACCTTGGTCTGTATTATCACTGTATTCCAAAAGCTACCGTCCTGTCTTTCACCCGGGAACCATAGCAACGTATGTCTTCACCCACTGCCTCCAGAGTTCCTACGGTGGCAGAGTTAAAATTTTACAAGGTTGCTCCAGCCATACTAGCTTTCTTTTGCAGACCCCTTCTCCCTACTGTTTTTGAGATATATTTGTATATATCTTGTGACAGCTCTTCAATAAGAGAACTTCTTTCCTTTGCAGGCTAGTGTATCCAGTGTTTAGGTTTCTAAGAAATCTCCTTATGACCAAGAGTTATGGGCATGAACAAGTTCTTTGTGCTTTAACTTCTCTCCAGCCAATTAAGATGAGAAGCTGTGGGTATGTACATAAGGCAGCCTTTCTCCCCACAATCCCCTCCCCACAATCCTCAAATGTCTGATCCTCACATATAGCTCATGTGTGCGACTCACTCTTCCCTGCCCTCTTTCTTCTTCCTTTCTGCTTAACTGGGTGCAGGGAAACTTCCAGCGTAAGTCTCCTGTCTCCAGTTCCAAATGAGAGCCTTTGTGTTTGTGATAATGTTCATGGTATGCATATAAAAATGTTCTGTCAGTTTTGTCTGCATCGCCATTTGACATTAAGTTCTACATTTATCTTGAGGTTGGGGTTTACAGGTCTCTGGTAGTTTTACTTTCTTTCTATTTGACTGTTTCCAAGGACTCACTCAATCATGTTAAAACCAGAAATCAATCTATGGCATTAAAAATGTTGAGCAATTTTTCCTAGCCTTGCCCTCACCCCTAAACTCAAAGCTGCCATCTCCTTGTGGATGTCCTACAGGTATCTCAGATTTAATATGTTTTAAAAAGTATTCTTTCTCAATTTCAAACAAGTTCCTCCCCACTCATCTCTCCATGTCAATTAGTGGTATCCCATTTTCCCCCCTAGTTTCTTTAGTTAAAATCCTAGGACTCGTTCCTGAGATCTCCCTTTGGTTCCAGCCACACTGCTCTCCTTTCACTTCTAACACCAAGCTTTTCTCCAGTCAGGGTCTATGTACTTGGTACTCCTTCTGCCTAGAAAGCTCCCCCAGGCAGAACTGCTCTTCCTTCAGGTTTCAACACAAAGTTTATTCCTGAAGATGCTTTCCCTGATCTGTTGCTGCTGCTGCTAAGTTGCTTCAGTCGTGTCCGACTCTGTGCGACCCCATAGACGGCAGCCCACCAGGCTCCCCTGTTCCTGGGATTCTCCAGGCAAGAACACTGGAGAGGGCTGCCATTGCCTTCTCCATTTCCCTGATCACGATGTCTTAAATCGTCTTCGTCACGTACTGCCGTCGCCCTAACACCTGATCCTGCTTTGCACGCACTGCTGATCGTATTCTCAAAGGAACTTACTGTATTACTGTGTACTGGTTTCACTGTAAGGCTGGAGTGAAGCTCCTCCACTTCCATGCTGCCCCCTGCCCCGGACAACGCCTCTCTTGTGCTGCCAGATGCCCAGCACTCAAAACCATTATTAGCACATCACAAACACTCAATAAAGTTTGCTTCATGAGTGAATGGCAATTAATAGGAAAACTGCTACTTCAAAACACTAGATAAAAATGTTACTAGACTCAGAACTCCCATCTTCAGTTTCCTTTCATTTATTTCAACAAAAGCACCATATGGGGATACCTACACCACGAAGTGACACACAGATCCACTTTTTCTACCAGGTTCCGTTTCATCATTTCATAAAATGACAATCCCATCAAAGTATGTAGGCACAAAGCCCACAGTACTTTAGGTAGTCTAAAACAGATTTTTCTGTTTGTGAATATATATGTATATACTTAAAATCTTCAAAATGAGATAATGTTATGGTACTAGTTTATCACATTCATCCAAAGAAACCATCTTTAAAAGCACCAGCAGGCTACAGGGCTTTTACTTTGTATATGTATGTGATTAAATGTCCTATATTTCTTAGCTACATTATTAAAATTTAGAAAATATATATTACATTCTTAATATTGTTGAGTTTAATTTAAAGTCCTGAGCAGCTTTCCCATTTGCAATTCTATCTTGAGAGTAAGCACTGGCAGCACCATGCTTCTGCAGCTGGCCTTCTCATTTCCAGGTCAAAAGGCAGCTGAAAGACTATCAGGGCAATTCTGAAATGAAGTTCACTCTTTTTTGTTTTCAATACAGTGAATTTACCTACTGCCCCTTTCTCAGGAAGCTAATTAACTTTTAAAAGCTGCTACATGTATTATAAGGAATATACTAATAGATACCACATGTACAATAATTTCTTAAGGTTTTCACTGTTGAACATGGGGTTTCTTCTCCTTCTCTGGCTTTCTCTCTCAGATGTAGACAACTAGCCACACCTTTCAGTCTTACAATAAAACTCTTTCTTTCACCCTTACAACAAAGTAAGCCCAACAAGCTGCAAGTTCAAGACTTTTCTTGAACCCATGAGAACTTAGGTCAGAGGGCAACCAACTAGCCTCACATCGAAGGTGACACAGAGGCATAGAAAACACATCTGCTTACCTGGGCAGACGCTCCTAGACACTGGAAAACAACCGGAATTAAAAATAGGCAAAACACCCGAACTGACACCTCACCAAAGCTATACAGGTGGCAAGTAAGCATATGAAAAGAAGTCCAGCATCATGTCATTAAGGAATTGCAAATTAAAACAAAAAAGCACTGCTACATATATTTTAGAGTGGCCAAAATCCAAACACTGACAACACCAAATACTGGCAAGGATGTGGAGCAATAAGAACTCTCATTCATTGCTGGTGGGAATGCAAAATGGTACAGCAAGTCTGGAAGACAGAGTGGCAGCTTCACAGAAAATGAAACATACTCTCATACAAACCAGCAATTGTGTCTCCTGATATTTACCCAAATGAACTGAAAATTTATGTCCATGTAAACCCCTGCACACAGATGTATATTACAGCTTTATTCCTAATTGCCAAAATTTGGAAGTAACCAAGGTGTCCTTCGGTGAATGTTAATAATCTGTTAAGAAACATTGGTTAATAAACATCCAGACAATGGGATATCATCAGCTCCAAAAAAGAAATGAGCTATCAGGCCATGATGAGGCAAAAAGATAAGACACTGAAAGATGAACTCCCCAGGTTGGTACGTGCTCAATATGCTAATGGAGATCAGTGGAGAAATAACTCTGGAAAGAATGAAGAGACAAAGCCAAAGCAAAAACACCAAGCAGTTGTGGATGTGACTGGTGATAGAAGCAAGGTCAGATGCAGTAAAGAACAATATTGCATAGGAACCTGGAATGTTAGGTCCATTCAGTTCAGTTCAGTTGTTCAGTTGTATCCGACTCTTTGCAACCCCATGAATCGCAGCATGCCAGGCCTCCCTGTCCCTCATTAACTCCCAGAGTTCACTCAAACTCATGTGCATCGAGTCAGTGATGCCATCCAGTCATCTCTGTCATCCCCTTCTCCTGCCCTCAATCCCTCCCAGCATCAGGGTCTTTTCCAATGAATCAACTCTTCGCATGAGGTGGCCAAAGTATTGGAGTTTCAGCCTCAGCATCAGTCCTTCTAATGAACACCCAGGACTGGTCTCCTTTAGGATGGACTGGTTGGATCTCCTTGCAGTCCAAGGGACTTGCAAGTCTTCTCCAACACCACAGTTCAAAAGCATCAATTCTTCGGAGCTCAGCTTTTTTCACAGTCCAACTCTCACATCATACATGGTCACTGAAAAAACCATAGCCTTGACTAGACGGACCTTTGTTGGCAAAATAATATCTCTGCTTTTCAATATGCTGTCTAGGTTGGTCATAACTTTCCTTCCAAGGAGTAAGCATCTTTTAATTTCATGGCTGCAGTCACCATCTGCAGTGATTTTGGAGCCCCAAAAATAAAGTCAGCCACTGTTTCCACTGTTTCCCCATCTATTTCCCATGAAGTGATGGGACCAGATGCCATGATCTTAGTTTTCTGAATGCTGAGTTTTAAGCCAACTTTTTCACTCTCCTCTTTCACTTTCATCAAGAGGCTTTGTAGTATCTCTTCACTTTCTGCCATAAGGGTGGTGTCATTATGTTAGGTTCATGAATCAAGGCAAATTTGAAGAAATTTGAAGTGGTCAAAGAGGAGATGGCAAGAGTGATCATCAACATTTTAGGAATCAGCAAACTAAAATGGACTGGAATGGGTGTATTTAACTCAGATGACCATCCTATCTACTACTGTGGGCAAGTATCCCTTAGAAAAAATGGAGTAGCCATCACAGTCAACAAAAGTGTCAGAAATGCAGTACTTGGAGGTAGTCTCAAAAATGACAGAATGATCTCTGTTCGTTTCCAAGGCAAACCATTCAATATGACGGTAATCCAAGTCTATGTCCTGAACAGTAACACTGAAGAAGCATAAGCTGAACGGTTTATAACTAACACCCCCAAAAGATGCCCTTTTCATTATAGGGGACTGGAATGCAAAAGTAAGGTCACGAAACACCTGGAATAACAGGCAATTTGACCTTGGAGCACAGAATGAAGCAGGGAAAAGGCTAAGAGAGTTTGGCCAAGAGAACGCACTGGTCATAGCAAACACCCTCTCTTCCAACAACACAAGAGAAGACTCTATACATGACATCACCAGATGGCCAACATCGAAATCATATTGATTATATTCTTTGCAGCCAAAGATGGAGAAGCTCTATACAGTCAGCAAAATCAAGATCGAGAGCTAACTGTGGCTCAGATCATAAACTCCTTATTGCAAAATTCAGACTTAAATTGAAAAAAGCAGAGAAAATCACGAGACCATTCAGGTATGACTTAAATCAAATCCCTTATGATTATACAGTAGAAGTGACAAATAGACTTACAGGACTGCATCTGATAGACAGAGTGCCTGATGAACTGTGGACGGAGGTTTGTGACACTGTACAGGAGACAGGGATCAAGACCATCCCCAAGAAACAGAAATGTAAAAAATCAAAATGGCTGTCTGAGGAGGCCTTCCAAATATCTGTAAAAGGAAGGAAGTGAAAAGCAAAGGAGAAAAGGAAAGATATACCTATTTGAATGCAGAGTTCCAAAGAAGAGCAAGGAGACATAAGAAAGCCTTCCTCAGTGATCAATGCAAAGAAATAGAGGAAAACAACAGAATGGGAAAGACTAGAGATCTCTTCAATAAAATTAGAGATACCTTGGGAACCTTTCATGCAAAGATGAGCTCAGTAAAGGACAGAAATGGTATGAACCTATCAGAAGCAGAAGATATTAAGAACAGGTGGCAAGAATATACAGAAGAACTGTACAAAAAAGATCTTCATTACCCAGATAATCACGATGGTGTGATCACTCACCTAGAGCCAGACATACTGGAAAGTGAAGTCAACTGGGCCTTAGAAAGCATCACAAAGCTAGTGGAGGTGATGGAATTCCAGTTGAGCTATTCCAAATCCTGAAAGATGATGCTGTGAAAGTGTTGCACTCAATATGCCAGCAAATTTGGAAAACTCAGCAGTGGCCACAGGGCTGGAAAAGGTCAGTTTTCATTCCAATCCCAAAAAAGGCAATGCCAAAGAATGCTCAAACTACCGCACAATTGCACTCATCTCACACACTAGTAAAATAATGCTCAAAATTCTCCAAGCCAAGCTTCAGCAATACGTGAACCGTGAACTTCCAGATGTTCAAGCTGGTTTTAGAAAAGGCAGAGGAACCAGAGATCAAATTGCCAACATCCGCTTGATCATCGAAAAAGCAAGAGAGTTCCAGAAAAACATCTACTTCTGCTTTATTGACTATGCCAAAGCCTTTGACTGTGTGGATCACAATAAACTGTGGGAAATTCTGAAAGAGATGGGAATACCAGACCACCTGACCTGCCTCTTGAGAAACCTGTATGCAGGTCAGAAAGCAACAATTACAACTGGACATGGAACAATAGACTGGTTCCAAATAGGAAAAGGAGTACGTGTATTGTCCCCCTGTTTATTTAACTTACATTCAGAGTATATCATGAGAAATGCTGGGCCGGGAGAAATAACAATAACCTCAGATATGCAGATGACATCACCCTTAGGGCAGAAAGTGAAGAACTAAAGAGCCTCTTGATGAATGTGAAAGAGAAGAATGAAAAAGTTGACTTAAAGCTCAACATTCAGAAACGTAAGAACATGGCATCTGGTCCCATTACCTCATGGCAAATAGATGGGGAAACAGTGGAAACAGTAGCTGACTTTATTTTTGGGGCTCCAAAATCACTGCAGATGGTGAGTGCAACCTTGAAATTAAAAGACTCTTACTCCTTGGAAGGAAAGCTATGACAAACCTAGACAGCGTATTAAAAAGCAGAGACATTACTTTGCCAACAAAGGTCCATCTAGTCAAGGCTATGATTTTTCCAGTAGTCAAGTATGGATGTGAGAGTTGGACTATAAAGAAAGCAGAGTGCCGAAGAATTGATGTTTTGAACTGTGATGTTGGAGAAGACTCTTGAGAGTCCCTTGGACTGCAAGGAGATCCAACCAGTCCATCCTAAAGGAGATCAGTCCTGCGTGTTCATTGGAAGGACTGATGTTGAAGCTGAAACTCCAATACTTTGGCCACACAATGCGAAGAGCTGACTCATTTGAAAAGACCCTGATGCTGGGAAAGATTGAAGGTGGGAGAAGAAGGGGACAATAGAGGATGAGATGGTTGGATGGCATCACCAACTAATGGACATGAGTTTGTGTGAATTCCAGGAGTTGGTGATGGACAGGGAGGCCTGGCGTGCTGTGGTCCATGAGGTCACGAAAAGTTGGACAGGAACTGAATCTTAAAATTTATTACCGAGTGAAAAAAGTCAATATAATTTCTGACTGTCAAATATTCTGGAAATGGCAAAACTGGAAAAAGTTGAAGGCTCACAGGTTGCCAGAGAACAGGGAAGCAGTGATGAGTAGACGGAGCACAGAGGATTTTTAGAGCAGTAAAATATTGTGTAGTTTTACCATAGAAAACTATACAGTAATGGTAAATACATGTCATTATACATTTCTTAAAACCAACTGGATATACAATACCAAGAGTGAACCCTAATGTCAACTGTGGACTTTGGATGATAATAATATGTCGATGCAGATTCATCAGTTATAACAAACAGACCACTGTGATGCAGGATGTGTCTGTGAAGGTATGGGGATAAACAGAAACTCTCTGCACTTTCCACTTAAGAAGAAAGCAGTGAACCTAAAAATGCTCTAAAAAATGAAATTTACAAGTTAAAAAAAAAAACAAAAATAGTATGGTATTTGCAGAATACCGTAATGACACATTAAGTTAAATACAGACCAGTGTAAATATAGGAAGCTGGTTTTCCAGTGTTGCAAAGATAATTCAATTGAGAAAGGAAAGTTTTTTTCAACCTAAAAAATTATACACAATATTACTAAATTACTCATTTTGAATTCTGAAGTCTAAGATCTTACTACTAGGCTTCTCTCATGATCCCTTGGTTAAGCATCCACCTGCCAATGCAGGGGAGACCAGTTTGATCCCTGGTCCGGGAAGATCCCACATGCCACGAGGCAACTAGGCCTGTGCACCACAACTACTGAGCCCGTGCTCTAGAGCCCTCAAGCCACAAGTACTGAAGCCCACACACCCTGGAGCCTCTTGTCCACAACAGAAGCCACTACAAAGAGAAGCTGGAACACTGCAACCAAGAGTAGCCCCACTCGCTGCAACTGGAGAAAGCTCGCATGCAACAACGAAGACCCAACATAGCCAAATCTAAAAAAATAAAAATAAATAAAATTTTAGTACCACCTGGTGAAATTGTCATCAAAATATTATACATTTTAAGTTTACCTAGATGGTTAATCCTAATATGCCTAGCACCTTTCCAAAATCATCTGGAAGTACAATGCTGACATACCAGCCTGTCATTTTATTAATGAAATATTAAATTCTTTCAAAAGGCTATGCTTTAAAATAAATGTTTTAAAAGCATGTGAAGTAGAAAAACTAAATCACTAATAATTCTTACTTAATATATCTTGCCTTAAGAAAACAGACCCACATTCTTTCTTTTCTTTTTCTCCAGTTTCATTAAGATATATACTTGACATACTACATTTTATAAGTTTAAGGACTATAACACATGTACGTACATACTGCAAAATGTTACCACAGTAAGATCAGTTAACACCCATTATCTCACAGTTATAATTTTTTTTTTTGCCTTGTGATGAGAACTTTAAAATCTATCCTCTTAGCATCTTTCAAATATACATTATTGCTAACTGCAGTCACCATGCTGCATGTACACTCCCAGGACCTATCTATCTTATAACGGGAAGTTTTTATCTTCTGACCACTTTCATCTAATGCCCCCAACTCCTAATCCCTGCTTCTGGGAACTACAAATCTGATTATTTGTATTTCAATGAGTTTGGTTTTTAGATTCTGAATATAAGTGAAAACATACAATATTTGTCTTTCTGTGTCTGAGTTATTTCATTCAGCATAATGTCCTCAGGATCCATTCATGTTGCCACAAATATTTTCTATGGCTGAATTATGTATATGTGTGTGTATCACAATTTCTTTATCCATTCATCTAAATCAATGCACACTTAGGTTGTTCCCTATCTTCTTTTAGAAATGAAATTACCCTCCAAAAAATTAAAGCATGTGAAAATGTGGAATTCGGTATAATTGATATCTCAAACCAGTTAGGGATCACGTTATATATTATTAAAAAATCTCACGAGTATAATTGATAATTAAAATCAGGTCAGGACTTTAGCCAAAATATAGGGTGAAATTTCTCTCTAACATTGACCAGGATATTGTAGGGACTTCATGAACTGTTTCTCCATTAGCTAAAATACAGCAGGGAATTATGAAATATTAAAACAAAAATAAAAAAGGAAAATACCAGAGTCAAAAATAAACATTTCAAAGTATCAGACACAGAAAAGAAGCAAAATGCTGTGAGCCTAAATGAGCCTAAAACTTCAACCTGTCAAACAAGTCTGCAATGGCAGCCCGGAGATTAGATGGTGGAAGTAAAAACTGTGACAAGTTCTCCTGCCTCTACTGATAGGACTCGGACTCACTGAAACTAGGGGCTGGAAGAGGGGCTCTTCCCATGAATAATGAAAGAAGGAAACAAAAAGCACAGACTACCGCCTAGGGCTATGGCTTTTAAGAAGCAGCAGGGAGGGCAAAAAATCAGCCTCCACGGAGACAGGAATTGAACCTAAAAAGATCATGGGTCAGTGACTAAATCTACGAAATCACTTGAACAGGCTTGGAGTAGGAGCTTCATATCTCAATTATTGACCATCATCCTAGACTGCACTGATGGTAGGGAGTGGTGGGGGCAATCAGCAATTACAGCAAGGAGAACAGAGGTAGAAATGGTGATTCAAAAAGGAGAGTGAAAAAATTACAAAATTCTTAGCACTTTGAAAGAAAGCAGCAAATGGAACAATCAGAATATGGGTTCATGTCCAAATGAAAGTAACTTACAAAACTAACAAAGAATTTAAAGAAAACCAATCTGTGATGTTCAGATAAATAAAAGATTATTTTATTTGTTTTAAAAAGAAGTTACTTAACAAGCAAAGGCACAAATCAAGTAAAACAGGAGAGAACCAGAGAAATTTTCCTCATAGGGACTTTCACTGCCAGATAAAATGCAGTAGGTGGCAGCAGCCCAAAATTCCCACTGCAACAGCTAGAAAATAATGTTATCCATTACAAAATTTACATTTGTAAAGACATGAGAAGGTTGTTGAAGCAAGAGAGCAAAATGAATTAGAGCTCCAGAGGACAGGATTCATCCAAAAGGAACAAAACAAAAAGAAGCCACCTGCTGATTTCCTCTAAGGGGTCACTTACTGATTTGGGGCATGTAGCGATTTTAGGTATGGACCAAGAATCAGACTTGGGCCACCCTGAGGGACTCTGCCAAAGAAACAACATCACCCCAACTTTTATAGGGACCAGACATTTCTCTTTTAGAGAGCAGAGTCAAATCTGAAGTGTCCCTAACAACAGGCTGTTTTCTCCAAGGTATCTCTGCTAAATTCTGGGTTGGGGAACTAGGATGACTGTGTCTAAAAGTCCCCCACAGTCTGTAGCTGAAGACAAAATTCTACCAAAGGGAGGGAATTTGCTTTAAACACAAAACTCACCTTCTTCAAGACGTTTGTTAGAATTTGAAGGTATAAAGGGCAGGAAGTCAAAAAACTAAATGGATACTTCTTGGGGAAGAAGTGAATTATCAACAGTCCTTTTGGAGCTCTCAATCAAAAGCTGAGAAGGTCCACACCAAAATGACAGAAATAAACTAGCTGTCTCAGTAAGACTTCAAAGGAGCCTCAGCCCAGCTCAAGCTCTATTTACAGCAGCCCCTCACTCTCTGCCCAAATGAGAAAAAAGCAAATCTTCTCTGATGAAAGATACTGTCTGGAACTCTACAGCATTTGACACACTATCTGACATACAATCAAAAATTATCAGACAGAAAAAGGGCAGAAATATGTGATTGGGAATTCAGAGGAAAAAGAAACAATAAATACAGATTCAAATAGATACTATTGTTAGCATAGACTAAACTAACCATAATTAAAATATTAAAGAAAACAGATTAGGAAAAAAGTGGATAAAAGATGAAGAATTTCAACCAAAAAAACTCAGAATCTATAAAAACAAAGAACTAAAATTCCACTTTAGAACAAAAAACTGTATGTATTTGATGTCAGAAATTCTTTGGGTATATTCAACACCATCATGAAAACAATGGAAGATGAAATTAACAAATTCAAAATAAAGGCCAAAAGAAAATACCCAAACCTGAGAAAAGAAGGCTAGAACAGAGTAGTGTGGAAAATACATGAGGAATGCATTTGAAAGGTACAACTTACACACAACTGTGGTCTGCAAAGAAAAAGAATCAGCTCGAAGTAAATAGATGAGACTTTTCTAAAACTAATGAAAAAAATCAATCCACAGATTTAGGAAACTCAGTAAATCCAAAAACAGAAAAACTACCAAGAAACCACACTTACGCAAGACAAAGTCTACCAAAAAACAAAGAAAAAATCACAGATACAGAAAATCTTAAAAGGAAACAAAAAAAGAGAGAAGGCATTATCAAAGAAGCAAAAACAAGTCTTCAAGAAACTTTTCAACAGAAATGAAGATGTATAAGACATATGGCCACAGGACTGGAAAAGGTCAGTTTTCATTCCAATCCCAAAGAAAGGCAATGCCAAAGAATGCTCAAACTACCGCACAATTGCACTCATCTCACATGCTAGAAAAGGAATGCTCAAAATTCTCCAAGCCAGGCTTCAGCAATATGTGAACCGTGAACTTCCTGATGTTTAAGCTGGTTTTAGAAAAGGAAGAGGAACCAGAGATCAAATTGTCAACATCCGCTGGATCATGGAAAAAGCAAGAGAGTTCCAGAAAAACATCTATTTCTGCTTTATTGACTATGCCAAAGCCTTTGACTGTGTGGATCATGATAAACTGTGGATCATGATAAACTGTGGAAAGTTGTGAAAGAGATGGGAATAGCAGACCACCTGACCTGACTCTTGAGAAATCTATACGCAGGTCAGGAAGCAACAGTTAGAACTGGACATGGAACAACAGACTGGTTCCAAATAGGAAAAGGAGTTGGTTAGGGCTGTATATTGTCACCCTGTTTATTTAACTTATATGCAGAGTACATCATGAGAAACGCTGGGCTGGAAGAAATGCAAGCTGGAATCAAGATTGCCAGGAGAAATATCAATAACCTCAGATATGCAGATGACACCACCCTTATGGCAGAAAGTGAAGAGGAACTAAAAAGCCTCTTGATGAAAGTGAAAGTGGAGAGTGAAAAAGTTGGCTTAAAGCTCAACATTCAGAAAATGAAGATCATGGCATCCGGTCCCATCACTTCATGGGAAATAGACGGGGAAACAGTGTCAGATTTTATTTTTTTGGGCTCCAAAATCACTGCAGATAGCATATTCAAAAGCAGAGACATTACTTTGCCAACAAAGGTCTGTCTAGTTAAGGCTATGGTTTTTCCTGTGGTCATGTATGGATGTGAGAGTTGGACTGTGAAGAAGGCTGAGCGCCAAAGAATTGATGCTTTTGAACTGTGGTGTTGGAGAAGACTCTTGAAAGTCCCTTGGACTGCAAGGAGATCCAACCAGTCCATTCTGAAGGAGATCAGTCCTGGGATTTTTTTGGAAGGAATGATGCTAAAGGTGAAACTCCGGTACTTTGGCCACCTCATGCGAAGAGTTGACTCACTGGAAAAGACTCTGATGCTGGGAGGGATTGGGGACAGGAGGAGAAGGGGACGACAGAGGGTGAGATGGCTGGATGGCATCACTGACCCAATGGACGTGAGTCTGAGTGAACTCCGGGAGTTGGTGATGAACAGGGAGGCCTGGCATGCTTCGATTCATGGGGTCGCAAAGAGTCGGACACAACTGAGCGACTGAACTGACTGAACTGAAAGGTATCTTTAAAATGCTGAAGGAAATACGTGCATGTGCACGCACGCACACACACACACACACACACACACACCCCCACACACCTTCTAAACCTCTAACTCTGTACCAATTGGAAATATACTTCTAAAGTGAAAGTCATTAGAGAATAACAATTAATGAGTGGACTGCACAAGACTACTTTGTGACAATGTCAATATATAAAAATCATTTGAATCCCTACACACTAACGTTTTAAAAAACACATAAAATAGTATTTACAAATAATATTATTTACAATAGTACAAAAAAAAATCAAACAGTTGAAAATAAATCCAATCCAAGATGTACTAGACCTATATACTGGAAACTATAATACACTGCTGAGGAAAATTGGAAAAAAAAAAAAATCTAAGTAAGTTGAGATGTACCATATTCATAGATTAGGGGATTCAACATTGCAAACAGGTCAATTTCCACAAATTAATCTAAAATTCAATGTGATCCTAATAAAAATCTCAGTCAGAATATTTATGCACTCAGTCTCTCATGTGGCCCTCACCATACCCTCAGAGAATGAGAGTGAAAAAACAAATATAGCATTGTGTGTTAGTATTGTTTTTTTAAAGAAGTTGACCTTGCAGGGGCCTACACCACACCTGGAGAAGCACTAAGCCATCCATACCCCACTTGCCTAGAGGACTATTTTACACTTTCCTCTTCTCAAAGTTCACTCCCAACTACTGACCTTGCTTCTTAGATAAAAATTATTTAAACACTGCTCACTACCTCCACCACTTCACCAAAGTCCAAGTATTATCTCTCAGCCTTAACTGCTGCACTAGTCACTTACTGGTTTCCTTGCCTGCGTGTTTACCACCCCAGTTCTTAACACGGTAGCTAGTGTGACCCTTTAAAACCATAAATCATATGATGTTTTACTACTCTGTTTAAAAGACTTAATGTCTTCTCATCTCCTCAAAGTAAAAGTGACTATCCTTATAATGGCCTCCAAGTCCATGTATTATGTGGCTTCTAACTACGCCTCTACTTGTCTCTTGGTTTCCCTTTGTTTTTCTTGGATAATACCAAGCCAGTTCCCACCGAAGGACTTTGCACTTGGAATCTTCCTCAGTCTGGATACTTCCTACAGAATGCCCTAACTTTCACTATATAAATAGCAACTCTTTGGCCCCAACCTACTCAGCATATCACTCCTATCATCCTTACTTTGTTTTGATTTTCCACATACCACCTATTATCTAGTGATATGCTGTATATTATATACTGTCTTCTTAACTTTCCACTTTTCTGCCAACTACTCACGCCAACCCTCAAAATAAAAGCTCAATAAATACAAATGATACTTGTCACATTTTAACTAATATAACCCAGTATTAAGAACGCACCTGGTACATTCCTGCTATCTAATACATATTTGATAAAACAACAAAGGAATGAATAAACCAAAGTTGAATAGGGAACTCAGAAATACAGGAATGTGTGTGTATCTGACTGCAGTAGTATTAAAATCAATAGTGAAAGATGAGCCATTCAACAAATACTACTAGAACAATCAAGTAGAAAACAAGTTTTTAAATTTTAAGACCCCAAAAGGCCAAACTATAAAGGAAATCATGAAAAGACTGATATTATATTCATTTTGTACATTTCAAAACAAAAATTACACAAGCAGAATGACAAGGCACGGGATCAAGGATATTTAAAATAATAAGATATTGTTTCACATTCACCTTCCAACACATAAAGAACTCTGAAAATATGGCAAGTGTTGGAGATCTGGTAGAGTAATGGAAACTCAAATTATACACTCTTAGAAGAGTATAAACTGATGTAATTTTAAAGAGTAGTTGGTACTATCTCCAAATTGAAGATGGATATACACACCTTAAGATCCAAAATTTCACTTAATACTTGAGTATTTAATTCAACTTGGAATTACCCTTCATTTCTTTATTCTTAATCTATGCACGCTAGAATACCCAAGAATGTTCTTAACTGTTTTGCAAAGTTAAAAAGTTGAATACATCTTAAACGAGTATCAACATGACAATAAATGAATTATAGTATAAAAAATGAAATTATATACTGGAGAGTGGATTTGCCAGGTAGTGCTAGTGGTAAAGAACCTGCCTGCCAACTCAGGAGACCTAAAAGACATGGGTTCCATTCCTGGGTGGGAAAGATCCGCTGGAGGAGGGCACAGCAACCCACTCCAATGTTCTTGCCTGGAGAATCTCATAGACAGAGGAGCCTGTTGGGCTACAGTCCAAAGGGTCACAAAGAGTTGGACAAAACTGAAGTGACTTGGCATGCATGGTCATGTACTGTAAAGTGAACCATGTAGATCCACATGTAACAACATGGCTAAACAAACAAAAAACAATATTACAAAGAAAATATTGCAGGTTAGTACTAGCAACACAATACTATTTATACAGAACAAAGTTTTTCAAAGTATAGTATGGGATCCCTAGAAGTCCCTACGGAGAAGGCAATGGCACCCCACTCCAGTACTCTTGCCTGGAAAATCCCATGGACAGAGGAGCTCGGTAGGCTACAGTCCATGGGGTCGCTCAGAGTGGGACAGGACTGAGCAACTTCACTTTCACTTTTCACCTTCATGCATTGGAGAAGAAAATGGCAACCCACTCAAGTATTCTTGCCTGGAGAATCCCAGGGACAGGGGAGCCTGGTGGGCTGCCGTCTATGGGGTCGCATAGAGTCGGATACGACTGAAACGACTTAGCAGCAGCAGCAGAAGTCCCTAATCAGGGTCATCATAAAACTAAAATGTTATTTGCCTTTTTCACTCTTGTTTTTTCTCAAGGATAAATGGACTTTTCCAGAAGCTGCATGCAGAAACATAACCATGATAGTCCAGCTGTCTTTTATTAAGCCTAATATTAAAAAGATTTGCAAAACTATGTAAAACAATGCTGCTATGTGTATTGTTTCCTTTTGTCATGGGCAATTCAGTTATTCTTTCATTAAAATATTATGTTAATGTATAAGATTCATTACTATTAAATATGTTAATATATATTAAATATTAGTTTAAATTTCAAATAAACAAATATTGATACACAGACATAATCCACATAAACAAATTCTTTGTGGTACTCAATAATTTTTAAGAGTATAGAGAGGACCTAGAATAAAAATGTTTGAGAATTGCCGATGTGGAACTACAAATGTACAGAACTAAAGCAGGTAACAAGTATGTATAAATACATATATATCTCCCCATGTATATAAACTAGTCAAACTACATATGCATAACAAGTAAATTCACAGATGGGACACCTGGGGGTCACCTAAATTAGAATTAGAATGGGATACTTCAGTGGCTTTAAATGTGGATTATCTTTTTTTAAGAGAAACAGAAAACTCAGATTTAGAGTAAATGTGGCAAAATGAATAGGTACATGCATGTTTGTCTCTCTATTTTATTAATTTTCCTGTATAACTGAAGCTTTGGGGATAGGAGCAATGTATCATTTCCTCTATAATTTACTTTCTACAACAATTTCTTCCCTTTTAGTACCATTACTGTTTACCTTTCAATTCCTGTGAAGTCCACCATTTTGCAAGTTGCTTCTCTCCCTAAAGTAGCAACTTAACAAACATATTAACTGAGATTTAAATTGCAAAAGTTTTTTTCTCCTTTCTAAGTGAATATGAATTTTAAATGACAATGTCTGAAAGAATGATAAGAGTTTCAAGTTGAAACTATGGATTTATAGAAGAGAGGCAAGAGGTGACATCACATCACTCACATGACGTAACATAAATCTGATGTTATTAAAAAGTTTCCATTTGATAAAAATTAATTTCAACATGAATTGTAAAAGACACTAATATAGAGTCATCAAAATGCTGGTTTTAAATACTTTTCATCTATAACTATTTTATCTATATGTACAGATGATTCCACAGGAAAACAGAATATTTCAAAGCTGAATATGTTCAGAGCAAATTATCAATGTGACAAGATTATTAATTCAGGAAGTAATGAGTCTTTACTATATTCTAAGCCCTAGACATATAAAGGCACAAGACAAACAAGTACTCTGCTCATTCCAGAAGCTAGCTAGAAAGTCAAAGTATGCACAAAATAATTCCCAACCATGATAGACACTGAAAATTAAGACAAAAAGAAAGCAAAGTGGGATGATGTAATTTAAGAAAATGATTGGCTGGGGCGACTCACTGGACAAAGGTAACTCTGCAAGGAGGAAACATTAAAACTGGTACACCTAAGTGATATCAGAGCAAGTGGCCATACAGACATCTGTTGGCCAGAATGTGACCTATTATAGAATAATAATAAGGTCAATGCGGATGACGAACAAAGAACAAGGCTGAGAACAGTACAGGTCAAAGTCAATGGCTAGGCAAGGACCAGACCATGTAAAGCTTAGAATTTATTATAAATAAATAATTTTATTTATTTATGAAAAGCAATAGCTATCTGCAAGTTTTAAGCAGAGAAATAACAAGATCTGATACCCTTAATTAATCTGTGAAGATAAGAGGGATAACAGCAGCAAGGAGCAGACCAGTTAGGACATCACTGCAAGGGATATGGGAGTAGCAGCAATGGCGATGAAGAAAAATTGAGTTATTTATCTTGGAAACAGAACAAAAGTAGCTGACAGAATCGGGGAAGGGGAGGAGTGAAATTGGGGGATCAATGAGGATGCTCAGATTTTTTATGAAAATTAATGATTTCCTATTTGAAATATCATTTCCTTAATTTTTGGATTGTTAGTTTTTTCCACAAGAGAGGTATACCACAACCACCTCAAAACTCAGGAGCTTAAAATAACAATCATTTATACTTTGTCCTGTGTCTGTATATTTGTTGTATTCCAGACTTAAGAGTCAAGCTTTGAGTTGGGTCAGGTTTGCACCACATCCCTCTCATCCTCTTGGGACCAACTAGCTGGCCAGAACATATCCTTCTCAAGGTGCTGAGCCTCAAAGAGGAGCAGCCCAATCAGGTGTGCACGTGCTAAGTCTCTGTTTGGATCACGTCTACTAACATCCCCCATATCACATGGCTGACCCAAAATTAAAAGGCAGAGAAGGACCCAGAAGCACTGCAATATCATGTGGGAAAGACCAAGGATACCTAGAGAGAAGAACAAAAGCAAATAATTCAATCCACGGCAATATCTACGTATTCACTTCTGGAGTCACAACTGTTAAAAGGTTACAAGTTCTTGAAACATTCCAAATTGTTTTTCAAGATAACCACAAATAAGATATAATTCTCTTAATTAATTCTTATTTTCATTAAGTAATTATATGAACATTTTCAAATTTTACATTATTATCAAAGATTATTTAGCTACACCGGGCTTCCTGGGTGCCACCTGTGGTAAAGAATCCGCCTGCCAATGCAGGAGACGTAAGAGAAGTGGGTTCAACCCTTGGGTCAGGAAGATCCCTGGAAATGGCAACCCACTCCTGTATTCTTGCCTGGAGAATCCAGTGACAGAGGAGCATGGTAGGCTACAGTCCATCAGGTCGCAAAGAGTTGGATACGACCAAGCATCTGAGGACAGCATTTAGTTACATTACATATGTTGTAGAAAAGAAAATGATAGAGATATTTCTGAAATTAAGATAACATGAAAGAGAAGTTGGTTTGAAATTTAAAACAATTATATATAGTATAGTCAAAGACAGGACTTTCCTGGTGGCTCAGAAGCTAAAGAATCTGCCTGCAACGCAGGAGACCACAGTTTGATCCCTGAGTGGGGAAGATCCCCTGGAGAAGGAAATGGCAACCTATTCCAGCATCCTTGCCTGGGAAATGCCATTGACAGAGGAGCCTCGTGGGCCACAGTCCATGGGGTTGCAAAGAGTCAGACACAACTGAGAGACTAACACACTAACACAAAGAAAGTAGTAAAATAACGAGAATAAAGACAGGCAACCAATCAGAATACACTTCAAAGATTTTTTTAAGGCAAGAAGAGTGTTTACTTATTTTACTTTATAAAATCAAACCATTTCATTGTATAGAATTCATTTAAGCAAAATTGCTAAAATCAAAGTTAAAACTAAAAAAATCTGCAACATATAACAAACAAAAGGTCCATATTCTTACTAAGTACATTAAGATCTCATTAAACAATAAGAAAAATGAGAATATTCTTATTCATATCTCTTATCAACTTTAACATTGTCTCATAAGCTTAAAAATATTTCCTGAAAGAATAAATAGCTTAATGTGTTCTGGTGAAGTCTGGAAACATAATACATACTTTAGATGGAACAGAACCAAATCGTAAAGAACTTTTAAAGTCAAGTAGACAAATTTAAATTTGTTGTTTACATTATCACAGGCTCAGAGGAATGACCTAAAGAAAGCACTGTTTTACTTTGGTTAATTGGCCATTACCAAAAGGAATCACAATACAGAGATGCTAAGATTAAGTGGAGCACCTAGGAGGTGATGAACAAAAATTCTAGATTAGGGTAAAAGAATTCAAGAACCATTCCAAGAAAAAGATGACATACCATGGAATAAAAAAAGATAACAGAAAAGTCAAAAGAAAACTCTAGTATCTACCCTGAACAGTGCTTCTCAAACTTCAATGTGCACAGAATTCACCTAGAAATCTTTTTAAAAGGCAGATCACTTCAGTAATTTAAGATTCTGCTTTTATAATAACCTCCCAGGTTATGCCAATATTGTTGATCTCATGATCATACTTTTAAATAGAAAGGGTTTAGAAAATAAGCGTAACTATGGAGCAACTTAGATAACAATCAAGCCTTATATTTTATGTTTTCTTACTGGCCTGTGTCCCTCCTTCTCAGCACTTAGCAAAGCTGCATTTTTTGTGATTATTTGTTCAATGTATGTCTCCCCACTTTTCAGTGTCCTGTTTAATTCACCACTTCAGTCCTGTTATCTGCACATTAGCACACATCTGGCACACAGCAGGTGCTGACTTTTTGTTTAAGAAATAAATTAGTGTCAATGAATAGAAATGCTAAAAGAGATGACGGGTTGAACAGAGGAAGGTAGGTGAGGGACACTCCAGTGAAAAGATATGTTGATCAGAATGAACAGAAAGGTTGTTGATGTAGACTGGATTGCTATTATGTTAGACATAAGCATTGGTAGCCATGTAAGTAAATTATTGAAGGAGTGTATAAACAAATGGAGATGACATAAAGAGGCTTTGTTGGACAGCCAGAGAGAACCTAGAGAAAGCCCCATCAAAGAACACAGTCAGACAGAGGATTCTGAATAGAAGAAAGCACTAATAATGAAAAAAAATTACTAACATATATCATCTAAGGCTAAAGATAGATTAAAAGTGGATTCAGAAACTCTTAGGCTTAAACATCTTTCTGTAAATATGTAGAGATCAGATTTAATAGTTAACAGTGTTAGTTAAGAGTATAAGTAGTCTTAGATATAAAAAACAGATAATGGAAAGGAACTATTTTGCCCTGAAAATACCCTACAACTGAGGGTAAGAAGGAAGAACACACTCCAGTCCCATTCTGTCCTTTGCCCCTTTGTTGAGTTTGCCAAAAATACTTGGAGTCACTTGAGACAGAAGATAGACATCTGGCCATGTAAAACTATCTGGACCAATGCCATAGTCACACATGCTAAAGAGCAGACATCAGGTTAATAAATTAATGATCACTATACCAGCCTTCACAACCCAGATAACCACGATGGTGTGATCACTGACCTAGAGCCAGACATCCTGGAATGTGAAGTCAAGTGGGCCTTTGACAGCATCACTACGAACAAAGCTTGTGGAGGTGACAGAATTCCAGTTGAGCTATTCCAAATCCTGAAAGGTGATGCTGAGAAAGTGCTGCACTCAATATGCCAGCAAATTTGGAAAACTCAGCAGTGGCCACAGGACTGGAAAAGGGCAGTTTTCATTCCAATCCCAAAGAAAGGCAATGCCAAAGAATGCTCAAACTACCGCACAATTGCACTCATCTCACACGCTAGTAATGTTCAAAATTCTCCAAGCCAGCCTTCAGCAATATGTGAACCGTGAACTTCCTGATATTCAAGCTGGTTTTAGAAAAGGAAGAGGAACCAGAGATCAAATTGCCAACATCCGCTGGATCATGGAAAAAGCAAGAGAGTTCCAGAAAAACATCTATTTCTGCTTTATTGACTATGCCAAAGCCTTTGACTGTGTGGATCACAATAAACTGTGGAAAATTCTTCAAGAGATGGAATACCAGACCACCTGAGCTGCCTGAGCTGACAACAGACTGATTCCAAATAGGAAAAGGAGTACGTCAGGCTGTATATTGTCACCCTGTTTATTTAACTTATATGCAGAGTTCATCATGAGAAATGCTGGACTGGAAGAAACACAAGCTGGAATCAAGATTGCCGGGAGAAATATCAATAACCTCAGATGTGCAGGTGACACCACCCTTATGGCAGAAAGTGAAGAGGAACTAAAAAGCCTCTTGATGAAAGTGAAAGTGGAGAGTGAAAAAGTTGGCTTAAAGCTCAACATTCAGAAAACGAAGATTATGGCATCCGGTCCCATCACTTCATGGGAAATAGATGGGGAAACAGTGGAAACAGTGTCAGACTTTATTTTTTTGGGCTCCAAAATCACTGCAGATGGTGACTGCAGCCATGAAATTAAAAGACGCTTACTCCTTGGAAGGAAAGTTATGACCAACCTAGATAGCATATTCAAAAGCAGAGACATTACTTTGCCAACAAAGGTTCATCTAGTCAAGGCTATGGTTTTTCCTGTGGTCATGTATGGATGTGAGAGCTGGACTGTGAAGAAGGCTGAGCGCTGAAGAATTGATGCTTTTGAACTGTGGTGTTGGAGAAGACTCTTGAGAGTCCCTTGGACTGCAAGGAGATCCAACCAGTCCATTCTGAAGGAGATCAGCCCTGGGATTTCTTTGGAAGGAATGATGCTAAAGCTGAAACTCCAGTACTTTGGCCACCTCATGCGAAGAGTTGACTCACTGGAAAAGACTCTGATGCTGGGAGGGATTGGGGGCAGGAGGAGAAGGGGACGACAGAGGGTGAGATGGCTGGATGGCATCACTGACTCGATGGGTGTGAGTCTGAGTGAACTCTGGGAGTTGGTGATGGACAGGGAGGCCTGGCATGGTACAATTCATGGGGTCGCAAAGAGTGAGACATGACTGAGTGACTGATCTGATCTGATACCAGCCTGGTCTGCATTTAACACTCACCTAAATGATGTAACATTTCAATTTCCTTTCTTATGCAAGAGCTTCAGCTGTCCTTCAATCAGGTTCAAACATATTCTAGATAGGTAAGTAGCAATATTCACTCACTCAAACAACACTCATATAGCACTTACGATATGCAAAATGCTGTTTAAAGTGCTGTCATAAACATAAGATATTAATCAGCCATGAATAATGTTATGAAAAAACATGCCTAATAGAGGAGATAACAAACCATGTATGCATAAGTAATTACAAAAGAAGTTAAGAATCTGAAGACCAATAAGGGAAGAACTATAAAATGTTTAAGGAGGAGATAAAAAAAAATTAGAAAGAAAATTCCACTATTCAAGGATTCCTATTCAACATAAGGAACAAATGTCAGAGTCCAGTCTTCTAGCTCCCAATCTTTTTCTAACAAGCCATTGTTACCTTTCACCACTTTTCATAAAATTTTTCTGCTAAACTCTCAAAGTTTAGAGTTGTTCATCCTTAATTCTTCATCACAACTTTATTCCATTTATACTTAATCTGAGGTTACCACTGAAGATGTTTAATAATTCCTATCAACATTACCTGTAGCTCAGATGGTAAAGAATCTGCCTGTGATGCAGGAGACCCAGATTTGAGACCCAGATTTGACCCCTGGGTTGGGAAGATCCCCCAGAGAAGGGAATGGCAACCCACTCCAGTATTCTTGCCTGGAGAATCCCATGGACAGAGGAGCCTGGTGGGCTACAGTCCATGGGGTTGCAAAGAGTCGGACACCACTGAGCGACGAACACTACTACTACTATCAACACTACAAAGAACAAAATCTTTTTACCCAACTTGGAAAACTGACATCACACAGAAAGTTCACATCTGGCCTTGCCTATTGTTAATCAGAAATAAAAGAAAATAATATCCACTAGGAACACAGTTTTGTACTTCCACTCCACATCCATCTATCTCTCCAAAAAGACCCTAGCCTTGGGCGAGGGGCGGGGAGGGAGCGGGGTGGGAGGGAGGGGTGTCAAGGACCATGACAGTAAGGTTCAGAAAGAAGTTTTCTGGTTGAAACAATAACCATCTTTCATTGTGCTTCTGAACCAATCACAGGATCTAAAGCCACTAACCCCTCCCTCATTCCTTAACTTGATCCTTTGGTCAAAAACAACTGGAACATGTTTTACGGTTATAGGACTACTAGGAAACTCTACCGCGAACTCTAGACAAGTCAGTTCAACAGAAAATGCCAAGTTTTCCCACATAAGCCTGAAACGGGAGGCAGAATGAAATAAATCAGCGTTTGGTTCTCTAAACAAGTAAAAACCTAACGGTTGTCATCTTAGTTCCATCAATAGAAATAGAAGAAATATATATATTCTAAGAGTAGTAACAACAGCTTTGCACTTTAACCTGTGAAGAAAGAAAAATGGAAAAGAACAAAAATAAGAAATTAATGTGCCTTCATTCATCATTCCCTTTAATGGATGATCCAGTTCCATCAGTGTTAAAATGTGTGCTGCATCTATACAACAGCAAGTATTTACCCAAAGTGTTATTTTTTATAGAAATAAGATAAATGTTAGCATTAACAACTTAAAACTCCACGAAGACAATGTATTTTGTCTGTTCTATTCATTAATTTATCTATAGCTGAATTCTACCTAACACAGAGACAGTTCTCAATAAATATCTGTAGCTGAACTGTGCTTAAAACACAAAAAGCTCTCAATAAACATTTGCTATAAGAACGAATGAATGGATGTCAGAAGAAATTTCTTGACAACTAAATCTCAGAATCAACAGAGTATACTCTACTATGTCAGAAAAAAAAGAAAGTAGCAGTATTTAACTAAACATGAAGTTACTTTCCGTTTTTTAATCATGAAGAAAATGTGATTTCAAAAAACTGATTATTAACAAGTTACTTCTTGGCTATGTGACTCCATGTAAGAAGTTAGTTTGCAGCACTGCATATTATATCCAGTATCATTAAGGGTAAAAAAATAGGGATAAAAAATTAGGAAGTAAAACTGAAGAAAAGAGGATAAAAAGCATCCATTACTGAATCACTCTGAAATTTCCCCAGTTTTATGGATCTGTGAAGAACTATATCAAATTTCTATTTCTATTTAAATTATTTCACACATAAATATATGAAGTCATCAATATTAATTATCAAGTGTTAGATGTTAGAAAGTAACAATACACAACCTGGTTTGGGAGATTGTTTTTGTCAAAAATGAAAAAAATAATTACTTTTCTTTGTTTATATTTTATCTCCCATAATGTTATGATTAACTACATCCATCTCTGTCTCCCCCAAAATATTGTTTAACTCTTTGAAAATAATGACCTTTTGCTCCATTGTCTACTTGTTGAATTACATCTATCCGTGCCTAAATAAAATATATGCCTATTAAAATTCTCCAAAGGATTTATTTAACAAGTCAACCAAACACCAGTAAAACCCACAATAAAATCTTAACTATTTGTCCAAAAGCAGAGGTCTAGATCATCTAATGTCATAGACTATGTAAAACTATCTTTTTAACTTTTAAGTGTGTTCTCATGTCTGCATTTGACGATGGTTATATTACTGCTTCACAGTCTCAAAGAAACATGCAGCTCTACCAATTATCAAAAACAGCTTTTCCAATATCAAGGGGTTACCTAGTTTATTTAATGACTCAATCATCATTGTGCAAGCTCAGTCTCAGTCATGTCTGACTCTTTGCAACTGCATGGACTGCAGCCTGCCAGGCTCCTCTGTCCATGGGACTCTCCAGGCAACAATACTGGAGTAGGTTGCCATTTCCTCTTCCAGGGTATTTTCCTGGCCCAGGGATTGAACCTGTGTCTCCTGTGTTTTCTACATTGGCAGGCAGATTCTTTACCACTGAGCCACTTGGAAGCCCACTGATTCATTACTTAAGTGAAAAAGAAAGTGACCCAAGTTTTTGAAAGACCCAGTAGAAAACTGTCAGAGTACCAGAATGGTACAAGTAGAAATACTAGACTTTCCCTCACCAAGTATAGACTGGGAATACAAAATGATTAGATCCTTCTGTCAATCAGAAAATCAATACTGATGTGGTTTTATACACAGCTGTATCTGCTCCTTACTCACCTTCAATTAGTAACTAAAATTCACCCAGTGGGGTAAAAATATAGAAAAACAATCTGAGTAGAAGGATCTTTTTAAAGAAAATCTCTGCTACTATAGAGAAAGATTTGCTCATGATCAGAATATATCAAAAATATAAAGTTATCAGACTTGATTTTAAATATTTTAAAGTATTAAAAATTTACATAACTTATTTAACTAATTTCAATCAAACTACATAATTACATACTTTAGTTAGACTAAGTTCAACTTAGATTAAGCTTTTTGAAACAGTTTCTAAGATTTCAATAAATCCACAGTTTATGAAATTACTTATTGGAAATGAAAATTCAGCTCTTCAATGAGTGACAGTATCTCCAGAAAAAGTAGTAAGAGGAAAAGATTTGTTTATGCACACTTAAAACTCTTAAAAAGTAGAGTTTAATATTCAGGTTTGCATTATTGATTATTCCATACTGAACACTGTCCATCAAGCTTGGCATCTCAAATTTGTGATACAGGTATTGCCTAACAGATCGGCTCATTAATTTCAAAATGATCTAACAGTTCTGACCCTGATTTTGATGGCTGACAGCAGAAGAAAACAGATTTGCCCTGAGTTTTACTGGATGGCACTCACATGTTAAAAAGTCTGCAAGAATATCACACCTCTCTGTTTCTTCAGTGCTTCACACTCTGTTATTAAACAAGTAAAAGATATACTTTTAATTAATATCCCTACAATCCAAAGCTTAAATTTTGTTTCCTTCAACACTCAAAGTATACAAGTGTTTCACAACCACAGATTATCCCCAAATACACAATTAGAGTCAAAGTACTGGCAAAGTTAAGAAACAATACAAAACACCAAAGAAAAAAAAAACAAAAAACCTTTAATTTTTTCAAAGAAACAGAACACCATGACCATGACTTATTTGTTACCTTTTAAATGCTTCCGCTGGGTTTCTCTCACATTCCCCGGGCTGTAGGAGACTTTGAACTGCTGGATCCCTTAGTTTGTCCTCATATCCTTGGAGTAGTCCGCTACGGCAGATCTGAGCAACCAGACCTCTAATAAACCCTCCAACACACAAAGTATCAGAGTCCTGCGCTTTGCAGAAATGAAAGGCCAACGCCTGGCGATGTAAACCTCTCTGCAAGCTTGTAGGTGAACTTGGCCACAAGAGTTCAGTGCATAAGGCTGTCTTGCCACTGCCAGGCCCTCCTACCAATAATACACCCCAGGCAGCTCCTTTCCCAGAGACAACACTAGCATTATTCCCAGAATTCATTACAAGGGGTGGTGTGTTGACAGCACTGTTGCAGCAGTTAGTCTTCTCCTGGAGGCAATGCTGAAGCTTGTGGAAAACCCACTCCCTACAGTAAAACTGCTTCCCCTGCAGTAAACTCGTTTGAGCCATTTTGCAGACTTTCTCTTCCCAAGGATTAGTCATAATAGGTTTCTTACCATCAACATTTGCTAGCATCTGGGTACATCAACACAGGTCTTTACATCCTTTTGGACGGAACTTGCATATTAAGTTGAGTTTGAATGGCAGAGTAACCAGTTACAGTAAAATTCAACAGCCACAGAGTCCATCTGCCAACAGAATGTGCGTGACTTTATTTGGCTCTTTATTCCTGATAATCAGCAGAGAATATATGTTTATATTAATTGTTGAACTGGTGGAAAACTGCCTGGTTCCGAACCTTGACCACACTTTTCCTATATCTTGACGGGTCGCGTAACTCCATGATTACATCTAGAGTTTATGTGATTGTGGATATTTCAAGTATGCAGATGAGACAATACATCTGGAAAACTGAAGAGAAAGCCCAATCTTTCAATTTGTATAAAATGCTTCTCCAGATTTCCAGCGTTAACTCTGTATCTGAAAATTAGATGCAGAAAAACGTGTCCATTACAGTTAAATGCTATCAAAGGGATTACATTTATACAGCAGATTATTAGTGCTATACTTCTTGTTGAAGGATAGTCAAAGTACTAGACCCTACAGGTTTTAGGTATCTGGACAACTGCCAGAGAGAGAACTGTTTCAGATTACTGTCTCTTATGTGGCAAAAATGGCAAACCACTGTTAACATCTTCTTAATTCAAAGCATTCATAAAATGCATTTTTCAAGATAGATCCTTAATGAACCTGTTCACAAGTTTCTGCGTTTAAGATGTCTAGGTAATCAATAATTCCCACTAGCAACTAAAATAAAACAAAAATACCTTCGTGCAAAATATCACATGATAAAAAGCTTATTTGTCAAAAAATACAATTATCCAGTTACAGTAATCTCAAAAACTCATACACTTCATCTCTGGCACTTTCAAAAAGTTGGATAACTACACCAAAATCATAATTACATTTTCCTTTCTCTATAGTTAGGCTTCCCAAACAGCTACATTTGAATCAAGTTACCCTGGGTTTTTAAAACCTCACTATAGAAAGGAGAAATAAAGACTTTAGGCACATGCAGTACCATCGTTAACTCTAGCCAAAAAGGTCTTTCCGACAAGCTTGGCAAAATAGCGCCAGGTAGGGAAGCTCTATGAACTTGCACAGACCAGCCAGTCAAAGGGCTCTGTTGACTTGACTGGCCACAGTCCTTTGTTGATAGTTTGCAAAATCTAGCGGGTGATTATCAGGGTTGCGGCTGGATGGGAACGGGTTAAAAAGAAAAAGGGGAAGGGGGTGAGCTTACATGAATGATAAAATCCAAACACAAGTACTACGCGAATCCTTCTTTCCTCTGCGCCAAAGAGGATGGTTTCGGAGAGGGGGTGAGGCATGAAATCTACTACTGTGGCCGGAGAAAAGGCTGCCGGGGAGAATTCCTTCCAGGCAGGAAAGGGATAAGGAATAGATGGCTTGGGCTGGTGGGTGTTTGCCTACAGTTCCGGCCTCTAGTTTCAGCTGATAGACAAAAGGAACTCCGGGATTCCCAGCGACAGGAACCTCCTTCGGGTTCAGTGGCCCCAAGGAGCCACAGGAGGGCCACCTCGGAGAGGCCACGGACAGAGGTGCAGCCTCCACACTGAGGTCTTCCTTCCAGAAGGCTGGGAACGCCTAGACACCCGCCCCGCCCCGAGATCGGGGTGTGTCCTCTGAAGGGGGAAGGGGTGCCCGACGTCCTCGCCAATCCTAGATGTGGGGTCGCTTCGGGTCGGTGTCCAGCTCCGCGCCCCCAACCCCGAGCGCTGCTCCCGCCCCCGCCCGGCCCGCGGCGGAACGACGCTAGAAGTCGGGTCTGGAGCCCAGGGCTGAAAAGGGTGGGTGGGTGGGTGAGGTCCGAGCCCAGCCACAGCCCCCGAGATTCCGACCTGAGGGTGGGGCCTCGTTTCCACCGCCGCTGCAGCCGCCGCCCCTCGGTTACCTCGGTCCGGGCTGCTGCCGCCGCCGCCGCCGCTGCGGAGTCTCAGTCTCAGACACTTGCTTTGCTGAGAAGCCACCGCCGCCAGCGCTCCCTGAACTCTCACTGCAGCCGCCTCCTCCGCCCGGCCCGGAGAACGCTCCCGGCTCCAGATCCTCCTCTTGGCCCCCGGCAACTGCCAGTTCCAGCTGCCCCAGCAGCTCCGCCGTGCTCCTCCCAACCCCCACTGGCCAACCGCCGCCGCTGCCGCCGCCGCCGTCAGGATAGTGACTGTCTCAGGCAGCCCGGGACCGGCTGGCTCCGCCCCGCCCCGCGGCCCCGCCCTCTCTGCACAGGCCACGCCCCTCCCGGCCGCCCGGCCTTTCTTCGGCCGCCGGCTCCGCCCCCCTGCCTCGCCCCTCCCCCACTGTACCGTCCCGTCGCCGTCCGTGCCTGGATGTGTGCAGCCGCTTGGGGCCGGCTGCTTTGCACCGCGGGGAGACCTCTCTGAGGGCTGCCTGGCGGCTCCGCCTTTCTCGAGGATGGGGGCGGAGAAGGGGGCGGGGGCTACGTTCTCACGTCCCCGAGCTCACGCGAGTCGCTGCCCCCACCCACCCCGTCACCACTCGGCCCTGAGCCTTCCTTTGTCTTCCTGTCTGAGGGACTCGCTGGCTTTTGGGGCCGCTGCTAGGAGGGGCACTTGAGCTGGGAGAGTTGCCCCATGCCACTCCCTTAACCTTTTTGTCCCCAAAGGGCACTCCAGGCCGGTCCTTTTCTTCAGTCATCGGGGTCCCCATTCAATCTATTAAATTCCGGGGATGGTTTAACTTTCTCGATTTGGGACTAAAAGAAACAAGTAAGGACCGGGAAGGAGGTTGTGAAAACTAAAAATAGTAGGGATATGGGTCTGTGTTCCCACTTGCCTCATGAAAAGGACATGGCCTCCATCAGATCTAGTTGAAAGCTATCACTCTTGGATCTCAGGCAGCTTCCCTTCTGGACAGATTGATTACTCGCAGAGGCCACTATGGGGGAAAAAGACCGCGATCGAGGTCAGAATGCAGAATAAGATGAACTGCCCTGGAGGACCTGACCACAAGCAGTTACTTTTGAACTCAATGAGCCAGTTTGCATTCACGTGAACCTGGATTAGATTCCAAATTTCTTCTGGGAAAGTACTGTCAACTGATAGATTAAGAAATGCAGTATCTTTTTTATTATTTATGCTAAAACCATCAGCTCTCCTCCCAGCCTCCATTAATTTAAATATTCTTCTATCTTAAATGCTGAACCAGTCAGTCTCCCATCTGTTTTTAGGAATTTCGAAGTATAGCTGTCACTCTTAACTAGAAAAATGGACTGTACTTATGCTTACTCTTCCATTCTGTTTATTCTCAGGCTATCTATGGCAGTTGAGGTTTGTTGACCTTTAATTTTAATGTATTTGTTGCAAATTCTGAGGTTTTTTCCAGAACAAAACAGAGTATAAATTCACCAGAATTAGTGATAAAAAAATTGATTTTTAAAGAGATACAATTTTGATATGCCTTTTGCTTAAGCCGTTTTAATTACCACTTAACTTGTCATACATTATTGCCACTGGAAAAGTTGACTCCAGTTTCATGGTTGTAAAATTATATGTTTGAGGAAATTTTAAATATGAAATATGTACATCGTAAAATCATTTCCATTAAACTATTTGTTAATATATTAATTAAAATAATTTCTGTCCAATAGAGAAGTTACACAAACTTTTGGTTTACTGAGCCTATTTTTTTCAGATAACTAACCGTCATGGAATGCTGTTTTAAATACTTCAGCAATAACTAAGCTATAATCTTCAGACTCATTTAGAATTTTTTCCTTTAAAATTTATTGCACATTTCATTTTTATGACTTTTTGCTTTCCCTAATAGAAAACGGAGAAGGCAATGGCACCCTACTCCAGTACTCTTGCCTGGAAAATCCCATGGATGGAGGAGCCTGGTAGGCTGCAGTCCATGGGGTCGCTAAGAGTCCCATACGACTGAGCGACTTCACTTTTACTTTTCACTTTCATGCATTGGAGAAAGAAATGGCAACCCACCCTAGTGTTCTTGCCTGCAGAATCCCAGGGACGGGGGAGCCTGGTGGGCTGCCATCTATGGGGTCACACAGAGTCGGACATGACGGAAGTGACTTAGCAGCTAATAGAAAAACTTCTGAAAAATAAGGGTATGCCTCCATACCCTTTGTAGCAAGTTTCCCTGTATGTAAAGCATGTCTGTTCTTTTATTCCACACTCAACTTACATAGAGACTTTCTACACACACGGTATTGTGTTGGCTGCTGCTAAGTCTCTTCAGTCGTGTCCGACTCTGTACGAGCCCATAGACAACAGCCCACCAGGCTCTTCTGTCCCTGGGATTCTCCAGGCAAGAATACAGAAGTGGGTTGCCATTTCCTTCTCCAATGCATGCATGCATACTAAGTCACTTCAGTTGTGTCTGACTCTGTGCCACCCCATGGACAGCAGCCCACCAGGCTCCTCTGTCCATGGGATTCTCTAGGCAAGAATACTGGAATGGGTTGCCATTTCCTTCTCCCATTGTGTCTGGCATAATGATAACTTATAAACATGGACAGACACAGTTTCTTCAGGTCTGGGAGGCTGTTGCAAGGCAAAGGTAACTTGGGACTACTCTAGCCATTCTTTCTTTTCAGAACATCCATTTATTTTACCAGTTTTTATACGAAGCAATGATGTTTTTTAAGCTCTTTCAAACTCCTCGTGGCCAAATTACTGTCTTGGTCACCCAAAGCTGGAAGTCTCCACTGTTGAAAAGGAGTCATATGGTGGCTCACACAGTAAAGAGTCCACTTGCAATGCAGGAGACTCAGGTTTGATCCCTGAGTCCAGAAGATCCCCTGGAGAAGGGAATGGCAACCCACTCCAGTATTCTTGCAGAATTCCTGCAGAATTCCATGGACAGAGGAGCCTGGCAGGCTACCATGTCCATGGGGTCACCAAGAGTCAAATACAACTGAGCAACTAACACTTTCACTTTTCATATATGGCTTAGTAGGCCTATTAATTAACCCAACTGGGACATTTTTTGAGAACAAAAGGAACTAATAAAAACAAAATTATATAGTTCTTAGGTATACTTATCTATTGACCAAAACTTTGGCTCAATTATATTTGGTAGAGTTACTAAATAGTTCTATTTAAACATTATTTTTCAAAAAATAACAATAAAATATATATTAAAACATAAATATGTATTTACCCTCCAGATTTTACAAAATGTCTTTTTATCAATTACCTGAATGCTATTTTACCATTTGTACTTACTTTCAGTACATTTTCACATACTTTAATCAATTTCTTAGCATACTTTCTCCACCACCAAATACTGGTATTTTTCTAAAAAATACATTTTCTTAAATACCATTTTCCTTTTTCTAAATTTATTCATAAAATTGCCTGAAATCTTCTTCATGGTTACATAAACAATATATCATTGCCATCTTCAATGAATGCTTCTCTGTAGAACATACTTTTTTAACTTTTTCTTTTGTATTGGAGTATAGCTGATTGACAATGTGATAGTGTCAGGTGGATAGCAAAGGGAGTCAGCCATACATATACATGTGTCCATTCTCCTCCAAACCCCCTCCCTTCCAGGCTGCCACATAACATTGAGCAGAGTTACCAGTGCTATACAGTAGGTCCTTGTCGGTTATCCATTTTAAATATAGCAATATGTACCTGTCCATCCCAAACTCCCTAACTAACCCTTCCCCCATCCTTCCCCACCCCTAACCATAAGCTCGTTCTCTAAGTCTGTGGATCTGTTTCTGTTTTGTAAGTTCATTTGTATCATGTCTTTTTAGATTCTGCACATAAGGGATGTCATACAATGATTCTGCTTCTCTATCTGACTTCACTCAGAATGATAATCTCTACACCATAATGTTTTTAGTTGAAAATTTTCTCTGTAAGTACTGAAGTACCTAGTAAGTTCAAAGCAAACTCTGTTTTTAAAAAATATATTATTATTTATATTCTTTATATTGAAATGTACAAATTTTTCAGCTCAAATCTTTTTACAGGTATGTCTTTTTTAAAACTTACAGTAGCATCTCTCAACAAATATTTTTTCAAAACAAAGCTCCTTATATAAATTTTCTTTATGTTGATGGTTTCAATTAAATTTAGATATCTCAAAATTATAGGTCTTCTGGTTTTTAACCCATTTGGATACAAAATATAATTTTATCCAGTTAAAAACAGCAGCTTTTTAACTGAATCAAAAGATTCTCCCCACAAGTTGAGATATTCCAAAGCCCAATTATAAATGTGAAAACTAGGTCTTTTGCAATATTTGTACAGTCATGTAATACATTTAATTTCTTCTTTGATTGGTAGACAAAAATTTCAGTAACTTCCTATTTGAAACCTTTGTAATTACAATTCTTTAAAAAGCTGCGGAAGACAAATACTTTGATTTTAAAATTTCAGTGATTTTAAATGAAATGCTGTGAAAATTTAGAGGACTCTAATGAGTGTAGGTCACTCAGGTTGTTTTACAGAGTAATTCATTTTATTAAACTGAAATAGAGTTGCTATGCAATGTTATATTAAATATAATAATGTAATTTTAGTTTAGGTGTACAACAATCAACATTTTTATAGATTATATTTCACTTAAAGTTATTACATAAAAATGGCTATAGTTTCCTGTGCTATACAATATATTCTTGTTGTTTATCTATTTTATACATAGTAGTTTGTGACAAAGTAATTAAGAACATCCTGGGCAGTCTTTCAGATTCTATCACAAATTTAAAGAACTCTTTCATTGTACAGGAGCATTCAGTCTTGATATATGCTCTATTACAGGGTGACTCAGTCTCTGTTTCACATGTTTCAGATATACCTTACCTTTACTTTTCTACATTTACCACTGATTCTCAGAAGTGGCAGCCTGGTGGGTTCATGAACGTCTAAGGTGGCAGCAGCAGGCTAGGAGACACCTGACTAGCACACCAAGTACCTGGTAGGATCAGCAGGCTTGAAAGCTTCACTGATTACTCCCAAGACCAGGAGTTAGACCACTCTCCTGGTGGCTCAGATGGCAAAGAATCTTGTCTGTAATTCGGGAGACCCAGGTTCAATCCCTGTGTCAGGAAGATCCACTGACAGAGAAGGGGATGGCTATCCACTACAGTATTCTTACCTGGGAAATCCCATGGCCAGAGGAGCCTGGCGGGCTACAGTCCATGGGGTCACAAAGAGTTGGACACAATTAAAGCAACTGAGCACACATGCAGTCTTTCCTATCAAGCTGAGTTTTGTTTTTTCAGCTAGTATCCTGCTCACTATCCCTGAAAGGAAGGGGTGAGTTACTTTGCATCTGGAAAGATTCCGGAAAAAGTTATTGCTGGCCGTCTTTCAGGTTTCCCCACACATTTAAAGAACTCTGTTCATTGCTAATGTATCTCACACACTATTAAACATAACCATGGCAGAAGCTGGAAATAAATATGAAGGTCTACCAAACCCATGCCAGGTTATTTTAATACTGCTATTAATAACAGTGCTTGGTTTACACAAACATGCACAAGTTATGTTAGTTATGTTAATTGGACTTGATGTGGTGCTAGATTATAGAAAGTCTTTGATTGACAGAGTAAGCATAATGATAGGAATATCCGGCTGTGGCTGCCCTCTTAAATACCCTTCTTAAAAGAATGCTTATTTAAGTCTTACATGTTCAAATTACTATTGCCAGCTGTATTTGTTCCTGTTCTTGAAGACAAGCCTAAAAATTGTTTTGTGCTTATGAAATGTGTAAGGTAGAGGCCTTTCCTTCAAAGAATTAAACAAACTCCAAAATAAGATGTATTTTGCAGAATTCCCAGCCAAAGGAAATCCAGACTCACTAGGCGTGGTTACAGTGCTCCACCTTATCCTACAGGTTTTTAGAACAAAAACTCTCAATAGGCTCCAAAATTACACCTGCAGTCCACATGCTAGAATGAATCCAAAATTCATCATCTTGTGCACGTCTCCAATACAACGAATTTAAAGAAGCAAATTAAGATCCTCTAAAATACGTCCCTCCAATGGATTCTCATAATTGCATTTTCCTACTTTTTCTTCCAGAAGCCCACACCCAAACACAGAGTCACCATCACCTTTTTATCCAATATTTCTTTCTGACAAAGATCATTCATGAAGTATTCTCTGAACATCATTTTGAATATCTGAAGACAGTGGAAACTGATATAGCAATATTACCTTCCTGACTCCTATGTTACATCCTTATATGTAAAAATAGCAATTGTTCAGTTGTTTAGTCACTAAGTTGTATCCAACTCTCTGCAACCCCAGGGACTGTAGCCCGCCAGGCTTCTCTGTCCATGGGATTTCCCAGGCAAGAATACTGAAGTGGGCAGCCCTTTCTTTGTCTTCCTTCTCATTTCTTCTGAGAAGGTCCTTCTCAGGGGATCTTCCCGACACAGGAATTGAACCTGTGTCTCCTGCTTTGCAGGTGGATTTGTACCACTGAGCCACGAGGGAAGCCCCCCAAATACCAATAATTAGATATAACAACAGTAATCTGAAGCTAATGCTAAATGTCATTTTAAAAAGTTGACTTCTGTAACTTTATTATGTCCACTATACATTCTTTGACCAAATTACAGTGAAATACTAAGTGCAATTAATTTCTTTATTTGCTGCACATAGTTATCGACTTAGGTTCCTAGGTAAATGAGAGAGATTATTTTACTTATTGTCCTTAGTCTTTCTGGTCGTCTAGAAGCATACCTTGTTTTTCTTTTTTCCAGGTCTTGTCACTCACTAGGCCAACATGCCTTGGTGTTTGCAACCTCTGGGAGGTAGGTTGTATTAATTTGAAAGATAAATATTATATACTTGAAAGCATAAAAAGAAACTGAACGAAGTGTCTGTGGGAGTACCTCATCTTGGAAGGCATTTTTTCTAAGGTCACGGAGGCTCCTAGGAATGCCACACTTCCCATCCCATGCACATTGCCAGGGAACTCATTTATATTGATGATGAAGATGGAAGCAGTGCAAGAGGCCTATGGCAGGGAAGTCTCGGAAGTTCGTTTTGTTTTGTTTTTCTCTCTGGTGGGCTAGATGTCAAATAACCTCCATAAGGTATTGATAATTTTCTTACTGGTCAATTTTACCTGGGTGTCTATATTTCTTATTTTTCCTTTTTGTAGGCAAAAGTGCTGAAGAATGTTCAAACTACCGGATGGATGTGCTCACTTCCCATGCTAGCAAGGTTATGCTTAAAATCCTTCAAGCTAGGCTTCAGTAGTACTTGAATCAAGAACTTCCAGATGTACAAACTGGGTTTAGAAAAGGCAGAGGAACCAGAGATCAAATTGCCTACACTTGTTGGTTCATAGAGAAAGCAAGGAAATTCCAGGAAAGCATCTACTTCTGCTTCATTGACTATGCTAAAGCCTTTGACTGTGTGGATCACAACAAACTGAAAAATTCTTAAAGAGATGGGAATACCAGAACATTTTACCTGACCCTCAAGAAACCTGTATGTGGATCAAGAAGCAACAATTAGAACCTTACATGGAACAACTGACTGGTTCAAAATTGGGAAAGGAATATGACAAGGCTGTATATTGTCACTCTGTTTATTTAACTTACATCCAGAGTGAGTGCATGCATGTTAAGTTGCTTCAGTCATATTCAACTTTTTGTGACCCTATGGACCATAGCCTGTCAGACTCCTTTGTCCATGGGATTTACCAGGCAAGAATACTGGAATGGGTTGCCACTTCCTCCTCCAGGGGATCTTCCCAACCCAGGGATCAAACCCACGTTTCCTGTGGCTCCTGCATTGCAGGTGGATTCTTTACCACTGAGCCACTGGGGAAGCCCCTATATGCAGAGTACCTAGTGCGAAATGCCAGGCTGGGTAAGTTACAAGCTGGAATCAAGATCGCAGGGAGAAAAAAAAAATAATAATAAAAAAGATTGCCGGGAGAAACATCACACCCTCAGACATGCAGATGATACCACTCTAATGGAAGAATATGAAGAGAAATTAAAGAGCCTCTTGATGAGGGTAAAAGAGGAGAGTGAAAAAGCTGACTTAAAACTCAGCATTTAAAAAACTAAGATCATGGCCTCCAGTCCCATCATTTTATGGCAAATAGATGGGGGAAAAGTGAAAGCAGTGACAGATTTTTCTATTCTTGGGCTCCAAAATCATTATGGATGGTGACTGTAGCCATAAAATTAGAAGACGCTTGCCCCTTGGAAGAAAAGCTATGACAAACCTAAACAGACATAGACATCACTTTGCCGACAAAGGTCCATAGAGTCAAAGCTATGGTTTTTCCAGTAGTCATGTATGGATGTGAGAGTTGGACCATAAAGAAGGCTGAGCACCAAAGGATTGATGCTTTCAAACTGTGATGCTGGAGAAGACTATTGAGTGTCCTTTAGATGGCAAGGAGATCAAGCCTAAAGGAAATCAGTCCTGAATATTCATTGGAAGGACTGATGCTGAAGCTGAAGCTCTAATACTTTGGCCACTTGATGTAAATAGTTGATCTTTTCATTGGAAAAGACCCTGATGCTGGGAAAGATTGAAGGCAAAAGGAGAAGAGGGCAGCAGCAGATGAGATGGTTGAATAGCATCACCAACTCAATGGACATGAACTTGGGCAAACTCAGGGAGACAGTTAGGACAGGGAAGCCTGGAGTGCTACAGTTCATGGGGTCACAAAGAGTCAGGCATGACTTAGCAACTGAACAAGAACAACATAATTCTTACACTTGTCAGTTAGCCTAGAATGTGATCATTCCTTTATATTATTCCTTATATTTTCATTTAATTTTCAGTAATCCCCCTCTGTTTTTAAAAATTCTTCTGACAGAAAAATGTAACTAACATCCTAAGTCTGGAATTGAATTGGTTGAGGTGTACCATATACCAAGTCTTTTAACCATGAAAGATAGCAAATACCCTACCAGAGATATTGCTATACTAGAAATATACTGAAATTACCATCACATTATTTTCTGAAAGCCACATGTATAGATCCCCACTCTACTGAAAAAAAAGCAATGTTTTTATGTTTTTTTCCAAGTATGAATGCTACCAGTGCAAACTAGGTATGATAGAGATGCCCCCAAGGAACCATACCTGATGACATTTATGCCCTTAAACAGGTGTCTCACATTGTATCTGGTTTGACCTGTGACTTGCATTAACCAATAAAATGTGGCAGGAGTGATGTTATATTCATTCCAGACCTTGATCTGAGAAGAATTGGCAGCTTCTATGTCACGCTTTGGAACACTCACCTTTAGGAATCACTGTTGAAGAAGTCTGGCTACCCTACTGAAGTAACCATGTGGAGAAACCATACAAGAAGGCCATGTGGGAAGACCTTGAGGTCAAATGGAAAGACAAAGAGACTCAGACAGGCTAGCATCTAGTTGGTCCTCCTGATAGCTCCAGCCCCAGCCACCATTAACTGCAACCTCACAAAGAACCCCAAGTGAGCCCCATGGAAGCATTGTCTAGTTGAACCCAGTCAAACCACAGAACCATAAGAAATGTCAAAATGATTGCTGTTTTAAGCCTCTAAATTGTGGAGTCATTTGTTGTTGATTAGTGACTAAGTTGCACCCAAGTCTTTGCAAACCCCATGGACTGTAGCTTGCTAGGCTCCTCTGACCTTGGGCTTCTCCAGGCAAGAATATTGGAGTGAGTTGCCACTTCCTCCTCCAGGGGATCTTCCCGACCCAGGGGTGGAATCCACATCTCCTGCATAGCAGATAGATTCTTTACTGCTGAGCCACTGGGAAGTCCCAGAGTCATTTGTTATATAGTAATACACAGTCAAAACACTATCCAATGAAAATATGGAATATCCTATTGTTCTGCCATTATTACATTACTTTTCTGTCTCTTCATCTTGTCTCTTGGGCAATTGAAACAGTTCTGAAGAACTGAAACATTATTCATACCATCCCAGTTTTCTATGCACTATCCTTTTGAGAAATAATTAAAGAAGTGAGATAGAAGTTAAGTGGACTTTTAAAATTATGTAGACTGAATGAGAATTTGTATTTATTTCCAGGTGTCTTTTCTCTCCACTGCATATTTCTTATCACATTAGAGGCCTTTGCTCAATAAGAACATCTCTGATTCTAGCCTGCCAGACAGTCATATAATACTTTCAAACAAAAAACATCTGGTTCCAGACAAGTGCTTTATAATAAATGAGAATCAGAAGCTGTGCTCTCAATTTACCAGCATAGTTTTACATAAAATTGGGCTGGTGTGTCAGGGGGTGATCTGAATCAGAAGCACATTCTCTCAATAATGTTGATTTAATTTCTGAATGCCTAGACATTGACTACTTCAAAATTTAAAAAGAGTAAAACATTTTGGTTTAGACTTGGCCTTAAGTAGTAAAAGCTTTTGTTTCATTTCTGTTTCTTTTTTCTTAGGAGATCCTATACTTTGCAAAGAACACATTATTAAGAAATTTAGGCAGATGAAAGATATATCTAAGTTTGGGATGAACAAGCTCATTAGTTATTCAAAATTTTAATAAAATTTTTAATTTAAAATTTTAAAATTTAATAGTAAAATTGAATATTTTTCAGTCAAATCAGGTGAATTAAAAGCCCAGAGGAGGTGGAAAGAGAAGTGACCAATTTTATCCTGAGACTATGGTTTGGAGATATTTTAAGAAGTGTATCAGCATTGTCTGTAAGGTTGAATTGTGGTTGGAACATTAGGAGGGTCACAGCTTTAGTGAAGTATAGTTTGGGTCGGGGTCACCATATACAGTTGCGTAGGCTGTTCACTGCACAACTGGAGGTGACACCATTCAAATGGACTGTGATCCAATTCAAACCAACCAGATTGTATCAAGGTAGTGAGTGCAGTTAGAGATCGTGTTTGAGCACATGTAACAGAACCCACATTCAATGGTTTGATACATAAGGGCTTATTTCTCTTGTGTTTTAAAAAGCCTGATGGCATGGCTTATAGTAAGTAGCTCAGCAATCCTCAACCCTTTTATCTTTCTCTCTTCTATCCTAAGTATCTTTTACTTCATTGTCACCTCATGGTAAGATGACCAATTTGTCTTGGTTTTAAAACTGAAAGTTACATAGCTGAGAAACCTCCTTACTCGCTGGTAAACCAGGACTGTTGGTCAGCCTACCTGGGCTCAAGATGGCATTCTACCTCCAGCTTCTCATATCCACTGGGGCCAGGAAGAAAATGAGGGAAGAATTAAGGAATAAGAAATGGGTGGCACCTGTATCAGAAAGGTAAAACGTTTCCAGTAATTCTCAGCACACATCTAATTTACCAGAACTGTAGAAAGTAGGCTGGGAAATTGTGTTAGCTAGACACATTGCTGCCCTGAAGAAAATCAGGGTTCTGTTGTAAGAAGTAGAGACAGTTCATTAGGAGGACGATTAGTAGTATCTGCTTAGTTTTGTGACTTTTTCTAGGAATGCTCAGCATTCTTGGAGCAGGAATGAAAAAACAGACAAGGAGGGCAAACCAAAGTTGGTGATTGTCAAAGAAAAATATCAGATGGCAAAGGAAACACATTATTTTGGCATATGCATGTCATTATTGAAATGGCTCATTATGCAGTGCAGATTGGGGAAGAAATTCAATAAAGCTACGAAGGATGTCACCTCCTAAGAAAAATGATGGAAGACTAGTAATTTGGAATAAAATATCATGATTTGTTTTTTAAATCCTAGGGAAAAAAATTTGACATGGGTCAATAATTTCTTTCATTTTATTGGCATCAAATTATTTTGCTTCAACTTAATATTCATCAAGTAGTTCTATTTTATTTATTTTAAGATTCTGAACTCTAGGGAGGAAATTTAACTTAAATTTATCTTAAAATTATAATAGTTCTGTTATACTGATAATAAATTAATAGAGACATTAACAATGAAAATTGAATATAAACCCAGGTGGTGAGTTCATAACTGAAAGGCTTTTTAACTTTATTTTAATGAAAATACATGTGAAAAGCTAAGTTAAGTATTTTGATGTCACTGGACAATTGAATAAATGATAGATTGAAAAGCAGCTCCATTTATCTGTAAGTCATCAGCGACAACTGAATTGAGATCATCTTCTATTTAAGTTAGACCAATTTGAATTCATATTATATGCATGTATTATCAGGAATAAACAGGTCAAAGAAGATATAGAACAGATGGTCTAAATATATGATTATTTTTAGTCAGTTCAGTGCAGTGCAGTTCAGTCGCTCAGTCGTGTCCGACTCTTTGCAACCCCATGAATTGCAGCACACCAGGCCTCCCTGTCCATCACCATCTCCCAGAGTTCACTCAAACTCACGTCCATCGAGTCAGTAATGCCATCCAGCCATCTCACCCTCTGTCGTCCCCTTCTCCTCCTGCCCCCAATCCCTCCCAACATCAGAGCCTTTTCCAATGAGTCAAATCTTCACATGAGGTGGCCAAAGTACTGGAGGTTCGGCTTTAGCATCATTCCTTCCAAAGAAATCCCAGGGCTGATCTCCTTCAGAATGGACTGGTTGCATCTCCTTGCAGTCCAAGGGACTCTCAAGAGTCTTCTCCAACACCACAGTTCAAAAGCATCAATTCTTCGGCGCTCAGCCTTCTTCACAGTTCAACTCTCACATCCATACATGACCATAGGAAAAACCATAGCCTTGACCAGATGGACCTTTGTTGGCAAAGTAATGTCTCTGCTTTTGAATATGCTATCTAGGTTGGTCATAACTTTCCTTCCAAGGAGTAAGCGTCTTTTAATTTCATGGCTGCAGTCACCATCTGCAGTGATTTTGGAGCCCAGAAAAATAAAGTCTGACACTGTTTCCACTGTTTCCCCATCTATTTCCCATGAAGTGATGGGACCAGATGCCATGATCTTCGTTTTCTGAATGTTGAGCTTTAAGCCAACTTTTTCACTCTCCACTTTCACTTTCATCAAGAGGCTTTTTAGTTCCTTTTCACTTTCTGCAATTAGGGTGGTGTCATCTGCATATCTGAGGTTATTGCTATTTCTCCCGGCAATCTTGATTCCAGCTTGTGTTTCTTCCAGTCCAGCATTTCTCATGATGTACTCTGAATATAAGTTAAATAAGCAGGGTGACAATATACAGCCTTGTACTCCTTTTCCTATTTGGTCAAGGCACAGTGAATATAAAATGATAAATTTTTCAGAGGGAGAATCGTTGCCTAAGAGACTTTTTAAAAGTTCAGATTGGAGATTCTATATGTTTGCTTAAAGAAGGGCAGGAAATTCCACTAACAATGTTGCAAGTATTTGAGATGAAGAAAAATGATAAGACATGCTTCCTAGGTACCTAAAGAAAGCAACATCATAGGTGTATCCTGGTTTTCAATCTGCAGAAGGAGAAGGGGACGACAGAAGATGAGATGGTTGGATGGCATCACTGACCCAATGGACATGAGTTTGAGTAAACTCCAGGAGTTGGTGATGGACCGGAAGGCCTGGCATACTGCGGTCCATGGGGTCACAAAGAGTCAGACAAGACTCAGCAACTGAACTGAACTGAACTGAGGCAAGTGGATTGCTTCTCCATCTAGAAAACAAGATTTCCTAGATTGGTGTAGATCAGTTGGACCCCAAAGGATTTTTTACTTCTCTATGCCAAGGAGGAAAAAACAAGAAAAAAAGAGATATCAGGCAATAATGGGGCAGAGCAAATATTCAGAGAAGCTGAATATGGTTTAGGTCTGTGAACTTTAAAAAAAAATTGTATTAATTTACTGATTTATTTTTAATTGGGTGCACTGGTTCTTCATTGCTACGTGATGGCTTTCTCTAGTTTCAAGGAGTGGGGGCTACTCTTCATTGCGGTGCGTGTGCTTCTCATTGCAGTGGCTTCTCTTATTGCAGAGCACAGGCTTCAGTAGAGCAGCTCTCGGGTACCATAGCTGTGGCTCAAGGTCTCTAGAGGATGGGATCAGTAGTTGTGGTGCATGGGTTTTAGTTGCTCTGAGGCTTGTGGAATCTTCCCGTACGAAAGATCAAACCCATGTCCCCTGCATTGGCAGGCGGATTCTTAATCACTGGATCCCCAGAGAAGTCCAGGTCTGTGAATGCTTGTATTGGTAAAATAATCCTGGAAACCTTTGACTTCTTCAAAGGAAATTAAATCTACATCTAAGTTTTATTTAATAAAATTTAATTTTAAAATATTTTATTACAAAAGTTTTGTAAGGTAATGCGTTTTTCTGAAAGTCAATGCTAAGTCCTTTTGACTTAGAGAGTAGAAGAGAAATATTATCATCAAATGTTGATTAAAAGTCTCCTTTTTTAGCACTTGTCAAAAAGTCTCTGTAGTAAAGTGGAAAGATTTGTAGATGAACTTGCTTTTTACCTCTAAACAATTTTTTGTGGAGTGTTAGATTTTCTGTGTATCAGTCATCTGTTGCTACATCACATACCCTAACCTAAACGGTGGCTTAAAATCACACTGATTTATTGTTCTCACAATTCTGTGGATCTAACAGGTGGATCCTCTGCTGATCTCTGCTGTGCCGTGTGTGCTATGTCACTTCAGCCGTGCCAACTCTGAGACCCCATGGACTGTAGCCCACCAGGCTCCTCTGTCCATGGGATTCTCCAGGCAAGAGAACTGAAGTAAATTGCCATCACTCCCTCATTTAGGTGCATTCAGCTGATTTCACTCTCATGTTTGAGTCACCACCTAGGTTGGCTGCAAAATGAAGTGACTTTCTCCGTTGCTTCTTCATGGCAAAATGTCCATGGAGTTCTGTGAGAGCTGAGGCAGGATCTGGAATACCTCTGCAGCCATGCTCTGGAAAATACCCAGTGTCCCTTCTGCCATATTTTATAGGTCGAAGAAATTCACAAGGACAGACTCAGGGGGGTGGGGAAAGACTCTATTTATGGGATGGTCATGTTAAGTACGGCAAACAAAAATCTTTAAGAATTTGACAAATAACATAAGCTCTTCACCAGAAGAAAAAAAAAATGTACATATACACAAAGTCTGCATTAATTTTAAAGGAATGATGCCATTCCATGTCCAAGGACTCAAGATTAAGAAACTAAGAAACTCTGATTTAAACATCTTCCTCTAAATTCAGTGTTCCACTTAAAAGGAATAAACAGGAATACAGTCAAAAGATAAAAAGCATATGTCCATCTACACTGACATTTTTTCAGTGTTAATTTTTGTAGTTATAAAAAGTGATATTTTTACTCCACACAACAGGAATTTGAGGAGCTAATCCTCAGAAAATGTGAATATCAGAGTTGAACAGTGATGGATGATTTGTTTGACTTTGAATGGAACATTACTTATATAAATTAATGTATAACAAAAGACAATATTCTCTTTCTAATTCTATAAATATTCTTATTTTAATCAACTTATTCTATCTCTAATTAAATTCTTTTAAACTAAGGAGGTTAGAAGGAACTATTTATATCTTCCTTAGTTATGGTGGTTGAAGGAAATTCCCTCTAACAGGAAAGTGAAGTAGAATTTTTGCTTAATTTTAGTCTTTGTTTAGCTTTAGTTAATTATTAAAAAATTAACTGGTATATGTTGAAAGATACATCATTGTGAACATTTTTCAAAAATAATTACTGAACAGTTACTGAGTATGTCATTATTCAGTGGTAAAGAATTTGTCTGCCAATACAAGAGACATAGAGATTCAGGTTTAATCCCTGGGTTGGGAAGATCCTCTAGAGGAGGAAATAGTAACCCACTCCAGTGTTCTTGCCCAGAAAATCCCATGGATGAGGAGCCTGTGGGCTACAGCCCATGGGGTCACAAAGAGTTGAACATGACTAAGCATGAATGGGTGTGAATTGACATCAGCAATGTCTTCTCAAGATATATTTTTTATTTAGTATAACCTTTGTAAGGTTAACAGATACTATAATACATGGTAGTTTAATTTGGCTAACTTCCAATTAAAATGAATATGACATTTTTTTTTCCTTGTATTTGTTTATATACATTCACTATTTGCTTCCAGAATAATTTAGAAATGTTACGTAAGTAAGAACCTGGCATTTCAGTCTATAATCTGTAATTGATAAGATGAAAGCAAGACTTTCAGATAGGTACACAGGTTACATAAAGGAAATTCTCACACAGTTCCTGAAATTCAAGTGGAACAAGGTGCTGTTATTTGATAATAAGAGCAAGAGCCAGGAGAGAAGAAAATATTTAATCAAGGTTTGCTCTCAGATGAAGGAGAAATGATTATTGAAAAGCTCAAGGGGGGAAGTTATAATAGAACCAATGTCCACAAATTATCCACTAACTAGAAATGAAATACCACAGTTGAAGCCTCACAATATAACTAAACAATATTGCCAACAATAGATGGAAATTTTCAGATAGAGTCTGTTTTTTTTTTTTTTTTTTTTTTACAGAGAGCTTGGAGTCAAAAGGATTTAATGTATCACTGTTACCTCCACCATTGTGGAGAAGGACAGGGTCTTATGCCAGGACTAGAGAGTGACTGCAAGGAGCTAAAACTTCCCCAAAATACTCATCTCACATGCTAACAAAGTAATGCTCAAAATTCTCCAAGCCAGGCTTCAATAGTACGTGAACTATGAACTTCCAGCTGTTCAAACTGGATTTAGAAAAGGCAGAGGAACCAGAGATCAAATTGCCAACATCCGTTGGATCATCGAAAAAGCGAGAGAGTTCCAGGAAAACATCTATTTCTGCTTTATTGATTATGCCAAAGCCTTTGACTGTGTAGATCACAATAAACTGTAGAAAACTCTGAAAGAGATGAGAATACCAGACCACCTGACCTGCCTCTTGAGAAGTCTGTGTGCAGGTCAGGAAGCAACAGTTAGAACTGGACATGGAACAACAGACTGGTTTCAAATTGGTAAAGGATTATGTCAAGGCTGTATATTGTCACCCTGTTTATTTAACTTATATGCAGAGTACATCATGAGAAATGCTGGACTGGATGAAGCACAAGCTGGAATCAAGATTTCCAGGAGAAATATCAATAACTTCAGATATGCAGATGACACCACTCTTATGGCAGAAAGCAAAGAACTAAACAGCCCCTTGATGAAAGTGAAAGAGAAGAGTGAAAAAGTCGACTTAAAACTCAACATTCAGAAAACTAAGATCACAGTATCCAGTCCTATCACTTCATGGCAAATAAATGGGGAAACAATGGAAACAGTGACAGACTTTATCTTCTTGGGCTCCAAAATCACTGCAGGTGGTGACCGCAGCCATGAAATTAAAAAACACTTGCTCCTTGGAAGAAAAACTATGACCAACCTAGACAGCATATTAAAAAACAGAGACATTACTTTGCCTACAAAGGTCCATCTAGTCAAAGCTATGGTTTTTCCAGTAGTCATGTATGGATGTGAGAGTTGGACTACAAAGAAAGCTGAGTGCTGAAGAATTGATGCTTTTGAACTGTGGTGTTGGAGAAGACTCTTGCGAGTCCCTTGGACTGCAAGGAGATCCAACCTGTCAATCCTATAGGAAATCAGTCCTGACTATTCGTTGGAAGGACTGATACTGAAGCTGAAACTCCAATACTTTGGCCACCTGATGTGAAGAATTGACTCATTTGAAAAGACCCTAATGTTGGGAAAGATTGAAGGCTGGAGGAGAAGGGGACGATGGAGGATGAGATGGTAGGATGGCATCGCTGACTCTATGGACATGAGTTTGAGTAAGCTCCTGGAGTTGGTGATGGACAGGGAAGCCTAGCGTGCTGTAGTCCATGGAGTTGCAAAGAGCTGGACATGACTGAACGACTGAACTGAACCGAACGTGGGACCTGCTCGAGCCTATCTGGACTTCTGATGTGTAGAAATTGTGAGATACTAAGTGGATGCTTTTTAAACTCCTAAGTTTGTGATCATGTATTTTGCAGCAAAAGGAAACTAATATAGATTTTGCTACCAAGGGGGCCTCCATAACAAATGCCCAAGGGGCTTCCCTGATGGTTCAGTGGTTAAGAATTCTCCTTCCAAGCAGGGGCCCTGAGTTCCATCCCTGGTGGTGGCAGGGGGTGGGGGATGGGGGGGAAACAAAGATTTCACATGCCTCAGGGCAACTAAGTCTGTGTGCCACAACTAGAGAAGCCTCCATACTGCGATGGAGACCCAGTAGAGCCAATAAATCAATAAAATGTAACAATAATAAATGCCCCAAAATTTGGAGGGGATTTTGAAAGGAGGCAGTGAACAGAGGCTCTTAGAATTGGGAAGAACATGATAGAAAAAGTCTAGATTGCTTGAAAAGAAAGATGACAAGTGACATCCGTCTCTTATGATCCCATGAACTGTAACCTGCCAGGCTTCTCTCTCCATGGGATTCTCCAGGTAAAAATACTGGAGTGAGTTGCCATTTCCTTCTCCAGGGGAACTTCCCTACCCAGGAATTGAGCCCAGGTCTCGTCACTGCAGGCAGAAGCTTTACTGACTGAGCTATGCTGGATAAGAGACTGTTAGTAGAAATATGGACACTAAAAATGCTACTGGTAAGAACTCAGAAGGGAGTGAGGAACACATTACTAGAAATTTAGAGGAAAGGAGATCCTTGTTATGTAGCAGTGGGAAGTTTAGGAAAATTGTTTCCTGCAGTTATATAGAAAGCATAATTTGTAAATAATAAACTTGGATATTGAATTGAAATTGTTTGGCAAACAGGAACCAAGGCATGCTGATTTAAGGTGTTCTCAGCCTATAGAAGGCTTCTCAGGTCGTGCAGTGGTAAAGAATCTGCCGGCCAATACAGGAGATGTGGGTCAGATCCCTGGGTTGTGAAGATCCCCTGGAGAAGGAAATGACAACCCACTCCAGTATTCTTGCCTGGGAAATCCCATGGACAGAGGAGCCAGGCGGGCTATAGTCTACAGAGTCACAGAGAGTCAGACACAACTGAAGGACTGAGTACTCATTCACACAGCCAACAGAGATGGCAAAAGATGCTAAAATTAAAAGATTACTCCTGAAAGGGTGGATAGAGTAAAAACTGTACAATCTTTTGCTGCAACCCTGGGAAGATCAAAAGTTCAGGGTATTCAATCACCAGAGGATAAAGGTGTGCTTCACAGATCACAATCAAACCAGAAAACCTCTAAGAAGCTTATTGGCAGTGTCCTTCAGCCATCTCAGATGAAGCCCAAAATAGAAAAGGAATTATTTCAGAAAAAAAAAAAAAATCTGTGGATGAGCCTTTTGTCCAATGGATTGATCCCCCAGAAATCCACATAAAGCCACAAGGTACTTGGGAATACTTAATCAGCAGGATCACTGCCAGATGAGGTTGTAGGGGACAGGAAAAATATAAAATAAAAGGAGACTGTCCACATCCCCAAGTTCTCCTGGCAGGAAGCAGAGTTACTATTCAAATACAAATAGGATCTATCTTTCATGAAAAGGGGTCTTTCAGACCCCTGAAGTAAGAGAGGGAAGACACAGTTAGGATATTTCCAGGCCTGGAAAGCTAATGGAGTCTTCCAAACAAAATTTAAAGCCGATTCCATTAGGTTTGGGGGCCAGAGTGTTTATAACCGTATTAGTTTTCTATAGCCATGCAACAGATTACCTTGAACATAGTAACTCCAAACAACACACATTTATTGTCTCCCAGTTCTCTAAGTCAGAAGTAGGCTCTGAGGAAGAATCTGTTTTCAAGCTCCTTCAGATAGTTGGCCAAATTCAGTCCTTGAAGGTCCTCATTTCCTTGGAGCAGCCAGCTGAGGCCCTGTCTTATCTCCTAAAGACCACCCACATTCCTTTTTGTATGACCACCTCCCACCTCCTTCAGAGCCAGCAAAGAAATCAAAACCTCCGTATGCTTTGAATCTCTCTGCCTTTCTATCCTTGATTTCAGATTTTTATCCTGTTATTTGAATGTGTATATATGCGTGTGTGTGCTCAGTTGCTCGGTCATGTCCTACTCTTTGCGACCCCATGGACTATAACCTGCCAGGCTCCTCTGTCCATGGAGTTCTCCAGACAAGAATACTGGAGTGGGTTGCCGTTTCCTCCTCCACAGGATCTTCTCAACCCAAGGACTGAACCCGGGTCTCTTGCATCTCCTGCATTGGCAGGCGGATTCTTTACCATGGCGCCAGCTGGGAAGCCCCTTTGTGTATTTATGTGTATATGTACTAATCGCTCAGTTATGTCCAACACTTTGCGACCCCATGGACTATAGCCTGCCAGGCTCCTCTGTCCATGGGATTCTCCAGGCAAGAATACTGGATTGAGTTTCCAGTTCCTTTGTAAGCCATCAGAAGTATTTAATACCACAATGACACAAACAAATCTGTCCCCTCAGTTGACATCAGGAGACAAAATATCTCTGCAGGAGCCACTCTTTGATTGTGTGTGTCCTTTCCTACAGACACACCCTCTTCACTGAATGTTATCTGAAGAGCCTTGATGAAATAAAATGACATAGTGAGTTGTAATTTGTTGTGAAATAAGATGACACAGTAAATTGTAGTCTCGTCTGTGAAAGAGTAGAAGAGTAAGTTAGAAACCTAGAGAGCAGGTTTCTAATTCTAATCTTGGGCAAATTAAATAAATTATTGGATTCAGTTTTCATCATAGTAATGTTTTTGTAGTAATAACCATGAGAAACTTATTACTAAATAAAGGCAAAGCAATATGTTATTACTAAATACTATTTCTGTAACACTGCTGCTGCTATTGCCATTACTGATACGAAAATAGTTTCCACATTTTTTAAAGATCTCGTTCATGATGACCCCAACTGTATTTCCCTGGACAGTCCATTTGCTCTCATACTTCCTGAATTTTTACTCTGCCCTATCCTGCAATTTCTGGAGTAGGAAATGCAACCCACTCTAGGATTCTTGCCTGGAGAATTCCATGGATAGAGGAGCCCGGCAGGCTGCAGTCCATGGGATTGCAAAGAGTCAGACACAACTGAAGTGACTCAGCACTTCCTCACCTGTGCTTTATATAGACTAATTATGTCTCCTCTTCCTCCCCAAGTTCATATGTTGGAGTTTTCATCCCCAGTCTGACTTTATTTGATAATAAGGCCTTTAAAAAGATAATTAAGGTTAGATGAGGTCATAAGGGTGAAGCCTTAATCCAATACGATTCCCATACCTATCAGAAGAGGAAGAAACACCAGGTATATGTGTATGAACAGAAAGAAGGCCTGTGAGGACATAGCTAGAAGGCAGCTGTCAACAAGGCAAGGAGCGAGATCTCACTAGGAACCAATTCTGTCTGCACCTTGATCTTGGACTTCAAGCCTCCACAGTTGTGAGCAAGTCAATCTCTGTTTTGTGGTAGTCATTTATAGTGGTTGTAGCATACTGATACAGGCTTCCCTGGTGACTCAGATGGTAAAATATCAGCCTGCAATGCAGGATACCTGGGTTCAATCCTTGGGTCTGGAAGATCTCCTGAAGGGCATGGCAACCCATTCCAGTATTCTTGCCTGGAGAATCCCCATGGACAGAGGAGCCTGGCAGGCTATAGTCCCTGGGGTCACAAAGAGTCATACATGACCGAGTAGCTAATACACACGTGCTCAGCTTACTGATACAGCCTGTGTAGCTTCTTGTGCAGAGCTGACAGTTTTCTTTTTTCCAAATAGTAAAACCGAAACTATACAACAGCAACAGTATTCACTTGTAAGCCCAACTAGGTGGAATTGTTAGCTTTTGTCTTTAATTTCAAGCTTTTGGAAATGTTAGGCCAGGTTCAATGTTTCCAATTTCCTACCTTATATTTTCTCTGAAATTTCTAGTCATTTAGCTTTTACTTTCACAACCCTGCCAGAACTGCTTCTGATTATGCCCTTAATGACTTCCTCGAGAGTCCCTTGGACTGCAAGGAGATCCAACCAGTCCATTCTGAAGGAGATCAGCCCTGGGATTTCTTTGGGAGGAATGATGCTAAAGCTGAAACTCCAGTACCCTGGCCACCTCATGCAAAGAACTGGCTCATTGGAAAAGACTCTGATGCTGGGGATGATTGGGGGCAGGAGGAGAAGGGGATGACAGAGGATGAGATGGCTGGATGGCATCACTGACTCAATGGACGTGAGTCTGAGTTAACTCTGGGAGTTGGTGATGGACAGGGAGGCCTGGCGTGCTGCGATTCATGGGGTCGCAAAGAGTTGGACACGACTGAGTGACTAAACTGAACTGAACTGAACTGAATGAGCCATTCCTTACTCCTTATTTAGTCAATCCTATCTTGTCAGAGCAACACAGTTGAACATTCCCTTATTTCTAAGTTATAGCTCTGTTGTTTTTTCTCATAAACTTTTGCTCATATGTTTTCATCTGTGTTTCCTTTAAACATGGACATTCTGCAGGGTTCTATTCACTGTCCTCTTCTTTCTTTGTTGTTGTTGTTTTTGTTGTTTAGTCATTAAGTCACGTTCAGCTATTTGGACCCCATGGACTGTAGCCCACAGGCTCCTGTCCTTAGGACTCTACAGGTAAGAGTACTGGAGTGGATTGTGATTTCCTTCTCCAAGGGGTCTTCCTGACCCAGGGATCAAACTGCATCTCCGTGCAGGAGATGTCTTGCATCTCCTGCATGGGCAGGTAGATTCTTCACCATTGAATCACCAAAAAAGCCCTTCTCTCTTTACATGTTCCCATTCAGACCTTCAACTCTGCTGCTGTCTGTATGTGAAGGATCATCCTAACAGATACATCCATGCATATCTGACCATACTCTCTACTGCACATTTCTACTTGGATTTCACATAGGATTTCAAATTCAGTATATTCAAAATGGAATGCCAATAATAATTTTAAAATAAAGGAAATTTCTCACTGAGAACATAGAAGGGAGATAATGTGTAGATCTTAGAGTAAATATTTTTCCCATGCAACTTTGCTAGAGACAAAGTGAGCTACAGCAAAAGGCAGCAAATCCAAGTCTGCAGTTCTGAAGGAGAAGTGGGAGGGTTGGTTGACTGTCAAAGCGATCTCTAGATTTTGTTATGCTCTTGTTATCAGGGGCAGAACTAAAATTATAACACTTTATATTATGGAGACAGGTCAGACAGACACTCTTGAGTGTTTCCAAGTAAACTGTAGTGTAGATTGTTTTGATCAGTCACTTACATGTGTTTTTTTCCTCTAAAACATTTGTGTCAGTTCTTAGGAATTTTGTTTGTTTGTTTGTTTAAGGATACCTTTGCACTTTTAATAGCTTCTGAGTCAGCTAAAGGACTGTGTTTGTGTAGATTATATCTACAGATGTTGTTGTTGTTCAGTTGCTAAGTTGTGTCTGACTCTTTGAGACCCCATGCACTGCAGCATGCCAGGCTTCCCTGTCCTTCACGATCTCCTGGAGTTTGCTCAAACTCATTCTCATTGAGGCAGTGATGCTATCTCACCATTTTGTCCTCTGTCATTCCCTTGTCCTCCTGACCTCAATCTTCCCCAGCATCAGGTCTTTTCCAAGAAGTCCACTCTTGGCATCAGCTCGTCAAAGTATTGGAGCTTCAGCTTCAACATCAGTCCTTCCAATGAATATTCAGAGTTGGTTTCCTTTAGGAGTGACTGACTTGATCTCCTTGCTGTCCAAATATCTCTAAAGAGTCTTCTCCAGCACAACAATTCAAAGGCATCCATTCTTTGGTGCTCAGCCTTCTTTATGGTCCAACTCTCACATCCATACGTGACTGTTGGAAAAACCATAGCTTTGACTATACAGAACTTTGTTGGCAAAATGATGTCTCTGCTTTTTAATATGCTATCTAATTTGTGATAGCTTCCCTTCCAAGAAGTAAGCATCTTTTTTTTTTTAAGCTTTCTTTTTTTTGCATTTAAAAAAATTTTTTTTTATTTTTAAACTTTATTTAAACTTTACATAATTGTATTAGTTTTGCCAATATCATTTTGATATTTGGCATATTTTTATTAGAAGTTGAAATGACACATGTAAATATGCTATGTTTAAAGAATGCAGTGTAAACCCATTAATTGAAATAGAAATAACATAACTATAAAAATAAGTATATTTTCAAAAAAAATGGTGGTGGAGGTCAGTGTTTACATTTTGCAAGTATCTTTAATAAAAGCAGCTGGACTCTCCTGTCTGCCTGTGCCCACATTCTATTGTGATACATTGTTTTGGCTGAAATATGTAAAAAAATCTAGCCTCCCATAAATAAGTGATGGGGGAAAAGGAGGTATTTTAATAGCCTTTTCAGATGTTTCATGTTCTTTTTATACTATACCAAAACTTGGCAAGTGGTGACAATTTAAAACTTTAGTTTCAATATGGCATCTGAATCCATATCAACAAAATTTTCATATCTTGTTATAATAAATTTAACTGGCATCTTAGTCTGTTTGGGCTGCAATAATCACAGCATAGAACACCAGACTGGGTGGCTTAGAAACAACAGAAATTCACTTGTTGTAGTTTTGGAGTCTGTGAAGTCCAGGATCAAAGCACCTACAGATTTGGTGTCTGGTGAGAGCCTACTTCCTGGTGCAACAGTCTTTTCTCTGTGTCCTTATCTATCATAAGGGGTAAGAGATCTCTCTGGGGTCTCTTTTCAGTTCAGTTCAGTCGCTCAGTCGTGTCCGACTCTTTGCAACCTCATGTATTGCAGCACTCCAGGCCTCCCTGTCCATCACCAACTCCCGAAGTTCACTCAAACTCACATCCATTGAGTCGGTGATGCCATCCAGCCATCTCATCCTCTGTCGTCCCCTTCTCCTCCTGCCCCCAATCCCTCCCAGCATCAGAGTCTTTTCCCATGAGTCAACTCTTCGCATGAGGTGGCCAAAGTACTGGAGTTTCAGCTTTAGCATCAGTCCTTCCAAAGAACACCCAGGGCTGATCTCCTTTAGAATGGACTGGTTGGATCTCCTTGCAGTCCAAGGGACTCTCAAGAGTCTTCTCCAACACCACAGTTCAAAAGCATCAATTCTTCAGCGGGCACAAATCCATAAAGATAATCTAATCATCTTCCAAAGGCCTCACTTCCACACCCCAACACAATGGAAGTTAGGTTTCAACATATCAGTTTTAGGGGACACAAACATTCAGTCTATAGAAATTGGTCTGTTTTGAACTTTGAATTAATGTTTTATTCATACATGATTTTATAACATCATAGACTGATCATTTGGAAAATATTAACTCACTGAGTTATGCAAACACATTTTTTTATACAACATAAAAAAAAACAATTTGTTAATGTCAACACAAGTGACATCACAAAAGTTGACCAAGTTTACAGAGGTGGAAACTAGTATTCTAAAAATCCTGATTTCAGTCTGAAAGCTTAAATTTTCTCAGTGGCAATGAATACTGTCACCTAGTTTCTTTGGACTTCCCTGGTGGCTCAGACGATAAAGCATCTGTCTACAATGCAGGAGACCTGGGTTCAATCCCTGCGTTGGGAAGATCCCCTGGAGAAGGAAATGGCAATCCACTCCAGTACTCTTGCCTGGAAAATCCCAGGGACCAAGGAGCCTGGTAGGCTACAGTCCATGGGGTCGCAAAGAGTCGGACATGACTGAGCAACTTCACTTTTCAGTTTCCTTAAAGTGACAGGCTCACTTCATTCATTTTTGAAAAAATATTTGCCAGATATCCAAGTCTAAATAACCCTGTCAGTTGTTCTTGTCTGCCAGTCATTCTTTCAATTAAAAATGGTGTTCCATGAAAAAAAGTGGCTGGTTCAACTTACAGCTCACACCACACACAAGTGTTTTTCTTTGAGTTAACGACCGTAGCTTGGTATGCAGTAGAGCATGTACTCAGCCATGAGATCTAATGAAAAATATTATTTTTACTGCTCAGTAAAAAATATTCTCAGGTGAAACTGGCTGTGTGTGTGTGTGTTTAAACTCTACGTTGCAGCAGTAAAAATGCAGAGATTTCTAAAACCATTTGGTGCCGTGGCCTTTAAATCACATTAAGATGCCAGCAGTTTTACTAACTATCACTTTTGGACCTACCAGTGCAAATATCAACACAGTGAAAAGTTCAAGAGATTCTTAGTATTTTTATAAAAGTAATTTTGACCAAGACAATCCCCTGAAAGCATCTTAGGGACACTTAACAGTTCAAAGACTATATTTGAGAATGGCTAAACTATATGACTCTTGTGTCTTCAGAGATTAGATGATACTAGAAAATAGGAATAGACACTATATTCATTATATTTTTATCTAAACTGATTCCTCTGTCCATAATCCCTGTCTTAGTTCATGGTGAAAAAAATGAAATGTTAGTTGCTCAGTCATGTCTGACTCTGCGACTCCATGGACTGGGGCTCAGCAGGCTCTTCTGTCCATGGAATTCTCCAGGCAAGAATACTGGGATTAAACTCAGGTCTCCTGCATTACAGGCAGACTTTTTACCTTCTGAGCCACCAGGAAAGCTACCACTTATCAATTAAGGTCCTGGCAGGAAAAAAAGATGACACATCAAACTGTCATCCATAAAGATCATAAAAGAGGCTAACCAGAAATGTGTAGGCAAGATATAGGGAAGCAAAGAAAATATAATACGGTACCCTGAGGCTTCCCTGGTGGTTCAGTGGTATAGAATCCTCCTGCCAATGCAGAAGATGTGGATTTGATCCCTGGGTTGGGAAGATCTCTTGGAGAAGGAAATGGCAACCCATTCCTGTATTCTTGCCTGGGAAATCCCATGGACAGAGGAGCCTGACAGTGCTCCTCTCTATGGGGTTTCAAAAAAGTCAGTAAGGACTTAGTGACTAAACAACAACAACCCTGAGGTTGACAATGGCATAGTGTTATCTCCCTAGGCTGAAAGGGACAGGTGGAGAGAGTAGTTACTGGAACCTGGAGTTAGCGACATAGGAAGAGGGCTGCCTCAAACTGGCTTTGAGGACAGAGCCAGCCTGTGGGGAACCCAAAGGAAAAGAACTGTAAGAATATCCTAAGCTCCTATTATTCCTTTCTCCCATCTTCTCTCCCTTCCTCTCCCTTGGCTAACTCAGCATGAAACAGAGGGCAAGGGTGGAGTTCAGATGGATTATCAATGGATGTATCTTTTGTTCTCTCTTTTTTTTAATCTATGTAATTTCTTTTATCTATGAAGCCTATTTTCTATTCAAAGTAGACAGTGAATATCCATTGCCTCCAGGAAGGCATGATCCCACCAGAAAGGAAAAAAAAGTTTTTATTTTTGAAATGAAAGCTTTTGATGTATAACATCTATATATAATATCTTAGGTATCAAAGCTTCGGAAACTAACACTCGAAAAATGCAGATCATCAATTTTATGCCCCTAGGCTTGGAAAAATGTATGATGACATAAAAGGAAAATTTCCCATTCTAGAGGAAAGAAATATTCTATGAACTGGGGAGAAATGAGAGAATAATAATGGAAGTGGAGAATATGAGTTGCTGGGTGCATCCTGAGTGTGAATCCTAAGCCCTATATTTTTGACCTCATTTCATAGGAAAATACAACGGAAAGCCTAGACAGCTTGTGGAGGATGGAGCATAAGAGCAGAGAGGGCATGTGGCTGCCAGAGTGGAGCTCTGAGGGGTGAGAGTAGCAGAGACAAGATGAATTAATGAGTGTTGAGCAGAAGTGTCTGAGACAGACTCCAGAGTTTGCTTGAACCCACTGTGGTGTGGAAAAGACCCTGATGCTGGGAAAGATTGAGGGTGGGAGGACAAGGGAGCAACAGAGGACAAGATGGTTGGATGGCATCACTGATTCAGTGGGCGTGAGTTTGGGCAGCTCCAGGAGATGGTAAGGACAGGGAAGCCTGGTGTGCCGCAGTCCATGGGGTTGCAAAGAGTCAGACACGACTGAGTGAACGAACAGTGTAGTGTGAGTAAAAACCAGTTGCTTGTTATATGCCTCACAAGGGTTCATAAATAAATAGATAACTGGTCTTCTGAATTAGGGTTCAAGTAAGATTAAAAAAGAAACAGAAACACGCATGCACCATTAACTAGACAACCAATGAGAATATGAAGATTTTAGCAAAGACCTATATGAATAGAAGATGACAGTTATTCATCAGATTGTCCCCTTTCTCTTCCCCACTGCCTCTTATTCCACGGTATCCAGGCCCTGAGAGATCCCTTAAAACATAGCTGTAATCTTAAAGATCAATGAGAAGGTGGACTCGGAACTGACCAAGATAATTCTGAAATGACTAAGGGAATTCAAAAGGTTTCCTGAGGCTATCCCAAATTCACTGACATTCTGAGCTTGAACTTCTTGGTTGTCGAGTGGTGAAGAATCTGCCTGCAACGCAGGGGACACGGGTTTGATCCCTCGTCGGGGAAGGTTCCGCATGCCGCAGGACAACTAAGCGCATGTAACACAACTGAGCCCGAGGGCACTAGAGCCCCTGCTGTGCAGCAAGAGAAGGACCCACTGTCTGCTCTCTGCAACTAGAGAAGGCCCCAATGGGGCCAAAAATAAACACATAAAAACATAAAGCTAAAAGAAAAAAAAAGTTTAATTTCTTTAGAAAACAAACAGTTCTGTTAACCAGCAGTGTGCTGTGCTTAGTTGCTCAGTCATGGCCAACTCTTTGTGACCCAGTGAACAGTAGCCCGCCAGGCTCCTCTGTCCATGGAATTCTCCAGGCAAGAATATTGGAGTGGGTTGCCATTCCCTTCTCCAGGGGAATCTTCCCAACCCAGGGACCTTCTGAACCCAGGTCTCCCACATTGCAGGTGAATTCTTTACTGTCTGAGCCACCAGGGAAGCCAACAGAATGAGAGTCAAAATACAAATAAGTTGAATTACAGAAAAAACACAATCACATGTCATGCATGTTGAATTTGAAGACAAAGATTTTTTTTCCATAGTGAACTTCTAATATGGTTTTTTAACACTTTATTTCATTTATCTGTTTGCAAGTCTGTCTTCCTCACCTAGAATATAAACCTTTAAAAGTCATCAGCTTTGTCTGTTTTTCTTTTTTTATAACCAGTGCCATTGCCTACACAGAATGCTTGTCCATTCTTATATGCTAGTTCTTATATGTGTGGAGCTAATATAAGAATTTTGATTGTTTCATGAATAAAAAGAGCTATTTCGGAGTGGTCATTATAATGATTTAAAAATGTAATGTTTATCTCCTTTGTTCATTCATTTCACTATTTTTTGGACTATTACTGCTAACATGAATAAAAGTGAAAGAATAAGAAAAAGCAATTATGTTTAATGATACAAAAATTGGGTTCTAATCTTCAGTATCCATATATACATATTGAAAGTAGACAGTGAAACTCTGGCTCTTTTTATGAGAATGCTATTAGTCTTTGAGCATTAATTAATAGAGACATAAATCAATTCCACATAAATGAAAAAAGGATAATGACCAATATAGTTAGATTCCTTCATACTATATTTATATATCTTCACATTTTTATAAGTATTAATTAAACATTTTTATAAGTATTATAATTTATAAGTATTAAACATTAGAGTCTCTTGGACTGCAAGGAGATCCAACCAGTCAATCCTAAAGGAAATCAGTCCTGAATATTCATTGGAAAGACTGATGTTGAAGCTGAAACTCCAATACTGTGGCCACCTGATGAGATGAACTGACTCATTGGAAAAGCCCCTGTGCTGGGAAAGATTGAAGGTGGGAGGAGAAGGGGACGACAGAGGAAGAGATGATTGGATGGCATCACCAACTGGATCAATATGAGTTTTAGTAAGCTCCTAGAGTTGGTAATGGCCGGGGAAGCCTGCTGTGCTGCAGTCCATAGGGTTGCAGAGTCGGACATGACTGAGTAACTGATCTGAACTGAACATTTTTAAATAAGTATTTGAAAAAAGCATCAAATGCCCAATAGTACAAGATAGGGAAAGGACTTCCCAGGTAGCACAGTGGTACAGAATCTGCCTGACAATGCAGGAGACATGAGTTAGATCCCTGGATCGGGAAGATCTCCTGGAGAAGGGAATGGCAACCCACTCCAGTATTCTTGCCTGGAGAATCCCATGGACAGAGGGGCCTGGTGGGCTACAGTCTATGGGGTTGCAAAAGAGTCAGGCATGATTGAGCATGCATGCACAAGATAGGAAAGAATGGGTCACATATATGCGCTTGCTTGTGAAATTTCCTCACAGAAATTCCTTTATCACTTAAGTAAGCTTGGGGGCAAGAAACATTAATTAGTTATATTATATAGGCATTTAATAACATCTGCATGAATGTGTGTGTGCCTGCTTGTGCATGCTCAAACATACAATATGTATGTACATAAATGAACATAAATATCAAACCTCTTAAATCTAAATTGAAAACTCTGAATTCATAAAATCTGAAATAGATCAGCCATCCAATAATAGTCCTTTAATTGTCTACTTGAAATTATGTTAAACTTTGTGGGAGAATTCAATATTAATTGAAAACACTGCTTGACTTCAAGTAGTTTGGTAAATGAAAAAAGAAAACATGTACTAATAAAATAATAAAAGAATATCTGTAGAATATGACATGAAATAAAGTAACTTCCACAGTTAAGACTTTTCTATGATTTACAATTTGAAATCAAATGAGTACTTCACTACCATTTGCATTCAATTTAACTTTATAAATTCAATATGATCATAGTTTCTTAACAATAAACAGTTCATTATACTAATTTTCTAAAAGTTCAAGTGTATTCAATTAAGAATGTTTTGCTTTAATTCATTTAACCTCCATAGTATTAATATTTAATATAATTGTGGTTTTATGTACCTATGTTGCTTTAACAGAAATGCTATTTATATGTCATCTTGGATTAAAAATATGAACTACTAACAATTGATGTCTAATGGGAAAATTGTGTTTGTGGTGACACTTCAATGACACTCAGAGCTTGTAATGAACAGATTGCACCAGGTGGCCACATTTTCCACACGAGACACCCGGATCCCCGGATGATCTTAGCTAACAGGACCAAGAACGAGCAGCTAACTCGAGTCAGGAAATTCATCGATTAGCCAGGATGCCTAAAAGGTGACTAAGCCTTAAAAGCTCTGCAAAAACTGGGATAATTGGGCCAATAACACTGAATATTCTGGAGCAGATATTAAGATCTACAGATAAAATCAGGCAGATAAGCAAGAGCTAGAAACAAAAGGATGCAGGGAGCCTGAGAACTCAAATAAGGATCATAGTGCATTATGTTGAAGCAAATGTATAAGAATTCAAAAATTATCAAAAAGCATAAAATATAAAGAGAACTATAAAATCAGTTTGTTGTAGAGACAAAAAATGATTCTAAAAGGAAAAATGGATAAGAAGGTAGTGGGTTCATATTCATCACCTGTCTCTAAAGGAAAGAGCCATAAGTTCTTACTTCTGAGGTTCCCACTGCTGCCTCGAATTGAGTCCAGTTCCCATATGTCCTGATTCCAGTCTGGATCTTTCTTACCTATTTCATCGTAAGCCTCAGCTCTCTTACTGAGCCTGATATTAAACTTCCATTTCTGGAGGATGTTTAAATGACTTGTTCATTGAAACAAAGAGTCTGACCAAACAGTCAACAATGACGCCTATTAATACTGTGGTTCTAGGTGCTTGGGGCTTCCCTGGTGGTTTGGATGGTAAAGAAGTTGCCTGCAGTGTGGGAGACCCGGGTTCAATTCCTGGGTTGGGAAGATCCCTTGGAGTAGGAAATGACAACCCACTCCAGTATGTTTGCCTGGAGAATTCTGTGGACAGAGGAGCCTGACGGGCTACAGTCCTTGGGGTCACAAAGAGTCAGACACCACTGAGCAACTAACACTTTCACTTTCTAGGTGCTTGAGATGTAAAGATAGTTCTGTACCTACAGGGTTCAGTCACCTGAAGTAAGATGAACATAGGTGATTAAAAATATTTTGGAAAGAGAAAATCATTATTTTTACACTGGAGATCATATATTATTGATTTTCATCACTCTGCAAATCTATAAATCCAGGCTTTAACTCTTCCTTTGAGTTTTTGTTTGCAAAAGGTGGCTAAACATCATTTAAATGCTTCCAGGCATTCATCCTTGGCTTTTTATTGTTTTCTCCTAAAATACGTATATATTTCTTTACTCTCAATGTTAGTTAATGTCTCTATGATACATCGAGTAAGGTTAGTTGATGATATTCTCAGTTCAGTTCAGTTCAGTTCAGTTTAGTCACTCAGTCGTGTCCGACTCTTTGCAACCCCATGAATCGCAGCACACCAGGCCTCCCTGTCTATCACCAACTCCCGGAGTCTACCCAAACCCATGTCCATCGAGTCGGTGATGCCATCCAGCCATCTCATCCTTTGTCGTCCCCTTCTCCTCCTGTCCCCAATCCCTCCCAGCATCAGAGTCTTTTCCAATGAGTCAACTCTTCGCATGAGGTGGCCAAAGTATTGGAGTTTCAGCTTTAGTATCAGTCCTTCCGATGAACACCCAGGACTGATCTCCTTTAGAACAGACCGGTTGGATCTCCTTGCAGTCCAAGGGACTCTCAAGAGTCTTCTCCAACACCAGAGTTCAAAAGCATCAATTCTTCGGCGCTCAGCCTTCTTCACAGTCCAACTCTCACATCCATACGTCACTACTGGAAAAACCATAACCTTGACTAGATGGACCTTTGTTGGCAAAGTAATGTCTCTGCTTTTGAATATGCTATCTAGGTTGGTCATAACTTTCCTTCCAAGGAGTAAGCGTCTTTTAATTTCATGGCTGCAGTCACCATCTGCAGTGATTTTGGAGCCCAGAAAAATAAAGTCTGACACTGTTTCCACTGTTTCCCCATCTATTTCCCATGAGGTGATAGGACCAGATGCCATGATCTTAGTTTTCTGAATGTGAGCTTTAAGCCAACTTTTTCACTCTTCTCCTTCACTTTCATCAAGAGGCTTTTTAGTTCCTCTTCAGTTTCTGCCATAAGGGTGATACTCTAGTATTATCATTTATTTCGGTTCTTCACCTCAAACAATCAGACAAGTTCCATGGATTGGTCTTCCTCTTTCTTCTTTTCTCTGTAATAGCTACTCTTTCTAGGTAAGCCCTGATGACAATTTAACAGCCTCCCCGCTAAGCCAGCTTCAAAATTACTCTCAATAAGAACAGTTCTAGTAGGTCATTTATTGCCTTTCTCAGAAATTCTCAGTAGACTCCATTGTTACTAAGTTCTAATTCCCTGGTCTCTTTCAAGGGCAAATTGTAGTTTTCCCAAATTACTGCTCACTGCTACTTTAATTTCCACATCAGTCAAGCTTGGTAACCACAGGATGTTTCCATGTGGTTTTTCACTCCTTGCTCATTCTCTTCTGTCTACTTAGAAACTCCTCCCCGAATTTTCTATCAAACTTCTTTTCCTTCTTTTAAATATAATTTAAATCTCCTCTTCTTTTTTTCAAGTATACTTACTGGAACTGGCCATTAAATATTATCTCTTTCTTAGCTGAATTCTCGTGATAATCCTTTTGAACATCTCTGAAGGCACAAACTGATCATTTGCACAATTTATTGCCACTCTCCTACTCAACTATAAGTTTTTTAAGGATTGGGGCCATGCATATTTATTATTGCACTATCCACCCCCACCCATCACCCTATCTTGACATTGTTATTCCTCTGCAATGTTGTTGAATAAATAAATGTACAATGACTAATGCAGAAAGCCACGGAGCTACTTTTATAAAAAAAAAAAAAAAAAAAAAAAACCTCATTTAACATACCCACAACATGGTATTTTCATTTTAATTCAAATGAACATATCTTCTCATCCCACACAAATCTGTTCCTCCTCCTGGATCCCCTCTTACTGTTTGGCTACATAATCCACTTGGTTGCCCAAGTCAAAATGTAGAAATCGCCCTACCCAGCTTTCCTTTCTTTACTCTTCATATTAAATTCTATTTTTTCTCCTGTTTATCTCTTATATCTGTCCTTACTTCTCCTCATTGCTCATTAGTTCAGATTCTTTCTCTCTCTTCTGTTCTTTCTACTTCAAGTCTCAACTTTCTGCAACCCACCTTCTACACTATTGAAAAAGAAACCTCTTGAATACAGACGAAATCTGATCATCATGCTTTGTTAAAAATGTTTTTCTTCCCCATTGACTGCCTTTAAATTATGTAAGAACTGAGCTCCTTTGTATAACTCTTCATAATATGGCATCTCACTAGCATTCTTAATTATCTCTTAGCTTTTTCCCCTGGACACACTTTATACATTCTAGGTTACTTGAGCTCTTTATATTGATACTCTCAGACCTTTGGAAGCATTCTATCAATATACCTTTGACTCAACAGAAACACTCCTGCATAACCTTCAGTTTTAAGTTTCTTTGTGAAGTCTTTCCCGAACTCCTTCAGCAGTCTCAGCTATTCCTTGCTCTGTGTTTACACTGAACGTGTTATGCTCGTTCCATTAAAGCTGTCATGTTGTGTTTGTCCTTTGCCATTAGATTACTCCTTGGGGACACAGTGGTTGGGTTTTTTTTTAACATGTACCTTTAGAATCTACTGGAAGAGATTTCATACAGTCATTCAATAGTCATATACTAAATTCTTGTGAAAAACTTGAATACATTAATGTAAATTATAGGAAATTAAACCTCTGCATTTGTTAACTTTCAGTTTATACATTGTATTGTCAGTTATTGTTAAATCATTTTTTGGCTTGTAAAAGGAGCAATAGGCATAATCTGTTCATAGCAAGCAAACAGCCATGAATAATAATTATAACATTAATCAACAATAATATAGCCAGAAATTTTATTTCCTTTAGTAATAAAAAGTAAAAGAGTAATCAACACTAAATATAAAATACTAGATTGTGTCTAAATTTAGTGTCATGAAATTGAGAAACATATACGTACAACATTTTACATGATCTTAAAGGACACCCTGAAACACCTATATGTTCACTTTCAATGGTGAGGATAATTGAATTGGCTTTTCCAATAACAATTAGCATCATCTTTGTCATGCCAAGGTCCTTAAAATCTATAAAAGTTAAAGAGAGAGGATGAGGAATGTGTGTCCCTAGGGTGATGCACAAGTTTTTTAGCCCTTAGCAAAAACTATAATGTAATAATAATAAACATTTTACTTCAATAAAAAGTGAATACATTTCATACCACAACGGCTGAATTGGGCAACATCCTATCTATGGATCCCACTTTATAAATACTCAAGTATTCTAAAGAATTAATCAGCTCCATAATCTTACTATCATAAAGTTGTAACCTTTATTTCTCCATTGTAGCTAAAGTTATATTCATTTTACATTCTGTTTTAGAGATGTAAGTCAGAATTTTAAATACCATTAATACAATTAACTTTCAAGGATATGTTAATGTGTTCATTATCCAGAGTTAAGACAGGTTCTTTGGCATACAAGTACATATCCCAGTGTCAACAATTTATGCCAAGGACACAGTAATACAAAAATGAACAGATGTTTTTTTAATGAAAGAAAAGACCTTGGTTTTAATGTTTGAAAAGAAATATTCCAATAAAATACACTGTAAAATATTCACTTTCTCTTAAAATGATCATGAAAGACTATGATACTAAAATGATTCAGATGTTTGTTTTATAGCTTTATAAATCAAACTTCATTATCTATTGGTATAAAAATCTAATTCTTGAGCTCTTACTACAATAATGTGTGCTGAATCCTAAAAAGACATTATCTTAGTTAATTATCACAATTATCTGAAGTAGGTACTACTACTACTATGTTACCAATGAGGAAACCGAGCATAGGTGAATAAATTTTCCCATGGTCAAGCAAAGTGATAGTGGATTTGAAACCAAATAGTCTGAATCCAGTCTGTGTGCTTTATTGCTCAGTTATACTAGCATACATATGATTTTGTTTTAGATCAATATTGGAAGGTGTTCAAGAGGAGAGGTATATAGCAACGTGGTAGCGATTGCAGAGAAGAGTTAAACATTAGATTGGAAGTGGGATTAAACACTGTAAGGATGATTCTCTCCTTGTATTGAATAATTCCATGGGGCTGTGTCTACCTTCATTGTCTCCATAGTCTCTCAGCTCGACAACGGCTTTCTTACTGCCTCTGATTTTACTCTGTTCCAACTCCACTCTATTTGCCACACTGCAGTTAGAACCATTTTCTAAATCTATGTGACTTAATAATTTAAAGTGCTGAAATGTTCAAGAGCTCTTAAAAATGATTTTTAAACCCAACATAGGTCTACCTTTGTCTGTCCATTTCCAACATTTCCTTGCAGTCCTCTTGTTCTTCTGGGTCATACCTGCAGAACCACTGCTGTCAGCTATGAAACGTGGCCACCGGTCACCATTTGTAGAACCTGCAGGAGTGGGGAGCATCAGTCAAGGTGAGCACCGCAATTGTTTCTGTCAAAAAGTCTTTGCAAAGATTGTTTCCTCCGCATGGACTGTTGTTCCCTCCACTCTTGTTTACCCCTTATTTCCCAGTTCTTTTGTTGTCTTCCAAGGTCAACCTTGCTTGAGGCAGCAGTTTAGATCAGGCTTCTTTTCTCCAGTTCAAAAAATATAGAATTGATAACGTAATCATTTGAATTACATCATTCTTCCAAATTGGACTCATGAGAACATATTGGCATTTGCTACCACTGTGTCCTCTATACCTAGGAATTGGGCTTCCCAGGTGGTGCTAGTGGTAAAGACTACGCCTGCTAATGCAGGAGATGTAAGAGATACAGGTTCTATCTCTGGGTCAGGAGGATCCCTGGAGAAGGGAATAGACTTCACTCCAGTATTCTTGCCTGGAAAATTCCATATCTAGCAATGCAAGGCAGAGTAAATGCTCAAAATGTATGTTGAATAAATGACAATATAACATGAATTTACGTCTCCTCCTCTATGAGTTATGGAGAACATATCAAGGCATTCTTTGAAGAATTTTTTAAAATGTAGCAGAAAGGATAAATTGTCTAGAATAACATATATCTTGATTAATATGTATCTTGAATATTTCTAAATGTAAATGGTTTTATAAAAATATCTCTCAAATTTATGTATATATGATCCTTACTTTTATTTAAAATTTGTATTTCAAAATTAAAAAATAATCTTTTCTGAAGATTGGGAATGAGCAGTTTATAATGAGCAATATTCAAAAACATTAAATATCACTATCACTATAGAAATCAATGTATAACAAATTTGATAATTCATGTTAATAAAAAATTCAGATATTGATGACGAAAAGGTGACATTTTTCCCTCTAAGTTTAACTTCCCCCTTAAACCCTTCCCCAGGAGAACAGTGTCAAATATTTACTAACCTCCAGAATACAGGCATTGGCCAATCAGAACAGATGCTGTCATACCTGTAATGAAAGGCAACTGAAAGTAATTGCTTCAACTATACCCACCCATCTCTGTTGATTACCAGCACTGTATTTCCCATCTCCTTGGTCAAAGTGGGCATCTTGAAATAGCTATTTTGACACTGGTGTATTTTTTTTTTTTTCATTCATTCAGTGAATAGTCATTGTGTCAGGTATTGATTTGGGTAAACAAAACTATGTGTAATTCTCATCTTCCGGAAGCTGTTAGTCCTCTGGTACAACTTCCATGATTGCCAGGCTTCTAGATGCCAGCCCTGACCATTCGTTAAGTCCTTTCAGTCAGCCTGTTTGGTAAGAGGTAGTTTTGGAGGTCCAGGGACTCCTTCTCTGTCTCTCTCTTCGCTTCTCTGGCTGGTTCTCATTTTATCATGGTCACTTACTCTAACCCTCTGCACCTCCCCTCTCCCATCCTCAGTGTACTGCGGAACATGCAGGTCCTTAAACAAACATTCAGTGTAAGGAAAGGAGGCCTCATTGACCTGAGGTCAAATCATGTTCTCCTGCTGAGCTTTTACCAGGCTGTCCCACGTCGTCCATCATATTATGCTTGCACAGATTAATAAAGTTGGTTTTCTTTTTCCATTTGGCTAATGATCTTCCTGAGTATACGCCACAGGTTTGGACCTGAATGGGGAGATTAAAGGAGAGGTACACCAAATTCTCAAAGATTTCAGGTTATATCCCCAGAGTGGAAATTCTACATCAAGCAGTTTTGCATAGATTTAGGCCTCGTTTCCTGAATTCACCTTATTTTTTTTTTCATTCTATTATTTCTCAATCTATTACAACTTAACTTTCACCCATATTAAAATGGTTGTCGAGATCATCAGTGATTTATTAATTGCAAATCTCACAGTTGATATTCAGGTCTCAAGTGAAATGACTCATTCTTGGTTATAGAAACTCAAAGTCTTTATACTGTTATTCATAATACTTGAAAATCATGCCCCAATCTATTTTTAGTCTGTTTAAAATATTTTCCACTATTCTTAAATAATTATATCACTTCATCTTTCTTCATTATCAGTTGTTAAGAATGTGAAGAAAAAGCAACCTTAGTATGCTATGGTGGCAATGTAAATTGGTATAGCCATTATGGAAAATAGTATGGAAGTTTCTCAAAAAATTAAAAACAGAACTACCATATGATCCAATAATCCCACTTCTGGGTATATATCCAAAGGAAGTGAAGTAACTATCCCAGAGAGTGCATTCCCATGGGAACTGCATTCCCATATTCACTGCAGCATTTTTCAAATAGTCAAAATACAGAAACATTTAAAGTGTTTGTTCATAGATGAATGAGTAAGGAAAATGTGATACATATATGTGTATCTATATGTGTGTGTACACACACTCACACATGTACACACACAATGGAATATTATTCAACCTTAAAAAAGAAGGAAATCCTGCCATTTGTGACAATGACAGCATGGATGAACATGGAGAACAGTATGATAAGTGCAAGAAGCCAGACAAAGACAAATACTGCATGATCTTATTTATATAAGGAGTCAAAAACAGTAAACTCACAGAAACAAAGAGTATATGGGTGGTTGCCAGGGGATAGGAAGGTTAGAGGTTAATGGAGAGAGATATTAGTCAAAGAGTACAAACTTTCAGTTTTAAATTGACTAAAGTTCTGGACACTTAATGCATAGCATGGTGACTACAGTAAATAATAGTATATTGTATACTCAAAATCTGGTGAGGAGTAGATCTTAAGTATTTTTACCACACACACACACACACACACACACACAATGGTGACTGTATGAGATGATAAATAAGTTGGCTCGATTGTAGTAATCATTGTATATATATATGAGGTTTGATGTATATATGTATATATATATATATATCACAGTATACACTTTAAGCATATACAATTTTGTCAATTATGCATCAAGAAAGGAGGACTGCAGGGAGATCAAATCAGTCAATCCAAAAGAAAATCAACCCTGAATGTTCATTAGAAGGAATGATACCAAAGCTGAAGTTTCAATACTTTGGTCACTTGATGTGAACTGTTGATTCACTGAAAAAGACCCTGATGCTAGGAAAGATTGAGGGCAGGAGGAGAAAGGGGTGACAGAGGATGATTTTTGGGTGGCATCACCGGCTCACTGAACATGAGTTTGAGCAAACTCCAGGAGATAGTGAAGCACAGGGAAGCCTGGTGTGCTGCAGTTCATGGGGTCACAAAGAGTTGGACATGACTTAGCAACTGAACAACAACAAAGCTAAACAATTTTTTAGAAGAATGAGCTAGCTTTATACGTCACAGGTAAAAATTATCAGCTGGATCCCACTTCAACTCTCTTTCTTTTCTGCATTGTCCCTTCCCCCAACAAAACTCACCAACAGGTCAAGGTTTACCTCCATCCAACTACCCAGTGGAAATAGGTGTTCCTCCTTCTGTTTAAAGCCAGTTCTTACACCATCTTTTCAGGAACTTCACTACATCATCTCCCAACTTTTTCTCATGAACTTCAACATTTCTCTCACTTGTGCATTTAACATCACTTAACATATCAAAACAAGAGGTGTCTAAGACCCATCCCAGATCTCTTACGATTGCTCCCAGATATGACACATGAAGAAGGCATAGGGTGGGGAAATCCTTGGATTATTCATATCCTGAACACATGTTAAGTTGACTATCATCTATGCAGGAGGCACTGTTCTTGGGTTTGACTTGAGATAAACTGGAGAAACCAATCAAAGGAAACTTGGGATTCACTGCCCTAGATGAGGTGTGATGATCAAATCTTTCTGGTGAAATATTTTAGTGTAGATTTCTAAACTTACAAGGCAGAGTTGTAGCAACAACACTTTCCTACTTCTGTGTCAAAACCCGTTAATTCTTATTTTGCTTGTATGTGAGTCAGCTAAGGAGGAGGAGTTCCTAGATAATAATCCAAAGTACCTTAAAAGTTGTCACTGAAGGAAAAAAAATGTCTGCAAAAAAACCGTTTATGACTATAATTTCATAGGGTGAGTCTGATTGATAAGGTTCTTTATATGCTTTAAAAATGTATGAATAAACTAGTTTTGAAGGAAATCATATTAAATAACCTATTTTAAAGAATCTGTGTTCTTGTTTATTGTAAAGAGAAATCCATTCATTTATTTCTCAAGGACACACCTTATAGAATTTGGTACTTCATTTTTCATAATTACTATTATCTAAGGAATCAGGTTTTGCATGAACAATGAGACAATACTTTTGGAGTTTTTTAGTGATACTTAATATTTGATTCACCCAATACTGAGAACCCCATGAACAGTATGAAAAGGCAAAATGATAGGATACTGAAAGAGGAACTCCTCGGGTCGGTAGGTGCCCAATATGCTACTGGAGATCAGTGGAGAAATAACTCCAGAAAGAATGAAGGGATGGAGCCAAAGAAAAAAGAATACCCAGCTGTGGATGTGACTGGTGATAGAAGCAAGCTCTGATGCTGTAAAGAGCAATATTGCATAGGAACCTGGAATGTCAGGTCCATGAATCAAGGCAAATCGGAAGTGGTCAAACAGGAGATGACAAGAGTGAATGTTGACATTTGAAGAATCAGCAAACTAAAATGGACTGGAATGGGTGAATTTAACTCAGATGACCATTATATCTACTACTGCAGGCAGGAATCCCTCAGAAGAAATGGAGTCGCCACCATGGTCAACAAAAGAGTCTGAAATGCAGTACTTGGATGCAATCTCAAAAACGACAGAATGATCTCTGTTCGTTTCCAAGGCAAACCATTCAATATCACAGTAATCCAAGCCTATGCCCCAACCAGTAATGCCAAAGAAGCTGAAGTTGAACGGTTCTATGAAGACCTACAAGACTTTTTAGAACTAACACCCCAAAAAGATGTCCTTTTCATTATAGGGACTGGAATGCAAAAGTAGGAAGTCAAGAAACACCTGGAATAACAGGCAAGTTTGGCCTTCAAATACGGAATTAAGCAGGGCAAAGACTAATAGAGTTTTGCCAAGAAAATGCACTGGTCATAACAAACACCCTTTTCCGACAACACAAGAGAAGACTCTATACATGGACATCACCAGATGGTCAACACCGAAATCAGATTGATTATATTCTTTGCAGCCAAAGATGGAGAAGCTCTATACAGTCAGCAAAAACAAGACCGGGAGCTGACTGTGGCTCAGATCGTGAACTCCTTATTGTCAAATTCAGACTTAAATTGAAGAAAGTGGAGAAAACCAAGAGACCATTCAGGTATGACCTAAATCAAATCCCTTATGATTATACAGTGGAAGTGAGAAATAGATTTAAGGGACTAGATCTGATAGACAGAGTCCCTGATGAACTATGGACGGAGGTTTGTGACATTGTACAGGAGACAGGGATCAAGACCATCCCCATGGAAAAGAAATGCAAAAAAGCAAAATGGCTGTCTAGGGAGGTCTTACAAATAGCTGTGAAAAGAAGAGAAGGGAAAAGCAAAGGAGAAAAGGAAAGATATAAGCATCTGAATGCAGAGTTCCAAAGAGTAGCAAGGAGAGATAAGAAAGCCTTCCTCCATGATCAATGCAAAGAAATAGAGGAAAACAATAGAATGGGAAAGACTAGAGATCTCTTCAAGAAAATTAGAGATATCAAGGGAATATTTCATGTAGAGATGGGCTTGATAAAGGACAGAAATGGTATGGACCTAACAGAAGCAGAAGATATTAAGAAGAGATGGCAAGAATAAAAAGAAGAACTATACAAAAAAAAATCTTCATAACCCAGATAATCATGATGGTGTGATCACTCACCTAGAGCCAGACATCCTGGAATGTGAAGTCAAGTGGGCCTTAGAAAGCATCACTACGAACAAAGCTAGTGGAGGTGATGGAATTCCAGTGGAGCTATTTCAAATCCTGAAAGATGATGCTGTGAAAGTGCTGCACTCAATATGCCAGCAAATTTGGAAAACTCAGAAGTGGCCACAGGACTGGAAAAGGTCAGTTTTCATTCCAATCCTAAAGAAAGGCAATGCCAAAGAATGCTCAAACTACTGCACAGTTGCACTCATCTCACACGCTAGTAAAGTAATGCTCAAAATTCTCCAAGCCAGGCTTCAGCAATACGTGAACTGTGACCTTCCAGATGTTCAAGCTGGTTTTAGAAAAGATGAGGAATCAGAGATCAAATTGCCAACATCTGCTGGATCATCGAAAAAGCAAGAGAGTTCCAGAAAAACATCTACTTCTGCTTTATTGACTATGCCAAAGCCTTTGACTGTGTGGATCACAATAAACTGTGGAAAATTCTGAAAGAGATGGGAATACCAGACCACCTGACCTGCCTCTTGAGAAACCTGTATGCAGGTCAGGAAGCAACAGTTAGAACTGGACATGGAACAACAGACTGGTTCCAAGTAGGAAAAGGAGTATGCCAAGGTTGAATATTTTCACCCTGGTTATTTAACTTATATGCAGAGTACATCATGAGAAACGCTGGGCTAGATGAAGCACAAGCTGGAATCAAGATTGCAGGGAGAAATAGCAATAACCTCAGATATGCAGATGACACCTCCCTTATGGCAGAAAGTGAAGAGGAACTAAAAAGCCTCTTGATGAAAGTGAAAGGGGAGAGTGAAAAAGTTGGCTTAAAGTTCAACATTCAGAAAACTAAGATCATGGCATCTCGTCCCATCACTTCATGGGAAGCAGTGGAAACAGTGTCAGACTTTATTTTTTTGGGCTCCAAAATCACTGCAGATGGTGATTGCAGCCATGAAATTAAAGGACTCTTACTCCTTGAAAGGAAAGTTATGACCAACCTAGATAGCATATTGAAAAGCAGAGATATTACTTTGCCAACAAAGATCTGTCTAGTCAAGACAATGGTTTTTCCAGTGGTCATGAATGGTTGTGAGAGTTGGACTGTGAAGAAAGCTAAGAGCCAAAGAATTGATGCTTTTGAACTGTGGTGTTGTAGAAGACTCTTGAGAGTTCCTTGGACTGCAAGGAGATCCAACCAGTCCATCCTAAAGGAGATCAGTCCTGTGTGTTCATTGGAAGGACTGATGCTGAAGCTGAAACTCCAGTACTTTGGCCACCTCTTGTGAAGAGTTGACTCATTGGAAAAGACTCTGATGCTGGGAGGGATTGGGGGCAGGAGGAGAAGGGGACAACAGAGGATGAGGCGGCTGGATGGCATCACCATCTCCATGGACATGAGTTTGAGTGAACTCCAGGAGTTGGTGATGGACTGGGAGGCCTGGCGTGGTGAGATTCATGGGATCGCAAAGAGTTGAACACGACTGAGCGACTGAACTGAACTGAATATTGGATCTGTGATGACTAGCTTATAATTTCTACTGCATAAATTTTCCATCCTGCTTGACTGTATCTTGCAGAAGATGGTTGTACAACATGGGTCAAGAATGGCCTGTTCAGGACCACTGATACACTGCTATGAGTGAAAAAAAAAAATTTAAAAAGGCCTTTCAATCTTTAAAGAAAATCTCACTTAGCTAATGAAAGAAGCTGGGGTCAGTGAACTATGTTGACTCAGGATAAATTAAAGTCTAGTCATTTTGATGGGTTTCAGATCACCAGGGCAGCTTGTAAGAACTGTTCCAGCGACCTGTTTCACAAGATACTAAGCTTCGTTGTGACAGCTTTGCACAAAGTACCTGGCAAAATATATTCTGTACATATTTTAAGAAATGTGTGTTTGTATTGTGCAAAAGGAAGAAAAGGTAATTTCTCAATAAGACTTTAGAAGATGAATCATCCAGATAGTTTTTTCATAAAGCCTGTATATGGGGAAAATAATAAAGTACACCTGATAAAAAACTGAGGTTTTCAACCTTGTCTGTATTTACAATTTTAAAGTTCTCTTTAGCTTGGCAGATGCATTTAATTAAATAAGTGGTTTAGAAAATAAAATAATGAAAGCAACTCTTCACAGTAAAGGCTGTGATAAAGACATGTACTAAAGGTTCAGTTTGCTTTTAGTTACAACCGTATTTTAAAAATATTGCACCTAAATCTATATTACCTATTCTTGACTCCTTTGGAAGGTTTCCAGTTTTTGGCTTCTTAAATAGGAAAATATAAATTTAGTATTTTTTTAAATTCTTGCATTTTAACTCTCTTTTCAATGTAGTCAATAAGTATTCTTTTTTTTCCTAAAGAAAAAGATAAGTGTAATACGGTCCACACACTATGGTGGTGGTTTAGTCGCTAAGTTGTGTCCGACTCTTTTGTGACTCCATGGACTGCAGCCCTCCAGGCCCCTCTGTCCATGGGATTTCCCAGGCAGGAATACTGGAGTGTGTTGTTATTTCCTTCTCTAGGGGATCTTCCTGACCCAGGGATCGAACCCATGTCTCCTGCATTTCAGGCAGTCTCCTGCATCACAGGTGGTACTTTTTACCACTGAGCCACCAGGGAAGCCCTCACACACAATAAACGCTGCTAAAATTCAAAAACACGTTTAAAGTGATGTCATTCATAACCACTTAGCACAGGCACTCAGAGTAAAGACATGACCTGGTTTCGTTTGGTCTTCCTGACTCTTCTTCCTCTTGGTCTGAGAAACTTTTCAGGGTGCTCTGATGCCTACAATCTTATCTTTCTATTTTAGGTCAGAAGTACTTTTCAACTAGGCTTGTAAACTATTTGCTTTATAATTAATAACTTTAAGGTCTGGATGTCAGTGGTCAGAATAACATTTGAATTACTAAATATGTTACTGTCAACGTGCTAAAAATTAAGAGGCATACAATATCTTCAAGGTTTCCATACTATATTTCTCTTTATCTCAGTGAAAGGTGTTAATTTTGTATAGTGGTGTTTTAGGAAACAAAAAGGTGCAAAAAACTTTTATTTGTGGTTGTGTGCTAACTTCTGTTCAAATACATCCATGTTGACAATCCAATACAGTCATCTAGGTTGTTTGGAGTGAATCAGAAAGATAATTGAAAATAGTATGAGGTAGGTGGGAACTCTCTAAGATCAAGATGTGGCTTAACAACTACTTTGCCAAGAGAAGGATTAGCTTACTGTAGTTTTAAAGTTTAGTAGTAATGGCTTGAAATGCAGATGCACAATCAATGATCCTTTGTTGCCAGTTGTATACAGAATACTCAATACAGTTTAGCATTTTAAAGATCATAAAACACCAGTTCATATCTTAAACTTATCAACACTCAGTTCTTGGTTTCCAACGGCTTATTTGACTTATTTATAAAAGACATGGCGCTGAAACCCCTTTTTACTCTTTCTTTTCCTTTTTCTTCTTCACTTGACTTGAACACATAGGGGAGAAAAAGCCAGAGAAGCTAAAACAGTGTTCTGTTCATATTCTCTTATTTTTCTCAACCTCCCACTTCATTGCATGCAATTTCCATGTCACCAGGGAATTGTCTTAACATTGGGATGATTCTGTGGTGCAAAATGTGCTTATATTTATCTTACTGTATTGAGAATGTCATTGAAAATATTTCAAATACGTCATTGTTAAAGAACTTTCCTTCTCTAGATTAGAAAAGAGAAACCCAAAGTCTTTTGTGCAGCACATCAAGAAAAAACTTCAAATAGGATTAGTAATGGAGTTAAATGAATGAGGCAATGTGTTTGGAAAAGGGGAAAAAAAAAATCACAAACCAGTTTCCATTGATTTCTCATTGTAACTCTCAGGCCACAACACTGCCAATGTGATAGAGCAAACTTTTCCTTTCTTCCTTCCTTTAACTCCCATTTTTGTTTGCAAATAAAATTAAACTTAAAATCATTATTTAAAACAATTCTCACTGGACAACAAATAAAGCCATAGACAAATTTTAAATAAAACTAAACTTGATGGGTTTTATTAAATGAGATTTCATGGGATATAACTTTGTGGAATTTGAATTTCAAGCCATAAGAAATGTAAATACCAGGTGGATATAAAATGAAGCTGATGAATCTTTGGCTTCAGGACTCCTCACTAGCTCAGTCCCCTTGTAAGTCAGTCATCATTTATTTCTGAGTAATATTGTCTATTTCTATGAGAAGAGCTATCACATGGTTGGTTCCAGGGAAAAATGTCCTGCTTTTTCACCAGCTCCTATACTTTCAGTTCAGTTCAGTTCAGTCACTCAGTCATGTCCGACTCTTTGTGACCCCATGAATCGCAGCACGCCAGGCCTCCCTGTCCATCACCAACTCCGGGAGTTAACCCAAACTCACGCCCATCAAGTTGGTGACGCCATCCAGCTATCTCATCCTCTGTCATCCCCTTCCTCTCCTGCCCCCAATCCCTCCCAGCATCAGAGTCTTTTCCAATGAGTCAACTCTTCACATGAGGTGGCCAAAGTACTGGAGTTTCACCTTCAGCATCATTCCTTCTAAAGAAATCCCAGGGCTGATCTCCTTCAGAATGGACTGGTTGGATCTCCTTGCCGTCCAAGGGACTCTCAAGAGTCTTCTCCAACACCACAGTTCCAAAGCATCAATTCTTCTGCGTTCAGCCTTCTTCACAGTCCAGCTCTCACATCCATACATGACCACTGGAAAAACCATAGCCTTGACTAGACGAACCTTTGTTGGCAAAGTAATGTCTCTGCTTTTGAATATGCTATCTAGGTTGGTCATAACTTTCCTTCCAAGGAGTAAGCGTCTTTTAATTTCCTGGCTGTAATCACCATCTGCAGTGATTTTGGAGCCCCAAAAAATAAAGTCAGCCACTGTTTCCACTGTTTCCCCATCTATTTGCCATGAAGTGATGGGACCGGATGCCATGATCTTCATTTTCTGAATGCTGAACTTTAAGCCAACTTTTTCCTATACTTTAGAATTTTCTGTTTGACACCATTATTTTAAAGAGAAATGATCTCTTTTATTTCAAGAGGCTATTAAATATTTTTCTTGAGTTGATAATTATGCCTTTTATTTTAAAAAGTCAAATTGAATGAAGTATAATTTGCATAATGTAAAATTCACAAATAGTAATGATACCACATTGACAAATGTATGTATCCATGTAATTACCACCACAACTAAAGGCATAAAGGATCACAATGCTTGAAAATATTCATAACCGTTTATCTCATAATCTCACTGGCAAAAATATATCTTAAGGAAGTAATTCTAAATATCATTAAAGATTCAGGCATAATAATGTTCATCATCAATTGTATAATTGCAAAAATTGAAAGCAAACTAAATGAGCCAGAGTAGGGGAATGGTTAGGTCCTGGTACACTGAAATGATGACTATTGTATTAACAAATTGGAGAAGGCAATGGCAACCCACTCCAGTACTCTTGCCTGGAAAATCCCATGGACGGAGCAGCCTGGTAGGCTGCAGTCCATGGGGTTGTGAAGAGTCGGACACGACTGAGCGACTTCACTTTCACTTTTCATTTGCATGCATTGGAGAAGGAAATGGCAACCCACTCCAGTGTTCTTGGCTGGAGAATCCCAGGGACAGGGGAGCCTGGTGGGCTGCCGTCTATGGGGTCGCACAGACTCGGACACAACTGAAGCAACTTAGCAGCAGCAGCAGCAGCAGTGTTAATAAATATCATTAAAGACTTTGAAATAAAAAATTGGAGACTTTTTTTTTGCAAAATCATAAGTGGATAAAGTGAGACACAAATTGATTGTATGATATGATTTCTTCTTGGTAAACAAAAAATGAATAGAAACGTATTTGAAAAGAAATACTTTGTTAACAGTGGTTCTTTTGGATCCTGGGATTCTTTCTCACTCATATTCACTTATTTATTTATCAATATGCATTTATTATTATCAGAATAAAATATGATTGAAGTATAAACATCTTTTTAAAAATCAAAATCTTAATCATCTCAGTTTTTGTGATGATGTTTGTGAAGAAGCTGTTCGTGATCATGGTTTGTTGAGCTGTGCTAATATTCTTTTCAAGTTTCCTGTCAAAGATTTCTTAAGATTTATCAGCTTCCTTCTTCTCATGACAATGAAGCTAACTAGCACAATCCCTATAGTAACTAAAAACAGCCATCAGCCCTTGAAATTTTGATTAATGTTAACACTTTGCAGCTATTACACGCAGTTCTTTCAAGCATCAAAGTATTCAATAAATCCAGAGCAGATGCTAGAAAAAGTTGTCATAGGAATGGTTTTCCTTCAACATCCTACCTTATTTTTAAGACTCTTATCTAATTTCCATTGGCAAATTCTTTCTCAGGTTATTCCTCTGCTTATTTGCATACTATTGACTTCTTTCTGGACTCCACTGGAAGCTGCTCTTCTCCAAGAGTAATTTTTATTTTCTAGATCTCTTACCCAGTCACCTCCTCAGTTCATTTTCCACTAAAATGAATTATCTTCTTCAACTCTGCAGTGAATTAAGTTTTGCTAAAGTAAAATTATATTTATATATATGTATATTTTTTTTTGCAAATGGGTATGCTACAACTCCTTCTACCTAGATAACATACATATTTATTGAGGTAATGTAGTAGAAAAAATAATGGATTTATACATTAAAATTTATTTTGTTTAGTTTTTAAATAAAATAGTATATATAAAAACACAATGTTTAATATGTTTTTCTATTTATAAGAATTCTCTTTCTAAAAATAATTTTTAGTAAAAAACCTCATTAAATGCTTTATCTTATTCAGTTCAGTTCAGTTGCTCAGTCGTGTCTAACTGTTTGCAACCACATGAACTGCAGCACCCCAGGCCTCCCTGTCCATCACCAACTTCTGGAGTCCATCCAAACCCATGTCCATTGAGTCAGTGAAGCCATCCAACCACCTTATCCTCTGTCGTTGTCTTCTCCTCCTGCCCTCAATCTTTTCCAGCATCAGGGTCTTTTCTAATGAGTCAGCTCTTTGCATAAGGTGGCCAAAGTATTGGAGTTTCACCTTCAACATCAGTCCTTCCAATGAACACCCAGGACTGATCTCCTTTAGAATGGACTGGTTGGATCTCCTTGCAGTCCAAGGGACTCTCAAGAGTCTTCTCCAACACCACAGTTCAAAAGCATCATTTCTTCGGCACTCAGCATTCTTTATAGTCCAACTCTCACATCCATACATGACCGCCGGAAAAACCAGAGCCTTGACTAGATGGACCTTTGTTGGCAAAGTAATGTCTCTGTTTTTTAATATGCTGTCTAGGTTAGTTATAACTTTCCTTTCAAGGAGTAAGAGTCTTTTAATTTCATGGCTGCAATCACCATCTGCAGTGATTTTGGAGCCCAAAAAAATAAAGTCTGACACTGTTTCCACTGTTTCCCCATCTGTTTCCCATGAAGTGATGGGACCAGATGCCATGATCTTAGTTTTTCTGAATGCTGAGCTTTAAGCCAACTTTTTCACTCTCCTCTTTTACTTTCATCAAGAGGTCCTTTAGTTCTTCACTTCTGCCATAATGGTAGTGTCATCTGCATATCTGAAGTTATTGATATTTCTCCTGACAATCTTGATTCCAGCTTGTGCTTCAGCCAGCCCAGCATTTCTTATGATGTACTCTGCATATAAGTTAGATAAGCAGGGTGACAATACAAAGCCTTGATGAACTCCTTTTCCTATTTGGAACCAGTCTGTTGTTCCATGTCCAGTTCTAACTGTTGCTTCCTGACCTGCATACAGGTTTCTCAAGAGGCAGATCAGGTGGTCTGATATTCCCATCTCTTTCAGAACTTTCCACAGTTGATTGTGATCCACACAGTCAAAGGCTTTGGCATAGTCAATAAAACAGAAATAGATGTTTTTCTGGAACTCTCTTGCTTTTTTGATGATCCAGCAGATGTTGGCAATTTGATCTCTGGTTCCTCTGCCTTTTCTAAAACCAGCTTGAACATCTGGAAGTTCACAGTTCACGTATTGCTGAAGCCTGGCTTGGAGAATTTTGAGCATTACACTACAGTGTGAGATGAGTGCAACTGTGCAGTAGTTTGAGCATTCTTTGGCATTACCTTTCTTTGGGGTGGAATGAAAACTGACCTTTTTCCAGTCCTGTGGCCACTGCTGAGTTTTTCAAATGTGCTGACATATTGAGTGCAGCACTTTTGCAGCATCATCTTTCAGGATTTGAAATAGCTCAATTGGAATTCCATCACCTCCACTAGCTTTGTTTGTAGTGATGCTTCCTAAGGCCCACTTCATTACTCTTCAAAAGTTTTCATTTGGGTGCCATCGTCTATAGCACGGGTCAGAAAACTCTTCTGTGAAGAGTCAAATGGATAGTATTTTAGATTTTGCAGCCTATGTGATGCCTGTTGCAATGACTCACTCTGCTCGCATAGTTTGAAAGCTGTCATGACCAATGCTTAAACCAAGGAACATAGCTGTTTTCCAGTATGACTTTACTCACAAAAGCAGGAGGAAAGTAAAATCTGATCCATGGGCAAAAGTTTATCAACAGTAGTTTATAAGATAAAGACTAATCCATACAACGTGCTGTTAATGGCCCTCCGAAATCTGGCTATAGTCTACTGCTTCCTGGACTCCCTTATTAATTGTTTTCTTGTTTTGCTCTAGTTGTTGTTTAATTTTCCAAAATACCTTCTGCCTTCTCTCTTTCTATTCTTTCCAACAAGTTCTCAAATATTTAAATTGTAGACAAAATATCACATTTTCTCTAATCCTCTCTACTCTCTCCTGTATTTTTATAAGAACTTTTTGTGCCTCTACTATGATCCTTTTTTTGAGGTTACTCACTCTATTCCTCTATATTTTCCCCAGGTTTGTTAAGTGTTTCTCACTCAGTTGCATCTGACTCTTTGTGACCCCATGGACTTAGCCCGCCAGGCTCCTTTGACCATGCAGTACCGGAGTAGCTGTTCCCTTCTCCAGGGGATCTTCCTGACCTAGGGACTGAATCCAGGTCTCCCGCATTGCAGGTGGATTCTTTACCATCTGAGCCACCAGGGAAGCCATATTACTCCTCTATTCTTCCATATTTTCCTCAGGTTTATTGAAGTATAACTGGCAAATAACATTGTATACAGTTAAAAGGAACAATGTGATGATTTGATATCAAATATACAAGGTGAAATGGTTACCACAATCAGATTAATACACCCATCACCTCATGTGTGTGTGGCAAGAATGCTTAAGATTTACTCTCAGCAAATTTCAAGTGCACAATATAGTATTATCAACCATAGTCACCATGCTAGACACGCATCTTATTACAGACAGTTTGTATCTTTTGAGCAACATCTTCTCAGTGACTCCACTCCAAACCCTTGGTAACCATCCTTTTTACTCTCTTCTCTATGTGTTTGACATTTTTTAAAAAAGATTCCACAAATAAGATCCTATGGTGTTTATCTTTCTCTGAATTATTATTTCATTCGTGTTGTCTTAAATGGAAAGATTTCCTTCTTTTTAAGGCTGAATAATATCTCTATCTATCTATGTTATCATTATTCCTTCATTGCTCAACAGAACTTAGGTTGTTTGTATATTTTGGGTATTGTGAATAATGCTATAGTGAACATATGAGTGCAGATATCTCTTAGAGATAGGGATTTCATTTCTGTTAGATACTTACCCAGAAGTGGAATTGCTGGATCATAAGGCAGTTCTATTTTTAATTTTCTTATTGATAACTTTTTTTAAATTTTTTCCTTTGGCTGCACTGAGTCTTCATTGCTGCAGGTGTTTTCTATAGTGACTGCCTCAATTTACAGTCCCGCCAACAGTGCACAAGGGTTGCCTTTTGTCTACATTGTCACCGACATTTGCTATATCTTGGTTTTTTGAGGATAGCCATCCTAACACATCTGAGGTGATGTCTTATTATGGCTTTGATGTGAGTTTTCCTGATGAAAAGTGATGAAAGTGGCGTTCCCAATCTCTGTCCCTCAGTCATGCAGATTGCCTCAGTGTTCTCAGTGAAGCAAGGAAGAAATGGGTCCCTTTGACAGCATCCTACACAGCTAGGGAAGCTAGGAGTTCACACACTGCCACTGACTGAGGGTCAGTGGATCTCTAGGCAAGGAGTTGTGCCTCCTTGGGGGAGCATGACAGGGGTAAACTGAAACTCTTCCTTTACCCTTTTTAATGGGTCCAGCTTCAGGCTTCTTTTTCTTTCTTTTGCTCTCATAGTGTGCTAGAACTTCTTAGCTGGATGTATAGACTCATATAACATTTTCTTCTTTGTGAAGTGAAGTGAAAGTCTCTCAGTTGTGCCTGACTCTTTCCTACCCCATGGACTATACAGGCCATGGAATTCTCTAAGCCAGAATACTGGAGTGGGTAGCCTTTCCCTTCTCCAGAGGATCTTCCCAACCCAGGGATTGAGCCCAGGTCTTCTGCATTGCAGGTGGATTCTTTACCAGCTAAGCCACAAGGGAAGCCCAAGAATACTGGTATGGGTAGCCTATCCCTTCTTCAACAGATCTTCCTGACCCAGGAGTTGAACCGGGGTCTCCTGCATTGCAGGTAGATTCTTTACTAACTGAGCTATCAGGGAAGCCGTCTTCTTTGGGGGTGATTGTCAAAATTGGTGGTCTTTGTAGGGAAGAGGGTAGAAATCTGGTTAGAAATCTCCTATTCACAGTCTCTGGAGAAGGAAATGGCACCCCACTCCAGTACTCTTGCCTGGTAAATCCCATGGACGGAGGAGCCTGGTGGGCTAAGAGTCAGACATGACTGAACGACTTCACTTTCACTTTTCACTTTCATGCAGTGGAGAAGGAAATGGCAACCCACTCCAGTGTTCTTGCCTGGAGAATCCCAGGGACGGGGGAGCCTGCTGGGCTGCCGTCTATGGGGTCGCACAGAGTTGGACACAACTGAAGCGACTTAGCAGCAGTAGCAGCAGCATTCACAGTCTCACTGATGTCACTCCAGACTCTTGATTATTTAGGGAGAGATGAACTAGAATTCACACACTACATCAACATCTCATAAATCAGTTAAATCTCTTTTAAAAGCTTCTATTATTTTGGATTATAAAGAGTAAAGATGTCATATTGCACCTCATATGGAGTGTGAAAGCCAGTCTCTTTTGCACAATGGATATATAGCTTAATAATTTAAATGTTTGATTTAATAAAAAATCTAGTGCTTTACATTGAGTAAAACAAGGAATAATTTAGAACAGTTAAAAGAAGAAGGGACTGCTGAACAACTTGAAGTAAACTATGACTAAAGTATTGATTTATTGTTTACTTGAAAAAGATAAACAATTTATTTCTTCTGAAATTTTATCCAGTTTTATAAACAGTTTAAAAAGGTAAAAAAAAATATCATAAATTCTTTTTCATAGGATGGCTGCAAGAAGGTAATTCTGGTTGTTTTGTTCAAAATAATGGGGGCAAGAAATTCCAGCATCTGAGTTAGTTTGCTGTGGAAAGAACAAACTTTTCCCTTCTCACTCTTGGAATGTTAGATAACATCTCTAACATATCTTTTGGCAAACTACCTGGCGAAAATAACATTAATGTGTGACTTGGCTCTTATATGCATGAGTCAAAGTTTGCGTAAGTTTTGAATAATTGTTGGCAACATAATTAAATGATTTTGTAAATCCTGATAATAACATCATATAATATGACATTGCTGGGCACTCTTCTATGCTTAACATTTATTAACTCATTTCATCCTCTAATAACACCCTTTGACCATTTATAGAATAGGCAGAGCAAGTTTAAATAAGTAGCCCAAGATCACACAGGTCCCAAAAGGCAAAGCCAAGACAGAAAATGAGACAGTCTGGCTCTAGAGATTGTGCTATCAATCACTGTGCTTTGTTTTCCAAGAAGGATTATCATCAATAAGGTAGCACACGGGGCTGAACTTACATATGCTATCTACATATGGGAGGCAATTCTGATTAAATATATCAAATCAGTTTTATACTTGCTGAAATACTCTCTTTCTGCTCTCCTACTCCATTGCTGAGTTAACTGAAATTTGACTCTGTGATACTATTTTGTAGTTTGTAGTTAGTTCTGCCTCCTCCCCTCCGCTGACCCCTGTGAGACTATGGAGACTTCAAATGTAGTAAGCATTCTTATTCCAGTTCCAATTCTTTTGGCATTCAGAACTTTTGCACAGGGTTTGGAATTTAGGAGATTGTTCAACAGAATGCTTGTTGAATGGAAGAATAAATTACAAAAATGCAATGAGTAATATTTAAGATGTCTGAAAGGGCTCAATAACTAGATTCAAATTTCCCGGCTCCAGTTCTGATGTAATGACAAAAAAAGACAAAAGATTCAGCATTTGGAAAGTAAAATTTCAAGCTGTTGTTTCAAGCTGATATTGAAGAATATCAGATCAGATCAGATCAGATCAGTCGCTTAGTCGTGTCCGACTCTTTGCGACCCCATGAATCGCAGCATGCCAGGCCTCCCTGTCCATCACCAACTCCCAGAGTTCACTCAGACTCACACCCATCGAGTCAGTGATGCCATCCAGCCATCTCATCCTCTGTCGTCCCCTCCTCCTCCTGCCCCCAATCCCTCCCAGCATCAGAGTCTTTTCCAATGAGTCAACTCTTCGCATGAGGTGGCCAAAGTACTGGAGTTAGAATATCGTCTATGTTTAATAACAGATGTAAGACTGAAGGACACTTAATCTTTGATACTGATTACCTATTGTTGTGTAAAAATTATCTCAAGACTGAGAAGCTTAAACAATCATAAACACTTTTTCTGTCAAATTTTTTACAGATGAAGATGAGGAATTCAGAAGTGGCTTAACTGGGTGTATTGGCTCAGGGTCTTCTATGGAGTTGCATTCAAAAATGTTGGCTTGGGTCACAGATAAACGCTTGACTGGATCTGATTCCAAGACAGCTCAGTCTTATCACTGATAAGTTGATACCGGCTATTGGCAGCAGACCTCGGTTTCTTTCCACTGGACTATTTGAATATTTTCCTGATGTTGGCAGGAAAGGGGGAAAGTTTCCTATAAAGTGGGAAACTCAAGAAAGAGAATGATAGAAGACACAATTTGTTTTATGGCTTAGAAGTTACACATTGTCATTTCTGGGTTATGTTATTGATTTTACAAGGCAGCTGGTTTCAGGGTGGAAGGAGACCATACCAAGGCAAGAAAACTAATTGGTGGCCTTATTGGATGCTGGCTACCAAGCTTCCTGTCATTAGCAGTCTCGAACTGGAGTAGACCTCCTCCATCAGCCATGGAGCCTGCCCCTGGGAGAGCCCAATATAGGAAGCAGACTTTGTAGCCTGCTCACTACCAAAAGAGAGAGGAAGGAGGGGCTAAACTGTAGCAAGTATCTACCACGATGATTCACCACTTAATAACTTGTTTGCTTTTTTGATGGATTCCTTCTCAACTCAGTTACAAGCTATAGGGATCAGGGACCCAGTTGCCCTGGGGACCACTGAATGCCTGACACTCAGTATAGCCTCTCATTATTACAATACACTTTGGTTGAATCTTGAATAAACAAATTACTGTGATCGTGATCTGCATCCTCACATAGAAATATGTGGAGTGTAATGTTTAATGGAAAGGATTCTCTTCAGAAGCTTGAGGACTTCTGTTTCACACAGACCTCTGTTGTTGTTATTGTTTAGTCATTAAGTCATGTCTGACTCTTTGCGACCCTATGGACTTTATCCACCAGGCTCCTCTGTCCATGTCCAAGAATACTGGAATAGGTTGCCATTTTCTCCTTCAAGTGATTTTCCTGACCCAAGTGTTGAACCTGTGCATCTCCTGCATTGGTATACAGATTCTTTACCACTGAGCCACCAGGGAAGCCCACACAGACCTCTATGCATACATTAATCTTCTCCATTTAAAACTTTAAAAACAATAAGTGCAAAACAATGTCAATTGATAATTCACAGTAGTACCTTTGAGGTATTACTTTATAATGCCATCCTTATTACTGGCCAACTTAAATGTTTTTCATGTGGGAGATGTTCTAAAGTAGACAGAGAAACAGCAGCTGATATAATTTATCTTTGATAGAAGGACTAAAACTCTTGCTTAAAAATTTTCAAAAAGATCCTTAAGAAGAAGAACATGAAAAATTAACTTCACTGATTAATGTTTCAAGAAAAACAAAACCTCGAATTATCTTGGACTGTTTAGCATCAGAGCAAAGAATTGTTCTAAGCAGCATCTGAAGAGAGGGATTTATAACATTAATTATATCCAGTCCTGGCTTAACAAGACATGGTAGTGGTCATTTCCCTCCCATTCTAATCTAAAGTTTTAATCCGTCTTCATATGTTGAAGCCCAAACCTTCCTCCAACTCTACTGGAAATAGAATTTGAGGTGGTGATTAGGGTTAAATGAGATAGTAAGGGTGGAGCCCTGATCTGATAGAAGCGATGCCCTTCTAAGAAGAGAAAGAGACACCAGAACTCTTTCTTCGGCAGGTGAAAAGACAGCCATCTGTGAGCCAGGAAGAAAGGTCTCACCACGACTACATCACTCTGGCACTCTGATTTCAGACTTTCAGCCTCCAGGACTGGGAGAAAATAAATTTCTATTGTTTAAGGCTTCCATTTATGGTATTTTGTCATGGCAGTCTAAGCTAACTAAAACAGTATTTGCTATACAAGAAAACTACAGTTTTATTTGAAAGAATATCCAGGGCTTGTATTAGATTGGGTGGTTAGGGAAAGCTTCTCCAAAGAGATGTTTAGGCTAGATCTGAAGAATGACTAATAACCAGCTGTGAGCATTGCAGACTGAGGTCACCAGGTTAATAAAGATTTTCCTCCATTTGGTTTGACTCTATATCTGTTAATGTATGGTCAGACAGAATAACATGTTTGTTATCTCTGTTTGGAAAGCCTTTCTAGTTCTTACCATGACATCACTACATTATTTCTGTTTTAGAGATGTTGTTACACTGAGGAATGATATGGGAGTTTAAATAGGCCTCAAATCAAAACATAAATCCATCAGAAACATCCAGAAAATGCATTATTTCCAACATATTTTCTAAGTCTAAAATTGGATGATTTCCCATAAAATTTTCAGTTGAATGAATAGTTCAAACGTGTGTACTTGGTAAGTGATGTTGTTTTTACAAAATGACTTTAATTTGAATTTGGTAAGCACTTTAACGGAGAAGGCAATGGCACTCCACTCCAGTACTCTTGCCTGGAAAATCCATGGACAGAGGAGCCTGGTAGGCTGCAGTCCATGGGGTCGCTAGGAGTCGGACACGACTGAGCGACTTCACTTTCACATTTCACTTTCATGCATTGGAGAAGGAAATGGCAACCCACTCCAGTGTTCTTGCCTGGAGAATCCCAGGGGCGAGGAAGTCTGGTGGGCTGCCGTCTATGGGGTCGCACAGAGTCGGACATGACTGAAGTGACTTAGCAGCAGCAGCAGCAAGCACTTTAAATCTATAAGTCCTTTTATTTTCATTTATACAAGACCTAAAATAATGTGTATACGTTATTATCAATGTAATACATCTTTAATTCAAGTAAATTGTTGTGGTCCTTTTATTATTTAAAAAAATAAATTAAGCTCTGCCTCTGATGCTTTTAATACAATAAACCCTAAAACAAACAAATGCCCCCCTTTTATTTACCTTGTTTGTAGTATCTACATCAGGTTTTAATTTTTCTTTTTTCTGTTTATGTGTTTTCAGATGCTAGGTGTTGTCTTATCTACTTGTCTGAGCATTTCCAAACCCTAGCATGGTAATCGACACTTGCTGAGTGTTTTGACTGTGTGGATCACAATAAACTGTGGAAAATTCTGAAAGAGATGGGAATACCAGACCACCTGACCTGCCTCTTGAGAAACCTATATGTAGGTCAGGAAGCAACAGTTAGAACTGGACATGGAACAACAGACTGTTTCCAAATAGGAAAAGGAGTAAGTCAGGGCTGGCACCCCACTCCAGTACTCTTGCCTGGAAAATCCCGTGGACTGAGGAGCCTGGTAGGCTGCAGTCCATGGGGTCGCTAAGAGTCAGACACGACTGAGTGACTTCACTTTCAACATTTCACTTTCACGCATTGGAGAAGGAAATGGCAACCCACTCCGGTGTTCTTGCCTGGAGAATCCCAGGGACAGGGGAGCCTGGTGGGCTGCCGTCTATGGGGTCACACAGAGTCGGACACGACTGAAGCGACTTAGCAGCAGCAGCAGCAGCAGCAGCAGCAGGGCTGTATATTGTCACCCTGCTTATTTAACTTCTATGCAGAGTACATCATGAGAAATGTTGGGCTGGAAGAAACACAAGCTGGGATCAAGATTGCTGGGAGAAATATCAATAACCTCAGACATGCAGATGACGCCACCCTTATGGCAGAAAGTGAAGAGGAACTAAAAACCCTCTTGATGAAAGTGAAAGTGGAGAGTGAAAAAGTTGGCTTAAAGCTCAACATTCAGAAAACAAAGATCATGGTATCTGGTCCCATCACTTCATGGGAAATCAGTGGGGAAACAGTGGAAACAGTGTCAGACTTTATTTTTTTGGGCTCCAAAATCACTGCAGATGGTGACTGCAGCCATGAAATTAAAAGACGCTTACTCCTTGGAAGGAAAGTTATGACCAACCTAGATAGCATATTCAAAAGCAGAGACATCACTTTGCCAACAAAGGTCCGTCTAGTCAAAGCTATGGTTTTTCAAGTAGTCATGTATGGATGTGAGAGTTGGACTGTGAAGAAAGCTGAGTGCCGAAGAATTGATGCTTTTCAACTGTGGTGTTGGAGAAGACTCTTGAGAGTCCCTTGGACGGCAAGGAGATCCAACCAGTCCATTCTGAAGATCAGCCCTGGGATTTCTTTGGAAGGAATGATGCTAAAGCTGAAACTCCAGTACTTTGGCCACCTCATGCGAAGATCTGACTCATTGGAAAAGATCCTGGGAGGGATTGGGGGCAGGAGGAGAAGGGAACGACAGAGGATGAGATGGCTGGATGGTGTCACGGACTCAATGGACGTGAGTCTGGATGAACTCCGGGAGCTGGTGATGGACAGGGAGGCCTGGCGTGCTGCAATTCATGGGGTTGCAAAGAGTTGGACTTGACTCAGTGACTGAACTGAACTGAGTGTTTTGAAAAGTTTTATTGGCATATCCTTTTTAACTTAAAAAAGTAAATATTGTGTGATTATCTTTTCAAGTAAAATATAACATATTGATTGTAAAAAAATGATTTTTAGGTTTCTGTACCAAATAACTATATGACAAGCTTTGGTCCCATCATTGTTAAATATGGGTCAAATTTTTCCCTTGGATGAAATTAGAAGAAGTGCTTTTAATTGATGATAAGATATTTTGTTTTCATATCATTATATTTTTCGTTCGAAGGAATTAGGTGACTAGAAATCAGGCAGGGAAATGAGAACTACGGGGCTTGGCGCAATTTCTCTCGTAGCACTATAATCTATAGAATACATTTGGGAAATTTTTGGAGTAAAACTTCTTAATTAGGAAAATGAAGAAAGCCACAGCATATGATCTGGATTTTGTGAAATAGTATCTCTCTTCCTTTTCACAGAGCAAGTGTTTCCTGTTACATACACAATAGTAATAGTCCTACGTCATTTGCCTGAAAACTATTAAGATCATGTTGTTTTGGGACCTTTAGTTAGAAACATGTCAGGGCCATTGACTGTGTAGCTAGAGTGCCAAAGTTAGAATCCTGGCTTTGACATTAACAAGCTATATAGACTTGAACAAGTTAGTTACCCTCTGGATCTCATTTCTTCACTTGTAAAGCAGAGATAATGCTAGTGTCTGAATAACAGAGTTTACTGAAGGCCAAGAACTTTGTGTATGTAAGATACTAAGAATAGTATTGATAGCTTGCCATAGTTAGTGCTGCAAGCTTATTTGTTCAATAAATAATAATGAACATTCATATTAAAATACAAATGTATTACGATAAATTTTAGACAAGGGAATTGAAGAATCTTTAGTAAGTGCTCTAAATCCTTGAATGGAGTTCATGGGAGAATAGCTCAAATCCAAAGCTTCTGATTTTTAAGTCTGTCAGCCATATGTGTGCCTGCTTTTTTTCTAATTAAGCTTCACAGATTTAGAAATTCTCTGCTACAGAGGGCTGAAGTATAAGAAGGGTTATATATAGCTCTATAAAGAATAAAGTCAAAGAGCTCTGGGGAAAGCTGATCTGTGTGTGGAACCTAAGGGCTACTCCCAAGAATGTGATGGGCTGCCTCACAGTGAGCTGTTGAGGGGTGAAGTGCTTCTTTTTACTCTGAGAAGGAACAAAAAACTTTAAGGGGAAAAAAATAATTGTCCAGCTCATAGCAAAAGAACATAAAATTAGCTGTCACTGAAATCAAGTGATCAAAACCTTGCCACTTAAAATTCCTTTTGGAATGAACAATATATAAATCAATGACAAATGGATTAAATTATTTATTACAAAATACTTCAAAGAATACTCTTTGAATGTATAAATTAATGAAGACTCTGAAAAGGTCAAAACAAAGCCAACAAAGAATTCCTCGGGCAGTTTCGACAGACGTGAATTAGCAGGCTGGGCTGATGTTTAGCGCCTGGATTGTGAAGCTGGGAGGACCAGAGCAGGCGGTGAGAACCCGCTGAGCCAGACGGAGTTGCTAAGGCTGAAACTTCATACTGGGAGGCTCATCTGACTGATGAAACAGCAGCTGCCTAACTGCCTACCCTGACCTTTGTTGCTTATTTATGATATTGTGAAAAGTAAAACTCGACATTTCAGGGAGGTGTTAGAATTAGTGAGGTACCTAAGGGACTTGGAGCTATTGACTATTACTGTCACCAAAAATATGGGAGGGGATTTTGTGGGAGAATGGATACATGTATATAGCTGAGTTTCTTTGCTATCCACCCGAAACTATCACAGCATTGTTAATCCAATATAAAATTAAAAAATTAAAATAAAATGTGTAAACATGTATAATGATTCTTGACATGAGGTATGAATAGATTGTTTTCTGATATGCAGAAATGAACACAGAATTGTAATTGAGTCACATTTACATCACCTCAGCCAATTCCTAGTATAATGAATTTGGGTAATATTGTCTTTTTCCCCCCACCCTTAGTCTTCCTTTCTTGAAATCTTTATCCTTCAAACATGTTTTAAGGTCTTTGAGTTTTAATGGCCATTATTTTTATAGGCTAGTACAGTCTAGAAGCTTCAGTACTATGGCCTCCTGATGTAAAGAGCCGACTCACTGGAAAAGACCGTGATGCTGGGAAAGATTGAGAGTAGGTGGAGAAGGGGGCAGCAGAGGATGAGATAGTTAAATAGCATCACCGAATCAGTGGGCATGAGTTTGAGTGAACTCTGGAAGAGAGTGAAGGACAGGGAAGCCTGGTGTGCTGCAGTCCATAGGGTCGCAAAAAGGCAGACACGACTTAGCGACTGAACAACAGGCTACACGTACAAAGAGACAGAATTCAGTTTAAGTGTTGAGAAGCTGTTTCAGTAAAGGCTTTTCACACACTATTAGACCAGACACATTAGAAAGCTGAATAATGTCAAGTGCCGACTGAGATGCAGGACCATGGGAACCCTCAGCCATTCTGGAGAACAGCCTGGCACTATTTGGAAATATTTAGTTATAAACATGGCTTATCACTCAGCAGTTCTTCTTTAAGATCCATGTACCAAAAATGTCTTTACATGTTCATAATGGGGCTTTTGGGAAATGATCATTGGAACATTCATGCATGTGTACAGTGAGTGTGTATGAGTGTGTGTACATGTGGTGTGAGTGTGCATGCAAATGTACGTACATGAGTATGAATTTTTATGATTGTATATGTGTGTGCATGTGTATGTGATGGAAAGCTTGTCTAGGCAACCCAAGTGGCCAGCAGTGAGAATGAACACACCATGGATTATATACAACAATTAGATACAAAGATTTCTTGGAGTAAGAAAAACATAGCTGGATCATAAATACACAGTATTTAGTGAAAAACAGAAACAATGAGCTCTTTAATACAGCACATTTACATACCTCTGAAAGCACATGTGTTTCTATACTGTTTGTGAAATCTACAAATAAATAATTCTCATTAAATGTAATGAATAATTGCAGTAGTTGCATGTGGTAGAGGCAGTGACAGGAGTGGCTGAGGGGCTCAAAGGTAATAAATAAATATCTATAGCAAGAAGGGAACCTTGTCTGGACCCATGAGGATAACATGGCATGGAGTGGGCATAAGCAGACTTGAATATATAAATAAATAAAATGACTGTCATGAGGGGCTTCCCAAAGGAAATGAAGCTTAAGATGGGTTTTGTAAGGCTGTGTAGGAGTTGACCAAGCAAGATGGTAGAGAGGGAAATCTTACTAGAAAGAAGAGGACTTGAGCATATTCTGAGCAGTAGAAGCTGCAAATTCAATGATCTGAAGTCAAAAGCACTTGCCTTCTCCTTGGGGTTGCACAGAGCAGATGTATGACAAGGGTATAGACCTCAAAGTGAAGTGGGATGAACGGACAGAGAGGCAGACACACTCTCTATGACGCAGGACTCGATATTCTGCGTTTCCATGTCTGCATGGGATTCTGAAGGTTATGGAGAGGATGTTCAACTACAGAGTGATAGGATCCTTCCTTGTATTTTAAACCTTTTTGTCTCTAATTTAGGGGAATCTTTCTATATATAAAGCCAGCTCAAGTCTCATTTTATCCACAAAGGCTTTTCTTAGTCCAGTTCCTAACTGAATTGCATATTATCTCTTTTTGGGAAATTCTGCCCTATTTAGGGCTTTCATATGTACTTAGCTTATTCTTTCTTACAATTATATGTCCTTCCCTTATCTTTGTTTTTGACATCTAGTAAAGTAGACCACCTGGAGGAGGGCAGGGCAACCCCCTCCAGTATTCTTGCCTGAAGAATCCCATGGACAGAGGAGCCTGGAGGGCTAGAGCCCATAGGATAGCAAGAGCAGGACACGACTGAAACGACTGAGGAAAGTAGACTACGCTTTTATAGATGGCTGCTAACTGCTACTGCTAAGTCACTTCAGTCGTGTCCGACTCTGTGCGATCCCATAGACAGAAGCCCACCAGGCTCCCCTGTCCTTGGGATTCCCCAGGCAAGAACACTTGGAGTGGGTTGCCATTTCCTTCTCTAATGCATAAAAGTGAAGAGTGAAAGTGAAGTCGCTCAGTCATGTCCGACTCCTAGTGACCCCATGGACTGCAGCCTACCAGGCTCCTCCGTCCATGGGATTTACCAGGCAAGAGTACTGGAGTGGGGTGCCATTGCCTTCTCCTTTATAGATGGCAGAAAATGCCAAATCATCTAACATTTAGTACAGATCAAAATGAAATAAATCACATGGGAAGTGCTTTAAAGGTGGGAGAAGAAATTTTATTTAATATGACAGCTCATATGGAAGCAAAAAAAAAAAAAACAAAAAAAAACACAAAAAACAATGGAGGGAAATGCAGTAAGGTTTCCATGGGATATGTTATCAAAGAAGAAGACAGGGGAAGGTTAGAGGGAAGAGTAAAACTGAAGGAAAGTTTCATTTTCATGGAGTGACTTTTAATTTCAAAGAAAAATTTTTAATCTTTTGAGAATTTAGTGAGCACAGGCTCCATCCCTTGGAATTTTCATTTTATCTTACTAATTCTAATTACCTGGATTGAAAAACATAGCAAGTACTATATTGCCAACTACAATGTCAAGACAATGTAAACTTTTAGCATTGGATAGACAACACAACCTTCAAAAATATAGAATGCACATTCCAGGGATACACTGAATTCTTTAATTATTGGAAATAAAAGGTTATTACTTTTATTAATGATCATAAAAATTTGATGAGATAAATAGAATACAGGAAAAGTTTCATCTTTTCCTTGAATTCGATTGATCAGTTTATGTATTATAAAAATTTCTCTATCCATCACTTAGAATATTACTGTGAAGTCTTTTATAAATAGAATGAATATCTGGTAAATCAATTTCTCAGTTATATCTTTCCCTGTCAGCTCAACCACAGAATTCAGAAATAAATATAAATTTCAAAACGTTAAAATTTTCCAAAAGATTTTTTTAGTGCAGTAATAATTCCCAAATAATTTGGCAATGGGCCCATGAAAATATTTAATAGTTATCTCCCTCGTGTCCCAAAGTTCCCACCATCTCTTCCTGCCCCACCTCTTTCTCCTTTAACCCTCCCTATCAGCTAGGAATTCTCATGGGCTTTTCGTGGCTTTCTATTGGAAATGCTGATAAAAACTTCTGTGTAGTGGTAGTTATGTAAGTATTTCCAAAAATCTGTGTTTGGTGCTGTATTCCTCGCAGTGATAGGCTTCTGTACAAGTATTTGGATGAGTCTAGTCCCATTTCACTACACTCCATTTGCCAGAACAAAGGCAACCTTTGCCAGATCTGGTTCCAGCAAAGTGGAGGGCTGCCCAAGTGTTTGCTTCATTTGGAATATTCTCGTAGTCAAATATCTACACGGAGCCCCCAAATCCTCTGGCTGAATCTTTCATATAATTTCCAATGCAGTGTCTATTTACAAAACCATTTAGTTTGAAGGGCGATATAGATCTGGCCTTGTTTCCAAGGAGGAACAGTGAAAGCACCATTGCTGGTCACTGTTAAAACAAGATTAGCCAACACATTGGGAGTTGTACAAATAGAAGAAAGCTTACCCATTCTAAAGTGTTCTTGTTTCTTCACAAATTTATCTTTGAAATACACTGACATGCACAGCTGGTGTTTTTTTTGTTTTTGTTTTTTTTAATTAGTTCTTGGAATCTTATTCTGAAAGTTTCCTGAAGTTGTGACGGATAAAGGCTACTTGGAAATGTGTAGAATAATTTTAAAAGAAAGACAAAAGTTAGCTGCTTGGGAACCTATGACAGAGATGTGAAAATATTTGAAAACTTGAGTGAACAGAGGATCATATTTTAGTTAAGAAACTATTACTTCAAATGTAATTACCTACCATTACTGCAAAGTCAATATTCATAGGCATGCTGCAGATAAGAATATATTATGTGGAGGAAAGAACAATGTGTTTTATATAGCATTTTAATTTCATTTTCCAGGTTAATATGCTAGACAAGTTCTAACTATGCTATATGTCAACTAAAAGTATAATTCACATTGATGAACTGCATGAGTTGTTTAGGTTATTAAGTAGCATCACTGCATGTGAGCTTTACAGACTAAGGAAATTTCTACTCCGAGGACAGAAGATCATGCCTAACTTCGTTAAAGATACACATAGTTTTTAAACAGCAGTGAGCATGCCTATATATATCTACAAGTATTAAATTATGTATTGCACACCTATTGTTTACCATGTATGCATTGTTCATTCTGGTGCTATTTCTGTTATATTGTCAACAAAACAAGTAGTTTAATGATTGCTACTTGGTCAGATGAATCACAAGCTGGAATCAAGACTGCTGGAGAAATATCAACAACCTTAGATATGTAGATGATATCATTCGAATGCGGCTTCCCTGGTGGCTCAGTGGTAAAGGACCCATCTGCCAATGCAGAAGACATAGGTTCGACCCTGATATGGGTCAGGAAGATACCCTGGAGAAGGAAATGGCAACCCACTCCAGTATTCTTTCCTGGGAAATCCTATGGACAGAGGAGCCTGGTGGACTATAGTCTTTGGACTATAGTCCACAAAGTTGCAAAAAGTCAGACATGACTTAGCAACTAAACGACCATCACTCTGATGGCAGAAAGAAGAGGAAGTCAAGAACCTGTTGATGGAGGGTGAAGAAGAAAAAATGGAAGAAGTGACAGATTTTATTTTCCTGGGCTCCAAAATCACTGTGGATGGTAGCTGATGCCATGAAGTTAAAAGACACTGGCTCCTTAGAAGGAAACTTATGACAAACCTAGACAAGCATATTAAAAAGCAGAGACATTACTTTGCTGACAGAGGTTCATATAGTCAAGGTTATGGTTTTCCCAGTAGTCATGTATGGGTGTGAGAGCTGGAGCACAGAGAAGGCTGTATGCCAGAAAATTGATGCTTTCATTAATTGCCGGAGAAGACTTTTGAGAGTCCCTTGGACAGCAAGGAGATCAAACCAGTCAATCCTAAAGGAAATCAACCCTGAATATTCACTAGAAGGACTGTTGCTGAAGCTAAAGCTCCAATACTTTGGCTACCTGATGTGAAGAGCCAACTCATTGGAAAATAGCCTGATACTGGAAAAGATTGAGGGCAAGAGGAGAAGTGGGTGACAGAAGATGAGATGGTTGGATGGCATCATCGACTCAAAGGACATGAGTTTGAGCAAACTCTGGGAGATGGTGGAGAGCAGAGAAGCCTGAGGTGGTGCAGTCCATGGAGTCACAGACATGACTTAGAGACCAAACAATAGCAACTTGGTCAAAACCAATTGTTGCTAAGAGATACCATCTCTCTGATGGTGAGTTATTTCTCTGGATAAGGGAAATCACAACCTTGGCCTTCTGATTTTATAGTTTTCTTTAAAAATCCTATGAAATATGCTGATAGGCAATTAAATTGCAAATCACTATTTCTAAATTGTGCATTTAGATTTTTAAACTAAATTCAATTTTTTTTTTTAAATCTTGAACAATTTTCTCAGTACAAGCATTTGGTCTTCCTTGATCTAGACTCTTTTAGTTATCCTACAGTACTCCACATCTGTTTCCACTGCAGTGTACTGTACTGTCATCTTCTTAGTATAATTTTCTTAAATAAATCTGCTCCTAGGTTACCTCGTTGAATTCTTTGTTGCAGGAAACTGTAAACTAAACTCTTTATTTTCAATGTGGCCTAGAATCTGGTACACTGTAGAAATCTGATACATGTTTCATAAATGTTGAATAAAAATTACCTTTCAAAATACAGCTACTTCCTGCTCAAATATGCATACGGCAAGAATGAATTCTATTAATTGCTTCACTGATTTAAATTTGATGTTCTCTCAACCATTAATTTGTGTCAATGAAAGTAAAATAAAGGGAATACTGATACTAGTTTGAGCTGCTTTTTCTTGAACTTTGTAATAAATTAAACTGCAAAAAGTTTGTTTTGCAAAGTCATTGAGTATTAGATCTAGGAAACCTTACATCTTCTGCAGAACAGTAAACTTACTTCACCGATATGCTTAAGACAGCACATAAATATTATTCTTGGTTTCTTTGATATCAGTGAAGTACACCACCCTTGCCTTGCTAGTCTTTAAACATTTTAACAGATATTTCCATGGATAAATTTGCCTTTTTCCTTTTCTGCTTCATAAAAGGAAAACCTTGGCACTTCTTAAAAATAAAAGTTTCATATGCCTTCCTGAATAAAGATATTTTTTTAGATGCTCAAAGACTTGGCATATTATAAGCCCCTCCCTAATGATTCTTATTTTAGTCAAGTTTAATAAACCCTGGACAAATGAACTTAAAACTTTCTGTGTTGTGTTTTAAACAGCTGGCATCTGTTTTATAGGGATGAGTGGAGGAGGGAGACAGAGAGAATTGAGATATACTCAGTATTAGGAGGGTGAAGGGAAACTTTCTCAAGCACCAGCATGATTGGTGATCTGTGATGTGTTACTTGGTTATAAACTTTACAGAGGATATATAGTATAAATGAGAAGGCTTAAAATGGTGCACATGTTTTGACTCCTCAATTCCTCTTCTAAGAATTTATTCTAAATCAGTTTTATCATAAATTTATGCAAATATTCAGCTTTAAGGATGTATGCTGGATTCAGCTTTTTAAATAACAGTTAAACCTTGCAAACAATGTGAATACCCAAGAATTTGATTAAAGGAAATATGTTACAACACCAGGTTTCTGTTTCTTGACCCCGGAATAGGCTACATCCTGTACCCTTTTCACACGGTGCTCATCTCAGTCCCCTGTACACTTAATAGTATTTTGTTTATATTTGTTTTTCTCCTTATATTATAAACTCGATAGTGATGGAGACTGGCTTATTAGATCTGCAGTACTTAGAATAGGTTATAGGTATTACATGTTATAGATATTACAGTGTTTAGTTGCTCAGTCATGTCCAGCTCTTACAACCCCATAGACTGTAGCCCACCAGGCTTCCCTGTCCATGGAATTCTCCAGGCAAGAATACTGGAGTGGATTGCCATTCCCTTCTCCAGGGGATCTTCCTGACCCAGGGATCAAACCCAGGTCTCTTGAATTGCAGGTGAATCTGAGTCACCATGGAAGCTCTAACACTGAGAATAGCAACTGAAGAACAGGCAACTCAAAAAAAAAAAAAAGTGTTAAATGATAAAGAGGAGCTATATTGCCAGAAAATATTCTAGAGTATTTTATAGATACAGGTAGTATAGAATAGAATAGAATAGTAATAGAATAATATAGTATTAGATACTGTATTAACGTATATTAGTTATAGCATTAGAATACTAAATATAGTATCTGTATTAGAAAGCTAATGATTTTTTCAATTGTTGAAAAACAATTAGAAAACAGTTTCTACTTTACATCTTGCCTTAGCAAAATGGATTTATGCATTAAAACTTGGAAGTTCAAATACTAAAAAAGAGAGCATTGATTACTCTGTAGCCTTGTGCTTATTGGTACGTTTTGTGAAATAAGGTATTTAAAGAAAGACAAAGATCTTGAAGGGAAGATCTTGCTGGGTCTACATCCACGAGCGAGTATTCACTCTTATGCTGAGGTGTCTGAGACTCTCAGAGAGGAAAGCAAGAGTTTGCTCCATTTTGAAAGAAGCTCTTTGAAGCTTGTTGGTGTTTTCATGGACCTGGTTGTGGCAGCAAGGGCTGGAATAAGAGGTACAGCTTCAGGATGTGAAGGAACTTGTGAGGTGTCCAATTTGCAGGACCCAGCAAAACACAAACTGAAATTATTCCGTAATTCTTGTCTTCCATTCCCCATCACACATATGTGTGCGAGTGTGTGTATTCAGCTGTATTCTTTAGACAAATAGTCACGTGACATAATTAGGAGCACCGGTAGCAAGTACAGGCTTTTTCAATGAATTACAGAACGTGCTCTTGTGGGTAGATGAACAACAGAAAGATGTTCCTTTCTGTGGGCACTTCAGTCCCATCCCAGGGGGTAAGCTTTCATAATGTTCACAAAATGCAGCAGCCCATTAACAACACAGGGGCTTCCCAGGTGTGCTAGAGGTAAACACCCTGTTTGCTAGTGCAGGAGACATAAGAGTCATGGGTTTGATTCCTGGGTAGGGAAGATCCCCTGGAGAAGGGCATGGCAACCAATATTTTTGACTGGAAAATCCACATGGACAGAGGAGCCTGGTGGGCTACGGTCCATGGAGGTCACAGAAAGTCAGACAATGAATGAAGTGACTTAGCAGCCGTGCACGCATTAACAGCACAGCATCAAGAGATAAGACAGAGCATCGAGTTGCCAGTCCAGATTCGATACACAATACTGGATGCTTGGGGCTAGTGCACTGGGACGACCCAGAGGGATGGTATGGGGAGGGAGGAGGGAGGAGGGTTCAGGATGGGGAACACATGTATACCTGTGGCGGATTCATTTTGATATTTGGCAAAACTAATACAATTATGTAAAGTTTAAAAATAAAATAAAATTAAAAAAATAAACTAAACAAATGGCGTGTAAAGAAAGCTGTCTAGATTTAAATGTCTAACTCCTATACATGAACATATAAATTAAAATAGAGTCAAATCCTATTGCTCCAAATTCTGTTAGAATTTTGGTGAAATTGTTCTTGTAGTTTTTAAATTAGTTGTTTTTAAAATTAGTTTGTCTACACTAGTCTTTCTACTTCACTAGATTATAATGAATTGATAAAGTCATCTTCTTCTTCGAATTTGTCATGAAGTGTGAGTTTCACTTTAAACTTAGAATCAGTCAAATGCTTCTGGCTCAGAGTCAAGAGAAAATTTTTTATAAAGGGGTGATATTTTAACAAAATGGCTACAGTAGCCTCTACATTCTTAAAAGTTTTGTTGTTCTGTTGTTCATATCTGTATTTGAAACATACATTATCAAGTAGTTTCATCAATATATATACCTGTATATATGGAAATTAATTTTTGGATTATTTAACTTAGGAAATACATTAATAAATAAACCATTATATTTGGGCTAAATTTAAAAAGGCTCATCATTATAATTTTAGAATACTCGTCTCTTGTTAGCAACAGCTGACACTATAAGCAAAAACATCTATTATCCCAGTAACATTTAAATGATGCTTATTACTATTAACTCAATGTATAACCCGTATTAAAATTTTTAAAATACTCCTGCACTAACTTGTCTTATTTCTTTCTCTTTCTCTGAATATGTGTGTATTTATATGGTTATCTATAACCATGCAATTTTAAAAAATATGCAATCTACTAATGATTTGATGGATGATTTGACTATACTAGTTGAGCATTAAGATTAAAGATCCCTCTGGAAATCAGCGTCACCATTACATAACCTTACCAGCTGCTGATATGATGAACATGGTTAGTGGGATACATAGAACCAGTACTCCAACTTTTTCTTATGTAAAAAATAACAAACAATTTAATCTCAGATGCTATTGAATTACCTCCCATGAGCATGTGTGTGTGCATATGTGTTTTCTTCTTGGACCTTTCTACTGGATATGATTACCTTTTTTTTTTTATTTTATTTTATTTTTAAACTTTACAATATTGTATTAGTTTTGCCAAATATCGAAATGAATCCGCCACAGGTATACCCGCGTTCCCCATCCTGAACCCTCCTCCCTCCTCCCTCCCCTACCCTCCCTCTGGGTCGTCCCAGTGCACCAGCCGCAAGCATCCAGTACCATGCATCGAACCTGGACTGGTGACTCGTTTCATACATGATATTATACATGTTTCAATTGGGTGGATATGATTACCTTAATAACAATGGAAAGTCATCTTTTATATTCACTTATTAAAAGATAAACAAATGGGACTATATCAAACTAAAAAGCTTCTGAACAGCAAAGGAAACCATCAATAAAATTAAAGGTGATCTACTGAATGAAATAAAATATTTTCAAACCATATATATATGATAAGGGATTAAGACCCAAAATATTTAAAGAACTCATACAACTCAATAACGAAAAAATAAATGACCCAATTAAAAAAATAGGTAGAAAATCTGAATAAATATTTTTCCCAAGAGGGCATACAGATGGCCAACAGTTACATGAAATATGCTTAACGTCACCAATTGTCAGGAAATGCAAATGAAAACCACACAGATATGATCTCACACCTATTGGAATGGCTGTTGTCAAAGAGATGAGATAACATATGCTGGTGAGGATGCAGAGAAAAAGGAACCCTTGTGCACTGTTAATGAAAATTTAAACTGGTACAGTCACTATGAAAAGCAGTATGGACGTTGGTCAAAGATTTGAAAATGTAAATACCATATGATCCAGAAATCCCACTCAGGAATTCTGCTGTTATCAGAAGAAAACAGAAACATTAACTCAAAAAGATATATACACATCCTGTTTATTGCAACATTATCTACAACAGCCAAGATACGTGTTGTGTGGTGCTTAGTTACTCAGTCATGTCCAACTCTTTGCAACCCTAAGGGCTGTAGTCTGCCAGTCTCCTCTGTCCATGGATTCTCCAGGCAAGAATACTGGAGTGGGTTGCCATGCCCTCCTACAGGGGATCCTCTCAACCCAAAGATCGAACCTAGGTCTCCCGAATTGCAGGCAGATTCTTTACTGCCTGAGCCAGAAGACCAAGATTACTGGAATGGGTCACCTATTCCTTCTCCAGGGGATCTTCTGAGCCAGGAATTGAATCGGGGTCTCCTGCATTGTAGGCAGATTCTTTACTAGCTGAGCTACCAGGGAAGCCCAGCCAAGATATGAAACAAAGTAAATGTTTATCATTGGAAGATTGGGTCAAGAAAATATGAAATAAGTCTACATATATTGTTCAATTATAAAAAAGAATGGAATCTTGAAACTGGTGACAACATGCATGAATCTTGAGGGCATAAAGCTAAGTGAAAGAAGTCAGAGAAAGACAAATACTATATGATCTCACTTATAATGGGGATGTGAAAGGAAAAAAAAAAAATCACAGGCTCCCAGATACAGAGAACAGATTGGTATTAGCCAGAGATGGAGGGTGGTGATCATTTTGTGATATATACAAATATTGACTCACTATGTTATGCATCTGAAACTAGTACAGCATTGTATTTCAATTATACTTTAACTAAAAAGATACAGAATTCTAAAAAGCAGTTTACTAATAAGCACAAATAGATGCAGGTGCTGTCACATATGTGAATCTAAGGATATATGATAGTTTGTATTAGTAAATAGTATTTATAATTTATTAAAATACATAAAACTCTCATAAATATACTAAATCATTTATATACCTGAAAAACCAGTGTCTTTTAATATTTTAAAATATTTACTAGCAGCTCATCTTCACTTCTTTGCAATAAAACATTAATGGGGAAGCATTTTTTGAAATTAAAAATTTTGTGAGTCTTTATGAACCTTTGAATCTTTGCCAGAAATGACAAGGCCATGAAAGGCAAAGAATATGACTTTAGATTCATAAAAACTGAAATGCAGTCTGAACTCTGCCTCAGACCAGCTGTGTGATTTGGGAAGTCACTGAACCTTTCTGGGTTATTTTCCAGTAAGGGTTCAGAATGATCAATTCTAAGACTTCTTTCAACTCTAGTCTCCTTCACAGTTAGTTGGTTCTGATAGATAATTTAAGCTGGGAGTAAAGAATAAGAAAATGTGTTTCAGTCCCTCTATTCTTTTCCATTTTCCTCTGATTTCATGCCTTGCTCTGCCAGTAATAATAACAACAATAATAACAATTATCATTGGATGCTCAGTTTGTGCCAAGTTCTAAACTGAGCCTTTTGTTCACCAATTTTCCATCCTAGTTGTCCTCTAAGTGAAAGCCTACTAGTACTGTTTCAGACCTACACAAGCTGAAACATGAAGTTAAGCATTCCTTTGGAGCTTCCCTGGTGGCTCAGACAGTAAAGAATCTGCCTGCAATATGGGGACCCAGGTTCAATCTCTGGGTTGAAGATTCCCTGGAGAAGGAAATGGCAATCCACTCCAGTACTCTTGTCTGGAGAATTCCATGGACAGAGGAGCCTGGTGGGCTACAGTCCATGGAGTCACAAAGAGTCAGACATGACTGAGTGACTAACACTTTCCTTTTCCTTCGACGCTTACACAGTGTTAAGCAGGGCTGGTGTTGACATCTGGGTCCAGAAACCATGCTCTTAACAGTTAACTAGTGGACTCTTTGCCTGCCTGGGGGCAGTTGGGGTCCCCACAGCCAGAAGAGCCTCTGCTTCTACATCTGTCATTGATTTCAGTCAGAGATCCCTAACTCTGCCATACTCTGAAGGCTATGTGTTGCAAAATGGAATGTTGTAAGAGGTCAGAAAGGTGGAGCAGGGACTCTTAGAGACAGTGTCTGTTTTCAGGACTATGGACCCAGTTGCTCTCGGACTATGGGTTGGCCTCAGCATAACTGTAACGATCCTGCAACTAGGTTGGGGAAAACATGAATGGGAACAGAAGCTAAATATTTACAGTTTCCCTTTGGTCTGTTTTCTGACCCCAGGGCTTTCAAAACTCTGGGACATTGATCAGCTAATTTAGATCCATTTAGTGATTTTCACCTAGCTTTCAAAAATTAAATAGAATCAAACATTCCAGAGTTCATCGTTAAGTATTAACAGTAAAGAAAATGCTATATATATATTTTTTGAAATGCTTGTTTCTTGAGAATGCATGTGTTTGCTTACCGGGTCATAACATAAAAGGTATTTCTCATTGTGAGTAATATTCAGAAAAGTTTGAACTCTACCATAAAGATAGAAAGAGGAAAAGGGTGAAGATCAAGCTTACTGTGTTTGTTTTTATAAGGTGATCAGAATGTTCTATTTACACATCATGAGAGTTTAAATGTGAACCAACTATACCTTCTCCACCTAGATTTAAACTCTTCCTCAAATGATATCATTTCAGTGATCTTAGCCAAGAAGAAACAAAAAAACATTATTATTCTCCTACCAACCATATTTGTAGGGAGATCTGAAAATATCAGTCTCCTAATCCATTTTGCCTTGAAAAGAGATGCTTATTGTTAGGCTATTTTTCTTCTCTTTAGGCTATTTTTCTTCTCTTTAGGCTATTTTTCTTCTCTTTAACTTTTCTTTTGCCAATTTTTTTCCAGTCATGTTTTCCTCACCTGTAATGCTCCCCCAAATATCATTAATCCTGTACAACAAAGATTTTACTAGTTACATATTTTAAAGCAAGAAAAGAAAATACAAGTAAATAACATGAGTGTTCAAGTTCAGGATGGTTTGCTTCTGAGTGTACCAATTCCACCTATAAGCCTTGTTACCTCGTATAATTTTCTCAAGCTTCCCAAGCCCAGTTTCCTCATACATGAAATGCGGTCAGTAACAATGACTGTTCCATGTGCTCCTGTATCACTCACGCCCCTGCCTCCAGCATCTTCCTCCCATATCACTGCACTAGACTGCCGATAGCATTCCCACTTCCACCCTTGCCACCTTCTGGTCTGGCTCTGCTTAGGGAACAGAGTGCTGTCTCTGAAATATGAGTCAGACCACTTCAGTTTCCTGTCTGAAACTTTCCAATGGGTGTATTCACATATAATTTAGTTTGGGTTATGTCTGCCATCATCTCCTAACTTTCTTGCCCAAACTCATTCTATTCTAATAATTTGCAGCCGTCTTCATGTTCTTCATCACCTGGAACTCATTCTTATTTTGGGGCACTTACTCTTGGCTCTCCTTGTACCATTTTCTCCCAGATATTTGTTTAAATACACTCTCACATCATTTTTGTATCTGGTAAAATGCCATCTCCTTAAAATACACAGCCTCTGCCTTCACCCTTTATCTCATTGTCTGATTTAGTATCATCTTAGCACTTATCCCTGGTGGCTCAGAGGTTAAAGCGTCTGCCTCCAGTGCAGAAGACCTGGATTCGATCCCTGGGTCAGGAAGATCCCCTGGAGAAGGAAATGGTAACCCACTCCAGTATTCTTTTTTTTTTTTTAATTTAATTTTATTTTAATTTTAAACTTTACATAATTGTATTAGTTTTGCCAAATATCAAAATGAATCCATCACAGGTATACATGTGCTCCCCATCCTGAACCCTCCTCCCTCCTCCCTCCCCATACCATCCTTCTGGGTCGTCCCAGTGCACTAGCCCTAAGCATCCACTTCAGTATTCTTGCCTGGAGAATCCCATAAGCCTGGTAGGCTACAGTCCACAGGGTCACAAAGAGTCGGACACAACTGAGCGACTTCACTTTCACTTTCACTTTCTTTCACTTTAGCACTTATCACTAACTAACATTGTATCATATATTTGTCTATTGCTCTTTTGTCTGCCCTGGGCTTTCCTGGTGGCTCAGAGAGTAATGAATTTCCATGCAAAGCAGGAGACCTGGGTTTGATCCTTGTATCAGGAAGATCCCCAGGAGAAGGGAATGGCTACCCACTCCAGTATTCTTGCCTGGGAGAGCCCTTGGACAGAGGAGCTTGGCAGGCTATAGTCCATGGACTACAGCTGGACATAACTGAGTGACTAAGCATCCACACACTACCTGTCCTATCTCACTAGAATATCACTTCCATGAGGGCAGGAACTTTGTCTTGTTTATTGTCTTATTTGTGCAGAAGCCAACAAACCATGCCTGACATGCTGTAAGTGCTAAATTATTGTTGAATAAATAATAAAATATTTTTTAACCCCTTGAGGGGTTGCATGTGGATTAAATAAAGTGATAAAAAGTATCTGTGATAATGTTTGGCACAAAACTAGCACTCAATGAATGACAGCTAATTTTGTCAAAGCTAAATTTTATTTTCACACAAGTCGGTACTTATTAACAGGATAAAATACAATACATATTTAGTTTTCTGTAGTTGTTAGGCTGCTGTGATGATTTTTTTGTATCAGTGTATCTGGAAAATGATACTCCTATTTGGTCAGACATTCTGGATGGTTTTGTGAGGGTTTTTTTTTTTAACTTAAAATTTTTTTTAATTGATAAATTATTTTTTGGCTGTGTTGAGTCTTCATTGCTGTATGCTGGCTTTGTCTAGTTGCTTTGAGCAGGGGCTACTCTCCATTGCGGTGGCTTCTCTCATTGTGGAGCACAGGCTTTAGACGACCAGGCTTTCGTAGTTGCTCTGGTGGGCTCTAGGGCACAGGCTCAGTTGTGGTGGTGCATGGGGTTAGCTGTTCAACTGCATGTGGACTCTTCCTGGACACGGGATCAAACCCATGTCCCCTGCATTGGCAGGTGGATTCTTGCACACTGCACCACCAGGGAAATCCATGAGGGTGTTTTGGATGAATTTATTTACACATAAATTGATAGATTTTGAGTAAAGCAGATTGCCATCCATAATGTGGGTGGATTTCATCCAATCAGTGTGAAAGGCCTGAATCCTCCAGCTGACTGTCCTTAGACTTCCTCAGCAATATCGACCCTCCCTGGTTCTACAGGAGGGTGACCTTGGACTTGCACTTCAACTCTCTCCTGAGTCTCCAGCCTGCTGACCTACCCCACACTATTTTGTTTCATCAAGTCTGCTGTCAATTTCTTAAAATAAACCTCTTTCTGTATATATGCATGGATGCACAGTCAATTCAGTTGGGTCGGACTCTTACTGACTCTATAAATTCTCCAGGCAATACTGGAATGGGTTGCTATTTCCTCCTCCAGGTGATCTATACTGCCCAGGGATCGAAACTGCATCTCTTGCATTAGAGGTGAATTCTTTAACACTGAGCCACTGGGGAAGCCCTTCTGTATGTATACATGCAATTGGCTATGTTTCTCTGAAGAACCCTGAGAATACCCTAACGCAAATACTTTTGATCTACCATCTAGTCTCTATTATGTTGACTAGCATCAGAGAGTAAAACGTTAGGGATCTTTTTGTCATAATGTACCGTGTTTGCCTAGCAGCTCAGGATGGTGGCTGCATGTTACCGTCTGGGTCAGTCTGGGTTTTTACGTTATAGTCACAGTATGGCAGCTTCACTTTAAAAAATAATTGAGTCCTCACACAGCCACATCACAGTTAGGAAGAAGCAAATGGTGCACAATCTAGTATCTCTCTCTTTCATCAGAGGAAAATCTTTTTACAGATGCCTCCCAAATCACTTCCCTTTATGTCTTACCAACATGAGTGTCCTCACTTTTCCATACCTTACCTGCAAGGGATGCTGTGAAAGTCCTGCATTCAGTATGCCAGCAAATTTGGAAAACTCAGCAGTGGACACAGGACTGGGAAAGGTCAGTTTTCATTCCAATCCCAAAGAAAGGCAATGCCAAAGAATGCTCAAACTACTGCACAGTTGCACTCATCTCACACACTGGCAAAATAATGCTCAAAATTCTCCAAGCCAGGCTCAACAGTACATGAACTGTGAAGTTCCAGATGTTCAAGCTGGATTTAGAAAAGACAGAGGAACCAACCAAATTGCCAACAACCCTTGCATCATCAAAAAGCTAGAGAGTTCCAGAAAAAAATCTACTTCTGCTTTATTGAAAATGCCAAAGCCTCTGACTGTGTGGATCACAACAAACTGTGGAAAATTCTTAAAGATATGGGAATACCAGACCAGCTAACCTGCCTCCTGAGAAATCTGTGTGCAGGTCAGGAAGCAACAGTTAGAACTGGACATGGAACAACAAACAGACTGGTTCCAAATAGGAAAAGGAGTACGTCAAGGCTGTGTATTGTCACCCTGCTTATTTAACTTATATGCAGAGTACATCATGAGGAACGCTGGGCTAGATGAAGCACAAGCTGGAATCCAGATTGCTGGGAGAAATATCAATAACCTCAGATATGCAGATGACACCACTCTTATGGTAGAAAGAGAAGAAGAACTAAAGAGCTTCTTGATGAAAGTGAAAGAGGAGAGTGAAAAATTTAGCTTAAAACCCAACATTCAGGAAACTAAGATTGTGGCATCTGGTCCCATCACTTCATGGCAAATAAATGGGGAAACAATGGAAACAGTGACAGACTTTATTTTGGGGGGCTCCAAAATCATTGCCGATGGTGACTGCAACCATGAACTTAAAAGACACTTGCTCTTTGGAAGAAAATTATGACCAACCTAGACAGCATATTAAAAAGCAGACACATTACTTTGCCAACAAAGGTCCATCTAGTCAAGGCTATGGTTTTTCCAGTTTTTCATGTATGGATGTGAAAGTTGGACTACAAAGAAAGCTGAGTGCTGAACAATTGATGCTTTTGAACTGTGGTGTTGGAGGAGGGTCTTGAGAGTCCTTTGGACCTTAAGGAGATCCAACCAGTCCATTCTTTTTTTTTTTTTTTTCCGCTCTTTGGTTTTAAGTGCATGTCCATCACTTTTATTAAATATGAGCATATCTTCCTCTGTCATGATTCCAGTTTAAAATATTAGAATCTCCTCCATTGCTTGACATTTCATTTCACTCTGTGTTTCTTTTTAATTAATTATTTTCTACTTAATAAAAATCTTTTCTCCCTTGCTGAAGTATTATGTATAAGAAATGTGTATGTATAAAATGTGGTTCTGCTGCACTGGGACGACCCAGAGGGATGGTATGGGGAGGGAGGAGGGAGGAGAGTTCAGGATGGGGAACACGTGTATACCTGTGGCGGATTCATGTTGATATATGGCAAAACCAATACAATATTGTAAAGTTAAAAAAAAAAAAAGAAAGAAAAGTTTAGGCAACCAGTCCATTCTAAAGGAAATCAGTCCTGAATATTCACTGGAAGGACTGATGTTGAAACTGAAACTCCAATACTTTGTCCACCTGATGAGAAGAGCTGACTCATTTGAAAAGACCCTGATGCTGGGAAAGATTGAAGGCAGGAGGAGAAGGGGATGACAGAGGATGAGATGGTTGGATGGCATCATCGACTCAATGGACATGAGTTTGAGTAGGCTCTGGGAGTTGGTGATGGAGAGGGAAGCCTGGCATGCTGCAATCCATGGGGTTGCAAAGAGTCAGACATAAAGGAGCGACTGAACTGAACTCCACTGGACCTGCAAGGGAAGTTGGGTTGTGTATTTCCGAGCCAGTTATTTAATTTTTATGTTTTAATAGTGCTAATTGTATCATATAGGATAAATAGAAACACTAATCTGATCTTCTCACACTACTTTATTTGAAAGCAATTTTTTTCACTAAAATTTCTTGAAAAAGACTATAAAATTAAACTTTTATTTAAATTTTTATTTTTTACTTTATTTACAATTAATATTTTATTTATAAAGACCTTTATTCTTTATGGTAATATATCTGAATGTTGCAAATGCCTAAAGATAACTTGAATAACAATGTGAAAAAAAAATATTACTATAAATTTTAACTATTTCAAACATTTGGGTTTAGTCACTCAGTCGTGTCTGACTCTTTGTGACACCATGGACTGTAACCAGCCAGGCCTCTCTGTCCATGGAATTCTGAAGGTAAGAATATTGTCATGGGCAGCCATTCCCTTCTCCAGGGAATCTCCTCAACCCAGGGATTGAACCTGGGTCTCCTGCATTGCAGGCAGCTTGTTTCCCACCTGAACAAACATTTAGTTACATTTAAAATGTTACTTATTTGCAAAAAAAGAAAAAAACTGAAGCAGTTTACAAAAAAATAGTGTAAACATTATTTAAAAGATTTAAAAACAAAATCAGAGACCATTTAGTTAAAGAAATGAACATGAATTCCCCTGAAATTTGTTGCTGGAAGAGAATACAAAATTTAGCACTATATTTCTTAAAGTAAAAATAAATAAATAAACAATGAGTCAAATCATTAATATTCCCATAAGAAGAAATACATATGCATGTTTAAAATATTTTAGGGCAGGGAACCATTTATTTTTCCATGTTTGTATCACTTTGGCCTGGCAAAATACCTTGAATTTTAGGCCTTAAAACATATTTGTTGAGCTGAACTTAACTGTCACCAAAGCTATCTTTTATGTTATATTTATTTGAGAAAGATATAGCATGGCTGCTGACATAAAGGACATCAGTAAATCTAATGGGCAAGATATTTCAAAACAGGTTTGAGAAGATGCAGAAAGTTCTTCATATAGTACTTTTTCAATTCTAGTCTATATAGAATGTAATCTTGGTAAAACCAGTTTTAGAGAGTTAAGCATGGTCTTAGAAATTCTTATTCAAATATAATATTACAGTTAAACATTTATTTAGTATTATAATTGGTTAAAGCATTAAAGACTTAGATATTTTAGATCTGGTCCTTGTATTCCAGGAATTCACAAGACAGCTACTTTGGAATTGGTTTCGTTAACAAGCTCTGAAATGTTGACATTCTGTAAAACTTTGACTAAAGATAAGGCAATATAATTTATATCTGCTATTTTTGTTAACCAAACCTAATATATATTTCACCCAGACTCAGAGGGCTGTCCAAATTTTGCACAGAAAGCTACGCCTATGAGTCCAGAACTGTCCATAGGAGATGAAACTGCTTTGAATTCTTGATTTTGATCCCAACGTCTGTTTCATACAGAATAAAAGTGGAAAGTTGGCCTAGGAATTTAAAAGTAGGCTTTGTCAATTGGCCATTTCAATCATTAAAGATCAAGTGACTTAGCAGCAGCAGCAGTAGCAGCAGCAGCAGCAGTATTTCTCCCAACACAATTTGCTTTTGAATAATGTCACATAGTAATGATCTTAACCAAAATTAATAGGAATATATACATCCACATTTGACTTGAATTTGTGGATTCAACATTAGTATTTATACTGTAAATTGGGAAAATATGGAGCCAAAGTCAACAATTTTTGTTGCTGTCCTTTTTGCTAGCAAATGGTCAACAGATTTGACTGCTTCTGAAGGACAATTGGCCTAGCGGAGAAGGCAATGGCACCCCACTCCAGTACTCTTGCTTGGAAAATCCCATGGACAGAGGAGCCTGTTAGGCTGCAATCCATGGGGTCGCTAAGAGTCGGTCGCGACTGAGCGACTTCACTTTCACTTTTCACTTTTCACTTTCATGCATTGGAGAAGGAAATGGCAGCCCACTCCAGTGTTCTTGCCTGGAGAATCCCAGGGATGGCGGAGCCTGGTGGGCTGCTGTCTATGGGGTTGCACAGAGTCAGACACGATTGAAGTGACTTAGCATGATGAAATACAACAGCATTGAAAAAAGTAGTAGGCATGTGTAATAGACAAATTCTAAATTTCTCCCTAAGAGTTCCAGCCCCTAATGTTTACATGCTTTGTCCCATTCAATTAAACAAACGCTGAGCAGGTACTGCTATGAACTGATTCTGTTTTTGTTTTGGGGGCTTTTTGTTGTTGTTGTTATTTTCTGTGAATTGATTTTAAAGATATAATTAAGGTACCAAATTGGCTGATTTTATTATGGAGAGATTATCAATGTGAGTCTTTAAAAGTATAGAGTTTTCTCTAGATGGTTGCATTAACGAAAGTCAGAGACACATTTTATTTGACCTGGAAGAAAGTGATCATTCACATTGTGATGGTCTATGACTGCTACATGGCAAGAAACTGCAGGAAGATCTAGGAGAAGAGAGTGTCCATGGTCAACAGCTAAATGGAAACTAGGGACCTGAGTTCTACAACCACAAGGAAATGAATACTGCCCAAACCCAGTGAGCTTGGAGGAGAACCTGGAACCTCAACCAACACCTTAATTTCAGTCTGGTGAGATTCTGGGCAGAGAATCGTTCATGGTGTATTAGACTCTGACCTATAGAAACTGTGAGATAATAAATTTGTGCTGTTTTATGCCGATAAGTTTGTGGTGATTTGTCACACGACATGCATTTTAATGCAAAATAATACAATATGCATTTTATTAGTTTAACATAGAGACAAATTATTAGATACATTAAGAGTAGATTCAACTATTTTATATATTTTAGAATCTCTGCTTAAAACATACAAAAGTCATTTCTTCTATTTTTAGTTTTATATACAGTAATTTAATTCCACATGTAAAAATGTACAGAGAAAGAAAAGCGTTGAACATATTCTGAGTCCACCAAGTAGTCTCATTAAGTTCTTGTGTTAGGTATTTGAAAGAAACTGTAAACAACACTGGAAATTTCAACAACAACAACAAAAGAAAGCCATGTCAAACATGACAAAGGAATTCATTTATTATTCAGTGGCAATGTAAGCTACTGAACATTTTGGGGTGGTTGGCAGGCCAATTAGGGTTGTACAGCAGGAAGATTTCTCCTAACTCTAAGGCATAATTGTAGTAGACCATGTTAAATATTGTGCCATGAGTCTACATATAAATAGTAGGATAGAGATGTAGTTTTAAAGTCTAACATTCTAGTGTAGGGTTAAGTGTGATTATGGCAATTGTAGTGTTATTAACAAATATATGTAAGTCGCAAGTAATAAGTTTTAGGACAAAGATGATAAATCAAATTTGCGATACTGGGAAATCATACAAATGATGGGATAGACAAACAGTGGGATATTGACAAAAATTCCAAAGAGAGATAATTGCTGTGGAGATCATTGCTTCAAATCTTCAAATAGATTTGAAGTTATTAGAGTGTGAGTTTATGGCAGGTACCCATTAAATGGGAAAATGGACAAAAAGTGAAGGAAGCAAGAACATATCAGTGAGAAAATGCTACATCCAGAAGACAGGAAACTGAGAGAAAAAGTTTAAAAGGCTATAGCTTTTATAAGAGGATGTGAGAAGAGTTGTCATGGTTTGAGGGACACGATATTCTTTAAAGAATATAATGGTAAATTAGTCCGGCTATCCCAGAAATACAGCATAGAGAGTAATGACAAAAAAAATTTGAATTTGGTAACTGGAATGTATACAGTGAACTTCCAAACAGTTTTAGTAAAATAGTAAGAGAAGCAAAATTTGCATAGAATTCTTAGAAGACATTTACTGCATATGAACTTTTATTCAATGTGAAGTTGAAGAAAGAGATATGATAAGAGGGAGGTCATTTAATCATTCATATATTTTTCTGCTAATAAATTCTAAGAAAAATGTTGAGTATAGTCTCAGATAAGAATAAAACCAATTTATGTGTACATAATGGATTGCAGATTGCAATTCAGTGCATCTTCAATGTTATATTAATATATACATAAACAGATATGTTCACATATATATGATATTACACATATATAGTATACATGTATCTACATTTGATACTCAATCTACTAAGCTAATTTAATAATTTAGCTTTTACATATTAAATTAAATTGTTTAATATTTTTCCTGAATATTCAAAATGTTTTGTAAATATCAATTAACTACTTTTTGTATTTTCTTGAAAAATAATTTATTATTATTAATAGTGATTTTTCCAGTATAGAAATAGGCTTACCCTCAGGCCTATTTCTTGAATTTTTATGAAACCAGTGAATGAATGTATTGTTTTAAACCTCAAGCATAATATATTTATATTGAAATAGTTTAAATTGTGGATACTTTGTATTTAATCAAATTGAAGTTATGGCCAGCATAGATTCCATTGCAAAAGCACATAAATGATTAGCAATGATTAGGGTAAACTTATACTTGTCTGAAAGACAGATACTTATAGTCAAGTTCTTTTTAATATAGTCACATAAATCAAATAAATTTCCATTTCCCCCAAACAGAAGAAGAAGCTTTTTCTGATGCTGTATTTGAAAAAGACTATTCATAGTGTCAGTGATTAAAGACTGCACTCATTGAGGAATATCTATAGAGGAAGAACAGGAAGCATGCTTCCGCTAAACATAGCACAAATACTGTATTCAGGAGACAATTTTTAGGTCCACAATGTAGTGCCTAAAAAGTGACTGCTGAAAGCTTAAGAATCTGAAGAAAAAAATAAGAATATTGTATGAGAAGTTTAATTCAAGTCTAAAAGGGGGATTTTTAGAATTTAAATATTAATGATGTATATACAGGTCTCTAATCAGAAAAAAGTAGTACAACTCACTACTGTTCTGAATTAACTTCTCTGAGGGAGACTTGCCCTTGCTAATAATCCGGGGTAGAATCTTGGATTTAACCACAGAACTCATTCGCCCATTAGTCTCAGTAGTTCTCATCCCCAAGCATAACTGGGAAACAAGTGAAGTTCTTTCTATCAAGGGTATGGACACTGTCATTAGTTTTTCTCAAGTTGCTTTATGCTTTGTAATGGGTACTCAGACTACTAGTGACACCTCACCTTTCACTCCACTAATGGGACGCTTGTAGGTTTTTTTCACACAGTCTTTACTTTCCAAGGTGATACAGAAAAATTTTGATGATTTTATCAGTGCTAAAATACTCACTGGGAGGGTTACAATTATATGAACTTTTAGGAGTCCAGTGATTTCCAATACCAAATATTAAGATTTATTTTAAAGTCTAAATCATTTTTTCCATAATTTTTTAAAATGCATTTTTTAATTGGAAGAAAATTGCTTTACTATGCTGTGTTGATTTCTGCCATACAACAATGCAAATCAGCCACAATTATAGATATATCCTCTCCTCTTGAGCCTCCCTCCGCTCCCCCTCTCCCACCCCTCTATCTTATCACAGTGTGCCAAGCTGGATTCCCTGTTATATATATATATAGCAGCTTCTCACCAGCTATCTGTTTACAATAGCTAGGACATGGAAGCAACCTAGATGTCCATCTACAGATGAATGGATAAAGAAGATGTATTATATATATACAATATTACTCAGCCATAAAAAAGAATGGAATATTATTCATCCATAATAAAGAACGAATTTGAGTCAGTTCTACTGAGGTGGATGAACCTAGAGACTGTTATACAGAGTGAAGTAAGTCAAAAAGTCTAAACCTTTTAAATGTCTCCATGTAAGAGTAGTTGTATTTTTAATACACCCTGATTGCACTCAAGAATCCTTCGTAGTAACTCATGGTCCCTGTGATTCAAACCTCAAAGGTCAGAAATCATCAATCTAACCTAGTTCTCTCATTTGGTGCTTATAAACACTGAGGTGTAGTGAGGTTTAATGACCTACCCAATGTATCCTATATAATTGGGCTAGAACCTAGGTCTTTTTGACTCCTAGGAAGGTGTCAATTCCACTGTAGCTCTTTACACATTCTCTCCTTTATTATGGAGTCAAATAGCATAATGTTTTACATTGGAGTACAATTGCTTTCAATGCTGTAAGTTTCTGCTATATAATGAAGTGAATTAGCTATAAGTATACATAATATCCCCTTCCTCTTGGACTTCCCTCCCTCTGCCCAACCCTTCTAGGTCATCACAGAGTACTGAGCTTAGCTCTCTGTGCTGTAGAGCAGCTTCCCACTAGCTGTCTATTTTACACATGGTGGTGTGTATATGTAAATCCTAATCTTCCAATTTGTCCCACCCTCCTCCCCTTCCCTCGCTGTGTCCACACGTCCATTTTCTACATCTGTGTCTCTATTCATGCCCTGAAAATAGGCTCATCTGTGCCAGGGCCAGATGTGTAATGTAATGTTAAAACCTGCTGGTCAAAGACCACCAGGAATACACCTGTCATCAAGAAAGTTTCTGAAGAGAGAAGGTACATCATAGGGACTATGGGATGCTGAGCTATGAGGCAATAGGAAGGGGCTTACTGTAGTATTTGGAGTTATGCTGCTGATTCTAAACAGGGTTAAAGAAAGTTGAGTTCAGTCTGTGTTGGGCGCTCTCTGCAAATGGGGGAGTTTGATAACTTTTATATAGAAGGAGGGGGTACTGAAGTGGGGTGAGAGTTGTCTTTGGTGAAGGAGCAGTAGTCACTTGGGTTAGTAAGAAGAAGGGTATGTTTAGTGAGACTTGTGGCTGCAAGGTCCTTATCTCTTACCTCAGACGTGGTCACCAAGCGGCATGTTCTCTGTCTTGCTCACTTCCCGTCATAGCATGCCTTGCTTGGTCATTGTTTATGTTGTTCATATCCTGTGGACCGTGTTTATGTTCATTAGGGAACACTGGAGCTTCGATGTCAGCTGCCAGAACCATTTTTCATTTTCTCTGTCATGTATAGGACAGGCTATGTTGCTTCAGAAAGCATATTTGAATCAATAGACAAAGTAATGAAAAGGAATACTCTAGTTCAATACAAGAGACAATTAGGCACCTAAAAATGAAATGATTGATTTGTCTCTCAAAACTGTGCATTCACTTATACTGAAATGATTTGCAAGTCAAGATCCACTGGTAAGAGGATGACTGGAATATGTGAGGTCTCCAGTGCTAAGATTTTATACTTTTAGGTCTAATCCACAAACTTGTCATAATCATAAAGATTTGGGGCTCAGTTGGAAGAGACAGTCACGGCTGAATGAATTTAATAGGCATTAGCTTTCATTTCACACTTCCCAAATAAAATGCAATATTTTGCCTTCGTAAGGTCTTGCACTGTAGCTCAAATATTGGCCTTAAGTCATATATGATTTTGTCTCTTACTGTCTTACACGTTATATTTCATGAAAAGAAGATCTTTGTAGAAGGAGTACATCTACTAAAATTGGGAGAATACACAGAATTTTATCGGAGTCCTTTCTGCTAGGATAAAATGTACATTCACAAAAAATTAACTTTCTTGAACACTTCTAACTCTTTCCTTTGTCAATATATATAATTAACACAGTTTCTCTCTTTCTATCATCTGTACCTATTAAATGACTATCCATTCATATCATCTGGTAAAGAATCCACCTGCAATGTGGGAGACCTGGGTTCGATCCCTGAGTTGGGAAGATCCCCTGGAGAAGGGAAAGGCTACCCATTCCAGTATTTTGGCCTGGAGAATTTAATGAACTGTATAGTCCATGGGGTTGCAAAAGCCAGACACGACTAAGCATCTTTCACTTTCACTTTCATCAATATCTGAGGTAAAGGACTTCACTGTTGGCTCAGCGGTAAAGAATCCACCTGCCAATGCAGGAGACACATGTTCAGTCCCTCATCAGGGAAGATCCCACATGCTGCGGAGCAACTAAACCCGAGCACCACAACTATTGAGCATGTACTCTGGGGCCCAGAAGCCACAACTACTGAAGCCCATGTGCCCTAGAGCCTGTGCTCCTCAATAAGAGAAGCCACTCCAGTGATAAGCCGGTGCGAGAGTAGCCCCCGCTGGCCGCAACTAGAGGAGAGTCCAGGCAGGAGTGATGACCCAGCACAGACAAAAAATAAAAAGATCCAATTTAGGAATTCGAATGTAACCCCTTGAATGCTGCCATCTCTGATTCTGATTCTCTGATTGTGGTGTAAGGTCTATAATTATGGCCTAGAATTATGTGCTGCCTTAACATCTGGGGAAAGTGAGGCCCTCAAGGAGCCTAACTGCAAGTCTCCCTCCCCACCTTCCTCCCATAGATCAGGTACCCTCAGTTAACAAAGCTCCTTATCACGGGGACCAGGCACAGTTCCTGTTTATCCCTCAGTAGATAGTTTCAGTTCCCTGCAAACTTGTGGGCTTACTCAAACAAGACAGTGACATCCTCCCACAGGAACCATGGGGCTTCTCACCCTCCTGATACTATCAATCCCGCCTCCCACGATCCCCAGTTGTTTACTGAGTCCCTGACTGCAACTCCCACGTGGCCCTCTGTGCAGGTAGTCTCCCACTTCCCACAAGCTGTGATTGTATGTGACTAATAAACTGCTGTTGATCTCATTTGTCCAGTGTTAGGTGTTGTGTGTTTGGCCATCTCCATGACCTCAGGGCAGGAATCCCTCTATCATCAACAGGGTAAAGAGGAGGCAATTAACACATAGACTCCTCCACTCTCCCTAGAGCAAGAACGAGTGTTTTTCTATTTTCCTAACATTCGGTATGCCCCAGCACCATGTATCATCTTGCTCACGCTTAGTTGCTAAATGGTGTCCAACTCGGTGACCCGTGGATTGCAGCCCACCAAGCTCCTCTGTCCATGGGATTTTCCAAGCAAGAATACTAAAGTATGTTGCCGTTTTCTTCTCCAGGGGATCTTCCCAATCCAAGGATCAAACCTGCATCTCCTGCTTTGGCAGATGAGTTCTTTACCAGGGAAGCCCATCATTTATTTTATTTATTATATTGTGGCTTAAATTGTAGCTACAATTCGACAATAGTGACTCCTTACTGCAAAGAGGACAGAGATTTGAGTGTTACTCAGCTTCGTATTTTCTCTAGCTTCCCTTGTAGCTCAGTAGGTAAACAATCCACTGCAATGCAGGAGACCCTGGTTTAATTCCTGGGTCAGGAAGATCCCCTCGAGAAGGGATAAGCTACCCACTCCAATATTCTTGGGCTTCCCTGGTGGCTCAGCTGGTAAAGAACCCACCTGCAATGTGGGAGACCTGGGTTCAATCCCTGGGTTGGGAAGATCCCTTGGAAAAGAGAACAGCTACCCACTCCAGTATTCTGGTCTGGAGAATTCCAGGGACTATATCCATGGGGTTGCTAGGAGTCAGACATGACTGAGCGACTTTCACTTTTCACTTTAGGGTTGACCAAGGCATCTTAAGGAGGTCCAACCAGTCCATTCTAAAGGAGATCAGTCCAGGGTGTTCTTTGGAAGGAATGATGCTAAAGTTGAAACTCCAGTACTTTGGCCACCTCATGCGAAGAGTTGACTCATTGGAAAAGACTCTGATGCTGGGAGGGACTGGGGGCAGGAGGAGAAGGGGACGACAGAGGATGAGATGGCTGGATGGCATCACTGACTCGATGTACATTGAGTCTAAGTGAACTCCGGGAGTTGGTGATGGACAGGGAGGCCTGGCGTGCTGCGATTCATGGGGTCACAAAGAGTCAGACATGACTGAGCGACTGAACTGAACTGAACTGAACTGAAGGCATCTTATAGACAGTATAATGATTTTATATTATATTGGTACATTAGTACATTATATCAGTTCACATCATATTAGGACATGTTTGCCTCTTTTCTGGAAATGGCAACCCACTCCAGTATTCTTGCCTGGAGAATCCTGTGGATGGAGGACCCTGGTGGGCTGCCGTCTATGGGGTCACACAGAGTTGGATACAACTGAAGCGACTTAGCATACATGCCTCTTCTCTAATTTTATATCAATTTGTGTCTAATTTTTGATTATAAGAAGCATTTTTTTTCTTAGTCTAATTGAAACAGTTTACTCTGTAAAAAACAGAAGTACATTAAAAAAGAAAGTTTTACTGAATCAGCCTTGAGGCTGCAATATAACTGTGACAGAGAGCCACTTCAGCAAATTTTATTCTGTGTCCAGCTGGAGACTGGTGCTAAGCTAGTTGTTCATTACCAGTCCTACTGGGGTGACAGTTCTTATTAATCCTTCTTATTTTGATCCTACTGGCTACCATACATCACTGATAAGGCCAAGACTGTAACTGCCACATCACTGTTAGAGATGGAGCCAGTTTTATAACTTTAGGCCATTTCCAGAATTGTGTTTTGCTGTTCGATTTTGCTTTAGTGGCAAAAAATAATTTAGACACACACACAGCTAGGAGAACAGACTTTTAAACAGAGAAGTGATGGGAAGAAACTTAAGGTTCTGGAGATCATGATGTAATTTACAGGACAAGGGAAAAGTAATACTAATGTAATAATCTAGAAATGAAGGAATTCAGTCTTGTGGTCAGATGAGATTGAAAAATAAAGTTGTTTCTCCAATGTCTAGGCTATCTTGCCTTAGAATTTCCCAGCAAACATCCAGTTTATTCTGATTTTTTTCCCCTTTCTGATAGTCATATGTTCCCTCACCATACCTCTTGAATTTTAAAATTTTAATGGTGTAAATGGTTCTCTTTAAATATTTCATTTTGCATGCTTTGCTTCTTCAATAATACTGAAAAACTGAGAACATAAATAAGATTTTATTTCTATCCTTATGATGTCTGGAAGGATATAAGTAGGGACTTCATGAGTTCTTACTGGATTTGGAAAGGTAAAGTGATTTTGCAGGAGTCTGAAGAATGCATTTGAGAATGGAGGAGAGAAATATCTACATATCTGCATATAGATATAAAGATATACACATGTACATATTTTATGTACACATTTATATACATTTATATTATAAATATATTTAGATATGCAGTATATTATATATCCTACATGCTTAGATACATTCTCTATATACTTATGTTTATATATTCAAATATATATATTCTCCCTATACATTTCTATATATACAAGAAAGTGTTCTAAAATGCTCCTTATATGTTCTGTCAATTGGTCTTCATAGTTATCCTGGTGAAACACTTGTGTCTCCTTTATTGTGAAGGAAACAGGCTTAGAGAATTTGCTACTATGTGCTAAAATCTGAAAGAAATCTAAACCAGACTGACTCCATTATGTTCTTATCAGCATATTACCAATGGCTTTTACTGTCTCTATATTATGAAACTATTACTAGACTACATCAGTATTGTCTCTTTTCCCAAAATACATGATAACGATTTTTATTTTGATAATTTAAGTAGATGATAATTTTGGTTAATTTCTACTAAAACGGTGAGAAAGTTAGATGCAAAAAATTCACGGACAACTTTATTTTATAATTTGTCTTAAGAAAAATGTTATAATCACAGACATATGCCAATTATACAGCCAGCCCTTGAAAGACATAAGGCCTTAGCTGTTAAAAATTCTCCAAAGTACAATCATGTATAAGTCACAAATTCTTTCCACTTGCTTGAAATTCTGAAGTTTTCTATATAATTATTTCTTGAAAACTCACATTTGCTACATAAGAATGGAAGGGAGAAACATATATATAGATATATATTTTATCTATTCATCTATCTATGGCTCACACTGGCTATATCCAATATGAGAATCAGAGATTGACACTCCTAAAACTTGTTTAATTAAATTAAATGTGAACTCTTAATTATAAGTTATTACTATATTTCACAACAATATCTATCTGTCATTTTCATCTTTCAAATTACAGGCATACATTTTCCAAATATCAATTTATATTCATGGTGAACCAGAAGCTTTTTTGTTTTGTTTCTTTGAAAAAGATACATCCAGCATTCAACAGTCCTCAAGTCTTAGCTATTTCTGTTGATTTTTGAAGTGTTAAGAAGTGAAAATTTTTATTAAATGTTTACCACTGCAGATGGTGACTGTAGCCATGAAATTAAAAGATATTTACTTCTTGGAAGGAAAGTTATGATCAACATAGACAGCACATTAAAAAGCAGAGATGTTACTTTGCCAACAAAGGTCTGTCTAGTCAAGGCTATGCTTTTTCCAGTAGCCATGTATGGATGTGAGAGTTGGACTCTAAAGAAAGCTGAGCACAGAAGAATTGATGATTTTGAACTGTGGTATTGGAGAAGACTCTTTGGAGTCCCTTGGACTGCAAGGAGATCCAACCAGTCCATCCTAAAGGAAATTAGTCCTGAATATTCATTGGAAGGACTGATGTTGAAGCTGAAACTCTTAATACTTTGGCCACCTGATGTGAAGAGCTGACTCATTTGAAAAGACCCTGATGCTGGGAAAGATTGAAGGCAGGAGGAGAAGGGGACGACAGAGGATAAGATGGTTGGATGGCATCACGAACTCCATCCAGAATGGACATGAGTTTGAGTAAACTCCAGAAGTTGGTGATGGACAGGGAGGCCTGGCATGCCGCAGTCCATGCGGTTGCAGAGTTGGACACAACTGAGTGACTGAACTGATGACAGGTGTATAATACATACATATATATATATATATATATATATATATATATATATATAAAATATGTACATCCTGGAGGAGGAAATCACAACCCACTCCTGTATTCTTGCCTGGAGAATTTCATGAACAGAGGAGGAGGAAATCACAACCCACTCCTGTATTCTTGCCTGGAGAATTTCATGAACAGAGGAGTCTGGCAGGTTACAGTCCATGGGGTCGCAATGAGTCAGAGATGACTAAGCAACCTAGCAGCAGCACCATGTATGTATATATATAGTAAATTAGTCTGCCTATTATAAAATAAGAACTGGTATGTACCTACCATGTAAAACTATTTTAAAATCTGAGTCATTTAATTTAACATTTAAAGATTTAGGAGGCTGGATGACAGTTATGTAAATATAAATCATTATTATCATTGCTATTTTCAGGGTTTAGTTGGACTTGCAAAAAAAATAAAAATAAAAATCATGTCTCTTTTGCTTTGCTCTGAAATCTTAAGTATTCTTTAGTTCCAAAAAAGAGGAGGCAGCAGCAAAAGAAAAAAAAAAAAGAGCCAACTGGCATTAGTGAGAAGAGAAAAACCCTCTGTGCATTACAGTGTCTCTTACTTCTTCTGCCAGTGAAGCCATGTGTTCATGTTACTCAAATTGGATGCAGGTGTGTGTCCATCCACACTCTTAAAATCACATAACAGAAGAAGAAAATGGAGCAAAACAACAAACTACTCAGAGACTGTGGGAAAGAAAATGCCCAGCGATGAAGTTTACTTCACTTTCCTTATATGTACATTCAGTCAGACTTCTCAGTGTATGCGATGAAGTCCTGAAATCCCGGTTTTAAGATTGAGATCTCTTGGAGCGAGAGCCAAGGGAGCTCAAATCCCTGGTGGACATGCTATTTGATGGCCTATTTTAAATGTGTATCATTTTTTTTAAACTTTGATTATTGTTGTTCCCAAAAGCTGGGCCTATTTCATTACTATTTTGCTAACTGCAATAATCTATTTCTGGATGCCTATAATAAGCCAGACACACTGAAGTATAAATATTTCATATTATACATGACATAAGATCTATTGATACCCTTATATTCTACACTTGAGGATTTGGGAACTTTCCTCCTCTTGGGGAAAGATGAATTATACTGTGACTGGTTTAGTACTCTTTAAAAGCACTTGCACATAAAGAAACCAAAAGAACTCTTTGTGTCCTTTTTCAGAGCTCACGAGCTTTGCTAAAAATTACACCATTCATCTAACTCTTTGAGCACATAGAGCATTGTTTATTTTTTATTATATTTTCCGTATGACATTATTATTTGGTGCCATGTGAAGGATGTGTCAGATGCTTTTTGGAGAGGTGATCTTTTAAGAATGAATTATGGACACTAACATTTCTCTGTGTTACTACTCTGCAATTTGACTTCCATCGTATTTCTCAGTTGTATATTGAACTTCTTTTATTTACATTTATTTTCCTTTAAGTTACTCTTGGTGTCCTATTTCAATGAATGGACAATAGGTTTTGAGTAGATTTGTAACTAGTCCATTAACTAAATATTATAAAATATTTATACCCCTCTCTGTAAGATAACTTATGACTGATGTTAAAGAGAGAAGGAAATTGAAGAGACAATAAAGGAAATCAAATTTGCTTTAGTAAGTAAGTATTATAAGAAGGAACAAATCAACCATATAACTTGTAAATCAAACCCTCTGAAATGATATTGGGAACAATACAAAGCATTAATTTCTGAGGCATTTGTACATGTTCTCTGATAAAGTCATAAACTGCTCATTGTAAGTGAATATCTACAAACCTTTCTCTCATGGAGCCATCAGTTCAGTTCAGTTTAGTTCAGTCACTCAGTCATATCCGACTCTTTGTGACCCCGTGAATTGCAGCATGCCAGGCCTCCCTGTCCATCACCAATTCCCAGAGTTCACGGCAAACTCATGTCCATTGAGTCAGTGATGCCATCCAGCCATCTCATCCTCTGTCATCCCCTTTTCCTCCTGCCCTCAATCCCTCCCAACATCAGAGTCTTTTCCAATGAGTCAGCTCTTCGCATGAGGTGGCCAAAGAACTGGAGTTTCAGCTTTAGCATCATTCCTTCCAAAGAACACCCAGGGCTGATCTCCTTTAGAATGGACTGGTTGGATCTCCTTGCAGTCCAAGGGACTCTGAAGAGTCTTCTCCACTGAATCTATAAATTGCTTTGGGTAGTATACTCATTTTCACTATATTGATTCTTCCAATCCATGAACATGGTATATTTCTCCATCTATTAGTGTCCTCTTTGATTTCTTTCACCAGTGTTTTATAGTTTTCTATATATAGGTCTTTAGTTTCTTTAGGTAGATATATTCCTAAGTATTTTATTCTTTCAATTGCAATGGTGAATGGAACTGTTTCCTTAATTTCTCTTTCTGTTTTCTCATTGTTAGTGTATGGGAATGCAAGGGATTTCTGTGTGTTGATTTTATATCCTGCAACTTTACTATAATCATTGATTAGTTCTAGTAATTTTCTGGTGGAGTCTTTAGGGTTTTCTATGTAGACGATCATGTCATCTGCAAATAGTGAGAGTTTTACTTCTTCTTTTCCAATTTGGATTCCTTTTATTTCTTTTTCTGCTCTGATTGCTGTGGCCAAAACTTCCAAAACTATGTTGAATAGTAAAGGTGAAAGTGGGCACCCTTGTCTTGTTCCTGACTTTAGAGGAAATGCTTTCAATTTTTCACCATTGAGGATAATGTTTGCTGTGGGTTTGTCATATATAGCTTTTATTATGTTGAGATAGATTCAATGCAATCCCCATCAAGCTACCAATGGTATTCTTCACAGAGCTAAAACAAATAATTTCACAATTTGTATGGAAATACAAAAAACCTCGAATAGCCAAAGCTATTTTGAGAAAGAAGAAGGGAACTGGAGGAATCAACCTACCTGACTTCAGGCTCTACTACAAAGCCACAGTTATCAAGACAGTATGGTACTGGCACAAAGACAGAAATATTGATCAATGGAATAAAATAGAAAGCCCAGAGATAAATCCACGCACATATGGACACCTTATTTTTGACAAAGGAGGCAAGAATATACAATGGATTAAAGACAATCTCTTTAACAAGTGGTGCTGGGAAAACTGGTCAACCACTTGTAAAAGAGTGAGATTGGACCACTTTCTAACACCATACACAAAAATAAAGTCAAAATGGATTAAAGATCTCAATGTAAGATCAGAAATTATAAAACTCCTAGAGGAGAACATAGGCAAAACACTCTCCGACATACATCACAGCAGGATCCTCTATGACCCACCTCCCAGAATATTGGAAATAAAAGCAAAAATAAACAAATGGGACCTAATTAAACATAAAAGCTTCTGCACAACAAAGGAAACTATTAGCAAGGTGAAAAGGCAGCCTTCAGAATGGGAGAAAATAATAGCAAATGAAGCAACTGACAAAGAATTAATCTCAAAAATATACAAGCAACTCCTACAGCTCAACTCCAGAAAAATAAATGACCCAATCAAAAAATGGGCCAAAGAACTAAATAGACATTTCTCCAAAGAAGACATACAGATGGCTAACAAACACATGAAAAGATGCTCAACATCACTCATTATCAGAGAAATGCAAATCAAAACCACTATGAGGTACCATTTCACGCCAGTCAGAATGGCTGTGATCCAAAAGTCTACAAATAATAAATGCTGGAGAGGGTGTGGAGAAAAGGGAACCCTCTTACACTGTTGGTGGGAATGCAAACTAGTACAGCCACTATGGAGAACAGTGTGGAGATTCCTTAAAAAACTGGAAATAGAACTGCCTTATGATCCAGCAATCCCACTGCTGGGCATACACACTGAGGAAACCAGAAGGGAAAGAGACACGTGTACCCCAATGTTCATCACAGCACTGTTTATAATAGCCAGGACATAGAAGCAACCTAGATGCCCATCAGCAGATGAATGGATAAGAAAGCAGTGGTACATATACACAATGGAGTATTACTCAGCCATTAAAAATAATACATTTGAATCAGTTCTAATGAGGTGGATGAAACTGGAACCTATTATACAGAGTGAAGTAAGCCAGAAAGAAAAACACCAATACAGTATACTAACACATATATATGGAATTTAGAAAGATGGTAACAATAACCCTGTATACAAGACAGCAAAAGAGACACTGATGTATAGATCAGTCTTATGGACTCTGTGGGAGAGGGAGAGGGAGACAGAGAGAGTGGGGAGATTTGGGAGAATGGCATTGAAACATGTATAATATCATGTATGAAACAAGTCGCCAGTCCAGGTTCAATGCACGATACTGGATGCTTGGGGCTGGTGCACTGGGACGACCCAGAGGGATGGTATGGGGAGGGAAGAGGGAGGAGGCTTCAGGATAGGGAACACATGTATACCTGTGGCAGATTCATTTCGATGTTTGGCAAAACTAATACAATATTGTAAAGTTTAAAAATAAAATAAAATTAAAAAAAGAAAAAACAAAACAAAACAAAAAGAGTCTTCTCCAACACCACAGTTCAAAAGCATCAATTCTTTGGCGCTCAGCTTTCTTCACAGTCCAACTCTCACATCCATACATGACCACTGGAAAAACCATAGCCTTGACTAGACGAACCTTTTTTGGCAAAGTAATGTCTCTGCTTTTGAATATGCTATCTAGGTTGGTCATAACTTTCCTTCCAAGGAGTAAGCATCTTTTCATTTCATGGCTGCAATCACCATCTGCAGTGATTTTGGAGCCCCCCAAAATAAAGTCTGACACTATTTCCACTGTTTCCCCATCTATTTCCCATGATGTGATGGGACCAGATGTCATGATCTTAGTTTTCTGAATGTTGAGCTTTAAGCCAACTTTTTCACTCTCCACTCTCACCTTCATCAAGAGGTTTTTTAGTTCCTCTTCACTTTCTGCCATAAGGGTGGTGTCATCTGCATATCTGAGGTTATTGATATTTCTCCCGGCTATCTTCATTCCAGCTTGTGCTTCTTCCAGACCAGCGTTTCTCATGATGTACTCTGCATAGAAGTTAAATAAGCAGGGTGACAATATATAGCCTTGATGTACTCCTTTTCCGATTTGGAACCAGTCTGTTGTTCCATGTCCAGTTCTAAACTGTTGCCTCCTGACCTGCATATAGGTTTCTCAAGAGGCAGGTCAGGTGGCCTGGTATTCCCATCTCTTGAAGAATCTTCACAGTTTATTATGATCCACACAGTCCAAGGCTTTGGCATAGTCAATAAAGCAGAAATAGATGTTTTTCTGGAACTCTCTTGCTTTTTCAATGATCCAGCGGATGTTGGCAAACCACATTCACAACCTCACTGCAATGGTACATTCTTAACTTTTTCATTTTACTGCTCATAATATTAATTTTATTCAAATTACATGTAAACTGAATCTCCTTTTTAAGCATATTTTTATTCTTTATGACACTTAGAAAGATCTCTCAACATCAGCATTTTAGTACCAGCACAACAGGCTGGTTATTAATCTGCCTGTCATTCCCAGGCTTGGTTCAACAATTGGCCTTTGAGTCATTATATTGTACTTTAGGTTAACTGCACATTTATTTATTGCAATTTACAAAATGTGGGAATATACTAGCTTTCTTATCATTGATACTAGGAAAAAGAAGATAAGACTGACATTAGTAGACCATTTATTTGAATCTGGAGCTAATGAATTCCAGTTATTAATGAATTCCAACTTGGAACAAAGAGTTTGAAAATTTGATTCATAATCTTATGTCCTAATTTGGGATGTAAACAAGTGAGTAAGTTTGGATGATGCTGAATTAAGTCTTGTGTGGACTGAAATAGTCGATGATCATCAATTAAGTACTAGTTTTAAAGATACCAAATTTTAGCTCATATTTCCTCATTATTTTTTGAAAATAGAGCAAAGCCTAAATGAAAACTATATATTATAATATAATTATGAAAAATACATAAAGTAAAAATCCTCTTGTCTGGAAAGCATGTTCTAGTTATCCAGGGTTCTATGAAGCATGGGCATTAAACTCTGTTTAAATTGGTTACACAAGGGGAAGATTCACCTGTTGTGGCCAGAACACAGTGGTCTTTGCTCTCGATCTTAACCTCTTTTGATAGGGTCTCATTATCTTATACTTAGGGAGAATTTTGCTCACTTGAGTCAAAAATCTAAATATGAATATTAAGTCTCAGAGCAGAGGAAATCAGATATCCCAGGTTTTACATTCATGTCTTGACTGCCAAAAGAAACCAAGGTTCACTTCCTACTAGAAGCAGTAAGTTTTATAAGAGTTGAAAAGGAAGGAAAGAAGAATGGGAGAGAGAAAATGTGAAATGATGGCAGGAAATGGAGAAATATTCAGAAAGGAAATAGTTTAACATTATGAATGCAGAAACATACTATGATTCACTCTTTGTATTAACATGTATACTTATTTTCTGTTTTATTGTTGATAGTAATGAAATTCACCAACATATATTTCTCAATTTCTATACTCAATTTTGTCTTATGTATTTTTTATATTCATTTACTTAGATTGTCAAATTATATATTTTAAGCAATTTTTTTAGATGGAGCTTCTATGGTGTTTGACAATTTCTTGCCTCACATTGTTTAAGGATAGCTTAACTGTTTACATGACCCTAGATTAGTCATTGTTTCCCCTTGTTATACATTGTTAATTTTAGCCCAGTGCCTTATATAATCTATTGTTACTACTAAGAGGTTAGCTACTATCAGTCTGAAGATAATATCTCTTTTCTCATTGGTAGCATTGAAGATTTTCCTTTTATCCTGGCATTCTCCAGATGTGTAAAGGTGGGACTTTTGTTTCACTCTGCTCTGCACTTTCAGATCAAGAACTACTTTTTACTACATTGCCTTATTTAAATTTTCTGCCACTTCTAAAAAATGTTCTTTCTGTCATTTCCACTATCTTCATCTTGAACTTAGAAATATGTTGGAGATTTTTTTAATCTTATATTCTTTCTGTTTCTTAACAGGTTTTAGCTTTTTTTCTTCTGCTTACTGGTAAAATCCCAGGTGAAGTGAAGTGAAGTGAAAGTGAAGGTTGCTCAGTCATGTCCAATCTTTGTGACCCCATGGACTATACAGTCCATGGAATTCTCCAGGCCAGAATACTGAGTGGGTAGTCTTTCCCTTCTCCAGGGGAACTTCCCAACCCAGGGATTGAACCCAGGTCTCCCACATTGCTGGCAGATTCTTTACCAGCTGAGCCACAAGGGAAGCCCAAGAATACTGGAGTGGGTAGCCTATCCCTTCTCCAGCTATCTTCCTGACCCAGGAATTGATCTGGGGTCTCCTGCATTTCAGGTGGATTCTTTACCAACTGAGCTATGAGAGAAGCTAAATCCCAGGGTAATATTTTCTAATTCATTAATTTTTAATATCAATATATGGTGGACACAATCTAAGGTAACCCCAATGGGTTATGTCCTTGTATGAACCACTTCTGTAAGTACAGACTGAATCTATGACTTGCTCTTAACCAAATGAATATGGCAAAAGTGACGAAGCATCACTCCATTGATGAGGTTGTATTATCTAAACTCTGTTTTAGCAGATGAATGTGGAAGACTCTCCTGGTGACCTTGAAGAAGTAAACTGCCATGGTATGGAGAGTTTATGGAGAGGACCATGTGGTAAGGAATTGTGGGTGTCTTCCAGGATTTGAGGACCTCGGTCCTACAGCTGCAAAAAATTCTGCCAGCAACCATATGAGCTTTGAAGACAACCCTTGAAATCAAGGGAGGACATAGCTCAGCCAATATGTTATTAGCAACCTCAGGAGTTCTGAGCAGGAAAACTAGCTCAGTGTTGCCCAGGACCTGATCCACTGAAACAGTGAGATAATAAATGTATGTCATTCTCAGCTGCCAAATTTATGGTAATTGGTTACACAGCAATAGAAAATTAATACAAACTAATAGTTCCTACCTAATGTTTATAATTTTCAACGTGTTCTTTTATTTCAATGAGTGTATTTTTTCTTTGCCAGGATTTCTAATTTACTGTTTTAATATAATATCTACTTCTTTTGAAAAATTTCCACTTGGTTTTGTTTCTATTTTATTGCTCATTTTTTAGATGTTTTCTTTCATTTGGCTCAGAGAAGATCCTAACAATACACACTTTAAAATAGTTTCTGAGGATCAAGTTGTAGTAAGGCAGCACTGAGACTTCTGTCCTGGATGATTCTGGAGCTATCATACAAAGTAGTCGCTGAGTCTAACAGGTGGCTTGCCTCGTTTTCTGGGAGAAGGGCTTTGTTTTTGATCTCCCACCTTTCTGGACATCGTACTTGTTCTAAAGGACAGCATCACAGCAATTGTTAGTATCTTTCATAAGAGGGGACTTGTGCCCAATCTCTAAATTCAAGCAGTGAGTATGTTTCCAGTCCCTGCATCTGGGTACCTTCTTTAGTCCACTTACTCTAAGACTGCTGAACATCTGATGCTTCTCTTTTACTTCTCCTACCCAGCATAGCACTCCAGCCCTGCTTATTAATCTGCATTTCTATTCCTCTTCCTATTTACAAAGTTATTTGTCTTGCTTTGATCAACTTATTAAACTTGTCTTTTTTTTTCTTTAAAAGCTACTAATTTAAGATGGAGAGATAACTGGAGTATACTCTGGAAAGGAGGTGAAAGGGGGCCGTTTTTCAGTTACTACATGTTAGTGTATACTTTTAAGTGAGCTGGAAATTCATTTAGAACCATTTTCTTTTTTTCTCCTTCTTAAATTTAAAGCACATCATGTGCATCTGTTTATACTTCTGATTGCTTAGGCTAAGTCTGCGTTCATTCTTGCAATTGTACCAGCTTGATGTGTTTTTATAGATAGCAATTTGGAATGGCAAAAATTGAGATCATACACAGCATAAGATTTAATAATTTCCAATTGTGCTGTGTGGTTTCTATACATGGAGACTATAGTGATTAGGATTCGACTAAGAGAGGGAAGGATAGGAGGAGAGGGGGACGACAGAGGACAAGATGGCTGGATGGCATCACCGGCTCAGTGGACATGAGTTTGAGCAAACTCTGGGAAATAGTGAAGGAGAGGAAAGCCTGGCATGCTGCAGTCCATGGGGTTGCAAAGAGTCAGACACGACTGAGTGACTGAACCACACTAAAGAGCAAATAAAACCACTTATTGACTCCAGTTCACCCTTCTTATTTACTCTAAAGCTGGACAGAGGTAAGGGACTATTTAGAGTCACTCTTGTTTTAGTTTGCTACCCTTTTTAGAAAACTTTAAGCTTTGAAATTCATTCTTTATTTAATGAAACTACCAAAATTATATAGCAAAAGTTCAATGCAATATTAATTAAAATGTAGACTTCCTAACTGGTCTGTCTACCTTCAGTTACTCGTGGATGATTAGAGCAATCATTTATGTAAGATTTCCTCTGATTATGACAAATAGGGCAAGAAGTCCATTTAATTAGAAGGCCTTTGAATTTTTATAAATTAGTTTTGGAGAAGAGGCACCAGGACAATCCCAATGCTCCTCTAGCTATCTTCACATGATGTTAAGTGTATTGCTGGTTTCCTCATTTTATGAGCTTCCCAGGTGGCACAGTGGTAAAGCATCTGTCTGCTAGTGTAGGAGATGCAGAGACACAAGTTTGATCCCTAGGTCAGGAAGATTCCCTGGAGAAGGAAATAGCAACCTGCTCCAGTATTCTTGCCTGGAAAATCCCATGGACAGAAGAGCCTGCAAGGCTACAGTCCATGGGGTCACAGGTCAGACCCAACTGAGCACACAGCAGCTACCTTGCCCCTACCCAAAGAAACCAGATAAAGCTGAGAATGCTGGGGGCTGTACAAAAGGGTGGACCAGAGAAATGAATGCCAGCCAGCTCTCATCTCTTTTACTCCTTCCAGTAGTGTACAGATTACTATTGCACTAATTCTAAAGCATATTCTTCCCACACCCCAATTTCTGATATCAAGATATCTTATCAATTACTATTAATCAGAAATGGCTAAATTCCTAGAAACATACAACCTGCCAAGAGTGATTCATGAAGAAATTGAAAATCTGAACATACCAATTATGGGTAAGGAGATTGCATCACTAATCAAAAATTGCCCCAAAATGAAAAGCCAGGACTAGATGGCTTCCCTGGTGAATTCTACCAAATATTTAAAAAATAATGAATACCAACCCTTCTCAAACTCCTCCAGAAAACTGAAGAGGAGGGAAACCTCCCAAACTCATTTTACAATGTCAGCATTATCCCTATAATGAACCCAGATAAGGACATTATAAGAAAATAAAACTACAGGCAATATGGATGTAAAATTTCTTAAGAAAATATTAGCAACTTAAATCAACAGCATATTGAAAGGATCATATACCACAATCAGTCAAGAAAGCTTTATCTGAATAAATAATAATAAAATAAAAGATTAAAAAATCATATAATGCAGATAATAGATGCATAAAAATCATTTGACAAAATATAGCTATTTTATGACAAAAACTCTCCACAAACTGGGTAGAGAAGGAATACATCTCAATATAATAAAAGCTATATATGATAAGCCCGTGGCTACCATCATATTCAATGTTGAAAAGTTAGACTTTTCCTGAAAGTTAAGAAATAAAACAATGGTGCCCCTTCTCAATTTCCCTGTTCAACATAGTTCTGAAAGTCCTGGTTAGAGCAATTAAGCAAGAAAAAGAAAGAAAAGGCATTCAAATCAGAAAGGAAGAAGTACAATTGTCTTTGTTTGTAGATGATATAATCTTATATATAGAAAACCTTAAAAGCTTCACTGAAAATCTGTTAGAACTAATAAATAAATTCAATAATGTTACAGAATGAAAAATTAACAAACAGAAATCAGTTGTGTTTCTATACACTAACAACAAGCTATCTGACAAAGAAAGAAAACAATACCATTTAATAGCCTCTAAAACAATAAAATATTAATATATAAAAATTTAACCAAGGTAGTGAAAGATTTATTCATAGAAAATCATAAGACTTTGATGAAAGAAATCGAAGAAGACACAAACCCTATGTTGATAGATCATAATAATTAATATTGGTAAAATGTCCATACTGCACAAAGCCTTCTATAGATTGAACACAATCCCTGTCAAAATTCCCACATTATTTTTTCATAGAAACGGAAAAAAAAAATAAAGAAATTCATCCAAAGAACAAGCAACAAAAACAAGTGAAACTACATCAAATGAAAGTGCTTCTGCACAGCAAAAGGGACAATCAGCAAAATGGAAAGGAAACCTACAGCACGGCAGGAAATATTTTCAAATCATATTTCTGATTAGAGGCTAATACCCAAACTACAGAAGGAACTAACTCATACAACTCAACATCAAAAAACAATCCAAATAAAAAATGGGCAGAGGAACCGAATAGATACTTTTTCCAAAGGAAGCAAACAGTTGGCCGACACACGCATGAAAAGGTGTTCAGTGTCGCTAATCATTAGTTGAGTTCAGTCATTCAGTCGTGTCTGACTTTTTGTGACCCCGTGAACCGCAGCACGCCAGGCCTCCCTGTCCATCACCAATTCCCGGAGTTCACTCAAACTTACGTCCATCGAGTCAGTGATGCCATCCAGCCATCTCATCCTCTGTCGTCCCCTTTTCCTCCTGCCCCCAATCCCTCCCAGCATCAGAGTCTTTTCCAATGAGTCAACTCTTTGCATGAGGTGGCCAAAGTATTGGAGTTTCAGCTTTAGCATCATTCCTTCCAAAGAACACCCAGGGCTGATCTCCTTCAGAATGGACTGGTTGGATCTCCTTGCAGTCCAAGGGACTCTCAAGAGTCTTTTCCAACACCACAGTTCAAAAGCATCAATTCTTTGGCACTCAGCTTTCTTCACAGTCCAACTCTCGCATCCATACATGACCACAGGAAAAATCATAGCCTTGACTAGACAGACCTTTGTTGGCAAAGTAATGTCTCTGCTAATCATCAGGGAAATACAAATCAAAACCACAATGAGATATCACCTCCCATCTCTAAGAATGGCTGTTATCAAAAACATAGAATATAGCAAGCGTTGGTATTGATGCAGAGAAAAGGGAACCATTTTCTGTACCCTTGGTGGAATGTAAACTTGCACAGCTGTTATGGAAAACAGCATGGAGTTTCCTCAACAATTAAAAATAGAACGACCATATGATTCAACAATCCCTCCTCTGGGTATATTCCTAAAACATGAAATCAAGATTTTGAAGGGATATGCACTTCCATATTTATTGCAACATTATTCACAATGGTCAAGATACAAATGATCTAAGCACCAATCTATAGATGATTGGATAAAGGTGTGGTGTATATATACATGTGGAATGTTGTTCAGCTATGGTAAGAAGAGAATCTTGCCAGTTATGATAACATAGATGAAATTTGAGGGCATTATGTAAATGAGAGCATCCCTGGTGGTGCAGATGGTAAATAATCTGTCTGCAATTGAGGAGACCTAGGTTCAACATCCTGGGTCAGGAAGATCCCCAGGAGAAGGGTACGGCAACCCACTCCAGTATTCTTGCCTGGAGAATCCCATTGACAGAAGAGCCAGGAGGGCTACAGTCCATGGGTTGCAAAGAGTTGGACACAACTGAGCAACTAACACAAACACACACACACACATGCTAAGTGAATTAAGTCAAACAGGGAAAGATGAACACTGTATCATATAACTTATGAGTGGAATTCAAATACACTGAACTCATAGAGACTGGACTGATGGCTGCAGGTGCTAGTGGCTGGGAGAAATGGGGAGATGTTGGTCAACGGTATTGATACAAACTTCCTGCTATTTAAGTTCTAGGGATCAAGTGTACAGCATAGTAATTATAATCAACAATATTATATTACAAATTTCAAAATTGCCAAGAAAGTAGCTCTTAAATGCTGTTACCAGAAAAAAAAGAGGTGGTAATTATGTGAAGTTACAGAGGTAGTAAGTAATCCTACTATGGTAATCAGCTTACAATATCTAAGGACCAAATCAGCACACTCAGTGTATCTTAAAGTTGTATGTCAATTAGAGCTCAGTAAAAGTGGAAAAAACCTATTGAGCAGGTGGGCTGCATTTGGTATTGATTGTGCTTAGTCCCTCAGTCGTGTCCGACTGTTTGAGACCCCATGGACTGTAGTCCACCAGTCTCCTCTGTCCATGGGGATTCTCTAGGCAAGGATTCTGGAGTGGGTTGCCATGCCCTCTTCCAGGGGATTTTCCCAACCCAGGGATCAAACCCAGGTCTCCCACATTGCAGACAGATTCTTTAATATCTGAGCCATCAGGGAAGCTGTCTGCTACTTGCTTCTCCTCGGTTCTATACTTTTATTAGTCACCTTTTCCTTTAACACCAAAAAAATGTTGCAAATCCTATTCCATGCACTAGACTACAGCTGCCAAAGTCTCCTTTACCTCTCAGATGAAAAGCTATAAATTGTCTTTAGAGAACACACTCTTCTGTTCAATTCATGCTGTTGCAACTTCTCTCTTATCACCTGGTTGCTTGTGGGTTTTTAGATTATTTTCTTCTCTCTATACACGAAAGGTAAAGCCTTTCTGCCATTTCTTAAACAGAGCACCGCTGAACCAAGACTAATACAGAAGACAAAACTTTAATGACAGTTTTGAAGTAAAATAAATTAATTAAAATACAGAGTAATACACTACAGATTCAGTAAATGTACTTTTTCTTATGGAACTTATCATGGAGTCTAGCTCCCAGCTATGTTGCTGGAATTTTACTGTTTCTGGACTTTTTTCTTATCTTCTATGCCAGGGCATTGCTTCTTTTTCTAAGTACCAGCATGAGTCCTTAGTTGCTCAGTTGTGTCTGACTCTTTGCAACCCCCAAGACTGCAGCCCACCAGGTTCCTCTGCCTATGGGGATTCTCCAGGCAAGAATATTGGAGTGGGTTGCCATGCCCTCCTCCAGGGGACCTTCCCAAGCTAAGGACAGAACCCAGGCCTCCTGTGTTGTAGGCGAATTCTTTACCATCTGAGCCACCAGGGAAGCCCTAAGTACCCAGCAGACAACTCCAAACTTCCTATTATTGTTAGCCATCTAAATAGCACCTATTTGGCTATACCTAATGGTCCTTCTCATTCTCAACTGACAACCAGACCAACACTTTTGCCTGTTAAAAGAGTTATCTTTTTTAAAGATAAAATTATCGTCATTTTAGAAAACATATATGGCTATGATTAGTTTTATAACTATTAAATTGTTTCTCTTTACCGATTATTTTCACACTTCCAACTGCCTGTAGCCTTTATCTCTTGGATGCCCTATGCATGCATGCTAAGTTGCTTCAGTCGTGTCCAACTCTTTGTGACCCTATCAACCATGACTGCTATGCTTCTCTGTCCGTGGGATTGTCCAGGCAAGAACAGTGGAGTAGATTGGCGTGCCCTCCTCCAGGGGATCTCTTATATCTCCTGTATTGGCAGGTGGGTTCTTTACCACTAGCACCATCTGGGAAGCCCTGGGTGCAACTCAAATTGACAGTTTTAAAGAATAAAATTCAAAATGTTAAAAACTAAACTCATCATAAAGACCTTCCAAACCTCTTCCTCATTTTTTGCCTCATTATCTCAGATAATGAGATATCTGAGGTGATCCTCTCCCACCTAACTGTCCAGATTTATAATCTGGGCATCACCCTAGATTCTTCTGTCTTAGTCAATCTCCAAATTCCATCACTACATTTTATCCATTCCTACATGGTAGAATGTCTGGAATCTGTAAAAGTGTTCTTTACCTCCCCTCTCTTAGTGTAGGTTAGTATCAACAACCCATCTCAACTTCATGTCTCCATTATTCTCTACCTCCCGTTAAGTGAGATTCTGATAGGTGGTACCAAAGGTGGCCTCATGATTTCTACCTCCTGGTGCTCACAGCCCTTACCTCTAGTTTGGTGGGATCTGTGATTTGCTTTACGATAACAGGGTAAATAATTAATATGAATAATATGAACAACAAGAATATGGCAAAAGGGTTGGGGCATCCCCACTTACTTTAAGTTGCATTATACAAGAATGTCTTTCAGACTTGCAATTCCCTCTCTCGTTTCATTCCTGACTTTGAAGAAATAAGTTGCCATGTATCCTACAGCCACGGAGAAATGATTTCTGCCAAAAACTTGGGAGAGCTTGGAAGAAGATCTTTCCCCAGCCAGGCCTCTGATGAAAGCCCAACTTGGGAGACACCTTGCCTGAAGGCTTGTGAGACCCTAAGCAGAGACCCCATCTAAGCCATACCTGGATTTCTGAGCCTCAAAACTGTGAGATAATAATGTGCTTTGTTTTCAGCAGCAAGTTTGCAGAGATGTTACACACAATAGATAGCTAACATATATTTCTTGTATAAAATATGCAACCAGGTTATGAAAAGTCTATTAACGACTTATCATGTCCTCCAGGACTAAGCCAAAACTCTTCACAAGACCCTTCAAGTCCCTTCGATTTGTATGAATGCTGAATTTCTGTTAGCTTATTGAATGAGGCATTCTCTTTTTCCTCATTAGATCTTTGCATGTATTCTTTCTATTTAGACTGTTCACTTCTGGCTGCTTATCTTTCTCTAACATAATCCCTTCTTTTGTTCACTAACTCCTCCTCTTCAATTCTGGTTTAGATCTAACTATTACTGGGGAGCTTTCTCTGACCCAGGAAGTTGGGGCACCCTTTCTTTATTTTTTCCATCAAAATGCTTTTCATATATCATTATAATTGCTGATTTAATTGTCTCTTCATCTCAATGAACCATGAGAGAAAAGATAATATCTGTTTTGCTCATGAATTGTATAGCCTCTGCATCTGACCCAGAGTTAGGGCTCATTAATTACCTATTTCATGAATAAATGAATGACTTCAAAATAGAGACTAAATTTGACAGATATCACATGCAGTGCCCATTATTAGAACTGCAGGACATTGTCTTGACGGGGAATCACAGGCACGTCTATATTATGCAGCCCAGAGGTGACTCCTAAGGCTCAGACCACTTTCCCATCTTCTCCTGTCTTTTCTTGCAGCCTCAGCTAGCTTTTATCCTTTCCTCTAACATTTCTTCTATCTACTCTGTTCTTTCCCTACTAAGACAGTATCCATTTGTCTCACAAAGGAATGTCCATACATCCTTTTCTTTTGAAAGGCAACTATCAATAATAACAATAGCTTGGAAGTTGCAAAAGTTATGTAGCCTGATTTATATAGTTCTTATGGTCTTTGTCCATGATCAAACTTACAAATTCCCTTTTGCAATAATGACTGGAACTTCTTGAAGTTTCCTTTCTAATCCCCTTTGGACTTTTAACTTTTGAGTCTATTCTACAGATGGAACTCAAACATCCATACTTAAATCCTGATTTCAACGATAAGGAGGTACTGATTTTTTTCCTATCTTTACAATAAAAAGTCAGAATACATCAATAATAAATTTTTATCTTATTGGATAATTTGCATCCCTGAAGATTTCTGTTTTATCATGACCTCTTCTTTACCCAGAACAATCCTTTTGAATCATTTGTCTTGAATATTTCCTGGACTTGCTGCTAAAATTTATTATAAATGACCTATTTAATCAGAATGCACTTAGAATTCTTTGAATAAACTGTGATTTTAGTTATATCTTAATCATATTATGATGATGGAGTTATATTAAATAATACAGAAATTGACTAGCATAATTAACAACAGATAGAAATACTGCAAAGTATATGAATCTCCCCTCACCCCATCCAGTGGTTAGAAATTAAAAAGCTATTAAAATTAATAGAGTGATGAATTCACATTAGAAAACAACATACTCTTCTATAAAATGAAGGGGAAAAAAATCACATTCTTCATTATATGAGCAAAACTATTCTCTGTTGGTAACTAACGGCAGTAGTATTACAAATCAGGACACATTAAACCAGAAGTAAATAAAAACCTTGTTACAAAGAATTCCATTTCCTACATGTTATTCTTTTAATATTTGAAAAATAAAATACTTATCTTAGTCTTCTAAAGTGTCAAGAGTTTCATACTACAAAGTAAAAATTACATATTTTATTGATGACATTTTTAAACATTATTTTTCTTTTTGACACATCTGACGGTCTAGCCAGTAAGATATTGTGTTTCCTTCTTTCCTGTTTCAATAGTTAAATATAGAGATGCATATTTTACCCTGCCTTTAATATGAAAGACCTTCTGTGCCATGATTTATTTTATATACATAAGAGAGCCTTGGCCAGACCTTGAGGATTACATTTTTAAATAACAAAGGGATCAGTGTGAGTACCTCTAGGTTTCTACTTTGAAAATAAATCAAATGTGAGTCAGACTTCTTAAACCACATTCTAAATTAAAACTATCATTTTCCTGGTAATGGATATTAAATAGCTTATGGCCTTATTTTCAGCATTATCATTTTTTCCCCAAAGGATTCAAACACCCTCAGTTGTGATTCGTAGGCAATATGCTTAGTATTGATTGCTACTATTATAATCTGCATTGTATGTTCATTACCTAGCAACAAAGAAAACAAAAATCTTACCAGAGTAAAACTCATTTTCCGATTGCTGTGGTTTGTTTTTAAAGAAAAGTTTCAAATAATATTTTATTTGTATATATTTATTGAGCACATGTTTTATACCAGACACTCGGCTACATATTGTAGGTTTCAAGTCAGATCAGACGTGATTCAAGCATTGATGGGATTTAGATCCTAAAGAAGTAGTAAAATTATTCTGATGAAAGACAGTTCATACCTCTTGAGTAGTTTAAAGTATGCATACAGAAGAGAATGCATCTATGAGAGTTCAGGATGTTGCATCGAATCAATGCTAATCTGAATACTCATAGCACCTTAATAGAAGGGGTTGGGACTTCAGTTGATAACTGTGGGAATACACTGACAATTCTAGGTAAAGAGAAAGGCTAAAGCAAAGACATAGATGTGGGAAATGCTGTAGAATGTTGGATTTCATTAATTAATATACAGATTCTCTGTAATGGCATTTAAATGAATCATTTGAGGGTTTTTTGTTAATTTTTTAAATTGGAGATTTACAACATTGTGTTAGTTTCCGCTGTGCAGTGAAGTGAATCACATGTATGCGTGTATCCCCTCCCTCTCGAGCCTCCCTCCTACCCACTCGCATCCCACCTACCTAGGTTATCACAGAGGCAGAGCTGAGCTTCCTGTGCTATATGGCAGCTTCCCACTAACTGTCTATTTCACATATGGTAGGAGAAGGCAATGGCACCCCACTCCAGTACTCTTTCCTGGAAAATCCCACGGACAGAGGAGCCTGGTGGGCTGCAGTCCATGGGGTCGCTTAGAGTCGGACACGACTGAAGTGACTTAGCAGCAGCAACAGTGTATATATGTCAATCCTAATCTCCCAGTCTGTCCCACCCTCTCTTTTCCCTCTGTGCTGTGTCCACATGTCCCTTTTCTATGTCCGTGACTCTATTCCTGCCCTGCAGATAAGTTTACCCATTACCATTTTTCTAGATTCCATATTTAAATATAATAGACAAAGCCTTATCCCATTGCATAAACAGAAAAGACCATGTGGATGCTCTGATCCAGCACTTCTTGAGGCTTAATCAAAAGAAATCTATACTTTCTATATGGTATGAAATCCTTGTTTGGGTCTATAAATGCATGCGTGTGTGCTAAGTCCCTTCAGTCATGTCCAGCTCTTTGAGACCCCATGGACTGTAGCCCACCAGGCTCCTCTGTCCATGGAAATTCTCCAGGCAAGAATACTGGAGTGGGCAGCCATGCCCTCCTCCAGGAGATCTTTACCACTCAGGGATCGAACTCATGTCTCCTGTGGTTCCTGCACTGCAGGCCTACTCTTTGCCCCTGGAACCAGTGGGGAAGCCCCTATAAATGCATACATCAGCTTAGTTATAGAAATACAAATTCTAAAATGGACTGACTGGGCATTTAGAAATCAGTAATTTGGAACTCAAACCCCAATTCTGAATTCACATCCCAAATCTTTCACAGGTTCAGACTAACACCAAGGCTTAATAACCCCAGCCTGTTTGTTGTAGACAAACCATAATGTATGCCAATTGAACAGCCGTTTTGAAATCTTAATAACAAAGCTTTCACTTGGTTTATATTAATTGTAGAGATGAATGGGGTATTTGTACACACACACCCACACAAGGTGAAATTTTTCAAATTTTAGAAAAAAATAATTTGTTTAAAATTCATTTTTTAAAGAAATATTTTACATTCACTATTCCTTTTCACAAAGTCTATTGCAAATTACTTTATGCTTTGCAACATTAATTCGTCATGCTCCAGTTGGGCAAATGAAAACGGGGCTTATGCTTCTCTAAGTAGTAATTTTACAACCTATATCTGACAGTGTCTTTTACTTTTGCCCCATCCCAACTTGCCTAGGAACTATTTGACTTTAGGATTCAAGCATTTCTCAGATATAGAAATAAACAATTCAATTTGGCAAGACAAAAAAATTATTAAGCTAGATTCAGATTATCTAGTGAATAGCTCACTTCAACTGAGTGGAAATTAAATTAACTGATATTCAGATTCATGAGTCTTTACTTAAAATACCTAACCTAATTAGGATCAGTAATATTTTATAGTAAGCTTGAGATATATATGTTTGCAAAATGGCATATTCATTCTTGTTAAGTTTCTTTCGTGTAAAAGCCGTAGATTCAGAAGATGTTAAATCTAATTAGGATATAGAAACAATGCAATAATATATATGTTTGCCTGAAATATTTTTATTGTAAAGATCTAGGTTTCAACTGATATTAAGTAAATAGATTGAACTCTACTTCTACCAGCTCCTTTTTAGTAATTATAGCTAATACAAAATAAGGTTCTATCCTTTCCCTTTTGCTCATTGTTACTACTTGGAGAAGCTATTACTTATGAGATTATAATGACTGAGAGTCTGTAGTTCTCAGAATATCTACCACAGGAAAATTGATTAATTTAGTAGACCTGATTTTAGTTATGAAACATCAATTTACATGTTATTAGCTAGCACTGTGATGTTCCTGAAGACAAGCTTCAAGTCTTTTGTGGTTTATATTAAATTGGTTTATATTGACTCAAGTCCATGCTAAGCACAAGGCCTGCCACATGGTAGACAACTAATTTGAATATTCAAAATACTAGAAGCACACATGTTTACCCTATTTCATAATATTTCTGAACCCACATAGACTCAGGACGAAGCAGGCAATTGTCTTACTAATGTGATGGGTAATTATGGAATCATCAGGAAGTAATTTACAAAGAAACCCTTTTAGACATAAGTTCAAGTCTTCATTTCACAAATTAGATCTTTTAATGTTTTCTGCTTCTTAGGTTGCTCAATATCAAGGGCTCACTTAGAGAAAACACATTTCCTTTACTTCTACTTCAAGATAGCAGCAGGGAGTCTCTAAAGGATTTTATAAATTATTATACTTGGATAAAGGCTTGCCATTGGCAATGAAAATCTTTGATGAATTATTAATGATGTATATAATTACTCATTTCACAGTCAGTAAAATAAACTAAAAAATATACTTTCTGAAATTAATAATCTTTATTATAAACATGATATTTCTTAACCAACTTTGAATCTGATGCAACACAGACTTATTTTTCTGCTTTTAATTTATTTAAGATTTTTAAAATCTAATTTCACCCAAGAGAGTATTTTACTGTTATAAGTACATTGGATCATATTTCAAATAGCATATGATTATGATTAGTTAAATTCAGTAGATAGAATTCACTTAGAATAGATTTTTTTTGAAATGATGTTCCAAGTCATTTCAAAAGATAATTTGCCCTAGAAAATACGAAAAAAGTTCATTTACAACTGCATAAGTGTTTAATATTCTTTCAATGTAATATTTTTACTCATCTAATCATATATCTTTGTCTCTCACCCAAATAAGACAAATTCTTTTTTGTGGTATTATTAAGGCATTTTTAAGGTGCTCAATTAATTAAGCTTAATTAATTAATTAAGATGCTTTATTAATTAAGCTTAAAGTACTTCCTACTTTAAAGTTGGTAAAGAATTTGCCTGCAATGCAGGAGACCTGGAGTCAATCTGTGGGTCAGAAAGAACCCCTGAAGAAGGAAATGGCAACCCACTCCAATATTCTTGCCTGGGAAATCCCATGGACAAAGGAGTCCGGCGGGCTACAGTCCGTGTGGTTGCAAGAATCAGACATGACTTAGTGACTAAACCACCATCAAGCTTAAGGTGGGCTTCCCAGATCTTTGTCTTTTCAGTGAAACTCTATCATGTGTAAATTATTGAAGTGAGTGTTGCTGGGGACAGAGATGAACCTATCTCAGTCCCACCAAGTATTCATACTAAGGAGGGACACTTACTTATCTACACACGACTGTGTTAACAGGCAGAATGTCAGGGCTTGATGGAGCCAAAATAGATACTATAAAATGTGATAGAGAAAAATATGAAGCTATTATAGGGAAATCAGAAAAACTTCTTGGAGGAGATAGGATATGAGTTGTTGTTCAGTTGCTCAGTCATGTCCACCTCTTTGCAACCCCATGGACTGCAGCACACCAGGCTTTCCTGTCCTTCACTATCTCCTGGACTTGCTCAAACTCATGTCCATTGACTTGGTGATGCCATTCAACCATCTCATCCTCTGTCATCCCCTTCTCCTCCTGTCTTCAGTCTTTCTCAGCATCTGGGTTTTTTCCAATGAGTCAGCTCTTCATTTCAGGTGGCCAAAGTACTGGAGCTTCAGCTTCAGCATCAGTCCTTCCAATGAATATTCAGGATTGATTTCCTTTAGGATTGACTGGTTTGATCTTCTGACAGTCCAAGGGACTCTCAACAGTCTTCATTACTGTTCAACTGAGAGCTGAAGAATGATATAATATTTGTAAGGATAGTCAAATATGGAATATGGTAAACATAGGGGAATGGATATAAAGTGAAATCTATGATTCAGATTGTGGAAAAAAACCCTAAAGCCTGCATTTCTATATTCTTTGTTTTATATATATATATATATATATATATATATATATATATATATATATATATAATTATTTTCCAAAATCTAGCTTCCTTGGTGCTGAAGCAGCATAATTTGCTATTTTCCTAATAAAAAAGAATTTGCATGTGGTTGGGGAGGGTGAGAGGAGATAGTTGAGTACACTGTGTTTAAACCCAATAATTTTCAATAATTGCCATAATTTTCTCCCTGCCTAATGAATGCCAACTGGAATCAGCAATACCTATGAAGTACAATGGTGGAAAATGTAGTGTGCCTTAGTCTAATTATTATGCTTTAAGCCTTTAGATAAAAAATTTATTCAAGCAAGTGTGGTTTTACTGTGTGCAGTCTATCAAGCAGAAAAGAGCATGGTTCTTAACAAGTTACACTATAGGAATAATTTCTCAGATTAAAATAAGTATGTAATTTGGTCAAGTTCATCGTTTATGTACTTCTGCTTTCAGAACTCATGCCTTCTAATTTTTAAACAGTCTTGTGAAAACTAAAATATTTATCAGTTATTTAGTTCTTGAATTCTTATTATACCCAAAGTATCATAAATTGTTACTATCCCCAATATTGCACTATTTAAAGAACAAATAAATGGTACTCTTTCATGCTAGATATAGAAAATATGATTGGTATTTAGGTTTTCCTGGTCTTTAGCCTATGATAATTCACTGTATTCAATAGTTTCACTAATATCAATAGCATCAGTATCCCAGGAAGAAAAAAAATATGCTTATCACTGGAATAAATGTAAGTCTAGTTATCAGTATTCAACAGATAGTATTTCTCTTCAATATTGAAAAAAATGGCCTTGTTTAGTGTTTCATTTGATTACAATTTATGTATATATACACATGGCCTTTTCAAGTAGTGCCAGTGGTAAAGAACCTGTCTGCCAATGCAGGAGACATAAGAGACATGATTTCAATCCCTAGATGGGGAGAATCCCCTGGAGAAAGGAATGACTATCCACTCCAGTATTCTTGCCTGGGAAATACCATGGACAGAGGAGCCTGGTGGGTTGCAGTCCATAGGGTCAGAAACAGAGTCATACATGACTGAGCAACTAAACAATAACAATGCATAACCTATATATATACATATATATTTATGTACATAAATATACATAATATACACATATAAATAATGTATGTATACAAAAATAAATATGTATGTATATATGTAGGTGAATGTACATATATAAATCTATTTTAGAATGCTTTTAATAATGAATATTTCAATTTTTTTTGTAGAAAACTTAGAAAATCTAGAAAAGCGTGGCAGATAAAATAAAGGTCTTACATCTTTCTATATCCAAAAGATAATCAATCTAGATCCTATATTAACTGATGAATGTCACTGGAAATCTCATTATATGAAATGATATTTGATAAGAAAGACCAAATGTGTTAAATCAGCTTCTTTTAGTTTAATTTAAGAAGCAGTTTTGGGCTAATTTAGACTACCATGGACTAATATTGTGCAGAATTTTCTTCCTAATATTAATAGAAAAGTTGACCAGTGTTTCACAGGGCAATGATCAAAACTGCTTTAGAGCAAGACTAGTTAATTTTCATAGACATAAGGTGACATCCCAGCTCAATGCAATTTGTTGTAATGACAGTTGCTATCTAGTGAACAATATTTCAGACCGAAATGCATTGACTTTCAACTTTCCCTTTATAGTATACTGTTCTTGCCTGTTTGTATCATCTGTGATGTCAAACGGGCGATGGCACCCCACTCCAGTACTCTTGTCTCGAAAATCCCATGGATGGAGGAACCTGGTAGGCTGCAGCCCATGGGGTCACTAAAAGTTGGATACGACTGAGCGACTTCACTTTCACTTTTCACTTTCATGCATTGGAGGAGGAAATGGCAACCCACTCCAGTGTTCTTGCCTGGAGAATCCCAGGGACGGGGGAGCCTGGTGGGCTGCCATCTATGGGGTCGCACAGGGTCGGACACGACTGAAGTGACTTAGAAGCAATAGAAGTTAGAATACTTGAAAGTACTATTCAGAAACAACTTAAAGCTTCCTCTAAAATAATGTCACTGTTACTTTCATTCAAGTGTCCATTCTTGAGATTAAGAGAATGAGCAACAGAGAGAAATAGAATGTAGTAATATCCACAGCATGTCCTAATCATACTACAACTGTTACTATATGAATTGCATCAACAGTTGCTTACTAATAGTGATAACTAATTATTATAATGCTGGCCAAAATATTTTGAGTGTTATTAAACTCTTGGAGCACTGATTGGCTTACATTTGCTCCTTGTATTGCAGTAGGAAATTCACTACTCATAAGTGCTTTTCAAAAAGATTGAATCTTGAAGGAATCAATATACTGAACACAAGAGTTCAGTTTCACAGTGTTCACCAATCTTTCTAAATTCAGATCTAGCTATTTTAAGTTGTGTCCTAATCGAAATGTAGAATGTTCCTGGATAAGAAATAGCATGATGGTGCTTTATAATGCATCTTTTTAAAAGCTGAAATAATATTTGACTTGTTGGTCTTTTGTAATTTAATCTCATTTTCCATTGTATGGCACAGACATAACAGGGGCTCCCTTCATTTTCAGGTAATGAGACAAAATGCCCATGTTGAGTGTGATTAAATCCCCTAGAGAAAAGATGATCTCATGAGAAGGTTTAATCTCTAAGTAAATCAATCTGTAGCACATGCTTAAAAGGTAGTCCTTTCCCCTTGGACAAGAGAGGCCAAATAGTGGCCAACTGTGTGTTGGTTTTCTCTTTACGTTTATGACTTGGTCATCATTTGAATACCCCTTAAATTTAGTGTGCTTTACTAAATTTAGTGATTTTCTGGCCAGTGTGATAATCTCCTTTGCTTACCTTGAGTATCAATACAAATTTTGCAATTTATTTCCTTGCTACAAATTATTGAATACATCAGTAGAGTTATATAGGTCTGTTCAGATTTTCACTTGATTTTCTCAAAATAGCATCTATGTGACTCTATTTTTTTTTTTAATCTCTTAAAAGCACAATTTGGAGAAGTGTTCCATAAGAAGCAAACCAAGCTATCTCCCCCACAAAAACATCACAATTCCCCAAGCCCTCTGGATATAACCATGATATTTTTTGGAGATAGTTTGATTTGCTTTTTTAAACCTGTGGATATAATGGGCTTCTCAGGTGGTATAGTGATGAAGAATCTGCCTGCCAATGCAGGAGACTCAAGAGACCTGGATTCAATCCGTGGATCGGAAAGATCCTCTGGAGTAGGAAATGGCAACCAGCTCCAGTATTTTGCCTGGAAAACTCCACAGACAGAGGAACCTGGTGGGCTACAGTCCATGGAGTTACAACGAGTCAGATGTCACTGAGCACACATAGATATAAATATTTTTGTTAAGACACAGTCAGATGACGAGGAAAGGCTTTTCTTGAAGGACTCCTATAGCAAATGGTAAATAAAGCTATCTTCTTCTTTGTGTGTACACACAACCTTTTCCATCACACACACACACACAGTATCCTAGATTCGATTTGTGATTCTCATTCCTTCTGTCTCCTAGATTTCAAATACTTACCTAGAACATAGGATTTGATTTTCTTAGAGTTATCATTTATTTTAAACTCATTCTGAATTGACAGTAAGTTTAAGTCTTTTCAAGAAGTAGTTGTGAAATGCCTTTATTTACGTACCAGATATTACTCAAGGCATGGGGCATGCACTAGTCAGACGAAGTCTCTGTCCTTAAAATATAAAAAATATTTAATTAAACATTTAAAAATCATCCCACTGAATGTGTTACATATCAAATTATAGAAATTCTTATTATTTATTTGCTATAGTTTAATGTTTTATGAGTAGCATAGAAAGAGTTTTTAAAACTTGATAATGAGATGGTTTTTGAAATAGGGGTTTACTCAAAATGAGTAGAAGGGAAATTGTCTTAAAATTCAAGAACCATTTCAAGCAATTTGGCGAAGACTTGACGCTCCCAAGGAAAGACTAAATATTTCCTGTTGACAGTTAAAGAGTTTGAACTGGAATATCCAAGTTTAGAAAAAGAAATAGTGCCAAAGAGCACAGTTCTGAACACTGAGCAGATGCTCCATAAATACTGGTTGAAGTGGACTGCAGATAATCCCCTCTTACGTTTATACCGGGAATTTTCCCCAAATGGTCCCCACAACTGCACTTTACCTCTTCGATCATCTGTTTTTACTTGGCTACAACCACTGTTACCACAGAGACATATACTCAAAATTATGGGGTATTCAGAGGACAGAAGGGGTGCTCAGATTATTTACATCCCTCTTATTAGTATATAATGAACATATCCTTGCATGTTTCTAAGGTAACTATATGATTTGTGAAATAAATTTCATGGCATAGAATTTGTCATTTTGTAAGAGCAAATACATCTCGCATGATTTTTAAAAAGAGTCATCAATATAGTTAGTAAGTGAAGTCACCCCACGTCCGAGGTCAGGGGCAGAAGCCGGGAGGACCCCATGCCTGAAGGGCGGCAGCCAAGAGGAGTTACCCCACGTCCGAGGTCAGGGACAGCGGCCGGGAGGAGATACCCCACGCCCCAAGCCCGAGGCCAGGGGCGGCAGGTGGGAGGAGATACCCCACGCCCCAAGCCGGAGGCCAGGGGCGGCAGGTGGGAGGAGATACCCCACGCACCAAGCCCGAGGCCAGGGGCGGCAGGCGGGAGGAGCTACCCCACGCCCGAGGCCCGGGGCAGTGGCCGGGAGGACCAACCCCACCTCCAAGGAGCCGTGGCTGCGCGGGCGCAGGAGGGCCTAGAAGAGCTATCCCACGTTGAAGGTCAGGAAGGGTGGCAGTGAGGAGATACCCCTCATCCAAGGTAAGGAGCAATGGCTGCGCTTTGCTGGAGCAGCCGTGAAGAGATACCCCACGCCCAAGGTAAGAGAAACCCAAGTAAGATGGTAGGTGTTGCAAGAGGGCATCAGAGGGCAAACACACTGAAACCATACTCACAGAAAACTAGTCAGTCTAATCACACTAGGACCACAGCTTTATCTAACTCAATGAAACTAAGCCATGCCCATGGGGCAACCCAAGATGGGCAGGTCATGGTGGAGAGATCTGACAGAATGTGGTCCACTGGAGAAGGGAATGGCAAACCACTTCAGTATTCTTACCTTGAGAACCCCATGAACAGTATGAAAAGGCAAAATGATAGGATACTGAAAGAGGAACTCCCCAGGTCAGTAGGTGCCCAATATGCTACTGGAGATCAGTGGAGAAATAACTCCAGAAAGAATGAAGGGATGGAGGCAAAGCAAAAAGAATACCCAGCTATGGATGTGACTGGTGAAAGAAGCAAGGTCCGATGCTGTAAAGAGCAATATTGCATAGGAACCTGGAATGTCAGGTCCATCAATCAAGGCAAATTGGAAGTGGTCAAGCAAGAGATGGCAAGAGTGAATGTCGACATTCTAGGCATCAGCGAACTGAAATGGACTGGAATGGGTGAATTTAAGTCAGATGACCATTATATCTACTACTGCGGGCAGGAATCCCTCAGAAGAAATGGAGTAGCCATCATGGTCAACAAAAGAGTCTGAAATGCAGTACTTGGATGCAATCTCAAAAATGACAGAATGATCTCTGTTCGTTTCCAAGGCAAACCATTCAATACCATAGTAATCCAAGTCTATGCCCCAACCAGTAACGCTGAAGAAGCTGAAGTTGAATGGTTCTATGAAGACCTACAAGACCTTTTAGAATTAACACCCCAAAAAGATGTCCTTTTCATTATAGGGGATTGGAATGCAAAAGTAGGAAGTCAAGAAACACCTGGAGTAACAGGCAAATTTGGCCTTGGAATACGGAATGAAGCAGGGCAAAGACTAATAGAGTTTTGCCAAGAAAATGCACTGGTCATAACAAACACCCTCTTCCAACAACACAAGAGAAGACTCTATACAGGGACATCACCAGATGGTCAACACCGAAATCAGATTGATTATATTCTTTGCAGCCAAAGATGGAGAAGCTCTATACAGTCAGCAAAAACAGGACTGCAAGCCAACTGTGGCTCAGACCATGAACTCCTTATTGCCAAATTCAGACTTAAATTGAAGAAAGTAGGGAAAACCACTAGACCATTCAGGTATGACCTAAATCAAATCCCTTATGATTATACAGTGGAAGTGAGAAATAGATTAAAGGGCCTAGATCTGATAGATAGAGTGCCTGATGAACTATGGAATGAGGTTCGTGATGTTGTACAGGAGACAGGGATCAAGACCATCCCCATGGAAAAGAAATGCAAAAAAGCAAAATGGCTGTCTGGGGAGGCCTTACAAATAGCTGTGAAAAGAAGAGAGTGAAAAGCAAAGGAGAAAAGGAAGGATATAAACATCGAATGCAGAGTTCCAAAGAATAGCAAGAAGAGATAAGAAAGCCTTCTTCAGTGATCAATGCAAAGAAATAGAGGAAAACAACAGAATAGGAAAGACTAGGGATCTCTTCAAGAAAATCAGAGATACCAAAGGAACATTTCATGCAAAGATGAGCTCCATAAAGGACAGAAATGGTATGGACCTAACAGAAGCAGAAGATATTAAGAAGAGATGGCAAGAACAAACAGAAGAACTGTACAAAAAAGATCTTCACGACCCAGACAATCACGATGGTGTGATCACTGACCTACAGCCAGACATCCTGGAATGTGAAGTCAAGAGGGCCTTAGAAAGCATCACTACAAACAAAGCTAGTGGAGGTGATGGAATTCCGGTTGAGCTATTTCAAATCCTGAAAGATGATGCTGTGAAAGTGCTGCACTCAATATACCAGCAAATTTGGAAAACTCAGCAGTGGCCACAGGACTGGAAAAGGTCAGTTTTCATTCCAATCCCAAAGAAAGGCAATGCCAAAGAATGCTCAAACTACCGCACAATTGCACTCATCTCACACACTAGTAAAGTAATGCTCAAAATTCTCCAAGCCAGGCCTCAGCAATATGTGAACCGTGAACTTCCTGATGTTCAAGCTGGTTTTAGAAAAGGCAGAGGAACCAGAGATCAAATTGCCAACATCCGCTGGATCATGGAAAAAGTAAGAGAGTTCCAGAAAAACATCTATTTCTGCTTTATTGACTATGCCAAAGCCTTTGACTGTGTGGATCACAATAAACTGTGAAGATTCTTCAAGAGATGGGAATACCAGACCACCTGATCTGTCTCTTGAGAAATTTGTATGCAGGTCAGGAAGCAACAGTTAGAACTGGACATGGAACAACAGACTGGTTCCAAATAGGAAAAGGAATATGTTAAGCCTGTATACTGTCACCCTGTTTATTTAACTTCTATGCAGAGTACATCATGAGAAACACTGGACTGGAAGAAACACAAGCTGGAATCAAGATTGCCGGGAGAAATATCAATAACCTCATATATGCAGATGACACCACCCTTATGGCAGAAAGTGAAGAGGAACTAAAAAGGATCTTGATGAAGGTAAAAGTGGAGAGTGAAAAAGTTGGCTTAAAGCTCAACATTCAGAAAATGAAGATCATGGCATCCGGTCCCACCACTTCATGGGAAATAGATGGGGAAACAGTGGAAACACTGTCAGACTTTATTTTTCTGGGCTCCAAAATCACTGCAGATGGTGACTGCAGCCATGAAATTAAAAGACGCTTACTCCTTGGATGGAAAGTTATGACCATCCTAGATAGCATATTCAAAAGCAGAGACATTACTTTGCAACAAAGGTCCATCTAGTCAAGGCTATGGTTTTTCCTGTGGTCATGTATGGATGTGAGATTTGGACTGTGAAGAAGGCCGAGCACCGAAGAATTGATGCTTTTGAACTGTGGTGTTGGAGAAGACTCTTGAGAGTCCCTTGGACTGCAAGGAGATCCAACCAGTCCATTCTGAAGGAGATCAGCCCTGGGATTTCCGACTGAGCGACTGATCTGATCTGATTTGATCTGAAGTAAATTTATAGTCCATTTAGCTCAACTTTATTATTTTCAATACATATAACAAAATTAGTACGCCTTTAAAAAAAAAAAAAATCAGTTCTTTCCTTTTTATCTAAATGACTTCTGGCTATTTCTTGTTTTTTTAAAAAGTCCCCACCCATAAAATGTAAATATTTAACACCACAGGACAGTTTTTTTTGAAGTACTGTGAAGGAAATTCCAAATGAGAATTTTCCAAGTTATTTGCAGATGTCAGTGTCATTGGAATACAAGTATCCCCTGCTTTTCTGAAAGTTCATTTTAAGCAATTTTGCTTTTATGAAAGATCTATATTAGTATTTGTTTTGCTAACCAAAAGAAATCCAAATAGGATTTTTTTTTTTTCCTGAAAAAAGGTGGAAATAGTGGCACCCCACTCCAGTACTCTTGCCTGGCAAATCCCGTGGACGGAGGAGCCTGGTAGGCTGCAGTGCATGGGATCACTAGGAGTCAGACACGACTGAGTGACTTCACTTTAACTCTTCACTTTCATGCATTGGAGAGGGAAATGGCAACCCACTCCAGTGTTCTTGCCTGGAGAATCCCAGGGACGGGGGAGCCTGGTGGGCTGCCGTCTCTGGGGTCGCACAGAGTCAGACACGACTGAAGTGACTTAGCAGCAGCAGCAGCAGCAGCAGTGTTTGTTTTGCTGGGAGCCATCACAGAGGCCTTGCTCACTCTGAGCGACAGTGAGAGTGGTAACCCCAAGCTCCTTCTCCAGGAACTAACCTCAGCCTGTCAGCGCCAGGCTGCCAGGCTGTGACCTGTGTCTGTGAGCATCCCCTTTATCTCAGTTTGTTTTCTGTATCCCTTAGCAAGACGTATCCTAAGGTAATGGCTTCTTTGCTCTATTCTCTTTTGGTTTACTAAAGGTTTCATGGGAACACTGTACTTTTAAATAGCTGGGAAAAGCTGTGTGTCACTAATGTTCTAAAGTGATATTGAAAGTAGATGGAATATGTTTCTGTGTGTGTGTTGAGTTTTATTATCTGTGTGTGAATAAATAAAAGTAGTTTAAAAAATTAAACCCCTGAATTTCAACCCAAAATTCGGACAATACAATGCCAAAATACTCTAATTTAGGAAGTAAGCAATAAAGAAAAACACAAATTTTTCTCTGAAAATGGCAAGGATAGCTAATATTTATTGTGTCCTAGACTTGACTTTCACTTTTCACTTTCATGCATGGGAGAAGGAAATGGCAACCCACTCCAGTGTTCTTGCCTGGAGAATCCCAGGGACGAGGGAGGCTGGTGGGCTGCCGTCTCTGGGGTCCCACAGAGTTGGACATGACTGAAGCGATTTAGCAGCAGCAGCAGTTTTATCAATTATCTTATTCTGTTTGCTTTACAAATGGTTTTTCTTACAAATAACAAAAGGTTGTTTCACCTCCGTTTGCCGTTGAGGTTTTGGATAATTGCACGTGAACTTGTAGGGTGTTTGAAAAACCACAGCTAGTATTGGAACCAAGGCTGAAACTTGGGTCTTCTTATTCTAAAATTATAAGATTCTTATCTTAGAAGTAATCTAAGAAGTCCCTTGAAATGTCAATATAAGAATCATTGACAAGCATATATTTATCAATAGGTCCCAGGTTCTAGGTATATTAATTTTTTTTAAGCTAATCTAAACTTTAAGTTTGACACAAAAACTTTAATAACAAAATCTTGCAATTAAAACCTTAAATTGGTTTTAAAGCCTGGAATCCTAGCTTTATACTATAATTCTGAGTATTCAGATTTTAATTTTGTATGATGATCACAAAATTCTCATGATCTGATTATAAGAGCACATTTTTCTGAGAAGAAGACAGTAGTCAGGAAGTAAAGAATAGTCAGAATAAGAAATGAAGACTCTGAAAATAACCTCGAATCTGTTTGTGACTACCATGTATTAACTTAGATGGAAGAAACAGAGAAACAAGAATTACGATTGTGACTTGAAATTTTACTTAAAATCCTTTTTGTCCACGGCTAGGTTTCTTGTTGGTCTGAACATGTAGGCTTCTGCTAATTTGCCTATTTCTTTTATTGAGTTTCCTTTCTAAAAAAATAATTTTAGGAGTTCTATAACACTGAAATCATTTTCACACATATACCATCAGTAAAATTCTGTGTATCAGTCTGTTTATTGCAAATGGTATACCATATGTAAAAAAAAAATCTGCTTTGAAATATTCTGAGTGATTTAACATTCTCATAGTACAAGTTGATGACAGCTTGTATATTATATATACAATTCAAATTTTTATTCTGTCAGTCTTAATCAATGATGATTTCTTACTACTGATTGGGATTATATAATTTGAATTAAAAAAATTCATATTCAAAGATTTACTTTATGTCTGTATTGGAATAGCTTAGATGTTCAGCACAGAGGTATGTTTTGAAATTTTTTAAGTGTTTGCTAAAATTAGTCATATACATTCTAGTTTTAAATTATGTTCTGAGTTCATGTTATTTTTCCGTTAATTTTGAAAATATTTTTCTTAAAGTCGATGCTAATTTTCCTATGAAGAATTACTTTCTATGTTTCTCCTTGTTTTAGAATCATTTTAAACCCTGCTGCTTTTAGGAAATCCTGACCTAGTTTCTTTTCTTTTCCTTTTTTTTTCTTCTAATTTGTCTAGTACTTTGCCTATACTGTACTATCAGATTATTAGACACTGTTTTTAATCATCCTGAATGGAGATGTACAACTTTGAAATAACTTCATCTAATTAGAATAGGTTCTTATCTATGGCCTTACTGCCCTGAACACAGCAGATCACCTAATTAGAATATCTTCTTGAAGAAGGAACTTTAGGAATCAGTTGGCCTGTGGCGGAAGTTTGAGGGCTGTGTATGTTGTCAGTTCCTTGAGGACTAGGAAATTGTTTTGTATATATTAGATATCTAGTGTTCAGACTTCTGAAAATGCTGTCTGTCTAGGAAAGGGTCTTTTAACTCAGAAAAGATAAAAAGTTACATTGAAAACAAAGGCAAAAAATTGTGTGTAGACAGGAAGAGAGTTAATCATTGTGAAGCAAATCATTCTCCAGAGTTTTTGACTTAGATTACAGAAAGGAGTGTACAATTTTAATTTTAGTACCTCAGTACTCCAACTAAAGGGTATAAATGATATAACAGAATTGAGGAATGGGCAGGGGGCACTACTTGAAGCAGATAAAATGACTGTTCAGAGAAGTCTATTTGAAGTCTTTGTGGTTTGTTTTCCTCCATGTTTCATGCAACTGTAGACTATTTTCATAATATAATTATTTTGTGATGACAGTGATGGCAGTTTTATGGTTATCTTACAATAAATATATAATATACCATATGTTATTGTATAATAATAAATTATAATGAAAAAATAAATATGAAATTTTATATTACATAATCTTAATATTTTGGGTGCTTATAAATTACCAATTATAGTCTTGAATTAGTTTAGATTACTGTTTTTGATACAGAGAAAGAAACAAAGATGAAATTATTTTGAAGAACATAGCATTCTACACAATGTGGGGACGGGAGGTAGAATGAATTGGGAAAGTGGAATTGACATGTGTAAAACTGGGTTTCTCTGGTGGTTCAGTTGGTAAAAAATGGGTCTGCAATGCAGGAGACCTGGGTTCAATTGCAGGGTTGGGAGGATCTCCTGGAGAAGGAAATGGCAACCCACTCCAGTATTCTTGTCTGGAAAATTCCATGGACAGAAGAGCTTGGCAGGCTACAGACCAATGGGGTCACAAAGAGTTGGACAAGACTAAGTGACTAACACTTTCAGTTTCATGTGTGAAATACATAGCTAGTAGGAACTGCTGTATATCACAGGGAGCTCAGCTGGGTGCTTGGTGATTACCTAGAGGACTGGGATGGGGGAGGGCGGGAGGAAGGCTCAAGAGGGAAGGGATATATGTGTACATATAGCTGATACATTTTGTTGTACAGCAGAAACCAAGACAGCATTGTAATGCAACTATACTCAAATTAAAAAAAGAAAAAATCCATGGTGCTGTTGGTCAAGGTACAGTTGCTATAAAGTGATCCCAAAGAATAATGGATTAACAAAGTGGGAATCTTTTTCCTCTGATGTAAAGTTTGGCCTCTCAGTTTCTGAAGCAACTCTGTTCCACAAGGTCATTCAGGACTCAAGTTTGTTCCATTATATTGTGTCTGACTATACTTAGGCTGTTGGCATCTCCATCTGCCCAGTGAGAAGAAGGGAACAAAAATGGACCTCCAAGAAAAGTCATTTCTTTTAAGCAAACAATGTGAAAATTGTAGATATCATTTTCTTTCCTATTTTATTGTCAAGGATTTAGTCACATGGCCACACCTTCAAAGGAAACTTGAAGATATTTTGACTGTAATTTGGTAATTATGGGAAAAGGAGATAAGAAACTTTGGGAAAAAACTAGCAATCTGCTGAAAGGAATGCTGTTCATTTGCCTTCTCTTTTTAGAAGTTGTTACTTCAAGTTATAGTGTTTGAAGATTGAATAGGAAACTTGTAATTCATTTTAATATACTTTTAACGTATGATGCCATTTTTAATTAAAATAAGAAATCTATTTAATATTCTTTGTTTCACATTGTGTACCATAACTACAATGGAAAAGTAGGAAAGAAAAGGTTCACCTGGAAGACTACAGGCTCTTGTTATATATGGAATCCAACATGAGTTGCCTTATATCCATTGGACAAAAGAAAGCTTTTATATAATGAATTTTTTGAAACATTATAATTATCCATTTAGGTCTAATATAACCCAGGAAAATCATGGTTATAGGTACATCCTATAAAATTCTGTATTCAACTTTAAAATAAATAATAGGTTATAGTAAGTTATAATTAATGTTTGACTATGTTTTATTGTCATTCATAGATGTTCCTGAGTCTGTCTTTGAAAGATATCAGTTCCCATGCTGGTTTTTAGCATGAAAAGGTGCCATTTGGCAACATTTCTAAAAAAATAGAAATTTTCAAATAATAAAGTACATCCTTATGCGTTTTGTCTAAGCTGACTCAACTTTAAATGGCCGAAAGAAAAAAAATAATGAAACCATAAAAAGTTGAAATGACACATAGAAAAATAATAAGAAAGACTTTGGACAATTAATAGTTCAACAGAAAATAGTCTGATGAGAAACACCAACAGAATGAGCTCCTATATCATTTAAGACTTAAAAATTAAGTGCAACCCTAAAAATATATGTATGTGTAACTCTACAAATATCTGGTAAGCCAAATGAAAACTTAATAAAAAATAGATTCCACATCCAGATAAACTTTTTACCTTGAAATTTAAGCATCATAATCTGCTGTATATAGTCTACTGAGAGTTCATCATGAAAAATTAACAGAACCATGTGGGAGAAACTAATCTAGATAAGTCAAATTATTCTAGAAACTTAATATGAAGAGTTTTTATCCTCAACATATACATTGATTAAATGGTTTGGTTTAGTCACTAAGTCATGTCTGACTCTTGGAACCCCATGGACTGTAGCTTGCCAGCCTCCTCTGTCCATGGGATTTCCCAGGCAAGAATACTGGAGTGGGTTGCCATTTTCTTCTGCAGGGGATCTTCCCAACCCAGGGACTGAACCCAAGTCTTCTGCATTGCAGGCAGACTGTTTACCAACTGAGCCACCAAGGGAGCCCTACACTGATTAAATAAGGTAAACAGTTTGGACTTGAACATAATGGCATTTGTAATTACGAAATCTCTATTTATAAATATATCTCAGAGATTTTGCAGGTTCGGTTCCAGACTATCACAATAAGGTGAATATTACAATAAAGAGAGTCACATGAATTTTCTGATTTCTCAGTGTATATAAAAGTTGTGTTTGCATTATGCTATAGTGCATTGTGTGACAACATTATGTCTAAGAAAGCAATGTATATTCCTTAATTAAAAAGCACTTTATTGCTAAAAACTGTTAAATATCATCTGAGTCTTCAGTGAGTCCTAATCTTTTTGCAAACGTAATATTGAAGACTACTAATCACAGAGATACCATAGCAAATACAATAATATTGAAAAATTTGACAAAATGCAAGAATTACCAATGTTTGACAGGAGACACAAAGTGAGCAAATGCTGTTGGAAATATGGTGCTGATAGACTTACTTGCAGGGTTAGGGTTACTTACTTTTGGTATAGGGTTGCTACATACTTTGAATTTGTAAAAAGTGCAATGTATGCAAAGTTCAATAATGCACAATAAAAGTGAGATATGCCTTACACAATTCCTTAAAGAATAATTGTACACAGTAACAATAGTTGGAATAATGTATTGCAATGCTCAAGAAATAGAATAAGGTATAATACATAGTGGGAAATATTACAAAGAAAGGGGACTAGACTTCGGTTTATACATAAGAAGAAATGGCCCTTATTCTTATTAGGACTAATCCCGTGGAGGGTGGCTCCCTCACTCTTCCTCCAGTGACTGTCTCTGGAACCCTATCCTACTGGTCAGGCCTTATTCAAGATATTGACTCTTCCCCTTTTTATTAGTCTCTCCATGAGTTCTAACAAGAATACTTTCCCTGTTTTCATGACGTGAAGGACTTTCAACCAATTAAAGCACCATTGTATCAAAGGCTTTCAATAACTTGTTTACCAGCTGTATCTTCAGCTCTCAGAACTTCACCTTCTGTGCTCTGTGCTTAGTTGATCAGCTGTTCCGACTCTTTGCAGCCCCCGTGAACTGTAGCCCACCAGCTCCTCTGTCCATGGAATTTTCCAGGCAAGAATACTGGAGCGGGTTGCCATTTCCTACTCCAGGGCATCTTCTCTACCCAGGGATTGAGCCCACATCTCTTGCATTTCCTGCATTGGCAGGCGAATTCTTTATCATTAATACCACCTGGGAAGCCCACTGTTCAATCAATGCTGAATTAGTAATACAATCTTACCATCCCTTCTTCCTTATCATTGCTTTTTAATACTAAAACTGCTCTCATGCTTGTGCGTTCTATTTGTTTGTGTGTGCTGAGTTGCTTCAGTTGTGTCCTATTCTTTGTGACTCTATGGACTGTAGCCTGTCAGGCTCCTCTGTCTATGGGATTTTCCAGGCACGAATACTGGAGTCAGTTGCCATGCACTTCTTGGGGGGAATCTTTCTGAACCAGGGATTGAACGCACATCTCCTGTGGCTCCTGCATTGCAGGCAGATTCTTTACCACTGAGCCACCGGGGAAGCCCCTGATTCTTTTCATTCACAATCAATTCACTTCTGAGAGGCAATCTGGCATTTCTCCTCATCACTCAAGAGGAAACGTGTTCTCTGCCATCACCCAAATTCTCATGAGTTACCAAAACTCCTCAGCTTTCATTCTCCTCTGATGATCTTGCTGCACTTAATATTAAATTTAATTTTTCTAGATTATTTTCTATTTCTCAAGCTTCAACTGTCATTCCTCGGAGTTCAGTTTCTGATCTTTTGTTCTTCTCTGTACCATAAATAACTCAGAGTCTCTTTTATGCAATTGTCTCTCAAATCAAAATTTCATATTCTAGTACAAGTTGATAAAATATTATGTATTTGTATATTTTCTACCTAAAATACTTTCTGTTTCTACATTGCAAATTCTTGCTTCTTCACTGAGATTTAGATCAAGTCATGAAAGCATCAACTTCCTTATGGAGCCCTGGATTCATCATGGGAAACCTTGAAGGAGTTTTAAGCAAAGGCTTTCATAATCACATGCTCTCTTCCTTTTGCTACCCCAGTACTTTCTAATTCCTGTTTCATTTTCTCCAGGATGCACCTCAAAATTCTACAGCCTTTTCCTTATCTGGAAATTTATAGCAGTTATTGACAGCAGTGCTCATTAGATGTTTACTACAAAAAGCTTCCATAGATTTTTAGTCATATCTGTCCTCCTTTTTTAGTGAATTTTGTTTCTTAAAGTTTGTAAATTTTAAAATGGACAGCAAATTTGTATTAGCTTATCAGCTGATATTTATTGGATAAATTACTTAATGAAGAAATGAGTGAAGGAATGCAAATGCTGGCTTCTGCTATTTTTTTCTTATAATAGCTATGGTTTTTCCAGTACTCATGTATAGATGTGAAAGTTGGACTATAAAGAAAGCTGAGCACCAAAGAATTGATACTTTTGAACTGTGGTGTTGGAGAAGGCTCTTGAGAGTCCCTTGGACTGCAAGGAGATCCAACCAGTCCATCCTAAAGGAGATCAGTCCTGAGTGTTCATTGGAAGGACTGATGTTGAAGCTGAAACTCCAATACTTTGGCCACATGATGCAAAGAGCTGACTCATTTAAAAAGACCCTGATGCTGGGAAAGATTGAAGGCAGGAGGAGAAGGGGACGATAGAGGATGAGATGGTTGGATGGCATCACCGACTCAATGGACGTGAATTTGGGTGAACTCCAGGAGTTGGTGATGCACAGGGAGGCCTGGCATGCTGCAGTTCATGGGGTTGCAGAGTCAGACACAACTGAGTGACTGAACTGAACTGAACTGAACCTTATGGATATGAATCATCTGCCTCAGAAATAGGGATTGTTAACCAGATCTGTCAACTGGGCCTGTGCATACCCGGTCAGCTCCCCACTATGTTCCCTACGTTTCTCTGGCAGTGAGTAAGAGAACCACCAAGTAAGTAGTGACTCACCCTATTCCTTACATGTCCTAATACAACCCAAACAGTTAGCTATAAAAGCACTCATATATATTCAACCACCATTATTCTCACCTGACACGTCTTCGTTTCTCTCTCTATCATAATATAAGTTCTTGCTTATCATTTCCTAAGATGATGGAAAGCTGGAATATTTCCTAAATTATGAGCAGGAATTCAGTAGCACTCAGTATTCTGCATAAAAAGGATGATTTCTTGGCCTGTTTTATAGTATTAATGTATTCATTCTGATTCTCAGAATTTTCATGATTGTCACAGCACCCATCATCAGAATAATTTAAGAATAATTTTCTATATTTCAGTAAGAATTGAGAGGGAGGTTTTCCAGATAGATGTGTTCAAAATGCAGAATCAGAAATGTCACATTTCCCAGCTTGGGCGCCGAGGGGTCGGGGGAGGTTGGGGGAGGGTGGGGGTGGAGGGTAATGAAGACCTGCCCTTCACAGCTGCAACTGTCTGCCAAGTTTTGTCTTCCTGGAGATCAAATTAAATTCAGGGCTATTGAACTCTTCTATAGAAAACACGAGAGCTTTGGGCCAATATGGCATTGCACTGCAAGGCTTCCCAGGCGCTTGCACATGATTCCTTCTCTTGGCTGCTTTGCCTTTCTCGGATCTATGAATCATTTTGTTCTCAGCAAAGGTCCTTTGATCTTCCTGTTTTGCTCTCTGTCCTCCTTGTCACCTCTATCTCCTGGTTTTTTTTACCATTTACAAGCACCCTGATTCTACAACTCTATGAGGTGAGTCAGAGGCTCACATGCCTATACGCCTATTTTGGTGACACAAATAAAGAAATTCAGCTTAAGTAAAAATAGTGGAAAACTAGAGGGAACATGATTGCATTTATTTCAGATTACTAGTTGCCACTGGGAAAAATGGGATAAATATAGCCAAAATTAAAAAGGAATTTTTTGAACTCCACAGACTAATTAGAACATGTTTGTGGGCACATACGACCTGTAGCTGGCCTTTTTTCCCCCTTAAATTTGATACTCTAGGATTAATCCATCAATTATACCAATACAACTGTAGGGATTTATGTCTCGATGCCAACTTTATTTTAGTCAATTCTCTTACTTTTATTGAGTCAGGAAATTAGGTGTATCACTGTTCAAAATTATCTTTTCCTCCATATTACAATATCATTATATGTCCAAATCAATGATTATGTTGTTGTTGTTCAGTCACTCAGTTGTATCCTACTCTTTGTGACCCCATGGACTGCAGTACACCAGGCTTTCCTGTCCTTCACTATCTCCCAGAGTTTGCTCAAATCTATGTCCATTGAGTTGATGATGCCATCCAACCATCTTATCCTCTGTCACCCCCTTCTCCTCCTGCCTTCAATATTTCCCAGCATTGATTACATACCTTAAATAAAGCATAATTTAGTTTATGAAACTCAATTATATGAAATATATGAAACTCTGTTATATGCACCAATTTAGGTAAATATTTATTAGGTTGGTGTAAATGTAATTGCAGTTTCAGGCTGAATTTTAAATCATTATAATAAAAATAAGAACCATTACAATCAACACATTTTGCCAATAAGAAATGTTTGTTTATTCCTGTAGCTTAAAAATCCATGCTTTGGAATTCCATGAACTCCTGTAAAGCATTTTATGCCTCCTGCTGGTTATGGAAGCATTTTCCCTGCAAAAAGTTATCGAGATCCTTTAAGGAGTAATAGTCGGTTGGCAAGAGGTCAGGTAAATATGGCAGATGAAGCAAAACTTTGTAGCCCAATTCATTCAACTTTTGAAGTGTTATGGGACATGCTATGGGTGTTGTCGTGGAGAAGAATTGGGTCCTTTCTGTTGACCAACGCCATATGGAAGTGTTGCAGTTTTGGGTGCATTTCATCGATTTGCTGAGCATCCTTCTCAGATGTAATGGTTTTGCTGGGATTCAGAAAGCTGTAGTGGATCAGGCCAGCAGCAGATCACGAAACAGTGATAAAGACCTTTTTTTGGTGCAAGTTTGGCTTTTGGAAATTGGAGCTTCTTCTTGGTCCAACCACTGAGCTGGTCATCACTGATTGTTGTAAAAAAATCTGCTTTTCATCACACGTCACATCCAGTCAAGAAATGGTTCATTGTTGTTGTGTAGGATAAGAGAAGACAACATTTCAAAAGGATGATTTTTTTGATTTGCAGTCAGCTTTTTCACCTTTCCAGTTTGCTTCAGATGCTGAACAACTGTAAAATGGTTGAGGTTGAGTTCTTTGGCAATTTCTCATGTAGTTATAGGAAGATTAGCTTTGACGATGGCTCTCAATTGGTCATCATCAACTTCTAATGGCCGGCCACTATGTTCCTCATCTTCAAGGCTCTCCTTTCCTTTGACAACCTTGCAAACCACCACTGCACTTTACAAGCAGTTCCTGGGCCAAGTGCGCTGTTGATGTTGCAAGTTATCTCTGCTGTTTCTAGAACTCATTTTGAACTCGGATAAGAAATTACTAAAATTTTCTCTTTGTCTAATGTCATTTCCCTAATATAAAATAAATATAAAATAAATAGCAAGTAATTGTGCGGAGAATTTTGTAGGCAGAGAACCTGGCAGGCTACAGGCCAGGGGGTTGCAAAGAGTTGGACATGCCTGAGCGACTAACGCAAGGGTGAGTGGCAGTGTTACAGAGCTGGCAGTAATAAAGACACCCATCCTGTCTGAATCAAGGCTCAGAGCAAGACTGTCTATTTCTGATCTACTGAGTTTTCTATTCTGCCATGGTAATTTCTCAACAACTACTCCCCAGAGTAATTTACCGTCTTGTTAAATCTTAAATACTGATAGTGGAACTCTGTTCTGTAATTCTCATGCTTTTATTTTTTTAATTTCTCAAAGATTAAGATGAAAGCATTAGTGATTAGTCTAAGATACCTGATGATATTCAGGTCTTTGAGCCTAGTGATGAGAGGTATACAGATGAAGTTCTCATATCTCAAAACAGACAAGTCAAATCTGATGCATGGAAATTGTTACATCCTTTGCTTTTGTGCTATAGGAGAGATTTTTAATAACAGTCATTCATAAGATAATGTGCTAGGTTGGATTTTTAAAATTCTTAGCCAATAATAGTTAAAACCTTAAGGGAACATCTATTATGTGCAAAGCATATGATAAATACCCTATGGAATTAACTATTTTATTTTTGTAGCAATCTAGTGACTTAGATAATAATTTATCTGTTTTAAAGATATGAAGACTGATACTTTCACAATATAAGAGATTTGCCCCCCAAAATTTGTTCAGTACCTAGAGTTAGCCAAACTTGGGGTTAAGGGCACAGTCTTACAGACCACCAGAGTTTTCCTAAGACTTCTGACACCAATTGCCAGTTTGGCAGTTTCCCAAAGTAGAAGAGAGTTTCTGTAATTTGCTAATAAGACTCACAGAAATCACTGAAGCCTACTATAGTCACAGTCTTGTTTATTACAAGCAAAAGAGGCACAGGAAACAGATGCATTGGGTGGAATCTGGGACTGAGAAGGCTCCAAATGTAGTTTCTACGTCTCCAGGTTTGCTTTATCCATCTGGCATCAATGTGTGTCACAATACATGCACGCATTATAGTCAACCCAAGAAGTTTCTATACACAGGATGTAGATAGGATGTCTTCATTATATAGACAATATGGATTGAATATTTGCCCAAATGATTGAACTCAATATCCAACTACTGTGAGAGTTAGGCTGATAGCACAGTAGCTAAAGCCACATCTCTCTTTCTCTCTCTTTTTTTTTTTTTGGCCTGGCCAGTCCCCATCCTGAGACATCTCATTAACATACACTTTCATATCTAGGGGCCTGGTCGTCTAAACATTCAGATGTGGCCCTAGGGGCCCACTGTAAATAACAAAGACAGTCTTATCATTCAGGAAATTCCAAGGGTTTAGAGGCTGCCTTCCATGAACCAGAGACAAAGATCAGCTGCATTCTTTATTACATACTCAGTTAATAAATTTCAGAATTGAGATTTAATACTAGATCTATTAGGCTCCAGATAGTAGAATGTGCATTTTTTTATCATTTGCCTAGCACAGTACCAAACACGTAGTAAGTGCCCAATAAATCTTAATTAAATAAAAGAACAAGTCAGATTTCTTTTTCCATCTGCACAGACAGGGTAAAATTTCATAGCATAGGTAGATACTCCCAAGGGTGGGTAATTTTGTCATTTTATGAATGATATTCTCAGGGTCAGTTGTTAATTATAAAACCTTTAAAATGAGCTTTTGTTCTAAAAACAGCTTGCTGTACTGCGTTCAGTTGTGTCTGATTATTTGCAACCCCATGGACTGTAGCCCACCCGGCTCCTCTGTCCATGGGATTTCCCAGGCAAGAATACTGGAGTGGGTTGCTATGCCCTCTCCAAGGGATCTTCCTGATCCAGGGATTGGACCCAAGTCTCTTGCATCTTCTGCATTAGCAGGAAGATTCTTTATGATTTGTCACTTGCTATGGCTAATCATCAAGACAAGAGGGAGGGTCTGGGAAGGGGGATATAATGCTTGTGACAACTGACTACAGATGAGACTGAGTATAAACTAGTTTAAGGCTGTTCTTGGGTGGGAGAATATAATTTCTTAAGAAACCCTACTCTGTTGAGTAATGCGTGAGTATGATCATATGAAATTTTCTTTTACATAAGGTATAAGCTCTGCTATAAAGAGTACTTACATTTAAGTAAGATAAAAAATATATTATGAAAGGCAAACTAATAATCAGCCAATTAGGGTTTGTGTAGTGAGCTCATTGGAGAAATGTGAGTGAGGAAAACACTTTTTGCAAGGGAAATCAGGATTTATTTAAATTATGAAATTCAAATCTGTCTTAAAAATCTCTGTATGTTGCTATAAAGAAAGGCTCTGATCCAGTTTAATTAAAGAGCCTCTATGAAGTCTTTAGTCAAAAGCAGATTATAGGAAACCATATTTCTCTTTTCTCTCCTTCATCTACTCTCCTTTTCATTTTTCTGTATATTATACTATCAAATGGAATTAAAGGAAACAAAGCCTAACCTGTAAATCAAAGTGGATGTCTCCTTTTCAAGTGATGGCCTGCAAAAGAAGGAGGATGGATGGAATAACCTTTTTGTGTGACATATCCTTGGGAAATTTTCTGACGTTGGTGATGGACAGGGAGGCCTGGCGTGCTGAGATTCATGGGGTCGCGAAGAATAGGACACAACTGAGCGAATGAACTGAACTGAACTGAATCACTAACATGGGAAGATAAAGAGAGATGTTTTAGGTGTGTTCCCAGACTTCTAATAGTTGTGCTTTTTTTTCGTTTTTTAGTGTATTGAAATTATTTTATTTTTGATTTTGCATCTCAGAATACATCTACATGGCTATGCTACTGCAATTGTGTTCATTTTATCTGTGACAAAGAATGGAAGTTGGAAATGTTGTAGTTACTGAACCACATCTCTTACACATTTCACATAATTGCTCATTAACCCAGTGCTGTTCTGACTGAAACTATGGTCGTAATAGTATGTTATGAGGAACTTATGTCAAAATAGTGTCATAGCCACTTAAAATCTCATGTAAAGACAATTCAAAGGACCACATTTACATATGCAACACAGGCATCTTGAGAATGTTAACTAGAAGGAAAGTAGTAAGATAAATTCATACATCATTTCGCCCAAAATGAAGAATCTATTTTCCTTTAATGGTCAATATATAGCTTAATGTCTGTTAGCAGATGACTGTGGGTATGCCTTCTCTCAAGCTTTTTTCCTTTATTTCCAGGAACCACAAATCAATGCAGGACTGAATTCTCAATCCTGGCCTCCTGAAATGGCCTTCTAACCATAGTCTTGGACATACTTAACTTCTGTTCTCCTTTTGAAATGGCTTTGTAAGTAGTTCTGTATTCTATAAACCTATAGTATCATCTTCCTCTATAAGAAATTGATCTTAGAAACATCCACATCTCTCAATATAGAACTTATTTAATAAATACAACAGTCCCCTTTATTCAAAGAGCATACATTCCAAAACCACCAGTGGATGCCTGAAACTGCAGACAGGACTGAACCAACATATAAATATATATATATATATACACACACACACATACATGGCTTCCCTGGTAGCTCAGCTGGTAAAGAACCCACTTGCAATGCAGGAGGCCTTGGTTCTATTCCTGGGTGGGGAAGATCCACTGGAGAAGATAGTCTACCCATTCCAGTATTCTCCATCTTCCCAGGTGGCACAGACAGTAAAAAATCCACCTACAATGCAAGAGACCTGTGTTCAATCCCTGGGTAAGGAAGGTCCCCTGGAGGAGGACATGGCAACCCACTCCAGTATTCTTGCCTGGAGAATCCCCATGGACAGAGGAAACTAGCAGGCTGCAGTCCATGGGGTTGCAGAGTCAGACAGGATTGAGTGACTAAGCACAGCACAGCACATACATATATGTCTTCCCAGGTGGCTCAGTGAGAAAGAACCCACCTACCAATGGGTCCAATCCCTGGGCTGGGAAGATCCCCTTGAGAAGCAAACGGCAACCCATTCCAGTATTCTTGCCTGAGAAATCCAATGGACAGAGGAGCCTGAAGGGCTACAGTCCATGGGGTCGCAAAGAGTGGGACTCGACTTAGGGATTACACAACAACAACGACAATATGTGTATGTGTTTTCCTACACATACTCACCTGCAATAAAGTTTAATTTATAAATGAGGGATAGCAAGAGATTAACAGTAAACAATAACAAAATTCAACAATTATAATAATATACTGTAATAAAAGTGCTGTGAATGTACTCTCTCTCTCTCTTTCTTAATATATCTTATTGTGTTAATACAAATTTGACACCCTTTACATCTTAACTAGGGCTTTCCTGATAGCTCAGTTGGTACATAATCTGCCTGCAATGCAGGAGACTCCAGGTTTGATTCCTGGGTCAGGAAAATCTGCTGGAGAAGGGATAGACTAGCCATTCCAGTATTTGGGGGCTTCCCTTGTGGCTCAGCTGGTAAAGAATCCGCCTGGGTTTGATCCCTGGGCTGGGAAGATCCCCTGGAGAAGGGAAAGGCTACCCACTAGGGAATTCCATGGACTGTACTGTCCCTGGGGTTGCAAAGAGTAAGACTCAACTGAGCAACTTTCACATCTTAATTAAGCACTTATCTGCACTGTAATATTTGCAGTTTGAGGTGCAACAAAAAACTAGCATATGTTTCTTTCTCCCTCTCCACAATTTCACAGATAGAAATTTGTTGTTACTGCAGAACTTAGCAACCTCAACAAACAATCTTTTTTCCTTTCCTTATTAGATAGAGAACTTTGACTTTTTCACTTAAAGGGCACACTTTATGGATTCTCTTCAGCATATGTGAATTGTCAAGGTCACTCATTTTGTACTTTGCGGTTGTTATTAAGTAAAATAAGGGTCCCAAGCACTATTATACCTGGACATTTGATCTGATAACTGAGATGGTGACTAAGTGAAAAATGGGTGGGATCTTCTGGACAAAAGGGATGATTCACATCTCAGGAGGGATGAAATGGGATGGCGCAAGGTTTCATCACACCACCTAGGAAGGTGGTGATGGTGGTTTAGTTGCTAAGTTGTGTCTGATTCTTGTGACCCCATGGACTGTAACCTGCCAGGCTCCTCTGTCCATGGGATTCTCCAGGCAAGAACACTGGAGTGGGTTGCCATTTCCTTCTCCACCACTTAGGAAGACACACTATCTAAAACATGTGAAATGTTTATTTCTGGAACTTTCCTCATAATATTTTTGGATTGCACTGACCAAGTGTAAAAGAAACCTTCAAAAACAAAACCACAGATAAAAGAGGACTACTGTCCTAAGAAAAAATAATTATTAAAAAAAAATAGTATTTCAACAATCCCTCAAATTCTCATTTGGGCTTCCCTGGTGGCTCAGTGGTGAAGAATCCACCTGCCATGCAGGAGACCTGGGTTCAATCCCTGGGGCAGGAAGATTCCCTGGAGAAGGAAGTGGCAACCCACTCCCAGTATTCTTGCCTGGGAAACTCCATGGACAGAGGAGCCTGGAGGGCTTCAGTCCATGAGGTCCTGAAAGGGTTGGACACCATTCAATGACTAAATAACAACCAACAAAAAAATTCTCATTAAATGATGCATCTTGCAATAATGTTTGAGATAATTACTCCCACAGTCCTTAACAAGTATTTATTGGAATGTGTTAGGCGTTTTAGAGTACAAATAAAGACTTGTTCCCTGACTGAAAGGAGCTTGCAAGGTTTATTTCGCTAAAGTGTATCTGTCTTTAGTCTGAATCCAAATACAAAAAGGTAAATTCTCACTGGGAATGATGTGTGATTTGGCATCTGGGGTAGGTAACACATGGACAAACATTGGAGGGAGGTATGTTTCAGCAGCTAGTAATATGTATAGAGGAGGGAAAAATTTCCTTTTTCCTGTATGCAATTTGGGCTCCGTGGCTGGGATCTTATAAATTAGACTATTGAAAGACAGATTAATAAGAAAAACTAGCAGGCTTTCCTTGTAGCTCAGCTTCCCTTGTAGCTACCTCCAATGCAGGAGACCTGGGTTCAATTCCTGGGTTGGGAGGATCCCTTGGAGAAGGAAATGGCAACCTACTCCAGTATTCTTGCCTGGAAAATTCCATGGACAGAGGAGCCTGGCAGACTATAGTCCATGGGATCACAAGAGTTGGACATGCCTTAATAACTAAACCACCATAGCAGAATTTTATTAATACATGTGTTGCACATACCTCATGGGAACACATGATGATGAGTAACCCAAAGGGGAGGTTAGAACTTGGGCTTAAATATCATCTTAGACTAAAGAAAGGAAAAGGGGTTTGGGATTTTTAGATGGTGGAGGCAAGTTGTGGGAAGATGACTGACACTATGCAGGGCCCTGTGGGGCTCTTGGACCTTCCCCCACTTCCTTGGTTATAGGAAACAGCCCTCATTCAGTCTCCATACCTTCCTTGAGTTCCAAGAGGGCAGATTCAAGCAGTTGTTAATTAGGTAAGGGAAAGAATGGAAGGCCAAGGGGAAACAGTAAAGAGCAGCCTTGGGGCAAGGTCCTGTTTCCCCATCAAAAGATACACACAACAATATTTTTGAGCCATTGAGCAGATACTGAAACCTCCTCCAGATGGAAGAAGTTAATGATTAACAATGGTATATTGCCCACAGGGGCTCCCCTGATGGTTCAGTGAGTAAAGAATCTGACTGCAATGCAGGAGAGGTAGGAGACGAAGGTACAACCCCTGGGTGGGGAAAATCCACTGGAGGAGGCCATGACAACCCACTCCAGTATTCCTTCCTGGAGAATCCCTGGCAGGCTATAGTCCATAGGGTTGCAAAGAGTCAGACACAACTGAAGCTACTGAGTGCACGCACACACACACACACCCTTTTGTCTGGCAATGCAATAAAGTTATTCTTTTCTACTTCACCCGAAACTGTCTTCTAAATTGGATTTGACATCATGATTCGGAATGGTATGGTCAAGGAGGTTTATTCTAGTAAGGTTTGTTTTGCAGATTTAAGTTGGTGCCTTCTCCATTAATAAGAGTTACTTAGAATTTCCCTCCTCTTAGCTCAGGAGAGGGTGAGAGACATCTTTACAAATGTAAATTTTCTCTACTAAAGGAAAATGTAGGCACTGTTTTTAGAGCTTTTTTTTCATTCACTTGTTCCTAATGGCCTTTAGCTCAAAAAAGCCATATGCCAAAGAGGCATGTTTTGGGATAGCTTATTCTGTACTCTTCACAGAGAACTGCTACTGTTGCTTGCTAATTTGTAATGAAGGGGAATAACTTTGGTCCAGACACACTTCATCCATTAGAGTTTAATTCGTCTTTTTTTTTTTTCACTTTTATTTTCACAAAAGGTAAAGTATTTTTTAATCTCACTTATTTTACATATGTGTGGTGCCCTTTAAATTTCTCTGAATCACTTGAAAGTTAATAGGGTAATTTTGATTGCATATATAGCTGATTGCATATACCAAACTGCAACTTAATATTTAGCTATAATGACTAATAGTATAATATAAATGTACATGACAAAGAGGAAAAAATAGAAGAATTGAGTTTCTTCTATTGAGCAATACTGAGATTTACTAAATATGTAAAATATTTAGATTGGTCTAGGTGCTTAGTGCGTGTGCTAAGTCACGTCAGTCATGTTGAACTCTTTGTGACCCTCTGGACTGTACCCCTCCAGGCTCCCTGTCCATGAGATTCTCCAGGCAAGAATCCTGGAGTGGGTTGTCATTTCCTCCTCCAGGGGAATCTTCCCAACCCAGGGATTGAACCTGTGTCTCTTACGTCTCCTGCATTGGCAGGCAAGTTCTTTACCACTAGTGCCTCCTGGGAAACCCAGGTGTTTAGTGAGTACTGGCAAAAACCGTATAAGCAAAAACAAAATCAAAGAACTATATATAGATCATCACAACAAAGAATGACACTCAAATAATAACTGAAGTGGTTATTATTATTGCAGTTTTTAAACTGTCGTCTTACCAACAGGAGTAACAAGATTGATGATAACTGCTCTTGAGACAAGGTATAATTTCTGTCTTATTAAATGCATATTCTAGATGTTCATCAGACCGAATTAAATCTGTTCCCTGGTGTTTCTACATTAGTGATTTTTTCCGATTATTTTTCTGTTGCTAAGAATACACATTGTGTAACTATGGTCTCTTTGTGACCACTGACTGTCAGTGACAATTATAATTTAAATAGCCCAGGCAAGGAAAATTTAAATTTGAACCAGCCAGTAGTTATCATCAACATATTGCTGAAACAAACTCATTTACACTGAGCAGGCTAAGAATGAAAATAACTGAATTTAAAATATTTAAAATAATATATATTATTTTCTTTGTAGTAATCTTGGTAAATGTAAGTAAGATCTCAGTAAGCTCATTTTTAAAAAAATTATTTATTTGGGCCATGTTGCCTGGCTTGTGGGATTTAGGTTCCCTAATCAGGGATTGAACCCATGCCCCCTGCAGTGGAAGCTTGGCATCCTAACCACTGGACTGCATGGGAATTCCTAGATAATTGGGTTTTGATTAATTAGAAAAAGTTATCCGTATGAAATAAATTCAGGTAGAGAAATAAGAAATTTAAATATCATTCAAGGAATGATAATAATTTTCCTAAGTTTCAGTGGACAAAGCTCAGTTTCTTTATCTATCTATTAAAAGAAACAAACACTGCTCTTAACAGCAAAAAGGATGCTTTGAATCTCTCAATAGAAATGCTTTAAGCATTGTTTGTGTAGTTGGGGTGATGAATTTGCATTAAGCATCCCCAATCTCAACTCATTTCCTTCATTTTATTTATTTATTTTTTTTTCATTTCCTTCATTTTAAAGAACACTGGCTGTGGATAATTGGTTAATGGATAAGGGAAAGCATCAAGAGTTCCAAGAGGGCCAGAATAGATCAGCACAAAATAAGCTGCTTTGAAATAAGGATTATGTTAAGCTAAAGGTCATTAAAAACCACAGATTTAAGAAGAGCTCTTTACCTCCCACTAACTGCCTAAAAAATAAAGCATAAATTCTGTCTTTTGTATAGAAAATTTACATTAGTAAAATAAATTTCCATTTGTAAATCTGTCTCTATACCAGGAAGAGTGCTAATCCTGGAGACAACACTTATCACCTGAGAGAATCTCCCCTATATAACAAGACAACCCTTACTTACCACACAGTTTTTCCCCTTACCTTCCCACAGCTTGCCTCCCCCACCTGGAAGCCCCATACCCCGTTTCCTATTTGTGACCTAAAAAGGTATGGATGTGTGTGCTAAGCCGTTAAGTCGTGTCCAACTCTTTGCAACGCTTTGGACTGTAGCTCACCAGGTTCCTCTGTCCTTGGAATTTTCCAGGCAAGAATACTGGATTGGGTTGCTATTTCCTTCTGCAGCAGATCTTTCTGACCCAGGGATCGAACCCAAATCTCCTGTATCTCTGGGTCTTCTGTATTGCAGGTGGATTATTTACTCACTGAGCTATTGAGGAAGCCCTAAAATGGTATACAGGTCTCAATCATCTGACGAGTCTCATTTCTTTCTGAAACTAGCATGCATAGGAAACCAAAAATAAATAAATAAATAAATAGCCACCAAAACAGGGAATAATGTATGTATACACACAACGGATTCACTTTGCTGTACACTAGAAACAACTTTGTAAAGCAACTATACACCAATAAAAATTAATTAAAAAAATAAAGAAGAAATTCAGTAAAGGCAATTGCACCAAGGAAAAAAAAAGAAAAAAGGAACCCCTGTGCATACACATAAACATATTTTTCCTCTTGTTGATCTGTCTTATGAGTTTGGTTCCCATGTCCCAGCTGTTGAATCTAGGAGGGTGGAGGGAAGAAATTTAACCTCTCCTACAAGTTCAAAGCACACAGGGTAAGTAAAGAAAGATGCTCCTTGAGGTTGTCAGGAAGGAGAAAAGGAATTCCTAAAGAAGAAACCCTCTAAGCTGAGTCTTCAAGACTGACTAGTTTTCTAGGGTAGGATATATTGGGGAATGAGAGGACATGAGAGGAAAAGCATGTTGTAGTGAATGAAGTCAAGTCGGGCATGGTGTGTTTGAGAGAAAAACCACAGGCTTCAAATGGCATCACTTGTGCTAAAAGCCCATGATACCAAATCTAGGTTTAATACTTGACCTAATTATGGTTTTGATCTTCCCCAGAAATGTAATCTTGATCTCTGGTGGCCTCTGCCTGCAGTGGCTTGAAGTAAGATTTTGGTTCCCAGCCAGAGACTGTAGACAGGCCTCAGCAATGAGGGTGCTGGATCCTACCCACTATACCAGTGGCCAGGGATCCATCAGCTGCCTAGAAATGAATTTCCACAGAGAGACAGAAAGTAGTGAAACAAGTACTGTGTTTATTAGGAGGGAAAATGGTACATGTGGATAGACACACGGGCAGGCTGAGAGAGAGAGAGAGGTTCATGCCTGCATGGTAGTTTGAATCACTTTAATGGGACATTTCTTCAGGGTTTCCTTTGGTGAATCACCTTGCTTTGCCTGGTTCTGAATTTGTATTTGGTATATCTCAGGGTCCCCCCGCATCTCTTAGCCAAGATGGATTCCAGTGAAGAGGCCTATAGGTAGTTGATACCATCCTCCCTGTTTGACCTTCAAGGGGCCTTTCTGACCTTCAAGGGGCCTTTCTGCACATGTGTAGTTGGGAAGGTTAAGGTTTCTTTGACTTGGGAATGAGGAATCTGTGGTCATTTATCTCTTATCTGGGCAGGGCTTAGCTTCTCCTCCCTCCTGCTATTTTGGAGTATCTGAACTCCAGCAAGAATACACAGAACTGTACAAAAAAGATCTTCACGACCAAGATAATCACTATGGTGTGATCACTCACCTAGAGCCAGACATCCTGGAATGTGAAGTCAAGTGGGCCTTAGAAAGCATCACTACGAACAAAACTACTGGAGGTGATGGAATTCCAGTTAAGCTATTTCAAATTCTGAAAGTTGATGCTGTGAAAGTGCTGCACTCAATATGCCAGCAAATTTGGAAAACTCAGTAGTGGGCACAGGACTTGAAAAGGTCAGTTTTCATTCCAATCCCAAAGAAAGGCAATGCCAAAGAATGCTCAAACCACCACACAACTGCACTCATCTCACACGCTAGTAAAGTAATGCTCAAAATTCTCCATCAACAATACGTGAACCATGAACTTCCAGATGTTCAAGCTGGTTTTAGAAAAGGCAGAGGAACCAGAGATCAAATTGCCAACATCTGCTGGATCATCAAAAAAGCAAGAGAGTTCCAGAAAAACATCTATTTCTGCTTTATTGACTATGCCAAAGCCTTTGACTGTGTGGGTCACAATAAACTGTGGAAAATTCTTCAAGAGATGGGAATACCAGTCCACCTGACCAGCCTCTTGAGAAACCTATATGTCGGTCAGGAAGCAACAGTTAGAATTGGACATGGAACAACAGACTGGTTCCAAATTGGAAAAGGAGTACATCAAGGCTGTATATTGTCACCCTGCTTATTTAACTTCTATGCAGAGTACATCATGAGAAATGCTGTGCTGGAAGAAGCACAAGCTGGAATCAAGATTGCCGGGAGAAATATCAATAAACTCAGATATGCAGATGACACCACCTTTATGGCAGAAAATGAAGAGGAACTAAAAAGCCTCTTGATGAAGGTGAAAGAGGAGAGTGAGAAAGTTGGCTTAAAGCTCAACATTCAGAAAACGAAGATCATGTTCTCTGGTCCCATCACTTCATGGGAAATAGATGGGGAAACAGTGTCAGACTTTAGTTTTTTGGGCTCCAAAATCACTGCGGATGGTGACTGCAGCCATGAAATTAAAAGACACTTACTCCTTGGAAGGAAAGTTATAACCAACCTAGATAGCATATTCAAAAACAGAGACGTTACTTTGCCAACAAAGGTCCATCTAGTCAAGGCTATGGTTTTTCCTGTGGTCATGTATGGATGTGAGAGTTGGACTGTGAAGAAGGCTGAGCGCCAACGAATTGATGCTTTTGAACTGTGGTGTTGGAGAAGACTCTTTAGAGTCCTTTGGACTGCAAGGAGATCCAACCAGTCCATTCTGAAGGAGATCAGTCCTGGGATTTCTTTGGGAGGAATGATGCTAAAGCTGAAACTCCAGTACTTTGGCCACCTCATGCGAAGAGTTGATTCATTGGAAAAGACTGATGCTGGGAGGGATTCAGGGCAGGAGGAAAAGGGGACAACAGAGGATGAGACGGCTGGATGGCATCACTGACTCGATGGACGTGAGTTTGAGTGAACTCCGAGAGTTGGTGATGGACAGGGAGGCCTGGCATGCTGCAATTCATGGGGTCGCAAAGAGTTGGACACGACTGAGCGACTGAACTGAACTGAACTCCAGCTGCTTAGCCTGGTGCCCATCTGTCTCCTGCCTCAATCTTAATCAACCAGTTTGGAATTTTCTGGTCAGCACTAATGTGGTGACCTCTCATACGGGCCCTCTTCATCCCTGAGGAAAAAGAGGCAACCTGCATGATAAAAGCCTGTGCTGGTCCTTTCCCTAGTAAGATGTCCTGGCCTAAAAAGCCATCCTTTTCTTTTTCATCTCATCTAGCAACTAGATGAGATGCTGCCTGATTCAAATATTGTTGAATAAATCCAATTATAGCTTCATATTTACTTTGTTGAATTTTGTTTCTTAACAAAAGAAAATTGGCTGTAGTTAAGGATCCCTGGGGTGGAGAGTGTTGGGAAAAGCATACAGGCTTTCTAAGATTACACTTGCTCATATGGCATCAAGATGATAATAAGGTCTTTTAACTAAACTGTGTGTGTAAGTGGTTATATGATAAGTGTTTTAAATTGTGTTTTGTGGCTTTTTAATTTTATTAAAGTTACATACATAAATGCTCTTAAATGACACTATTTCTATAAAGCTTTTGAATAAACAAGTTATTTTTTATTCCATTGTTCTCCATTACTCCATTCCCCTCCTTTCTCTACCATCCCCTGGAAATAACCCTGGAGGTGACCAAATTCAGCTCTTAATTGTTTCCTCCTGTGTTTGCTCTAAATACCCAAGTAACATGCTTGTGTTAATTTTTAGAATTAGTTTTATATTTTTTTTTTTATTTTTACTATAGGAGGATGAGAATTTAATAGGTTGACTTAATTTGTTCAGTCGGCTGTAACAAAACATCACAGACTGGGTGGCTTATAAACAATAAACATTTATTTCACATAGTTCTGGAAGTTATAAAATCAGAAGATTAGAGTGTCAACACGGTCCAGTGAGGCTCTCTTTGGGGTCCCAGATTTCCTGTTGTACTCTTACGTTGCAAAAGGGGCAAGGCAGCTTTCTCAGACTTCTTCTTTATGGGCACTGATAATCCTTCTAAATAACCCACCTACCAATGTTACCAAGTACAAGTTCATGTCCATGACACACAGCGAGGCCAAGCAAACCTAAATGTTGGAGTGTTGGGGCAGAGAAAGGTTTATTGCAGGACCAAACAAGGAGAAAAGTGGTTGGTTCATGCTCAGAAACTCCCAATTTGTTGATGGTTTTGGGGGGAGGTGTTTTTAGAGGCAATATGTAGGGTGAAGGCTGCAGGGTGTGTGACTTTCTTCTGATTGGTTAATGGTAATCCTCTAAAATCAACTTCCTTCTTGGCTCATGATTCTATCTTTTCCTGTTTCCTGAGTAGACTTCTTTTTGATTCTAGAATCCTCAGGCACATAACTGGAACTGTTTTCAATGTCCAAGAAATGCATTTCAAAAATATAAACTTTTTATTAAAAACTGTATATAGTAAAATCTCATAAAATAGAATTCAAATTTTATAGCCTGGCAATAATACTATCTATAACTTCTTAAAAATGTACCTACCTGTGGCTTAGACATATTGAAATTTCTATAGGGTTACCCCAGGGTTTATAGATAAATAAAACCTGCTGAGGGCTTCCCAGGTTGTATAGTGGTAAAGGATCCACTGGCAATGCAGCAGGCGCAAGAGATGGGGGTTCAATCCCTGGCTTGGGAAGATCCCTGGAGGAGGCAATAGCAACCCATACAACAGTATGCTTGCCTGGAAAGTTCCACAGCCAGAGGAGCCTGGCGGGCTACAGTCCATGGGTCTGCAAAGAGTCAGACACGACTCAGCAAGTGCAAGTGTCCAAAACCTGAGTGTAATCTAAATTGGTGGCAGTCGTGGACAGCTGCAGAGTGAACAGTCCATCTAAAAGTGAACAGCCTCTGCTTAGTTCCAGCACACATTTGTCATATGGAAATTAGGGCCAATTTGTCACATACTTTTAGAGCTAGGTAAAGTCTCTCTCTTGGAGAAGGAAATGGCAACCCACTCCAGTGTTCTTGCCTGGAGAATCCCATGGACGGAGAAGCCTGGTAGGCTGCAGTCCATGGGGTCGCACAGAGTCAGACACGACTGAAACGACTTGGCAAAGTCTCTCTCTATAAAGATGTGGGCAACTAGCAAATATTTGAGAACCCCTCTGCTTGCCAAACAAAACCAAAGGTAGGATTCAGCTACCAGTTGCAACCTCTGCCTGCTCAAAGTAAGTTTATTGACTCTACCCCAGGCAGCAATTCATTCTTATTTTTTTAGCCTTTCTCATGTTGTTCATTTCACTTTAAGTACTTTTCCCTCTATATCTATTCAACTGTACCATTTTTCAATTTCTAGGTCAATTTTTACCTCCTCTTTCCTATTCTTTCTGCTTCAGTATCACCCTCCATTGGGATACTATGTGTTTATAATCTGATGATGTCTTTTGTGACTTTATCATTAACTATCTTTAATTTTACTATTAGTTCTGCCACTATTTTTAAAGTAAACAAGCTTTTTTTGTAGAAACACCCTTAAGAGATTTGTAGTCCAACTACAATTATGTAGAGAGAAGAAGATAAGTAAATTTTCCAACATCATATTGTAAGGTAGTTACAGATTGCACAGGCTTTTTAAATTGCCTTGCATATAGTTAAGTGTTGGATACATATATGCTGATTGAAAAAAAAAGTCTACTATTGTAATAAATACCTTCTTTAGACTTTTGTTCCAATTTCTTAACGTTTAAACATAAAATTCTAGAATCAACAATAAAAAACCATAGTTTGCAATGTTATCTATAAACTATAGTTCAGTTCAGTCACTCAATCATGACCGACTCTTTGTGACCCCATGAACAGCAGCATGCCAGGCCTCCCTGTCCATCACCAACGTTTGGAGTTTACCCAAACTCATGTCCACTGAGTTGGTGATGCCATCCAACCATCTCATCCTCTGTTGTTCCCTTCTCCTCCTGCCCTCAATCTTTCCCAGAATCAGGGTCTTTTCAAATGAGTCAGCACTTCACATCTGGTGGCCAAAGTATTGGAGTTTCAGCTTCAACATCAGTCCTTCCAACGAACACCCAGCACTGATCTCCTTTGATGGACTGGTTGGATCTCCTTGCAGTCCAAGGGACTCTCAAGAGCCTCCTCCAACACCACAGTTCAAAAACATCAATTCTTTGGCGCTCAGCTTTCTTTATAGTCCAAGTCTCACATCCATACATGACTAGTGGAAAAACCATAGCCTTGACTAGATGGATCTTTGTTGATAAAGTAATGTCTCTGCTTTTTAATATGTTGTCTAGGTTGGTCATAACTTTTCTTCCAAGGAATAAGTGTCTTTTAATTTCATGGCTGCAATCACCATCTGCAGTGATTTTGGAGCCCCCCAAAATAAAGTCAGCCACTGTTCCCACTGTCTCCCCTTCTATTTGCCATGAAGTGATGGGACCAGATGCCATGATCTTAGTTTTCTGAATGTTGAGCTTCAAGCCAACTTTTTCACTCTCCTCTTTACTATAATCTTCCTCTAAAAAAGTTATGTTATTATTTCTCAAAAAAAAAAAAATCCAAAACAATAGTATGCATTTTCATTCCATATTAAGCCAAGAAAAATGAGTGTGCAAATTGCTTTTGTTTTTAAAAGGGAGCTGTGCCTCTGTTTAAGAGTTAGAGGCAGTTTTAACTGGATTAACCATTTTTTCCTTCAGAATTTTAAGTACCATTTTTAAATACCAATTTTAATTTTAAATGCCATTCAAAATGTTAGTATGTAATTTTGACTCTTTGGTAATCATAGATGTTATTTTTTTTAATTATGAAATATTTTTAATTCACAGGAAACTATTAAAATCATATCACATAGACACATATGAACACCACTCAGATCTAACATAAATTACGATTTTTGCGCTTCAATCTGGAAAATTTAGAGGCATTGTCATCCTATACTATCTTATTAAAACATATAGTACAATCACCAAGGAAATATTGGTCATAGTGTTGAGGCAGAAAAGAATGAACTTAAATGATTAGACGAAATCCAAGTACAGCATTGTAGGATTCTCCATTGTTTGAAATCTGAATCTAATTTTTAAAAATATCAGATACAGACCCCTGGGCAGCTTGCCAGGTGGTGCTCATGGTAAATAATCTATCTGCCAATGCAGGGGACACAAGAGACTTGTCTCAATCCCTGGTTTAGAAGATGTCCTGGAGAAGGGAATGACAAAACACTCCAGTAGCCTTGCCTGGAAAATTCCATGGACAGAGGAGCCTGGCAAGCTGAAGTCCTTGGGACTGCAAAGAGCTGGACATGACTGAGTGACTGAGCACACACGCACACACACCTTAGCTCATGGCACATGATTTTTTCTTTTTCCTAGACCCCCTTTTATTTAATATTCATATTCCCCTTGTCTCTATGCTGTACTCAAATTTCTCTTCATCCATAGGCAGCAGTGACAGAATAAAGATGATGATAAATACTATGATATGTCTTCCATCGAAAGACAGGGTCTCCTTTTCCTTACCTGGTCTATGACCAACTACACTTCAGTCAGTCAGTCAGTTCAGTCCCTCAGTGGTGTCCAACTCTTTGTGACCCCATGGACTACAGCATGCCAGGCTTCCCTGTCCATCACCAACTCCTGGAGCTTACTCAAACTCATGCCATGGAGTTGGTGATGGAATCCAACCATCTCATCTTCTCTCTTCCCCTTCTCCTCCTGCCTTCAGTCTTTCCCAGCATCAAGGTCTTTTCAAATGAGTCAGTTCATCTCATCAGGTGGCCAAAGTATTGGAGTTTCAGCTTCAACATCAGTCCTTCCAATGAACACGCAGGACTGATCTCCTTTGGGATGGACTGGTTGGATCTCCTTGCAGTCCAAGAGACTCTCAAGAGCCTTTCCAGCACCACAGTTCAAAAGAATCAACTCTTCTGCACTCAGCTTTCTTTATAGTCCAACTCTCACATCTATATATGACTACTGGAAAAACCATAGCTTTGACTAGATGGACCTTTGTTGGCAAAGTAATGTCTCTCCTTTTTAATATGCTGTCTAAGTTGTTCATAACTTTTCTCCAAGGAGCAAGCATCTTTTAATTTCATGGCTGCAATCACCATCTGCAGTGATTTTGGAGCCTAAAAAAAGAAAGTCTCTCACTCTTTCCACTGTTTCTCCATCTATTTGCCATGAAGTGAAGGGACCAAATGTCATGATCTTAGTTTTCTGAATGCTGAGTTTTAAGCCAACTTTTTCACTTTTCTCTTTCACTTTCATCAAGAGGCTCTTTAGTTCTTCTTCACCTTCTGCCATAAGGCTGGTGTCATCTGCATATCTGAGTTTATTGATATTTCTCCCAGCAATCTTGATTCCAGCTTGTGCTTCATCCAGCCCAGCATTTTTCATGATATACTCAGCATATAAGTTAAAAAATAAGCAGGGTGACAATATATAGCCTTGAGGTCCTCCTTTCTTGATTTGGAGCCAGTCTGTTGTCCCATGTCCAATTCTAACTGTTGATTCTTGACCTGCATACAAATTTCTCAGGAGGAAGGTCAGGTGGTCCGGTTTTCCCAGCTCATTAAGATTTTCTACAGTTTGTTGTGATCCACACAGTCAAAGGCTTTGGCATAATCAATAAAGCAGAAACAGATGCTTTTCTGGAATTCTCTTGCTTTTTCGATGACCCAAAAGATGTTGGCAATTTGATCTCTGGTTCCCCTGCCTTTTCTAAATCCAGCTGGAACATCTGAAAGTTCATGGTTCACATCCTGTTGAAGCCTGGCTTGGAGAATTTTGAGCATTACTTTACTAGCGTGTGAGCAATTATGCAGTAGTTTGAACATTCTTTGGCATTGCCTTTCTTCGGGATTGGAATGGAAACTGACCGAGTTTTCCAAATTTGCTGCCATAATGAGTGTGGCACTTTCACAACATCATCTTTTAGGATTTGAAATAGCTCAACTGGAATTCCATCACCTCCACTAGCTTTGTTCATAGTGATGCTTCCTAAGGCCCACTTGACTTGGCATTCCAGGATGTCTGGCTCTAGGTGAGTGATCACACCATCATGGTTATTTGGGTCATGAAGATTTTTTTTGTAGAGTTCTTCAGTATATTGTTCCTGGTTCTGTTAGGTCCATACCATTTCTGTCCTTTATTGTGCCCATCTTTGTATGAAATGTTCCCTTGGTATCTCTAATTTTCTTGAAGAGATCTCAAATCTTTCCTATTCTATTGTTTTCCTTTATTTCTTTGCATTGATCACTGAGGAAGGCTGTCTAATCTCTCCTTGCTCTTCTTTGGAACTCTGCATTCAAATGGGTATATCTTTCCTTTTCGTGTCTTTTCTTTTCTCAGCTCTTTGTAAGGCCCCCTCAGACAACCATTTTGCCTTTTTGCATTTCTTTTTCTTGGGGATAGTCTTTATCACTGCTTCCTGGACAATGTCACAAAACTCCATCCACAGTTCTTCAGGCACTCTATCAGATCTAACCACTTGAATCTATTTCTCACTTCCACTGTATAATCATAAAGGATTTGATCAAGGTCATACCTGAATGGTTTAGTGCTTTTCTCTACTTTCTTCAATTTAAGTGTGAATTTGGACTTAAATTGAAGGAGTTCATGATCTGAGCCACAGTCAACTCCCAGTCTTGTTTTTACTGACTGTTTAAAGCTTCTCCGTTTTAGCTGCAGGAATATAATCAATCTGATTTCCGTATTGACCATGTGGTGATGCCCATGTGTGGAGTCCTCTCTTGTGTTGTTAGAAGAGAGTGTTTGCTATGACCAGTGTGTTCTTTTTGCAAAATTCTGTTAGCTTTTGACCTGCTTCATTTTTTACTTCAAGGCCGAATTTGCCTGTTATTCCAGATATCTCTTGACTTCCTACTTTTGCTTTCCAGTCCCCTTAATGAAAAGGACTTCTTTTTTTGGTGTTAGTTCTCGAAGGCCTTGTAGGTCTTCATAGAACCATTCAACTTCAGCTTCTTCAGCGTTACTGGTTGGGGCATAGACTTAGATTTCTTTGATACTGAATGGGTTGCCTTGGAAACAAACAGAGATCATTCTGTCATTTCTGAGACTGCATCCAAGTACTGCATTTTGGACTCTTTTGTTGACCATGATGGCTACTCCATTTCTTTTTAGAGATTCTTTCCCACAGTAGTAGATATAATGGTCATCTGAGTTAAATTCACCCATACCAGTCCATTTTAGTTCACTGATTCCTAAAATGTCAGTCTTCACTCTTGCCACCTCCTGTTTGACCACTTTCAGTTTGCCTTGATTCATGTACCTAACATTCCTGGTTCTTTTGCAATATTGTTCTATAAAGCATTGGGCTTTGCTTCCATCACCAGTCACATCCACAACTGGGTGTTGTTTTTGCTTTGGTCCCATCTCTTCATTCTTTCTGGAGTTATTTCTCCACTGATCTCCAGTAGCATATTGGGCACCTATCAACCTGGGAAGCTCATCTTTCAGTATCCTATCTTTTTGCCTTTTCATACTGTCTGTGGGGTTCTCAGGGCAAGCATACTGAAGTGGTTTGCCATTCCCTTCTCCAGTGGACCATGTTTTGTCAGAACTCTCCACCATGACCCTTCTGTCTTGGGTGGCCCCACATGGCATGGCTCATAGTTCCATTCAGTTAGACAAGGCTGTGGTCCATGTGATCAGATTGGTTATAAAGCCAAAAGGCTGAGAAGTGATGGTCTTCAACAAACAGTGTGATCCCAACAGTGTGATTAATCAGCAACTATAATGAAAGTGATGCTGTACAAACTCCTGGACTAACCTTTAAAAGTACTGCTCTCATGATCTGACTTCCTTGCTGGAGAAATCCTGTGGACAGGCCCTGAGTATACAGTTGAGCAGAAAAGCTTCCCAGGTAAGTCAAGGCTTCTAGCATCTCTGCCAAGGTGTCAGAAATGTGAAAGGATAGGTCTTGATCCTAGAGATCAACTTGACTACAGATATAAGACTTCTAATGCCCTCTGTGTATACCAAGCAGGCACAGGTATTGCCTATTCAAGCTGCTCCTGAGATCCTTACTCACAGACACGTGAGCAAAACGGAAGATCATTGTATTTAGCTGCTAAGTTTTAGAGTGGTTGGTTATTCAACAAAGACAACTGGAACAACAGCCATATTATTGTGTTTAATGTAGTTTTTTCCTCCCAGTGTGTGTGTTCTTACAAAATATGTGTGTCTTGTGGGTGGATATTTCATTTTTCTAAATGTTATTATAAAATATATCTAATTTTCTTTTCCACTAAGCACAATGTTTTTGATATTCATTTGTGTTGGAACTTAGGCATCTATATGTTACCTTAATTTGCTGTGTAAATTTATATGTTCTTCCAGACATTTTATTTACTTTCTTTTCTTTTAGAGACCGACATTCAGATTGCCTCCACCTTGCAGCTGCTACACATAATGTTGTGATAAATATCTTAGAATCTCTCTTTACCTACTTGTGTGAGAATTTATTTGAGTTTATAAACAGAAAGTCTCTATCGCAAGCTGTGTCTACATTTTATTTGCCTCAGTAATGATAGATTCTCTCCGGTATGCCTGTGCCAGTTCATCCTTCTACTGGCAATGTATGGGAGTCTTATATCACCACTTTCTTTCCAATAATTGAAATCATCCAGCTTTCTCATTTTTTCCTGTATAATATTTTAAAATGAGATCTATTTTTAATGTATATGTTTCTAATTACCATTGACTTTGAATGGTATTTTTGCACACATTGATCTTTTGTGTTTCCTTCTTTTAACTATATTTTTACCTTTCTCACTTCAGTATTTCTTTTGCCTAGAGTACATCTTTATATGTAGTATTAAATGGAATCTCATTTTCTTTTTCTCCATACAAGGAGCCCTTTCCTTCCTGTCTTTCTACTCTCCAAACTGCTAAACAGTATGTCCTTCCTGCACTGATGTGTGGCATATTTTCTATCTTATAGTGAAAAAAAAAGTGTTAAGCACTCGGTGACATCCAACTCTTTGTGACCCTGGACTGTAACCTTCCAGGCTCCTCTGTCCATGGAATTTTTCAGGCAAGAATACTGGAGTGGGTTGCCATTTCCTTCTCCAGAGGATCTTTCTGACCCAGGGATCAAACTCATGTCTCCTGTGTCTCCTGCATTTTCAGGCAAATTCTTTATCCACTGAGTCATCATATACGATTGCATATACGATAGCTTCTTAAATGCTGTTGCATAAGAAATTCAATGTGAGTTATTTTATTTGATAAATCATTGAAAAAAATTCCATGAAGCAGTCTTATTATTGTACTCACACTGAATTTGATAATTAATTATTTTATTGGGCTATATGTTGGTGTTTAGAGTTTTTGGTTGGAAAATATTCTATTTAATTTATTTGTATTTGCCTTATTGGTCTTTATAGACATATGAGCTCTATAAAATCCTAGATCCAAATAAAAATGTATTTGGTAATATATTTCAGCATAATTTTATAGGAAATTAAGTGGTGTTTTATCTATATATGTTACATATTTTATATGAAGGCAATAACAGAATTATTTAAGCATAATTTTTCTACATATCATATGAGAGCATTACGTGCTTAAATGGTTCTTAATAGTGACCTCATATAGAGAAGACCAGTGAAAATACCTTAAAACAACAGCAAACAATTCTGGGAAGAAGGACAACCATGAAGAACAGCAACAAAATCTGTCTTAGAACTGTCAGTTGATTTTTAGCAATAATTTGGGGAACACTAATGACATAGCCTGGTTTCATGTGTTTCAGTTAAGTGACGTATAAATAAAAACACAAAAGCTGGAAATTAGATTTATTTATTAATAGTAATTCTCACCTGCCTAATTCAAAATGCCCAGAATCTTTCCTAACATTGAGCTTTTGAACTTCAAAAGCCCCATCTGTTGATAAAAATGAGCAATATTCGTAAGTCTGCAGCCTCTAATCTGGTGACATTAAAGGGAGAATCTGGGGACATGAAGTCCATGACTTAAAGCCTTATAACTTCCCAGAGGTCATCTTCTCCGACAGTATGTCAGAAAAAAAAGCAACAACCCGTTTCATTGTCATACCTCTAAACAATGCAGAAGACCAATATGGTTCAATCTTAACATTACATGTTTGTCTTACACTTAAAAAAGAAATAAACACTAACAAAATGCTTTGATGGCATTGGTCTCCAGAAAATCAAATTTTATACTGTCCATTATCTTTGATGGCTTTATTTCTCCTAAGAACAATACGGTTTGACGGCAATGAAGACCAATAACGCTAGAGACAAAAATCTATTCATCTATTGAATGTGGGTGAATGAACCTGGGTTGAAAGTGTGTATATTAGATTGTTTCCAGTTTAGATTCTTAATAGAGTATCCCTTTTTTATGTTTCTACAGGATTTAAAACCAAACTGAAATCTGGATATTGATAAGCAACTGTTTCCCATAAACAATTATATGGTATGTCTTCAAGCTTGTGCTAAGGCACAACGAAAGACAGCAAATCTTAAGGTCTTATTTCTTTTTTCATGGAAAGCATATGACTTTAATTCACATGTACCTTTGGAATATTTCCACTGTTTGTGTACATCAGCAGTAGCATTTCAATAGAGCATTAAATTATAGTATTTCTGTTTTATTATTATTGGCAGGATTAGAAATGAAAGAAAATAAAATAGTGTGAATATGCTGTATATGGGAGTTATTTCAAAAGAGCCAATTTTACAGATTGTTTGCAAAAGATTCTCTTAAACTTGCAAAATAGTGTTTATTGTTTCTCAATCTTATATGCTTTATGAGTAGCTGTGATTTTTTTCTCTCTTTGCTTAGAAGAAGTCCCAACTGAAACTGGCTTTATTTCAACACTTCAAAATGAATTCCTCCAAATGGAATACAAATTGAATTGCTCTCAGGAATAAAATCACTTAGCTGCCATGAATCACAATTTGAGATTTTAAATGGCAAAACATTCTGATTAGTGTGTGTATGTGTATGTGTGTGTTCCAACATGTGTTCCCGCTTATATGCCAGAAGGAGGAATAATATATTTTTGACTGAACTGTGAAATTCACTTGGAATACCACTTTTACAGAAGTGGAAGACAAATTTTATCTTTGCCATGACTGGTTTTGAGAGTCAGAAATGGTAGTGTGTGATGATATTTTATAATATTCTCCTCTTTCCATTCATTTCCTAAGCTTTGTTATAGCAAATATTATACTCAGTTCAGTTCAGTCGCTCAGTCGCGTCTGACTCTTTGCGACCCCATGAATCGCAGCACGCCAGGCCACACTGTCCATCACCAACTCCCGGAGTTCACTCAAACTCACGTCCATCGAGTCGGTGATGCCATCCAGCCATCTCATTCTCTGTCATCCCCTTCTCCTCCTGCCCCCAATCCCTCCCAGCATCAGAGTCTTTCCCAAAGAGTCAACTCTTCGCATGAGGTGGCCAAAGTATTGTGGTTTCAGCTTCAGCATCAGTCGTTCCAAAGAACACCCAGGACTGATCTCCTTTATTAGTGTACTGTATTATTTTCAAATATTTAACATATTTGATATATTTCAGGATGCAAATAACTTCAGCATCACCATTTGTTCCTTATTTTCAGGTATTTAAATAATGTTAACGTTTAGTTTTTTTGGTTTATCAACTCCATTCAAACACACACTACACCTGAATTTGTGAAATATAAATGGTACCGTCAATGAAGTACCCGTATGTTATATTTAAATAGCTATTCCAAGAGTAAAGTTTATCAACATTTATTTGTTTTTCTAGTAATTGGAGGTTCCTTTTCTGCAATTGCAGGCTCCTATCCTCAGAGTTATTATTTCTAATTTTTTTCTTTCCATTCTCTTTCTTGAAGAAAGATTTACAGGGAATATTTAGAAGAGGGTATCAATTGGCAGACTGACTTACCTGGTTTCATTGCCTGAATTCTCCAAACCTCCAGAGTCTTTCAAAACACATTGTAAACAGAGTTAGGTACTCAGAATTCTTAGACTGCATTTCAAATATGCCCTTCCTCATTATTGCTAAAGTAGTTTTGTGTGAGTGTGTGTGTATGCTGTATTTAACTTTATTATTTTTTAGGTAATTCATGAATTACCTACACATGTAACTGACCAAACTGTAAGGTACTATTGTATAAGTTTTTACTCTTTTGTATGGTTTCCTCCATTTATATAAAAATTATTAATTTTGCTTTTACAACTTCATTTTGGCTAACATTTTTACAGTATGAAGTTTTCTTCCTTTTACTTTGAACTTACTTCTTTGTATTTAGTGTGTGTTTTTGTAGACATGTATAGTTGAATTTTGATTTTTCATCAAATCTGATGTCTGTGTTTTAATTGGTGTGTATAGGTTGCTTATAATTAATGTTATTATTAAAATGGTTGAAATAAAACCTACTATCCTACTGCTATTTTCTATTAGTTCCATTTTTTGACTTATTTCCTCTATTTTCTGCCATCTTTTAGCTTATAAAAGGTGTAATTCTCAGGATTCCATTTAATCACTTCTAATTATTAGGTAAGGAGCAATGGCTGCACTTTGCTAGAGCAGCCGTGAAGAGATACCCCACGCCCAAGGTAAGAGAAACCCAAGTAAGATGGTAGGTGTTGCAAGAGGGCATCAGAGGGCAAACACACTGAAACCATACTCACAGAAAACTAGTCAATCTAATCACACTAGGACCACAGCCTTCTCTAACTCAATGAAACTAAGCCATGCCCATGGGGCAACCCAAGATGGGCGGGTCATGGTGGAGAGATCTGACACAATGTGGTCCACTGGAGAAAGGAATGTCAAACCACTTCAGTGTTCTTGCCTTGAGAACCCCATGAACAGTATGAAAAGGCAAAATGATAGGATACTGAAAGGGGAACTCCCCAGGTCAGTAGGTGCCCAATATGCTACTGGAGATCAGTGGAGAAATAACTCCAGAAAGAATGAAGGGATGGAGCCAAAGCAAAAAGAATACCCAGCTATGGATGTGACTGGTGATAGAAGCAAGGTCTGATGCTGTAAAGAACAATATTGCATAGGAACCTGGAATGTCAGGTCCATGAATCAAGGTAAATTGGAAGTGTCAAACAAGAGATGGCAAGAGTGAATGTCGACATTCTAGGAATCAGTGAACTGAAATGGACTGGAATGGGTGAATTTAACTCAGATGACCATTATATCTACTACTGCGGGCAGGAATCCCTCAGAAGAAATGGAGTGGCCATCATGGTCAACAAAAGAGTCCGAAATTCAGTACTTGGATGCAATCTCAAAAACGACAGAATGATCTCTGTTTGTTTCCAAGGCAAACCATTCAATATCACAGTAATCCAAGTCTATGCCCCAACCAGTAATGCTGAAGAAGCTGAAGTTGAATGGTTCTATGAAGACCTACAAGACCTTTTAGAACTAACACCCCAAAAAGATGTCCTTTTCATTATAGGGGATTGGAATGCAAAAGTAGGAAGTCAAGAAACACCTGGAATAACAGGCAAATTTGGCCTTGGAATACGGAATGAAGCAGGGCAAAGACTAATAGAGTTTTGCCAAGAAAATGCACTGGTCATGACAAACACCCTCTTCCAACAACACAAGAGAAGACTCTATACAGGGACATCACCAGATGGTCAACACTGAAATCAGATTGATAATATTCTTTGCAGCCAAAGATGGAGAAGCTCTCTATAGTCAGCAAAAACAAGACCAGGAGCTGACTGTGGCTCAGACCATGAACTCCTTATTGCCAAATTCAGACTTAAATTGAAGAAAGTAGGGAAAACCACTAGACCATTCAGGTATGACCTAAATCAAATCCCTTATGATTATACAGTGGAAGTGAGAAATAGATTTAAGGGACTAGATCTGATAGACAGAGTGCCTGATGAACTATGGAATGAGGTTTGTGACACTGTACAGGAGACAGGGATCAAGACCATCCCCATGGAAAAGAAATGCAAAAAAGCAAAATGGCTGTCTGGGGAGGCCTTACAAATAGCTGTGAAAAGAAGAGAAGCGAAAAGCAAAGGAGAAAAGGAAAGATATAAGCATCTGAATGCAGAGTTTCAAAGGATAGCAAGAAGAGATAAGAAAGCCTTCCTCAGCAATCAATGCAAAGAAATAGAGGAAAACAACAGAATAGGAAAGACTAGGGATCTCTTCAAGAAAATCGGAGATACCAAAGGAACATTTCATGCAAAGATGGGCTCGATAAAGAACAGAAATGGTATGGACCTAACAGAAGCAGAAGATATTAAGAAGAGATGGCAAGAATACACAGAAGAACTGAACAAAAAAGATCTTCACGACTCAGATAATCACGATGGTGTGATCACTGACCTAGAGCCAGACACCTTGGAATGTGAAGTCAAGTGGGCCCTAGAAAGCATCTCTACGAACAAAGCTACTGGAGGTGATGGAATTCCAGTTGAGCTATTCCAAATCCTGAAAGATGATGCTGTGAAAGTGCTGCACTCAATATGCCAGCAAATTTGGAAAACTCCGCAGTGGCCACAGGACTGGAAAAGATCAGTTTTCATTCCAATCCCAAAGAAAGGCAATGCCAAAGAATGCTCAAACTACCGCAGAATTGCACTCATCTCACACACTAGTAAAGTAATGCTCAAAATTCTCCAAGCCAGGCCTCAGCAATATGTGAACCGTGAACTTCCTGATGTTCAAGCTGGTTTTAGAAAAGGCAGAGGAACCAGAGATCAAATTGCCAACATCCGCTGGATCATCAAAAAAGCAAGAGAGTTCCAGAAAAACATCTATTTTGGCTTTATTGACTATGCCAAAGCCTTTGACTGTGTGGATCACAATAAACTGTGGAAAATTCTTCAAGAGATGGGAATACCAGACCACCTGACCTGCCTCTTGAGAAATTTGTATGCAGGTCAGGAAGCAACAGTTAGAACTGGACATGGAACAACAGACTGGTTCCAAATAGGAAAAGGAGTACATCAAGGCTGTATATTGCCACCCTGCTTATTTAACTTATATGCAGAGTACATCATACATCATGAGAAACGCTGGACTGGAAGAAACACAAGCTGGAATCAAGATTGACGGGAGAAATATCAATAACCTCAGATATGCAGATGACACCACCCTTATGGCAGAAAGTGAAGAGGAACTAAAAAGCCTCTTGATGAAAGTGAAAGTGGAGAGTGAGAAAGTTGGCTTAAAGCTCAACATTCAGAGAACGAAGATCATGGCATCCGGTCCCATCACTTCATGGCAAATAGATGGGGAAACAGTGGAAACAGTGTCAGACTTTATTTTTGGGGGCTCCAAAATCACTGCAGATGGTGACTGCAGCCATGAAATTAAAAGATGCTTACTCCTTGGAAGGAAAGTTATGACCAACCTAGATAGCATACTTAAAAGCAGAGACGTTACTTTGCCAACAAAGTTTCGTCTAGTCAAGGCTATGGTTTTTCCTGTGGTCATGTATGGATGTGAGAGTTGGACTGTGAAGAAGGCTGAGTGCCAAAGAATTGATGCTTTTGAACTGTGGTGTTGGAGAAGACTCTTGAGAGTCCCTTGGACTGCAAGGAGATCCAACCAGTCCATTCTGAAGGAGATCAGCCCTGGGATTTCTTTGGAAGGAATGATGTTAAAGCTGAAACTCCAGTACTTTGGCCACCTCATGCGAAGAGTTGACTCATTGGAAAAGACTCTGATGCTGGGAGGGATTGGGGGCAAGAGGAGAAGGGGACGACAGAGGATGAGATGGCTGGATGGCATCACTGACTTGATGGACGTGAATCTCAGTTAACTCCGGGAGCTGGTGATGGACAGAGAGGCCTGGCGTGCTGCGATTCTTGGGGCCGCAAAGAGTTGGACACAACTGAGCGACTGATCTGATCTGAATTATTATTTAACTTATATGCAGAGTACAACATGAAAAACGCTGAGTTGAATGAAGCACAAGCTGGAATCAAGATTGCCGGGAGAAATATCAATAACCTCAGATACACAAATAACACCACACTTATGGCAGAAAGTGAAGAACTATAGAGCCTCTTGATGAAAGTGAAAGAGGAGAGTGAAAAAGTTGGCTTAAAACTCAACATTCAGAAAACTAAGATCATGGCACCTGTCTCGTTGCTTCATGGAAAATGGAGAAACAGTGGAAACTGGCAAACTTTCTTTTTTGGGCTCCCAAATCACTGCAGATGGTGAGTGCAGCCATGAAATTAAAAGACACTTTTTCTTTGGAAGAAAAGTTATGACCAACCTAGACAACTTATTAAAAAGTGGAGACATTACTTTGCCAACAAAAGTCTGTCGAGTCAAAGCTATGGTTTATCCAGTAGTGTTGTATGGATGTGAGAGTTGGACTATAAAGAAAGCTGAACGCCGAAGAATTGATGCTTTTGAACTGTGGTGTTGGAGGAGGCTCTTGAGAGTCCCTTGGCCTATAAGGAGATCCAACCAGTCCATCCTAAAGGAAATCAGTCCTGAATATTCATTGGAAGGACTGATGCTGAAGGTGAAACTCCAATACTTTGGCCACCCGATGCAAAGAACTGACTCCTTGGAAAAGACCCTGATGCTGGGAAAGACTGAAGGTAGAGGAAGGGGACGAGAGATGAGATGGTTGAATGGCATCACCAATTCAATGCACATGAGTTTGAGTAAACTCCGGGAGTTGGTGATGGACAGGGAGGCCTGGCATGCTGCAGTCCATGGTGTCGCAAAGAGGCTGACATGACTGAGCAACTGAACTGAACTGACTGAATTATTATTTATATCTTAAAAAATTATAATGATTGCTTTCAGGTTTATAATATATATCTTTATTTAGAACATACATTCAAACCATCTTATATAGATGTGTGGAAGAGTCTTACAACAATATACTCCCAATTCCTCCATCCCATTTTTTGTACTACTATCATTATATATTTTGGTTGCGCATGTGCTATCAACTCAGGATATCTATTTAGCTATTTTAGCTTTAGACAGTTTTCTCTTAAAGCAATTAAAAGTAAAAACAAAAATTAATTTTGTAACATTGTCACTTATTCCATGTCACCATTCTCCCTTTATTTTTATAGATCCAAGTCTTGGCATAGTATATATTTCTGTCTCTCCCCCAGGGAATGATAGTCTTTTACTCCTCCCATTGTCTCTCTGCAGTGGTTTTTCACCAGAAGCTGAGAGGACAGTGTATTTTCCCTTTATCCAGTGGCTGAAGGTCTTTGATCTTTAGCAGGGGCTGACAAGGGTACAGATGAGTTCAGTGCCTTGACTTTCATGGCTATTTGCGCTTCTCCCCTAAGTCTGCATCACAGGGATGCATTCTTATAATAGTCACCCTGCCCAACCTGTTCTTGTGAGTATCCAGTGAGACCCATGCCTGTGAGATGGTACAAATTCCGCTTTTATCTGCTGATTTCAGGAGTTTCCAGGTGTTGGATATTCTCTAAGTCACATACACTTTGCCATTATTAAACTTTTTAGCTAAAGGCTTCATATTGGTTTCCAGTGGCATGTCCCCCAGTAAGCAAGTGCTCATGTTTCAATGCTCATTTGAGGCATCTGATTTTCTTTAGATTTCACCTTACTTTGTTAACTTGTGATCTAAACTCCTTAAGAAAAGTTGTGAATTTTTAAGTTATATTTTGTTATTTTGGTTGAAACAGTGGGAATTTTGCTCTTTCCATCTTTCATAAGCATAATAAAATTTTCAATTTCTCTATAAGTGAAAAACTCTAACTATCCTACAAAAAACTCTTTTTGTAGGATAGTTACAAAAACCAAAGCAAGCTTAAGTTTTTGTTATTTTTTTAAATTAAATCTAATGTGTTCTTGTATGGGGCTGGTAAAGAATCTGCCTGAGATGTGGGAGACCTGGGGTCGATCCCTGGGTCAGGAAGATCCCTTGGAGGAGGGCATGGCAACCCACTCCAGCATTCTTGCCTGGAGACTCCCATGGACAGAAGAGGCTGAGGGGCTATAGTCCATGGGGTCACAAAGAGTTAGACACAATTGAAGCAACAGCCCAAGTTTATAGCGTAAAACAAACTTTATCACCCTTACAATATCTCCATCATTGCCCAAGAATCACTTCCTGCAAGACTAGAAATAAGAAGGAGCATACAAATATGTCTCCTGGGCTTGAACTCCATTGACACAAATTTCCACAAAATAAAGAACATTACCTATTTTGTCTGTTACATCTTCTAACATGCCACAGAAAATGCAAGTCAAATTTTACATGGTATTTTTCTCAGAGTCTCATGTGGGAAGCTAATAAATTCTTAATTATTTTATAAATTTCATAGTCAATTAACTTTTTAATAAAATGAAATATTACATCTTGACGAAGTTATTTTGAATACCAAATGGCAAATATCAAGAAAAAACAATCTCTCCTTAAAATTCTTAAACTACAGTTTACAATAAAACTTTGTTAGCTGAATTGTATAATATTCTTTTGTACCAAACAAGTAAACTTTTTAAAGAAAATAAACTCAGTGTTCCATATTAATATGTTATAATTCATTTCATTGGAATCCAAATGCAATCTAAAATAAACTTTAGAGCATTCATGGAAACTTAATGAGGAAACATATTTATAATGGCCAGAGTTCCCTACAGCTCATATCATTATTGCTTAGTTGAAATTAATATCCATCAAATGAGAGCTTTTTGTAGGATAGTTAGAATTTTTCACTTGCAGAGAAATTGGAAAATTTATTATGTTTACCCATTTCATAGGGCCTCAAGATGTGATCTGTTTTAGTTTAGTTTCTTTTTTTTTTTTAACATACACATGCTTAGGGAAAATGACTGGAACTATTCCTAATTATTTTTTAACAGTACAGATTTTACTTGTACATTCCTTTGCCTGTTGGGACGACACAGAATTGGTGTTTTGTTTTGTTTTATAAAAGGACACCCAGGCAGATAGTCAGATAAATATGCGAGCAATCAGGTGTGAGATAAGTATCCATTATTTCCCCAACACTCCCAGTAAACTCTTACTCAGTGCAACAAGAAAGGAAAACGTGGGAAAATGTTTTATTATTCTTAGATTTTAAATGGAATCTACCTTGGTATAAATGTTGGACTATTGTAATGAACAGGAACAATTCCCAGCTTGACTTCTTTGGCCACTCTAATTTCTTCTTCCAGTAGTTTATTAACTTTAGGTCTCACTTTCCCCCCCCTCCCCACTCCTTTTTCCTGTTTCTCTTAGACTGGCTGGGTTTTTCTATCCCACAGTTAGTATCTGTCATAAAATGAGTTCTCCAGAAGCAGATTCTGTGATGGAGATTATTATGCAGGAGATATATTAAAGGTGCTCCTGGAACCAACACTTTATGGAAAGAAGGGGAAGTACTGGACAAAGGAGAAAGTGATTAGGATCTCAATTAGGATCTCAACAAAGGCCTCAGAGAATCCCACAGAGAGTCTTGAATCTTGAATGGTCCTTCAGAGTTGTCATGAGTTGGGGTGAGGACTTCAGCTTTACACTCCCATGTTGATTAATCATTGCATGTGAGCCAGGCGAGAAGTGAATTTGTCTTGGGTGAAGCAGATCTCTTTAGTAAAGGGACTCCAGTTTAGAACTATTGAAGGATTTCTTCATGAAGCCCTCAGAAGATGGAAGATTAAGTCTTTCATCCCCACAGGGGGATAGGTAACAGTCACAGGATGCAAAAGAGTCTTCCCCTAGCACCACTCAGAATCCCATCTTAAATTTGGGTACAGCTCTTTCAGATTTCTAGGGGCTCTTAATCCTGTAAAATTAGTAAGAGGAATTATGGCTTCCACCACTACAGTTGATCTATGGCTACAACTGATACTGTCTCCATGCTCTACTATCCTTTCCAGATTTCTTTGACTTTAAGCTAGTATCTCTACTGCTGTCGGTTGCTTACCTGGTGATATGACCCAGACCCCCATCACTGAAAAATCTGAGCCCTGTACAATGCACGTTTCTGAATCATGACTGCTGCATTTCTTCCCTTACTATAAAAGTTGTGGACAGATTGCAGAGAGGCACCCAAGTAGATTTCCTTTGTTGAAACATATTTCTCCCTTATCCATTGTGTAGTAACAGCTCTACCTGATGATTAGAATCAATTATCCTTTCTAATGTGGTGAATCTTCTTCTTGATTCCTGGTCTCTCAGCAGAAGGAATCCAAAGTGATACAGTTTCAACTGATCTATAGTTAAATGGAACTGTTTTGTGTCCCCTCATTCCAACGTTTCTCCCGCTTTGGGAGCCAGAACTTCTAAACCCTCACAGTTCAAAGCTGTAGGGATAGAAAGCACATATTCTCTGATAATGCCACTAGTAGTGATGGTAGCAGAGGGGCTTCTCTTCTTACCACTCAGATTCTGGGTCCACGTTAGTCCACCCACTGAAGAGACAGCTCCATATAAAGGTCCCTGATACAGAATGTGCACTGCATCCTGGAAGATGGTACCAGATCCTCTCAAGCTGACTCCAAGCTGGTACTTCAGCTGTGATTTTACTATCTCTTTCTGCCATTTCTTTTTTATGTTTTTTTTTTTTTTAATTTATTTATTTTAATTGGAGGCTAATTACTTTACAATATTGTGGTGGTTTTTGCAATACATTCACATGAATCAGCCATGGGTGTACCTGTGTTCCCCATCCTGAACCCCCCACCCTCCTCCCTCCTCATCCCATCCCTCTGGTCACCCCAGTGCACCAGCCCTGAGCACCCTGTCTCATGCATTGAATCTGGACTGGTGATCTATTTCACATATGATAATATACATGTTTCAATGCTATTCTCTCAAATCATCCCACCCTCGCCTTCTCCCACAGAGTCCAAAAGTCTGTTCTTTACAACTGTGTCTCTTTTGCTGTCTCACATATAGGGTCATCGTTACCATCTTGCTAAATTCCATATATATGCATTAATATACTGTATTGTTTTTCTTTCTGACTTACTTCACTCTGTATAATAGGCTCCAGTTTCATCCACTTCATTAGAACTGATTCAAATGCATTCTTTTTAATAGCTGAGTAGCATTCCATTGTGTATATGTACCACAGCTTTCTTATCCATTCATCTGCTGATGGACATCTAGGTTGCTTCCATGTCCTGGTTATGATAAACAGTGCTGCAATGAACATTGGGGTACATGTGTCTCTTTCAATTCTGATTTCCTTGGTGTGTATGCCCAGCAGTGGGATTGCTGGGTCATAAGGCAGTTCCATTTCCAGTTTTTTAAGGAATCTCCACACTGTTCTCCATAGTGGCTGTACTAATTTGCTTCCCATCAACAATGTAAGAGGGTGCCCTTTTCTCTGCATCCTCTCCAGCATTTATTGCTTGTAGACTTTTGGATAGCAGCCATTCTGACTGGCATGAGATGGTACCTCATTGTGGTTTTTATTTGCATTTATCTGATAATGAACATCTTTTCATGTGTTTCTTAGCCATCTATATGTCGTCTTCAGAGAATCTTTCTGCCGTTTCTTTAAGCCAGAAGCTTCTGGGCAGTATAGTTGTAATAGAATCAGTGAACCCCACAGTCAAGCTCACATCAGCACTTCCTTTGCTATGAAGTAGTGGTACCCCGTTGCCGGTAAACTAAACAGTCTTTAAATCCTGGGAAAGTATTGTTAATGGAGACCTTGTAGTTAGGAAGTGCAAATCCATAATGAGGATGTAAGCTTACAGTAGCTGCCGCCTCTATCATAAAAGATGTTCCATGTGTTCAGTTTGCCACCATGAGCCTAACTGGTGACCTTGAAGGTCTGTGCCATATTAAAACTCATCATTGGTCTCTATCACTGGCTTTTGACCATTCAGAAATGGCAGTGTTTAATCTACTGCAGAAAGCTGGTGCTAGTACTGTTTGATTTTTCATAGCTCCCATCCCTACTTCTATGATTATACTAGTGTTGCACCTCTTTTTTAACCACCAGGATGGTTGATGACCAGGGATAGCTAGGGTCACTGGTGGGTAGTTTTGTTGACTTTGGTTCTTAATGCTTGTTCTCTTTCTACACAATGTGAATGACCAGCTGTACTGCCCAGAACTCTGCTTTTAGGAAAGATTTTCTCTAATCACCTTCTTTCAAGGTTACCTTCTTATAAGTGCAACCTCTAGCCATTTCTAGCTTGCATCCTTATATGAGTCAAGCCATCCATGATTCATGATTACTTTCTGCTTCCTCTGTCAGTTGCTCCCAACAGAACCCCTTCCTTAGTCATTAAACATAAGCTGCCTCTGGGCCTGTAAATTTGGGAGAAGTAGTTCTTCTTAACAGAGGCAACTCCCCAAAATGGCAAGCAGTTGATGAATGTCTGCCATCAGCACTCCCGCAGCTGGGGAAATAAATCCTTCATTCTCGAAGGGAGATCTAGGTGGCTAAAATATTATATATATTTGCAACTAGGAGAAAGATTTCCCAAAATAAGGAATAGAAAATGTGACTAAATTTTATCCTAAGATGAAAAATGTCTTGATGCTTTGCCCCACTAAACTTCAAACTCAAGAGATTAACAATGAACAATTATCCTCAGACTGTAATTATGATAAAATATAGAACACTGGGCCCTCTGAGCCACAGCCTTTCTATATGAGTATTCTTTCTTACTTAAGTGCAAACTTCCATAGTTTGGACATCAAAAGCTCTCTGTAGTCTTGTCCCAACTGATTTCAAACTGAATTTTCATTTGTCTCAACCATTTACTATATATTCTCAGTGCTATCAATTTCAAATTCACAAGAACCCTATGAATTAAATTTCATTATCTACATTTTACAGACAAGGAGGAAAAGGCTTAGAGAGTTTTAGTAAATTGCCTAAAGCTACATGTTTGATCTAGTGACAGAAGTGGGACTCAATCTACCATTCTTTGTAACTCCAAATTTTTATTCATATTGCCTTGCATGTTTGACAAATATGTTACTGACACAGTAATGGATCTGTAGTCCAACCCATAAACAAAAACAGTTAACTGTAAAAAATACCTCCCAATTTATTAATGCCTGTATCTTTCTAATCAAACTAACAAAATTAATGCATTCTAGTAGTCTTTTAATAAGCTAATATAGAAAGGAAGTTTATGACTAGGCATTGATACGCTGTGTTTAAGGATCCAGTTTCAATAAGTAGCTGCTCATTTTGTACCTTTGACTTTTTACAATGTAGACAAAGTAAATTCCCTGCAGAAGTTATAGGCTCTGAGGTGCATAACGATAATAGAAAGAGTAGGGGTGGTTTTGGTTTTGTTTATCAAATATTCCTTAACTGAAATCTCCGTTGTGGTTTGAATTGATGACAAAACATATAGTCTTCTGATTTCTAAGAGTTCCAGTTTGGAAGGTTTAACCACAGTCAGTTTATAATCCAATGCTAGTCCTTTCTGCCTCCAAATGTCATCTTCTGCTTAGGGCAATCTCTTAGTTGGCTAAGGCTTCCATAATGAAGTTTCATAAATTGGGTGTTGTAAACAATAGAAGTTGTTTTCTCACAGTTCTAGAGACTTGAAGTCTGAGATCAAAGTGTTGTTAGTGTTAGTTTCTTCTGAGGCCTTTCTCCTTGGCTCCCATGTTCCCCTCCTTAGCTGTCTTTATGTTCACAAGGTATTCTTCCTCTATGCATGTCTTTGTCCAAATTTCCTTTACTTATAAGGACATTTGTTGGATTTGGAGAAGGAAATGGCAACCCACTCCAGTACTCTTGCCTGGAGAATCACAAGGACAGAGGAGCCTGGCAGTCTACAGTCCTTAGGGCTGCAAAGAACTGGACACAGCTGAGTGACTGAGCATGTCATATTGGATTAACATCCACCCTGATGTCTTCATTTTAACTTAATTAGCTCATAAAACCGCTATCTCTAAATATAGTCACATTCTAAGGCAATGGATGTTGGGACTTCAAAATTTTAATTTGGGGGGAATACAATTCAACTCATAACAAGAGGAAAGTTCTTGTGGAAGCCACAGGGTTGGTAGACAATGCTGGGGATTCATTGGCTTCTGGGCTCTCTGGTGGGCTTTAAGGTGCATATTGTCAAGTCTGGTCATTAGCCACATATTGAGCTCTACCTATAAGATCCATGGGTCTTTCTTCTGACACTTTGACCGTCCATGAGACTGCTGGTTCTGTGGACTCTCCATCTAGTTAGCTTCTATATCTGTCTGGAGATGGGGGGAGGTTTGAATCTTATACAGATTGCACAGGCTACAGGAAAGCTGCTGATTCTGCACTGGTCCTTTTCTTTCTGCAATACTTCAGGTAGTGTTTGCAGCTCTTTAACCCAGGGAGATCCTTCAAGGCTACTGCCTTCCTGGGAGCAGACACCAGACCCCTTTGCTTTAAAATCACTGCAATTGTCTGCCCATTTATCTTCTTCATCTTGGAGCAAATATTGATCAAGTCTGCTTCTTAATTGTTCCCCTCTCTTTCCTTTCTTCCCTCTCTTCCCTTTCTTCCTCACCTTGAAGGATTATTTTCTCTTTATATGTAAGAGCAGAAGAGGGAATGGAGAGATGAACAACTTCTCCCTATATACGGAATATTCTGTAATCTATCCTTTCTGGATCATGACTTTTAAGCAAAAAACTGGGAACTTTTTCCCCTTGGACTTTGGTTCCTTGAAGATAGGGTTGCTTCATGTCTTTCAACTGAATGGAGCATCTTACTTAAAAGGAGAGGTCAGGCAAAAAATACATACATAGTTTAATGTTTTCAGAAGATTTTCCTCTACACAGTGTCTATCACAAAAAGTAGTAGTAGTCAAGAGCTCTAGTATCTGATTGCAGCTCTCCTAGTGAGTTTACGCTTGCCACTATTTTTTATGGACCTCAATTACTCATCTGTAAATGAAGAGGTTGATGTAGATAATGTCTGAAGTCCTTCCCAGCATTAAAATTCTATGCCTCTGTGATGATATATTTAAGTCAGCTTCTAAAAGACTACTTTCTATCAGCACTTTAAAATGAATAGAAGTAAAATGCCTTATGTTTTTCCAGTTTTTAATTTCATGATTGCCCGTGGGTTTTTACAAATACTCTTTTTCTTTGACTGTTAGCATTACAAATGATTATAATTTTATGTGACTTTCCAGGCAACGCCACTGCCCTCAAAAATTTTCAGGACCTATCATTTAAGAAAAAAATAATACATCATCAATGCACAGAGCTCTGAGAGGCTTTTTCTCTAAGAGAGCCCAGATAAATAAAATTACATGTGGTCAATAATTCCAAAATCAGCTATAAAGAAGTCATATTTCAAAATAGTACCTTATTCAGTTACTTGTTTTGAATATCTTGGACACAAGCCCTGCTTTTGTTGACAGTATTTCTGAGAATGTTGACATTCCAACAGCAGCACCCATCAATTTGGGGGTAAGTGTTTGGAGTATGGGACAGTGTAGGAGATTGTGGCTCACCCTTGACAAAATCTGCTAAACTGGTTTTACCTGATTCTAGCTCTTAGGAAGTTTTGAAGGGAAAGCCCCAGTGTCTGCCTTGAGCAAAATGTTAGGGTTGAACTGTAAAGCCTTCAAAAATGTATAGAATTGTAATTATTGATGATGAGTGAAATTTTAAATGGTTGAATGCTCACTTTGTATAAGCACGTTGAAACCTGACGTGATGTATACCATTCCTCTGACATTTCCCAGAAAACTTCACCATGGCAGATTTCTGTTGTCATGTCTGCTATTGCTATTTGCTGGCCAAAGAGTTGGCAAAATTTCAATAAGAGATCTGCCCAAATCCAAAAATTGTCCCTGAGGATACAGTGGGGAGACGTATGAGAATGTGTGTTGTGTTATCTGAAGGAAAGCAATGTAAAAATCTAACAGCTAACAACAACAAGTTGGCATGTTTTCTGGATCTATTAGTAAAAATAATAAAAATTTATCAATCGGTCCTTATTTTTCTCGTCACTTGGAAGCCTGGTTGACTGTTGGTTGACAGGTTACTACATTTCTCCACACTGATCTTATCCACCCGCCTCCATCCGCCATCATTTCTTCATCTATTCTCTGTGTTACTAACTCCACTCACCCTTCAGGATTTGGAAAGTTGCTTCTGGTAGGTGATGACTTTCTCAAACTGATTTCATTATTTCTTTCCCCACCGTGTTTTCATAGCATTTTCACACCTATTTTGAAATATGTATCACATCTTGCTACAATAGACCTCTTTTTTCCCCCCTTTCTTCTTCACTAGACTGGAAACTTCTCAAAGAGAAAGCCATGTCATTCCCTGCCTTTCTCGTGTGTGTGTGCTTAATTGCTGTCATGTCCAACTCTTTGTGATCCCATGGTCTGTAGCCTGCCAAGCTTCTCTGTACATGGAATTCTCCAGACAAGAATACTGAGGTGGGTTGCCATTTCCTTCTCTGGGAGATCTTCCCAACCCAGGGATCAAACCTGGGTGGATTCTTTACTGACTGAGCCTCCAGGGAAACCTGAATTTAGCCAGTGCTCAAGGTGATGATGGAGTGAATGACTACTTTCACAGCGATGGTTTGCATGTCTGATCAAAGACTAGTTCTACATATCAGTGGGAAAACGCTCAGGTTCATGATAGTAGTTAGTAGCATGGTTCTCCCTGTATAGTCTTAGGGCTGGAAAAAAAAGAAGGACCAGAAAAATGAGTGATTAAATACCAGATTTCATTCACTTAAGTGTGTTCTTGGGCATAAATACGGCCCAAGAACATAATTCTTGTTCTATTATTAATTTCTATTGGAAGGAACACAATTCTTGAATTTGGCATAACTACAACATAGAAATAACAGTTTTATACTATATTTTAAAAATTCAGTTCCATTCTTCCTTATAGACATAATCTTAAAGATCATTTAATTTACTGTTATTTACATTGTTTTCCTTGGAGGATCCATAAAAATGGTTCAGGAGCCACCCAGATGGACTAAGCCTGACCAGTGAATAGGTGCAAAGGCTCCCATATACATTTCCAACAGAAGGGTAGACTTTCAGTAATGCAGTTTGAATATTAGCCCAGACCTACTTTCCACTCAAAACCTAGGTGAAATTGGCTCAAGCCCACACCAAGTCAAGACACTGTTCATAAACCAATACAATATTGTAAAGTAATTAGCCTCTAATTAAAATAAATTAATTTTAAAAAATCTGCTACATATATTTTTTTAAATTCCCAGGGCCATCTCCGTCTCTGGGTTCTTGAGTATCTGTGTGGTGACTTTGACCTCCATGTGACAGTCAGATTCATTCATTTATACACTAAACACCGCCCCCTCCCTCCCCGCCGCCGCCACCGCAGAACCTAAGCTTTTATAACTACAGTAGTTCTCCTCTCTCTTTTTTTCCTTCCCAGATTGTCTTAGAAACACAAACTCCTTTCATTACTTATGCTTATGTTTGGCTTCAGCCAACACACGAGCATTCTGTCAGAGCAGGTGAAGCAGAAAATTCCCCAGCGTCAGTCACAGTTTATTTCTCAATAAAACAGAGAGTGAGCCTGCTTCCTAATTCTGTCACACTTTGTCACTTGAGCCACAAAACCATGCTAGCACTTAGAGATGCACAGAATGTCACATAAACACCTTCTTCAGTCTTTGTTTTAATTCCCCACCCCAGTGGGGATATAAACCTTCTCATGCTGAATGAGAACAGACTCCAGGTTTATTCACTCAGCTTTTTGCTTTTACTTCTTTCTTCCTGACTAGCCCTAGTACTAGTGCTGGACACATACACACACACTCACACACACACACACACACACTTTTCTCCCTCAGCTTGAAAATAAAACTCCTCCCCCCACAATAACACATATAAATAGATTTCTGGAGTAGTCATCATCTCTCTGATTTGGCAAACTGATTCTAAATTGGTCTGGACAGGGTACAACTGGCACATCCTGCTACATTTATGTTTTTATAGCATACTACCATCTATAAAGAGCTTTCACATACTCAATTCTCTCATTAACCCTAAAAATACTAGGTCCTTATCTATCACCAATTAACAAATTAAGAAATGAAGGTCAAGAAGATTGTCAGGGTCACAGAAGGAATTAAAGGTGTGTGATGTGTTAATTTTATGTAACTGGGCTAAGGGATGCTCAGATAACAGGTGAAACATTATTTCTGGGCCTATCTGGGAGGGTGTTTCTCCATGGGGATTAGCCTTTAAATATATCAATTGAGTGGACTTCCCTGGTAGCTTGGATCGTAAAAAATCAGTCTTCAGTGCAAGAGACCCAGGTTTGATCCCTGGGTTGAGAAGATCTCCTGGAGGAGGGCATGGCAACCCACTCCAGTATTCTTGCCTGGAGAGCTCCATGGACAGAGGAGCTTGGTGGGCTGCAGTCCGCAAGGTCGCAAAGAGTTGGCCATGGTTGAGCGATTAACACTCCCTTGCACTGTTGTCAACGGAGTAAAGGAGATCATCCCCACCAAGCGCTGGGCATCATCCAGTCTACTGAGGGCCTGAATACCACAAAACGATGGAGGAACAGCAAATTTGCACTCTCGGCTTGAACTGAGAGCCGTTTTTTCCGGCCCTCAGACCTCGGAGCTCCTGACTCTTGGGCTTATGGACTCTAATTAGAACTTACACCACCAGCTCTTAAGGTTTCCAGACTCACTGAAAAACACCACTGTCTTTCCTGCATCTCCAGCTCACAGATGGCAGACTGTGGAATTTCTTGATCTCCAAAAACATGTAAGCCAATTGCTACATTAAATATTTTCTATCTCTATCTACCCTTTTGGTTCTGTTTCTCTGGAGAACCCCGAGTAATATATGGTGCATCTGCAGCTTTGACTCAGGCCTCTTGGCACCCCCATACCAAGTTAATGATGATGATGGGATGACTTTAACATGGTGTATTCTTTAGGGACTAGATTTATGAAAATGCATTCTAGTTTCTTTTTAGCCAATTTTTCATTTCCTCTCCGCTCTCCTTCTCCCTTCTCTCATTCTCTCTCTCTTTTTTTTAAGTTTTAGCCACTTGAAGCATGTTGGGAAGGAAGAGGAAGAATAGGGGGAAAAGAATCATCTGCTGAACCTCAATATTTTCAAATACCTTGAGGACTAGGCAGACTTCTTGGACCATTATTTTGAGACTTGCAAGTTGGGCTTTAATAGTACATCATGAATCCCAAGTTGGTACCCTTAGGAGAGACCTCAGCTACTAGTTCCCCATGAACCATCTGGTATTGGCAGACACAATGGCTTCTGTGGGCTATTTTATTACCAGCAGCTCTGAGTCCACTGGAAGTAGGCCCATTTCAAGGAGTTCCCAGAGTGCCTTGCACAATGCTAGGCAAAATAATTATTTGCTAAGCTGATGGAAATTAAAGATGAAGGATGAGGGACTGCCCTGGTGGTCCAGTGGTTAAGAATCCACCTTCCAGTGCAAGGGACACATGGGTTCGATCTGTGTTCAGGGAACTAAGATCCCACATGCTGCAGGGCAACTAGACACATAGCTCAACTACTAAGCCAGTGGACTTCAGCTAAGACCTGACACAGCCAAGCAAATTATATAAATAAATGAGTATTTTTTTAAAAAATGAAGGATGAGAATGCTGTCTATAAGACTGGGAGTGTGAGAATACATGGCAGTAAATATTAAACAAATACATGTGTTTTCATTTGTCACAAATGCTGCCTAGACTATATACCTATAGGAAAAAAAAGATATAACATACAGGCCTTAGGTAAAGGAAAGTTATTATTTCAATGTTTTCTGCTTAAAAAGCAGCATAGTAAGCTGGTGTATAAGAGATATTATCATCTCTTTAGAATAATTGATAAACAAAAGTGACATAGAATTTTTTATATTTTAAATCAAACAGTTCTCTTTTGGAAGTATGTCTGTTGAAGGTCTGTTGAACAAAAGAATACATTGACCAAATTAAACACTCTGCCCATGGATGGCCCTGATGCTCTCAAGTAGGCACTGTTTATGTGACACATAAGGCACTTCTTTACCTCTTTTGACTTTTTTTCACATGAATAATTTTCAATTAAATAAAACTAATATGTGCTCACTCATTATTTTTTTACAAATCAAACTATATAAAGGGTAGGGAGGAAAAAAATCAAAAGCATTCCCTATTTCTCCCCAGTCCACATTATTCCTAATGGAAGATTTTAGTAAGAGTTCAGAGAATTTTCCATACTTGGTTGTGATCCACACAGTCAAAGGCTTTGGCATAGTCAATAAAGCAGAAATAGATATTTTTCTGGAACTCTCTTACTTTTTCATTATCCAGCGGATGTTGGCAATTTGATTTTTGATTCCTCTGCTTTTTATAAATCCAACTTGAACATCTGGAAGTTCACGGTTCACATACAGTTGAAACGTGGCTTGGAGAATTTTGAGCATTACTTTCCTAGTGTGTGAGATGAGCACAATTGTGTGGTAGTTTGAGCATTCTTTGGCATTGCCTTTCTTTCGGATTGGAATGAAAACTGACCTTTTCCAGTCTTGTGGCCACTGCTGAGTTTTCCAAATTTGCTGGCATATTGAGTGCAGCACTTTCACAGCATCATCTTTTAGGATTTGAAATAGCTCAACTGGAATTCTATCACCTCCACTAGCTTTGCTCAAGTGATGCTTCTTAAGGCCCACTTGACTTTGCATTCCAGGATGTCTGGCTCTAGGTGAGTGATCACACCATCTTGATTTTCTGGGTCATGAAGATCTTTTTTGCATAGTTCTTCTGTATATTGTTGCCACCTCTTCTTAATAGCTTCTGCTTCTGTTAGGTCCATACCATTTCTGTCCTTTATTGTGCCCATCTTTGCATGAAATGTTCCCTTGGTATCTCTAATTTTCTTGAAGAGATCTCTAGTCTTTTCTTAAAGATATGGGAATATCTGACCACCTTACCTGCCTCCTGAGAAATCTGTATGCAGGTCAAGAAGCAACAGTTAGAACTGGACATGGAGCAACAGACTGGTTCCAAATCGGGAAAGGAGTATATCAAGGCTGTATATTGTCACCCTGGTTATTTTTTAACTTATATGCAGAGTACATCATGCGAAATGCCAGGCTGGATGAAACACAAGCTGGAATCAAGATTTCTGGGAGAAATTTCAATAACTTCAGATATGCAGATGACACTACCCTTATGACAGAAGGCAAAGAAGAACTGAAGAGCCTCTTAATGAAAGTGAAAAAGGAGAGTGAAAAAGTTGGTTTAAAGCTCCATTCAGAAAACTAAGATCATGGCATTTGATCCCATCATGTCATGGAAAATAGATGGGGAAACAATGGAAACTGAGAGACTTTCTCTTTTGGGGCTCCAAAATCACTGCAGATAGTGACTATAGCTGTGACATTAAAAGGTGTTTGTTCCTTGGAAGAAAAACTATGACCAATGTAGACAGTATATTAAAAAGCAGAGACATTACTTTTACGACAAATATCTGTCTAGTCAAGGCTATGGTTTTTCCAGAGGTCATATATGGTTGTGAGAATTGGACTATAAAGAAAACTGAGTGCTGAAGAATTTATGCTTTTGAACTGTGGTATTGGCGAAGATTCTTGAGAGTCCCTTGGACAATAAGGAGATACAACCAGTCCATCCTAAAGGAAATCAGTCATGAATATTCAATGGAAGGACTGATGCTGAAGCTGAAACTCCAATACTCTGGCCACCTCATGAGAAGAACTGACTCATCTGAAAAGACCCTGATGCTGGGAAGTACTGAAGGTGGGAGGAGAAGGGGACGAGAGGCTGAGATGGTTGGATGGCATCATTGACTCAATGGACATGAGTTTGAGTAAGCTCCGGGAGTTGGTGATAGACAGGGAAGCCTGGCATGCTGCATTCCATGGGATCACAAAGGGTTGAACATGACTGAGCAACTGAACTGAACTCAGAGAATTTTGTAGAGTTGTTTCCTTTTCTTGGAGTTGATTCTGAGAGCAAGGAAGTTGGCTCAAGTGCTCATAGCATGCCACCTGCCTCATCAGAATTCTGTTCCTTTCCTGGTTCTGCTTTTGGAGGTTAATGGTTTTCATTTGTTCTTATTTCCTTATTTGGTTGCTGCTTGTGAAGAAGTTTTTTCTTTTCTTTTTTTCTTTCTCCATTTAAAAACTATTTTTGCTCATTTTATTGGCCTGGGGGAGGGCAATTTTATGTCAAAATGTCACTCAGCTGGTAACCTCAAAACTCTTGTTTGGTTTATAAAGCTAAAATATGAGCTAGATTAAGGTTTATTCAGAATTTGAACTTGGTATTTTGCCTCTTCATAGTCTGAGATTGACATAGAAGGATTGGCCAAGTAAAGGAAAAAGGTTACATTTTGTTTTAGTCTAACTCTGATGAACTGGAAGAGTATAGAATTAATCAAACCAAACTTTGAGCTCCATTGACAACTTCGAAAATAACTAGGTTTCAGGGTTCGACCTGTACATGCAGGATACCCATGAATAGAGAGTGTCACATGTTACCTTCTAGAGGCTATAGTGAAGTTGGCAGACACCCTGAGGTGCAGACATCCTATTTCCTGAAGAACTTGTCACCTCAGCTGCTGGGAGGCTTATCATCAGGCCTCTTCAGCTCTCAGTTCCTTCAGGTATTGTTTCCCCTGCAGCCACATCCAGTGTTGGGTCTCATTGGGTCTCAATGGGAGAATAAAGGCCTGGCCATTCTATCCAGTTGAGAACAACTCTGAAGGGCCATTCTAACTTCAGATTCTCATGGGAGCAGCAAAACCTGTCATTGACCCCTCTGTTCTGCCCACTCTTACTACCTTCCACTCCCTATGCAAGTGTTGATCCTGTAGGTACTCCTTAAAAAATATCCTGAATACTATCCCTCTCAGAATTTGCATCCAGGCAAGGTGAGTGCTTTATCTAGAAAGTCAGGATATTACTATCAAACTTGCCTTGGTCAAAGGTTCAGATAATTCAGCGTTAGAAAATTAGTACCTGACCATAGGGAATGACTCAGGAACAGTTCAATCAATGTGAATTTCAGGACTTGGGTGATTATAGAAAATAATACTGCTATCTACCCAGATGTGAGCCAGATTGCTTTCAATGGCTGCTAGTATCCAACTTCCAACAATGATGGAAACCAACTTGTGATGGTAACACACAAAGGACAGAAGCATTGAAGGGAACTTGAGAAAATGAGCTGGTCTGGATGCAACTATGCCTGAACCCTGTCTATAGGTGGTTGTAGGTGCAGATTCATCAGGATGGTGGTCTTCATTTTCTTAACAGGAATCACCTTAGAAACAGCATATTAAATGAGTCTGAGTTCTCATACAGGATAATTGACTCTTAAAGACTGAAAACATCAGCCTGGCCATAAGTTGGTTTATGAAACAAACCTCTTAGTTTTCAGGATAATTCTTGTTGCCTTATTATATGAATTAGACCCACATAATGAAACAAGACATTGGGGATAGCTGGTATTTCAAGCAACATGGTCACATATATCTGTATATGTTGGTCATGATATTATTCCTTTTAGCTTGAAGCCATTGCAAATACATGGTGATTATATTAGCCAGATAATGGATTTTTTTTTTTAATACTCTGTCTTTCACCCATTAAAATAAGCCAGTGATTACCAAAAAATGGCTCAAAGCTTAGAAGTGCAGTATGAGTGCATTAATTTCTGCTGTAGTTCAGTGACACTGGAAGAATGCAGACTGTGTCATTTACATTCTCAATTGAACTGCACTTAAATGGAAATTTATTAATGAGTTTTTATGTAAACAAATGAGTCATATAATACAGGCCAGAGATCTTAGTCAACTTTTGGGTATGTTTTACCATATTGTATTTTTTACTTTATTCTGTCTCATTTATTGTAAGAAAATGTATAACACAAATGGGAAATATGGGCTACTTAGTAATATTCATGTGACAAAATTCAGCTAACAAATAAGTATGATTATTCTGGAGATCTAGCTCAAAATTATGTATGTAACCCAACAAAGGACAAAAAAAGAGAACAATAGTAGCAGGGATATAAAAATAATCACTTATTCTTGAGTGTGTGTTATATGTATGCTTATGCTTGTGTTCAGTTGTGTCCAGCTCTTTGCAACACTATGGACTGTAGCCCATCAGGCTCCTCTGCCTATGGGATTCTCTAGGAAGGAATACTGGAGTGGGTTGCTATGTCCTCCTCCAGGGGATCTTCCCCACCCAGGGACTGAATTCGTATCTCCTGGTTCTTCTCCGTTATAAGTGGATTCTTTCTTTACTGCTGAGCCACTGGGGAAGCCTCAAACTACACTAGATAATGAAAAGAAAAAAGAAAGTATAACACAATTTCTAACATGGAGATTTTTGCACCACTGTATAGCATTGAGAAGATCATGGCATCCAGTCCCATCACTTCATGGGAAATAGATGGGGAAACAGTGTCAGACTTTATTTTTCTGGGCTCCAAAATCACTGCAGATGGTGACTACAGCCATGAAATTAAAAGACGCTTACTCCTTGGAAGGAAAGTTATGACCAACCTGCTGCTAAGTCACTTCAGTCGTGTCCGACTCTGTGTGACCCCATAGACTGCAGCCCACCAGGCTCCCCTATCCCTGGGATTCTCCAGGCAAGAACACTGAAGTGGGTTGCCATTTCCTTCTCCAATGACCAACCTAGATAACACATTCAAAAGCAGAGACACTACTTTGCCAACAAAGGTTCATCTAGTCAAGGCTATGGTTTTTCCTGTGGTCATGTATGGATTTGAGAGTTGGACTGTGAAGAAGGCTGAGCGCTGAAGAATTGATGCTTTTGAACTGTGGTGTTGCAGAAGACTCTTGAGAGTCCCTTGGACTGCAAGGAGATCCAACCAGTCCATTCTGAAGGAGATGAGCCCTGGGATTTCTTTGGAAGAAATTATGCTAAAACTGAAACTCCAGTACTTTGGCCACCTCATGCGAAGAGTTGACTCATTGGAAAAGACTCTGATGCTGGGAGGGATTGGGGGCAGGAGGAGAAGGGGATGCCAGAGGATGAGATGGCTGGATGGCATCACTGACTCTATGGACGTGAGTCTGAGTGAACTCTGGGAGTTGGTGATGGACAGGGAGGCCTGGCGTGCTGTGATTCATGGGGTCACAAAGAGTCGGACACGACTGAGCAACTGATCTGATCTGATCTGATCTGATAGCATTGAGATTATATTTTAGCTTAATGAATAAGAACATGATATAGAATTGAAATTAAAAATAAAGGGAAAATAACTACTTATTGACTGACTGTATAAAATTTTCCTTTTAATTATGTCACTCGTTGCTTAAAGTCAAATTTCCAAGGGAGTATCTGGGTGTTTAAGCCTCTCCCTAATGTAGCCTCCATCTAATCTAGATTTATATCTCCCTCTGTGGCTCAGCTGGTAAAGAATCTGCCTGCAATGCAGGAGACCTGGGTTTGACCTCTGGGATGGGAAGATCCCCTGAAGAAGGGAAAGGCTACTCACTTCAGTATTCTGGCCTGGAGAATTCCATGGACTGTATAATTCATGGGGTAGCAAAGAGTCAGACACGACTGAGCAACTTTCACTTTCACTTTCTGCAGATCCTTCTCGAGAGTCATACATGTCTCCTTGTCATTCCATCAAATTGCTCAGCATCATCTCTTCCTCATTCCTTTGCCTTTCCTGTCTCCTCTTGGCAAGAAAATCTTCTGAAATATCCTAGCCAGAACACATTCTTCTTTCTTTTCCAAATCCTCATCCTATGCTGAAAAGGGCAAAAGAAACATCATCTTGCTACCTATTTCAGAATCCAACTGAGGAAGAGAATCGTCTTTTTTTTCTTTTTGCTAGAAAAAAACAATCTTTAAAAAATTACTGAGGAAAAAGGTGAGACTCTAAACCTATGTAAATAAACCCCAAGCTAGAAATACTCTGACCAAGTATAAACAGGAAGAGAGAGAGGTGAGAACGATGCTCATACCTGAGTGATGTAGTGGTGGTGAATGCAGAAGCGTGATGATAGAAGAGAGAAAATAAATATATGTGCAACATAGTAGATTCACTTTGGACATTTTAGAAGCCAGCATATATGGTCTTCTATGTTAGATGGTGTATCTGTGATAGTCTAATCTCTAAAATCTTTAGTAGATTCTGCCACACACAAAAGGCCTATTGAGCATTTTTTCTGTTTTTCCTTTTGAAATAGAAAAAGTAGAAAGTCCACATTTGTTTAAATGTCATCGAGGAGGTGAGTGAAGAATCTTAAGATTTAGGGCAAAAAAAAGAAACTCAGTGGAACGGGAAGTAGGAGCAAGAGATGGCGAGAGAAATATCTTTTCCTGAGGATGTAGCAGAATCCTTAGGGACAGCATGGACTTTCTACAAGGTGTAAAAATGGGACTATTGCTCAGTCTTACTGTAAGGTGACCAATCATCTCAGTTTGCTCAGCCCTGAAGGCTTTCCAAGGATGGGCACCATCAGTGCTGAAAAGTCCCAGGCAAATTGAAATGGATAGTTTGTTGTTGTTTAGTTGCTAAATTGTATCCAACTCTTTTGCCATCCCATAGACTGTAGCTCCCCAGGTTCGTCTATCCATGGAATTTCCCAGGTAAGCATACTGGAGAGGATTGCCATCTCCTTCTCCAGGGGATCTCCCTCACCTAGAAATCGAACCTGTACCTCCTGAATTGGCAGGCAGATTCTTTACCACTGAGCCACCGGGGAAGTCCAAGATGGATTATCTTGTCACGGTCATAAAGGACAGAAAGCCGCCAACCTACAGTCCTGTGCCACAGATGACACGTGTATAAGGCACCTAACACGGAGTATCTTGAATTGTTAATTATCATTCTCTTTGTAAAATATGTGATGAAAAGACAATATAACATTTCTTCGTTTTGGTTCAAAAAACCCACACACCTGATCTATAACCTAAATCTGCACTCCTCCAGTAATAATTACCTAAAAAGATTTTAACCCTAAAAATTACCCTGATAATTCATTCAGTGCATTTTTTGTCACTTTCTTTTTAGGGTCACCTTTGGGTCATTGATTCTCATCTGGTAGCGATTTTTGCCACTTCCCCCAAAAGACATTCTGTTAATGTCTGGAGAAATCCATGATTGTCACAACTCATATGAGGGGGGTGGCCATTGGGATTCAGTGAGTAGAGGTCAGGAAGCTGCCAAATACCTTGTGATGTACAGGACAGTTCCCCAACAACAATCCCATCCCAACAAAGAATTTTCTGGTTAAAAAAAAAAAAATGTAAATGATTCTTAAGCTGAAAACCCCTGATTTATATCCTAATTTTTTTCTTCTTTTTTTATCATAGTGTTGGAAAATACTTAGCTGGGACATGAGGATTTGATATTTGAAAACCTTCAAAATCATTTGAGGGGAAAGTGAAACTGTGAAAGCTTGTTTTAAAAAGCACCCTTTCCATGCCAAACACAGAGCAATGGCAGGTAAAATAATTTTAAAACATCAAAAGAAGTGTCTGTAAACACATGATAAAAATCTTTATGGACCAGAAATGGAATAGAAACACACAGCTGTAGCCTGGGCTTGTGGGATCTGGCTCCGAAAGCAAACAAAGGCAGCCAGAGTTCAATTCTGCAGGGAAACAGGATCCCCAAAGCCCTGTGCTGGCAGAGGACCAGAGCCAGATTCAACTCTGAGAGCAGGGAGGCAGTGGTTGTTGCAACATTCCAGGAGAAAGAGAAAACCTCTCACTGCACCTCTATGCTACAGCTTTTATAAGAGCCGTATGTGTCACGGTAGCCTGGAATATGCTGTTGATGAGCAGCACCCAAACCTATAGGTGTAAAGCCACGAAAGCTTATATCTGCTCAGCTACATGTGCATCACAGGTTGATAAGGAGCCTATGCATATTGCAGTTTGTCATTCTAGACATAGGCTAATAAGAAAGCCACCACTTGCGTATGTGCTGACATCCTGATGAAGTGCAAAAGGACTCTAGAAGTCTGGTATCACTGAATCTATGCACTGGCCTGGTAGGGAAACACACCGCTTCAGACCAAAAGTTACTGTCTAACTAAGGATGACTGTTGGCTTCCCTGGTGCCTCAGATTGTAAAGGGTCTGCCTGCAATGTGGGAGACCCAGGTTGGTTCCCTGGGTCGAGAAGATCCCCTGCAGAAGGAAATAGCAACCCACTCAAGTATTCTTGCCTGGAAAATTCCATGGACAGAGGAGCCTAGTGAGCTATAGTTCATGGGGTATCAAAGAATCAGACAAGGCTGAGCGACTAACACAGCAATGATGATGTTAGTTACCAAGCCTGAAGAAATACAATTCTATCATGTGCTGGAAAGAGGATCAACTACACTAGTGAGAATGCCACAAGCTCTTTATCTACATTCTAAGAAGCAGCATAAAAAGCCAAGAACACAGTCGCCAGCCAAGTTGCTTGCTTGTTCATTGACCACATCTCCAATAACTCCCGTTTCATAATAGGTTTAGAAACAGCTATCAGATGAGATCTGGGCATAAGGAGAGGGCTGCTGATGAGGCCAGGAAGAAACCAACTATGTTCCACTTATACAGGTAGTCAAGAGTGAAGAGAGAGAAAGAAAATATCACCCCCTCACTTAAGATCAGCCCTCACTTAATCTCAATCTCAAAGCACATAGCAATATTTACGGTTCTCCTCCTTTTGGACAAATGGTAGGATTTCACAACTTTGCTCTCATAGTTAGGGCTGGCCTTTGAGGAAAAGGCATGTGTTTCAATTCTGGATTGAAGATCGAAGAGCTGGTGTATGATGTTCCTTTATTTCCTCTGCAGAAACAGGTATTTTGCAAATATCACAGGGTCTGCTAGCCTAGTATCTGAATGTGGATAATGTAGAGTGGATCTCCCTGTAGACTTGAGATGGACATATAGCTTAAGTGAGTTGTCTACCTGTATTGTTTTAATCTACTGAGATTTTGATGCTATAACATTTTGATAAATTTTGCAGCAAATTTATCTTATCCTAATATAGTAGTTCTTCAATAAATATATATTGAGTGCTTAGAAAATCTTAGAGCTGGTAAGTGTTAAGCTGGATTTTAAGAGTGTAAAATGTAAATTAATGGCGATCATGGTAGCAGAAATTCTAGTTTCTGAATAGCAGAGGTGGAGTGCTAGCACAATGCCAATGTGATAGAACACACAAGGGTGTTTTGTTTGGGTGTGCAGGCAGAGATCAGCCAGAAAGAAAATTTCATGGGAGAAGAAATAAGATGTAAATTGCAACAGATAGGGAGGAATCAGTTAATACAGAACTTTTCTTTAGAGTTTGAAGAATTTGAATCTTGCCTTCTTGAGAATAATTTAGGTTACTTTGGAGATGAGTGCCACATTGAGAATATTAGTTGTTTTTAATGAAGATTACTCTAATAGTCATATTTAGGATGGTTTTGGAAATGGAGAAGTAAGCAAAGACATTATTATAATAAGCTAAATGTGAAATAAAGAGCATATTTTCAATGTGGATATTTTATATTTCAGGTATATTTCAGGATAGTGGGAATGATATAAATTTGACAGTGACTGACAAAAGGGAATATTAAAAAAAAGGTTTTGATTAGTATAAATGAGAATGTTAGAAGGGGGGCAAGTTTAAGAAAATCAGCAAAATCAGAATCAGAGTCACATACCTGGAAAGTGAATAAAGCATTTGGATTGCTGGAGAAGACAGCAGATGAACTATAGATTTTCAGGCCGGGAGAGCATTTCATAGTGATATGATATCCCAAATGCAGTTGCAATTCTATGACTTGTATGGGAAGCATGCCTTGAAGATGTAGATTTATTTTCAAACATTCCATATATTCCATTGGTGTGGTTCATATTCACTAAACAGGTGAGCAATAGTTTTCGTGACTCACTTATGCAATACTCAGCAAAGGTAAGAGCAATGCCAAGTTTGTAATTATGTTGTTAGATTTATCACTGACAGGCTTTAGAGTTTCAGTATTTAAAAAAATGGCTACCATGCAGATAAAGGAGAAAAGGGATTGCCAAAATATATGGATTTTTACAATTTATACTTGCTCTTTTTTACCCAGCTTTAAGGAGCTTAACTCTCAGCTACAGAATTGGCTTCAGGCTGATCCAAAGAACAAATAAGAACTTACTGTGTGAGATGATCTTTTTTTTTATTAGCTTCTTTAAAGATTTTAGGTTATCTATGTGCATTTTGAAGTCCAGTCACTATAGTTGCTGCTTTTGAAAACTTTTGATCCCTTTTAATTCAAGACTAGATTTACTGTCATTGTGAGTATCCAGAAATAGGCTGTACTTAAGGGAATTTATATTTGAGTTCAAATGTTGAAAAGATTAATATTTTCTTCTTGGGTCATGGCATTTCATGATATTTGTTGCTTTCGTGAGAAGCTCAAAAGCACAGTGTTAGCTTTATATAAAGTACATAATACAAAATAGTATAGTCTTAGAAGTGCTTCCTGTGAACTTAATAGCATAGAAGTATTCAAGAAGCAAGCAACTAATCCGTATGGATTTTGTTATGCTAACAAAGGAACTAGCATATATACAGGCAATATATGGCAATCAGTGTTAAAGTCTTTTTTAATTATGTTCGTTATATTTTTATTGGATCAAAACATAGAGCAATTTCCACTTTAAGATTTCAGGAATCTTGACAAATGCTGCACAATCTTATGTGTTAGTCACTCAGTTGTATCCAACTCTTTGCCACCTCTTGGACTATAGTCTGCTAGGTTTCTCTTTCCATGGGATCCTCCAGGCAAGGATACTGGAGTGGGTTGCCATTTCCTTCTCCAGGGGACCTTCCCAACCCATGAATCGAACCCAGATCTCCTGCATTGCAGGCAAATTCTTTACCGTTTGGGCCACCGGGGAAATTCACTATCACATAAAAGCTAAATTAAATGTTGCTGACAATACCATGTTAGCTAAATTATTTAAAGTTAAATAATAAAGTGCCCATGATTGAATGTATATTAATTTTGCTTTTGGAAAGAAAGGTATTTCTGACACAATTATTATAATAGAGTTAAGAAAAAAATTCTAAACCATAAAATCTAAAAAACAAAAAATTAAATCATGCACTATCCAAGTATTTAGGATTCCTAATTCAAACGTTTTTCCGAGTTTTTAATATGTTTTAAATTACACAACAGTTTCCCAAAATGTTTCTACCTGTTAATACTGTCTTCAAACAGTGAAAACTTCTTGAGGATTACATGTATTTTTCTCTTCAAATTTCCAAAAGATGTATATTTAACTATCAGGTGATTGAAATGCTGCTAGACCCAGATGGACCAGATTCTGCTCCTCCACAATCCTTTAAAAATTATCCTATTTACATATGATCTGGGGATCTGTTAGGGGAGTTTTAAATTATTAAGAAACAAGTGCTTAAGCCATGTCTGAAAGCAGATGCCTGCAAAACTGATGGCTAATTTCTCATCCTATGTGGGAGAATTCTTTGCGTGTAACAGAGGATGAGGAACAAGCCAGATGATCTCAAAACAACATCACTGGAACATTTTAACTCCATGAAACATTTATTTCCAAAGGGAGATGCTGAACACTGGAATTTGGTTTTTTCTCCTTTGTGGGGCAAAGAAAACACTTTCCTTTTTCTCCTTTAAAGTTTTAAAAAGCAACTAGAAAGAAGCCATGTGTGTTTTTCTAGTAGTATCATTTTTCTGATAGCTGAGACATTCCTAAGTTCCACACTACAGTACTACAGAAAGAACATTATTGACTTTATATTTCAGGTATGTTCAGGATTCAGGCTTCACGGTGGCCAAGGGAGGAACTTGAAAAATGTTATGCCAACAAGAATTACTGTGAAAATCAAGAATCTTTCTATAGCTTAATGAGGTTCTACATTTTGAATCATAAAAGAAATATGGAACTTTGTTGAAACAGGGTGGAAATACCAATCATATTTTTTGCTGTTAACCTAAACATCTAGATATTTAGATGCAGAAGCACTCTGGCTCCAGCTGGTTGTCATGGTGATTGGGTAGAAATTGCCAGGATTCAAATCTTATAATGTAGAAGAGCGATGATCACTTCTTAACCAAAATTCATTGATTACGTAGCACCTATATAGCACTGTTTAAAGTAGCTAAAAATATTAAATCATAACAACCCTGTGAAATAGTTACTCTTCTTCATTTTTTAAATTATTTATTTTAATTGGAGGCTAATTACTTTACAATATTGTAGTGGTTTTTGCCATACATTGACATGAATCACCCATGGATGTACACTGTGTCCCCCATCCTGAACCCCGCCTCCCACTTCTCTCCCCAACCCATCCCTCTGGGTGTCATCCCAGTGCACCAGCCCTGAGTGCCCTGTCTCATGTTAGTTACTCTTATCCTTGCTTTAGAGAGAAGGAAGCTGCTTCTTATAGCAGTTAAGTGACTTGCTTAGGTTCTAAGGTCAGAAACCAGCCAGGCAGTATTTAAACTGGGCAATCAGCTCCACAATCTCCATTGCTAATCAGCATGCATGCGCCTCTCAGAAGAAACCTGCAGTGTATCATGCAGTCACAATTATTAGGGTTCCTACTACATCAAGGCATGCATATTTTGACTCTGTTTGTTTAAGTTATATGCAAAGTACATCATGATAAAAGCTGGGCTGGATGACTCACAAGCTAGAATCAAGATTGCCAGGAGAAATGTCAACAACCTCAGATGTGCAGATGATACCACTCTAATGGCAGAAAGGGAAGAGGAACTAAAGAGTTTCTTGATGAGGGTGAAAGAGGAGGTGAAGAAAAAGCTGGCTTAAAACTCAACATTCAAAAAACTAAGATCATGGCATTTGGTCCCATCATTTCATGGCAAATAGATGGAGAAAAAGTGGAAATAGTGGCAGATTTTATATTCCTGGGCTCCAAAATCAATGTGGATAGTGACAGAAGCCATGAAATTAAAATATGCTTGCTCCTTGGAAGAAAAGCTATGACTAACCTAGACAGTGTATTAAAAGGCAGAGACATCACTTTGCCAACAAAGGTCCATATAATCAAAGCTACAGTTTTTCCGGTAGTCATGTGCAAATGTTAGATTTGGACCCTAAAGAAGGCTGAGCACCGAAGAACTGATGCTTTTGAATTGTGGTGCTGAAGAAGATTCTTGAGAGTCCCTTGGATGGCAAGGAGATCAAACCAGTCAATCCTAAAGGAAATCAACTCTGAATATTCATTGAAAGGACTGATCCTGAAGCTCCAATAGTTTTGTCATCTGATGTGAAGAACCAATTTACTGGAAAAAACCCTGATGCTGGGAAAGATTGAGGGCAGGAGGAGAAAGGGGTGACAGAGGATGAGATGGTTGGATGGCATCACCAACTCAGTGGACACATGTTTGAGCAAACTCTGGGAGATAGTGAAGGACAGGGAAGCCTGGCATGCTGCAGTTCATGGTATCACAAAGAGTCAGGCATGACTTAGCAAGTGAACAACAACTGCTTCATTCATCATCTTTGAAAGCTGATACTTTTCCCATTAGTTCTTGGGCTTCCCACATGGTGCTAATGGAAAAATCTACCTGCCAATGCAAGAGACAAAAGAGATGTGGGTTCGATCCCTTGGTGGGGAAGATTCCCTGCAGTAGAAAATGGCAACCCATTCCAGTGTTCTTACCTGGAAAAATCCATCCCCTTAGTTTTTGTGCAATATACAGAGAAAATTGCTGTCAAATAATATATAAAGTTTCTTCATTTTTGATCAATGTAAAGAAGAGAATGATTGTCATTTACAACTGAGAATGTCATAAGCTGGACTGAGAATTCATCATTCTAGAATATTTACATAAAGAAGTATTGTCTGTATAGAGAAAAGTTGTTTTGAAATAAGTGTTAAGTCTTGAAATGATAGAATTATCTAAGAGAAAATAAATTATGAAGAAAGTCTATCATGTTGGTGCTAATCTTGACAGAATCATATCTGTTATTGTTTATAGGCCAGTGGGAATGATTTCTGATGAGTTGCCATAAATATTACCATACATATATACTGTACATGTGTATACACTGACACATAATCACTTATGTAGCTAATTTAATAGGACATTTTCTAATTAACTTTTATGGGAAAATTCTGTGACAGAAACGTTATTCTCATGAATATATTATGTTGAGTGTTTTGGTTCCAAGAACTATAGTCTGAATCTTTGTGGCTCTTGAAACCTTACCAGAAAACAATATGATTTTCAACCTCACTGAACATGTCATGTTTTCAGCAATCATGCTATATATGAAGCCACTGGTTGAACTATTTCAAAAACAACTCTGGATTGAGAAATGATTTACTGGATTGAGAAATGAGTTACTCAAATGAAGTCCACATGAATCACTAATCTCATGAAAATTGCCACAAGTATCAGGTGAATGATGTCTAGATAATTCTGTAGCTACAACTCCAGCAAAACATATATAATATTGTTCAACAAAGAAGATTCATTGTATTTTTTTTAAGAAGCAAAGTCCTTGTTCTCCTCAATCAATGCAGCTTCTCAAAAGTAGCAGGAAGAAATCATTCTAGTTCTTGAAATTGAAAGAAGGAAAGGATAGGACATGTATGTACCAACTTCTGAAAATTGTTTCCTGGGAGATCTGAAACATGTTTGTTCTAGAATATTGAAAATACAGTGTCTATAGATGAAACAAATGTGATCCAGAAATACTTAGTGTGAAAACAGAAATCATAATTTGGAATAAGTGAGTGTACATTATCTACATTACTTATCAATAGAAGCAGATGTGGGAAGGAGTGTTTGGTGTGACGGGGTGGTTGGAGGGTGGGGGCATTATTGTGATGCTGCAGAAACCTATTTTCTGCTTATTTCTCAATTGCAAAGTTCTTCTGATGCAAAAGTTCTCATCACAACATCTTGAGATAACACAGAAGCTGTTGCTGAAGAAACTTAACACCCTAAAATTAGAGAAAGATGGAAGAGTGAAGACCACACAAATTGAAGGAGAATAATTCTGCGGTTTTAACATTTAGTGACAGGAATTTTGCAGAGAAAATGAGAAGAAGCCACTCCCTGCCCACCCTCAAGAATAGAATTAATAAAATATGTTAGCAATATACACAACTGGAAAACTCATAAAACTTCAGAAACAGAAGAATCCAGCTCAGAGATCATTCATCTAACAACACCAGAGAGAGCAGCTCAATTTTAACTTACTAAAGAAGAAATTAGAAATCAGAACCCTATAACGTATGATCAGAAGTTTGTGATATATAATTTTTCTTGCATAATCTGCAGTAAAATCCATGTAGTTCTCTTTTAATTGTGTCCTGTTCAGAGGCCAGACAATATTCAGATGGCACTCTTAGAAGGGATAATTGAAGAGAGTTTTATAAAGGGACTATTTACAAAGTGTGGTGAGGGCCAGGGGAACCCACACTGCGTGATTAAGTATAGTGCTCCTAGCAGCTGGACAGTTACCAGACCCATTGAGAAGGGTTGATGGGGGAGAGTGACCACAGCAGGACATGTGGCTCTCATTAGAAAGAATCAGCTGTGTCTGTTCCAGGGTCCACAGGGAGATAGCTTAAGGAATAAATATCCAATGTGTATTTCTTCCTCTGATCTCTTAGCTGTGCCTCCCATTGCCAAATAGAATCCAGAAGGAAAGGGAATTTGGTTGATATACTAAGAAGAAGTGTGGCCACCCAATGCTGAACCAAGGGGGTGGACAAGGTCGAGAGCGGGTATGGAGAAGAGAATCTTGAGCACGTTCAAAAAACATTTTTGTAGTTTTCATGCCTTGGCTTAAGACCGAATTCGTGGGGGAAATCCAGTGGGGTCAAGAGTCTAGTACTCAGAACATGGAAACCCAGTCATCAGCAACTGTTACAGAAAAATTGCTTTAACAAGACTATTTCTTCCTAGGTGAACTTCAACATTCAAGGGACATTTTATAGACCCTACAAAAATATGAATTCAGCCTTAAGTATTCTGGGAAAAGATTTCCAGTTCTGAGATCTCTGAGATCTTTTTTTTTTCTTTCAGTTTAACTACCACAGTAAAATTTTAATTTGGTTGCTTTAAAAGAATAGTATGCTTGAGCCAATAGATCCCCTCATTTAGACTGCCAGGGTAGAAAAGTTAGGGTGAAAAAGCTATCTTTTTTATATTATTATGAAATAATCTCTGGGGTCCCATGTGTATGTGCATATATATTTTTAAGCAGAGTAACTAATCAGGTCCTCTGCACTAAATGAAATTTACTTGGAAAGTACAATCTGTTCACTCTTAATATCTTTTTAAAGGTAAAATGTGACCAAAAATTCTGTGTGAAGAGTAGAGATACAAGTACCACTGTCTTGACCAAAAAAAATTCTCTTACTTTTGTAAAGACTATGTATTACTTTATGAGCATTTATCAAAGACACACAAAACTCCCTGAGAATTCAAAGTGTGATCATTTAAATCAATCTTACCCTAGAAGTTGAGAGAGCATTTTATCAATCACTTCAAGAAATGAGAAATTTCAAACAATACGTAAAAAATTTCAAACAATATGTGGAATGATCTTTTCCTTTTTTTTTTGTTCTGACTCTAGACTCATGTTAATAAAAGATGAGACAACTTGAGTCCTGAATCTTCTCCATGCTCATCACTTTCAGATGATTCCTGCCTCTTGGGTAGAGAGGTTTCATCATCTCCAGCCAGAGAAAAACACAGAATAGTTTCTATGTTATGTGCTGATGGTTATTCAGCAGCTTCAGGGAGTTCTCTATTTTCTTGCTTGGTTGAAATAGACTTGATGATCCTTCTACCTGACAACAGCAAAGGTCAGCACTTGCTTCCATGACTTCAAAATACAACTGACACAATTTTAAGCCTTGCAGGCCTGAATATTTGCAGAAGAAGGTTGAGAAGTAGTCTTTTTCCTGAAATTAATAATGCTTCACATCTTGTGTGCTCAGTTGCTCAGAACAGATCAGATCAGATCAGTCGCTCAGTCGCGTCCGACTCTTTGCGACCCCATGAATCGCAGCATGCCAGGCCTCCCTGTCCATCACCAACTCCCGGAGTTCACTCAGACTCACGTCCATCAAGTCAGTGATGCCATCCAGCCATCTCATCCTCTGTCGTCCCCTTCTCCTCTTGCCCCCAATCCCTCCCAGCATCAGAGTCTTTTCCAATGAATCAACTCTTCGCATGAGGTGGCCAAAGTACTGGAGTTTCAGCTTCAGCATCAGTCCTTCCAAAGAAATCCCAGGGCTGATCTCCTTCAGAATGGACTGGTTGGATCTCCTTGCAGTCCAAGGGACTGTCAAGTGTCTTCTCCAACACCACAGTTCAAAAGCATCAATTCTTTGGTGCTCAGCCTTCTTCACAGTCCAACTCTCACATCCATACATGACCACTGGGAAAACCATAGCCTTGACTAGATGGACCTTTGCTGGCAAAGTAATGTCTCTGCTTTTGAATATGCTATCTAGGTTGGTCATAACTTTCCTTCCAAGGAGCAAGCATCTTTTAATTTCATGGCTGCAGTCACCATCTGCAGTGATTTTGGAGCCCAAAAAAATAAAGTCTGACACTGTTTCCACTGTTTCCCCATCTATTTCCCATGAAGTGATGGGACCAGATGCCATGATCTTCGTTTTCTGAATGTTGAGCTTTAGGCCAACTTTTTCATTCTCCTCTTTCACTTTCATCAAGAGGCTTTTTAGTTCCTCTTCACTTTCTGCCATAAGGGTGGTGTCATCTGCATATCTGAGGTTATTGAGATTTCTCCCAGCAATCTTGATTCCAGCTTGTGTTTCTTCCAGTCCAGCGTTTCTCATGATGTACTCGGCATAGAAGTTAAATAAACAGGGTGACAATATACAGCCTTGACGAACTCCTTTTCCTATTTGGAACCAGTCTGTTGTTCCATGTCCAGTTCTAACTGTTGCTTCCTGACCTGCATACAAATTTCTCAAGAGGCAGATCAGGTGGTCTGGTATTCTCATCTCTTTTCAGAATTTTCCACAGTTGATTGTGATCCACACAGTCCAAGGCGTTGGCATAGTCAATAAAGCAGAAAGAGATGCTTTTCTGAAACTCTCTTGCTTTTTCCATGATCCAGCGGATGTTGGCAATTTGATCTCTGGTTCCTCTGCCTTTTCTAAAACCAGCTTGAACATCAGGAAGTTCACGGTTCACATATTGCTGAAGCCTGGCTTGGAGAATTTTGAGCATTACTTTACTAGCGTATGAGATGAGTGCAATTGTGCGGTAGTTTGAGCATTCTTTGGCATTGCCTTTCTTTGGGATTGGAATGAAACTGACCTTTTCCAGTCCTGTGGCCACTGTGGAGTTTTCCCAATTTGCTGGCATATTGAGTGCAGCACTTTCACAGCATCATCTTTCAGGATTTGGAATAGCTCAACTGGAATTCCATCACCTCCACTAGCTTTGTTCATAGTGATGCTTCCTAAGGCCCACTTGACTTCACATTCTAGGATGTCTGGCTCTAGGTCAGTGATCACACCATCGTGATTATCTGGGTCGTAAAGATCTTTTTTGTACAGTTCTTCTGTGTATTCTTGCCATTTCTGCTTAATATCTTCTGCTTCTGTTAGGTCCATACCATTTCTGTTCTTTATCGAGCCCATCTTTGCATGAAATGTTCCTTTGGTATCTCTGATTTTCTTGAAGAGATCCCTAGTCTTTCCCATATTGTTGTTTTCCTCTATTTCTTTGCATTGATCGCTGAAGAAAGCTATGCGTCCAATTCTTTGTGACCCCCATGGACTGTAGCCCACCAGACTCCTCTATCCATGGGATTTTCCAGGCAAGAATACTGGAGTGGGTTGCCATTTTCACATCTTAGCCTCCTATCTATCCCTTAAAGAAATCATTTAATGGGTCGTCTCAGGTGTAGTGCTATCACAGTAATATTCACTAGATATAACCTGATTTCCTTTTCATGCAGGAAGTACATATAGTTATATAAAAATAGCATCTGCTATTACCTAGAAATAGCCTCAATATCTGAACTGATGTCAAATCAGAGCAAGAAAGTAAAATACGGCCACAAATTTACTTTTAGTCTTGATCTAGGATGGCCTCGGCCTGCAGCAGTTTGAAGTGGGGCTTCAGTTCCCGGCCAGATACTGAAGTCGGGCTTCAGCAGTGAGAGCGCTGAAGCCTAAGCACTAGACCGGTAGCCAGTGACACGGTCCTTGGCCTTTCAGCTTTATAGAAATGAATTCCCACAAAGACAAAAAGTAGTGACAAAGTGTTTATTAGGAGAAAAAGTAGTACGTATGGATAGACACACTAACAGAATCAGAGTCTCGCCCTTGTGGTAGTTTGAGTCACTTTTATGGGGCATTTATTCTGGGTTTCCTTTGGCCAGTCATCTTGCTTTGCCTGTTTCTGAGTCTGTATTTGATATATCTAAGGCTCCTCGCATTTGTTGGATGCATCCTTTAGCCAAGACAGATTCTAGCAAAGAGGCCCATGGGCAGATTGACATCACTTGTTTTTTGCCCTCCAAGGAACCCCTCTGTGCATGTCTAGTTGGGAACATCTTCTTGACCTCGAGAATGAGAAATATGTGGTCTCTGTCTTTTATCTGGGCTGGGTTCAACTCTTCTCTCGCTTTTACTGTTTTGCAATATCTGTCCACAGGGGACAATCTCTAGCTGCTTAGGCTGGGGCCCATCTATTACTTGCCTTAGTCTAACCTCAGCTTTAAAGAAATCACTTTGAATTATGTATTGATATATAGTTGTAATAGAAAATAGTCATAATATTAAAAGCTGAGTTTTTTTGGGGGGAGGGGGAGGAGTTTGTTTTTGTTTTTCTCCCAGGACCTGAGAAAAATTACCTGTAATCTGTCTCTTCTTTCTCTCTGCAGGGAAGTGAGGCTGTTAAAACATGGGTTAAGAGTGGAGCTCACAGCAATGCCTGAAATTTGTGATTCCAAGCCAAGCATGTGACCTCTGTGGGGAACTTCAGGCTACAATGAGTTCTTCTGAACTCTAGCAGCCAGTTTCCCCACATGGTAACTTAGAAAACACCTAATCTGAAGAGTACAGCATAGATTTCTTTCGTAAGATTTAATGGAGGCTTAATTTATTTGGACAGGGAGTGTAACTAGAAGAGAAAACACAAAGGTTGGAGCAAAGCATGCCCATGTGGAAGCTGCCTCTTCTGCAGGTTAAAAATATGTGTGATGATGTGAAGTGCAGGCAGCTTATAAGTGATGAGGAGAGTATGTTCATTAGTAAATCAATTCCTAGAGTCTTTGTAAAGCATTTATGAGAGCCATTAAAGCCTTCAGGTTGTTTTTTTTTTTTTTTTTTTAAATATGACACAATACAGTTTTGGTCCTTACTCAAGGTCTCACAATTAATGAGGAATGGCGGTGCTGGTGGTTAGTCACTGAGTCATGTCCGGCTCTTTTGTGGCCCCATGGACTGTAGCCTGCCAGGCTTCTCTGTCCATGGGATTTCCCAGGTACCAATATTGGAATGGGCTGCCATTTCCAGCTCCAGGGATCTTTCCGACCCAGGAATTGAAACCAGGTCTCAGGCATTGCAGGTGGATTCTTTACCAAATGATCCATAAGGGAAACTCTAAATGAATAATACCAGAGATCATATCTCCTGACCCTTTTTCAGTGACCCTTCTATTAGCTTCAGTACCAGTTCTCTAGGAATTTGATTTGTGGGCAAGTCCAGGAGACAACTGGAGAATTTGGAGGATAGCTTTGTTTATTTGGGATCTCTCACCTTCAGCTGTTTGGTCTGATAAGCCAATACAAAGGCATATTTTCTCTCTTCCTCCAGAAGCATGACATCTGATTATTCCTCTGGCTGTCATAATGACATGGTATGTTTAAGAGGTAGAACTGAAAATGGAAATTATTTAGTGTGTCATGTGGTGAAAGAGAAGTAAAGGACATAAGTTAAATGGTCAGCAAATTCAGATAACTTTTTGTGAACCTGGGGTGTTGAAAATTTAAAATTTAAGTAGAGAATCAGCAAATGTATTTGTTGTTGTCTTTTAGTATTATTCCACACATTGAGACTTGGGGCAACTGCATTTGCGCTCTCTCTCCTTTTCTCTCTTTCTTTCCTTCGTGGCATAACAAATGTTTTAAGTCTTAATTATAATAGAAAGATTCAACCTTATATTTAACTTTAATAACAATTTTAATGAAAACCATTTTTAACATGTCTCCTTGTATCTTAATTTAGTACATTGCATTGGAAACATATTTTTGAGGTAGCATTTCTTATTCTAAAAGCCCTACAGCTTACCAAAGAGAATACGTGGGTATTCAATGTCCTCTGCTCTTAATAAGAAGCCAGGAAAACCAACACAAATACTATTACAGTGATAACTATAACAGACTTTGTATTGATTGAAGTATTGGCTTGCTATAAATGGAATCTCTTTTATTCTGTCCAGTTCACCTTATCTAGATGAAACACATTGATATACTTTTCTTTAGAATTTGTTTCAGCTTGCTCGCCTTCTCCCTCTATCCTTGGCACATACTTCAGATTACTTATAAAGCATTGTATTAAGAAAACACCATGATAAAAAAAAATTTTTTTTAAATAAGGTATAACTCAACAGAGTAGAGTGGACCATTTTATGAATTGTTACAACTGTGTAAACGCCACCCACATCAAGATACAGAAATATCCATAGTTCCAGAAAGCTCCCTTGAGCCTCTTCACAGTCTCATTCCCAGAAGATAACTACTCTCTGACTTCTGCCATCATAAAATTGTTTTGCCTGCATTTGAATTTTCTACAAATGGAATCATATCATCTTACTCTTCTGTGTCTGGTATTATTTGCTTAGTATTATGTCTGTTCGATGATTTTTAAGAGTTAAAAGCAGAGACATCACTTTGCAGACAAAGATCTGTATAGTCAAAGCTATGGTTTTTCAGTAGTCATGTACAGATGTGAGATTTGGACAATAAAGAAAGCTGAGTGCCAAAGAATTGACGCTTTCAAATTGTAGTGCTAGAGAAGGCTCTTGAGATTCCCTTAGACTGCAAGGAGATCAAACCGGCCAATCCTAAAGGAAATCAACCCTGAATATTCTCTGGAAGGACTGATGCTGAAGCTCCAATACTTTGACCACCTAATGGGAAGAGCTGACTCATTGCGAAAGACACTGATGCTGGGAAAGATTGAAGACAAAAGGAGAAGAGGGAAGAAGAGGATGAGATGGTTAGATAGCAGCACCAACTCAATGGACAGGAATTTGAGCAAACTCCAGAAGATAGTGAAGGACAAGGGAGCCTGGCATACTGCAGTCCATGGGGTGACAAAGAGTTGGATATGACTAAAGCTACTTAGTACGCATGCAAGCTTTAATACACTAAGCTTTCTGAAAGTGTCAAATATGAGTCACAAAACCACTACAAAAAGATTGCTCACTTAGCTGTGAGATCAAGTTGATAGTTAACTTCACTGTGTAATGGTTAATATAAAGGAAACCTGCTTCAGACCTTCACATTCACCTACTGACCCCTGCCTCACACCCATATTACAGAACGCATGTGTGTATGTGCTCAGTTGCTCAATCACGTCCGACTCTTTGCACCCCATGACCTGTAGCCCACCAGGCTCCTCTGTCCATGGGATTCTCCAGGAAAGAATACTGGAGCTGGTTGCCATGCCCTCCTCCAGAGTATCTTCCCAACCCAGGGACTGAACCCGTCTCTTATGTCTCATGAGTTGGCAGGCAGGTTTTTTACCTTTAGTGCCACCTGGGAAGCTCCACATTACAGGATAATTGCACCTAATTAAATGGCAACCCACTCCAGTACTCTTGCCTAGAAAATTCCATGGACGGAGGAGCCTGGTGGGCTACAGTCCATGGGGTCACAAAGAGTCGGACACGACTGAGTGACTTCAGGATGACGAAGTACCTGTTACATCAAATTTCTGGAAAGACTACTTAAGGCTTCAGCTTGACACAGGTTGAATCACTACAAGTGCTCAATTAGCTCAAAATTATTTTGATCATTAGGTTAAACAGTAAAAATTTAAACCGAGCTTGTGTGATTGAGATGGTTAATTTTATGTGTTAACTTGACTGGGCTACAGGGGTGTTCAGATATTTGGTCGAACATTCTGGGCATGTCTTTGAGGATGATCATGAAAAAGATTAACATTTGAATTGGTAGACTGAATAAAGCAGATTAACCTCCCTAATGTGGGTGGACCTACTTCAATCAGTTAAAGGCCTACCTAGAACAAAAAGGCTGACCCGCCTGTGAGTAAGAGAATTCCTTCTGCCTGACAACTTGAGCTGTGTCATTTCTTACCTTTCTGGACTCAAACTGAAACATCAACCCTTCTTGGGTCTCAGGCCTGCTGGTTCTCTGGACTGGAACCACACCACCAGCTATCTTGAGTCTCCATTTTCCTGTTTGCAGATCTTGGGACTTCGTATACTTCCATAATCTTGTGAGCCAATTCCTTATGATAAATCAGTCACCCTCTGTCTCTCTCTCCACACACGCACATTCTATTGGTTCTGTTTCTCTGGGTAAACCTGACAAATACAATTTTGGTAGTAAGAATTTGGTTCTAGGAAAGAATTTTAGGTTTGAGGTTTCTAAATTGATGCTGGGGTTTCTGACACTGGCTCTCTAATCTCAATGGCACCCCACTCCAGTACTCTTGCTTTGAAAATCCCATGGACCGAGGAGCCTGGTAGGCTGCAGTCCATGGGGTCACTAAGAGTCCGACACGACTGAGCGACTTCACTTTCACTTTTCACTTTCATGCATTGGAGAAGGAAATGGCAACCCACTCCAGTGTTCTTGCCTGGAGAATCCCAGGGACAGGGGAGCCTGGTGGGTTGCCGTCTATGGGGTCGCACAGAATCGGACACGACTGAAGTGACTTAGCAGCAGCAGTGGTTCTCTAGTAGTAAAAAGAGCTCTGAGATTCCATGGTGAAATATGAATATGGAGATACACGAAACATTGCCACTGGATACTCCTAATCAACCACTTAGGAGAAGCAAAGTATCTGGGTGACTGTATTTACAATACTTTTCAAACATTTTTGGCAAACTAATAAATATAATGAGATAGATTGGTTGCTCCTAAAGTTGCTAGACAAAATGAGGGAAGAAAAGGATGAGCTCAGGAATTTGAATTCTCAATGAAAGAACAGAAATAATCTTAAGACTTTTATGTGTGCCTTAAAGGAGATCCTTATTTCCTAGCTTTAGGATTGAAGTGATTGAAAATGAAACCCAGAGTCTCAGCATGACTGGCTCAATCACAATACAAGTTGAATTCTTATCCTTGTAGTGTGTCTACTGTTAAAGTGTGGACGTTGATTAGAAAGAAATAGTATCTTAAATTTAAAATGAGGGCATATGGGAAGACTGATGAGGTTGAAACATTGAGTCCCTAAATTCTGATGAGTCTTCTTTATCAGAAAAAGCCACCACCACCCCGCCCCAAGGGAGTTAACTCTGTATTGTCTGCAAAACCTATAAAGGTCTCCCTCTCCTGAGGCAGTTGCCATGTAAGGTGCAATGCTACATCTCTTATGGACCCATCTCTACCATCCTTCTTTGCTTCCAAGAGTTTCTCTGGAGAACCCTGACTAATAGAGTAGTTGAAATTATTTGGAAGACTATATACAATACTTTCCTACTTTTCTTTAGATTGGCTAATAATGCAGAGTAAGCTGCAATATCAAAACAATTTCCTGAACAATATTAGCAAAAAATTACCAAACCGGACTACAGAAGAAATTACTCTTCTAAAGAAAATCACAAATTACATTGGAAATTCCCTACCAGCCCAGGGGTTAGGACTTGGCACTTTCATTGTAGGGGGCAAGTTTGATCCCTGGTCTGGGAAATAAGATTTCATAAGCTGTGCAGCATGCCCAAAGGAGGAGGGGGGGAATATAAAGGCTTCCCAGGTAGAGCTAGTGGTAAAGAACCCATCTGCCAGTTTAGGAGACATAAGAGACATGGGTTTGATTCCTGGGTCAGAAAGATCCCCTGGAGGAGGGTATGGCAACCCATTCCAGTATTCCTGTCTGGAGAACCTGTGGACAGAGGAGCCTGGTGGGCTACAGTCCATAGGGTTACAAAGGGTCAGACATGACTGAAGCAACTTAGCACAGCACAGAACAAAGCAAATTAGAAAGACATAATGGATCCAAATTAAAACATATATTGTGTTCTTTCACGAAGCATCTTTACACTTGTACCTAGTCAGGCTTTAGGTGAGATGAACTGAAATTCACTTGAATGGAGTAATGATTTGCATTGAAAAGCAAGGGTTGTATGTAATGAAAAGAATGATTACTACTTTCCAAAGGATAAATTTCCACATTTAGAAGAGCCTTAGAAAAATTAAACTCAAAAAAGATTCATAGTAGAGAAGAGATAGATGTTGGTATTGAATTGGAAAGTGTCAATAAATTTAATGAACATTATTTTCTATGAAAAGATTTACTCTCTGAAAATAGTGTTAAAAAGCACTACATTTGACTAATTAGAAAAGGAGCCTAGTTTGATTTAGCTTAATTATAAAGCTTTTGGAAGTAGACATTTTTCAAGGTAAAATTTTAAATCAGAGATGAAATTAATATTAAACAACAATTGGTAATACATAGAACCAAGGACACAGGATAGATGCTAGCTATAACTGAGGCAGAGTTCCATGGAAACCCTGCTCTGCTGGGTAATGATTCTGATTTAGGAAAATATCTGGAAAGCCCTGGAGAAGAAACAATATTGGAAAGGGGCAAAGGCGAACATGGGGACTCCAGGCAACCAGAATGAAAGGACATAAATATTTTAGCTAGTGTTTTGGTCTTATCTGGGGTTAGTGGTTGACTGTCAGCTGTACCTTAACTTCACTGTTTACATAATCCTAGCTGGCATTTTCCCTTGTCATTAGATAAGGAGGAATCTCTAAAATTGAAACACTAGTTTGTTTTTGAACACCAAATTCTTTGAAGGAGTTTATTTACTTAGATTGACTAAAACCACACTCTACAACTATGTGTATTCTTTTTAAGCTTATTGGTCCCTTTTTTCTATGTAATATTAATATAAAGGAGCATCAATATAGAAACTTTAGTATCTCTTTTTAGTATTAGAAAATGTTGTATTGTAACTAATGTTGTATTTATTTGATCATTCATTCATTCAAGGATGCATTTTTTCCTGCAACTATTTGCATAGTCAACATCCTTTGAGAAAAACATGACTGTCTCTTCAGCGTTGTTATTGCTGCTGTTATTTTAGAATATTTAATAGTCTATGTTTCCTAATCTCCTTTATATATAAAATATTTCTCTGGTTATTAGACTAGTATTTGTTCCACCTGGAAAATATACGGAAAGCATAGAAAGTTTTTGAGGATATAACAAATACCATTGCTAACACTTGATAATACTACTTGGTGAATTTTGAAATGTTTTTAGAAATAATATTGTAATTTAAATTGAATATAAGATTGTAACAGCCTTTTGGCATGGGCATTTCATGTGATGTCAAAAACAGCCAAATCATTATTTTAGCATCATATAATATTTCATAGTATAAATACTTTATCATTTACCTAACCACTCCTTTCGTGTTAAACATATAAGTTATTATAAACAATACTATGATGAGTATTCAGAGAAGGCAATGGCACCCCACTCCAGTGCTCTTGCCTGGAAAATCCCATGCACGGAAGGGCCTGGTGGGCTGCAGTCCATGGGGTCTTGAAGAGTTGGACACGACTGAGCGACTTCACTTTCACTTTTCACTTTCATGCATTGGAGAAGGAAATGGCAACCCACTCCAGTGTTCTTGCCTAGAGAATCCCAGGGACGGGGGAGCCTGGTGGGCTGCCGTCTATGGGGTCTCACAGAGTCGGACATGACTGAAATGTCTTAGCAGTATGATGAGTATATTTATGCATACATATGTGCATGCATTTGTGAATATTTACTTAGGAAGTATTTTAATTACATTTATTTAGGAATCATGCTGAAACATTTAAGAATCTTGAAACGTATTACAAAATTAATTTCCAGAAAAGTTGTATAGTCCTATTATCTCTGATAGGTTATGATTATCCTTATCTTACTATAACCTCTCCAACTATTGCATATTATTACCAATAAAACTAAAAAATAACCTTTGTTTTTTTTTTCTTATATGATGATGATTAACCCTAATTTGTTTATTTAAAAAAGATGATTTTTGATGAAACATTTTAATTCTTTTATTTTACCATTTTTGCTTTCATCTTATCATTTTCCAAAGCAGCTCATTTCCTTGTTCTTCCTTTGTGTTCAATATAATGAGTGATTTTAAAATTTTCCTCCATAAACCTAAGCTCTTTCTCAGGAAGACCGTTTTGCAATCTTTATATTAGCTCTCTACTCCTTCATGCCCAGAATATTAAGAGACTGAATAAATGAGTAGGTTACAAATCATCAACCAAGTAATAAAGTGTTTCATATTATGGTCTACTTTTCATAGTGTAAAATTCTTCCAGGTTTCCAAGTCTTGAAACAGTAAGGGAAAAATGGGCTACTTTAACTTCAGCTGGTTTTCATGGAATATTTTAAGAGAAAATAAAATACAATATTTATTTACTACTGCATTTGAAGATTTATGCACAATATCATTAGAGGAAACAAGAATGAAAGCAGACTCACAAAGACTACGAAGTATCATAAGAAAAATATTTGCATTCCAAAATATCTGGAGTACACTTGAGAAAATATTACATCTCCAATGTAGTGTTTATGCTCTTTTTAACACGTTACTTCAGAATACTTTGGTTCAAACTGGAATGCAACTGGGTGTTTTTCTTTATGCTCTTGAGAAAAAAAATAGCAACCAAAAAAAAAATTTACATCATCTCTAATTTCTACCTTGTGCTTTAAATCTTATTTTTCTCCCAATAATGACTGTTTGCCTTCCTTTTCTTCAGCCACATATAGATTGAAATAATGCTTTTTGTATTGGAATTTCCCATTTAACAGTGGAGTTTCTGTCTCATTTAGAATTCCTTAAAATTTTAACAGTCACTAAAACATGCTGAGGAAGGAATTTTGATACACAGATTTCATTACGACATGAAAAGATATTACTAGTTAATTTTCTTACAAGTTGCTGCTCTTTGAAACATGTTTATTAAATGATAATTTTTGAAAAACAGTTATAATAATATATAGTGAACATATATCAAACATTTATATCATAAATATAAAGAAGTAGCAGGATGACAAAGTTGGTTCAAAAGAGCACACAAGAGACTAAAGTGTATAGCCAGTCAAAGAAAAATAGCTGAAATAAGTCATCTATTGTAGATTCAAAACTGTTTAATATTCTACAAGACAACAAAATCATAATCTTTTTTTTTTCCCTGCTGGGTGGAAAGCATCTGCATCTCTACAATTAACATTTATTTGCAACTTATCCATTTTCTATAAGTTAAAATTCAACTTTGCAAAATCTGAGCTTTGTATCCACAGCTGATTTGTGAAGTGCTTTAGGGTATAACTGACTTAAGTAGTTTATAGAGTCTTCCCTGGTTTTCCGTGGTAAAGACTGCCTTCTAATGCACAGGGTGTGGATTCTATCCCACATGCCTTAATGGCCAAAAAACCAAAACATAAAAAACAGAAGCAGTGTTGTAACAAGTTCAGTAAAGACTTTTAAAAGACTGTACAATGCTGTGCTAAGTTGCTTCAGTTGTGTCTGACTCTCTGTGATTCCATGGACTGCATGTAGCCTGCCAGGCTCTTCTGTCCATGGAATTCTCCAGACAAGAATCCTAGAGTGGGTTGCCATCCCTCCTCCAGGGGATCTTCCTGCCACAGGGATCAAATTTGCATCTCTAACGTCTTTATCACCAGGGAAGCCTTTTAAAAAAAAAATGATTCACATCAAAAATTCTTAAAAAAATGTAGTTTGTAATCTTATACAGGTCTGCTTATATTTTGTCTTTCTTTTGTTTTTTTTTTCTCCTTCTCTTTGCAACAAAAGAATTATCTCATAGTCCTTTGATGCTAAATATTGTATATCTGTGATTCCTTCATTTATGTGAATTAGAATAGAAAATGTAGCCAAAAAAAATTGACATTTATTTTAAGACTTCCTACTTACAGCAATGTCTGTGAGCACAATTTTAAAAGGTTTTTCTAAGTTTCTCTTGATGTCCTAGTATTAATGTGGATAACAAATATAAATCTTAAGTTTCTTATTAGGAAAAAAAATGACAAACGTATCAAAATCATGAAAGCAATATTAGAAAGAACAAAATGTGTCAAAATGACTCACTTATCTAGGTGATAAACTCTGCAGTAAAGGTTATCCCTGCTGATAACCATCCATGGTGGAAATAAATCCTATTTGAACTTGTTAAATTGGATCATAACCTGGCCAGAAAAGTAATTTCAGTCTATAGACCATGCCCTCTGAGTTTCATTTCAAGAAAAAGGTAACTGGGGAAATTATGGGATGTTTCCACCTTATTGAAGCGGACCAAAGTTAGGGAAAATCACATCTTGAAAGTCATATTATTGATATGCGCATCATCCTTTAATTAAAAGTTCAAGGTCTAAATTTTAGTAAAATATGCTCCTCACTTCAGATACCTATAAATAATTAAAACTTACTCCCTCCTGAGGCTTACACATTAGTGACACAAGAACATTAACAGGGGGATTACCAAGGTGAAAGTGGACCATGTGATTCAAAGGTGCTGGCTCGAAGGTGACGAGCCCCTAGATAGGTGGAAACAACAATCCTTGTTGTCAGGATTGGGAGATCTGGGCTTCTTTTATTAGAGAACATAAGGATTTCCTTATACTTCACAAATAAAGACCCTTTATGTTGTCTTCTGAAAGGTCATCAGTGCTATTAATTCTTCATTGTGTCAGAAAGAAAAAATCAATTGAAATACAGTTGGTAATAATGAGAGAAAAGCCTTGGGGGAAACCTGGAATTAATTCCACCCTTTTTTACCTTGCTGCTAACACAAATAATCCTGCCATCTGTCTCATCAGAAGAAAGAATGGGTGCCTTGTAGCTACTTACCTATCAGTAAAGTGTTAAAACAGAGGCTCTATCACTCAGCAGAAATTGTCAAAACAATTAACGTATAGAAAGGGCAGGTTGGAGAAAGCTGACTTTTATGGTCCTCAGTTTGATATTCTGGCTTTATATTTAAATGCATATAGAAAATGATGTATTTAGCAAAAAAGCTTTATCTTTTCTTTAAAAACTAATAGTGACTTTTAATTATAATAAGATTTTCTTCTGAAAAAGCCTGAATAATTTTGTTTTTACAGCTCATTCTTATTAGGGTCACACATCTCCTACAAACAGAAATGCAAAAAATTTCCACAAAAGTGCCCCCATTTAATTCTGATAAGTTATAGTAGAAATCTTTTTATTGTTTAATTAATGATATTCTAAAGAAACTTGTATTGAGTTAATATTTTTTTGTAGATTTATCATTATTCATAGGAACTTATTATAACTTACAATTTGCATATGTTCCATGATTTAATGGAGAATATCTAAATCAAGTAAAATGAGAGAATAGGGTTGTTGTAGAAATAAAAAAATAATTATGTCATTTTTTTAAATACCTTTACACATGTATCATATAATTGCTTAAGCTAGTGCTCCTAGCAGAGACAAAGAATTGCCATTCTGCATTGCTGAATGGTTTTATACTGCTAACTGGTGGAACATGTAAATCTTTGAATTATAAAATTTATTACCTGAATTATATTGAGTTGGGAAAACTTGAGTTTCAAAGTCTTGGTGAAAGAGGAATGGTTACTAATAGAATATCATTTTGACTTTTTGAATTACGGGAAGTTCTCTATAGCAAAGCAGAAAGACAGAGTCATTAGTTTCTCAAATTTATTTCTTTTTTTCAAATATCCAATATTTTAAGGTACATTTTCAGAACAGTGTTAAACTGTACTTTTTTTGGTCTATAGGTCGTTTTTCCATCGCCACAATTCTTTTTTTCTCCATCTTTCTCTTGGCGTTTCAATAGATCCAGCTTTTACTATGCACCGGTTAAAATATGGTGGTTCAGACAGTGAAGAATCTGCCTGCAATGCAAGAGACCCGGGTTCTATCCCTGTGTTGGGAAGATCACCTGGAGAAGGAATTGGCAAGCCACTCCAGTACTCTTGCCTGGAGAATTCCAAGGACAGAGGAGTCTGGCAGGCTACAGTTTATGGGATCGCACAACTGAAGGACTGACTTTCACTTTCAGTTAAAGTATGGGCACCGTCTTAAATTAGGCAGAGTACTAAGAGAAGAGCCCAAGTTACTGTACCCTGGCTAGCTTCTTGACAGCATTAGAGAAAGAATTCCATATACATGGGAGACATGAGACACATTAATGCCTGAATTTCCAACTACTTTGTTGAATTTAAAAGTATTAATTGGATTGTAAGTTTAAGAAACATTAAAACGTCAGCTGGGAATCTTCAAAGCCAAATCATAATGTGCAAGCAAGGGTTATATAATGTACAAGGGATATTTAGTGATTACTTATGCATATGAAGTATGATATGAAGTATTCATATAAGAAGTATGCATATGAAGGCAGGAGGAGGAGGGGACAACAGAGGATGAGATGGTTGGATGGCATCACCGACTGCATGGACATGAGTTTGAGCATGCTCCAGGAGCTGGTGATGGACAGGGAAGCATGGCCTGCTGCAGTCCATGGGGTCGCAGAATTGGATGCAACTGAGGGACTGAACTGAACTATGCATATGTTTTTAATATCTCAGTGTATATATAAGTCAGGCTAGCCAATATCATCACCTCTTGTAGCCTTTCTGTACCTTTGGAAGTCTAATTAAACTTTATTGTTACTTTAAATGTGTGTGCATGTGCACAGCACAGCACTTTACTCACATGCTCTGCAGCGTCAATGACTTTAAACCTTGACAATTTCCTAAACTTGGTACTGAGTAATGGGAGTTATCTTTTTTGCCTTTTCTTACTGTTCGTGGGGTTGAGCACTTGCTCCTTGGAAGAAAGTTATGACCAACCTAGACAGCATATTAAAAAGCAGAGACATTACTTTGCCAACAAAGGTCTGTCTAGTCAAAGCTATGGTTTCTCCAGTAGTCATGCATAGATGTGAGAGTTGGACTATAAAGAAAGCTGAGCGCTGAACAATTGATGCTTTTGAACTGTGGTGTTGGAGAAGACTCTTGAGAGTCCCTTGGACTGCAAGGAGGTCCAACCAGTCCATCCTAAAGGAGATCAGTCCTGGGTGTTCGTTGGAAGGACAGATGTTGAAGCTGCAACTCCAATACTTTGGCCACCTCATGCAAAGAATTGACTCATTGGAAAAGACCCTGATGCTGGGAAAGATTGAAGGCAGGGAGAGAAGGGAACCACAGAAGATGAGTTGGTTGGATGGCATCATGGACCCAATGGACATGAGTTTGAACAAGCTCTGGGAGTTGTTGATAGACAGGGAAGCCTGGTGTGGTGCAGTCCATGGGGTCACAAAGAGTCAGACAAGACTGAGTGACTGAACTGAAATGGGGGTTATATGTATTAATTTGGTATTCTAGTTGTAATTGATTTTGAACATCATGTTTTTCCATTTTTGTGTCTTTTTAAAAAAGATAATCACAAATTCTTATTTTGGTAAATAATTTTAAAACCAGAAATCTGTCTTTGCTAGAGAAAGCTGAAGTTTCAGTGGGAACATTAGCCATAGAACAGCAAATCTTTAGAATCCAAGCTAGCTGGAAGAACATTCAAGATAAATGATTTTGCTTCATCTTAGTACTATATACCTGAGTTTCATGGAAGTACTATTTTTTTTTCCTTCTCTAAAATCAGCCTTGGATTCTTCTAACCATCCTCAGAGAGATATATTTTTTTGGCAGTAGAGATAACACCTAGAAAACAGAACCCTTGTGAGCCATATACTATTACCTCTGGAGAATGGATCTTTCTTATGGAAGAAAACTATTTTCCCAAATTTGGCTTATGTCTACATATTATGATACTATATATTAGTCAGGTTTCTCCAGAGAGAGAAGAAGTAATAGAATATATTCAAAATATTTATGATGAGAAATTGGCTTACATGATAATGGAGGCTGGGAAGTTCCCTTATGTGTCATCTGCAAGCTAGAAACCTGGGAAATTCAGATATGTAGTTTGCAGTCTGAGACTGAAGGCACACGAACCAGGAGCACTGTGATGTAAGTCTGAGTCCAAGGGCCGGAGAAGACTAATATCTCAGCTCGACAGTCAGGCAAAGAGAGAGAGAGAACTCTCCCTTCTTCAGCCTTTTCATTCTGTCCAGGCTTCCAATGGACTGGATGATGCCCACATAATTTGCGATGGGCCATCTACTGTACTCAGTCAACTGATTCAAATGCTGATCTCTTCCAGAAACACCCTCACAGACACACTCAGAAATAATGTTTTACTAAATATCTCGTCATCATGTGCCCAGGCAAGTTGATATATAAAGATAACTATGATGTATTCATATTTCAAAATGTCAGGTTTCAGTGTTTTCAAATATGAAATATTTCCTGCTCTATCATTTTATGACATTTTTCATTATTTCAAGTATTTGGATTATGTCTAATTCAGTCCTGTTTTCATAGCAATTAATATGTAATGAATTTCTCTCATGTGCATGCTTCTATTATGTACTTTTATTTAAGTTATTGTCTTCTTAAAAGCTAAATGTGATTTAAATTTGGTAAATTTGGGAATGCTGGTAAGAAAGAGAAAAGTTATATCTCAAGGTGATTAACAGCACAGTTCCCCTAGAATATAAATGTCTGAATTTGAATCTCAGCTCCAGTCCTTCCTGAGTCCAGCTGAGTGTTACTGGATAAGCCACTGTACTCTCCAGTTTTCAATAACCTCATCTGCACAATAGAGATTAAAATGGCACTTACTTCTTAAGATTAATATGAAGGAATAAATAAATCTATGTTCAACACTGAACATGCTGAGTGATGTTATCCAAAAATAGACTTCCTTACCAAGTGTAATTTTTATAGACCTTTAATTTTCACCTACTTTAGCCATCCTCTGAATTATGTTAAGTTTTCGTCAGCAGTGTTTTTTTATCAAGAGTGTTTATCAGAATTACCTAGAGATCTTTTTAATTTTTTCCCAAAAGACACATGCCTTAATGAATAACAATCACAAGAGAAGGGGATATAGACGTGCCTGTTTTGACAAAGTTACACCAGTTATTTTTTCAGGAACCATTTAGGATGCAAGCTGAGTGAAAGAGTTTAAAATAAATGATATATTTTGTTAATAGACTGTACACCTGAGTATCAAGGAAGTGTTAATTTTCATTCTCTAAAAATGAGTGTTTTGATCCTCCTAACCATCCCTAGAGAGATTTTTTTTTTTTTTTTTGGCAGAATAGGCCTAGAAAATTGAACACTTGTAGGTCATTTAAAGTTAGATTCATTTATGGTTAACTTACAACTGAAACCTTAAAAAATATATTTACCATTTCCAAATTGATGATAATACAATTAAGTACTTCTGATTTATTTAGGTATCATAACATGCACATTAAAATATATATATAGTTGAACAGGCAATGGTCAGTAGTTCCCTACTATCTAATACAAATAGATATATTAAGATATTTATTTCCTCTTAGGTTTGGAGAGATAGAGGACAATGTGACTGCCAGAGCAATGAAGGGTTTTTGAAGTGGGTACATCTGAAGTCAAGGATATTCTCCAATTAATATCTCTGGCTCTAAATAACCAATAATTTAAGGTACATTTGCCTTATTCAATGCATCCCTTGAGGGTAGGCTCACTTCCTGTTGGAATCTGCCTTTACTCTGAAGTGTTGTTTGTACTTTAATGCAATTTCACTTGTGGGTTTCAGAAATCCCTTGAAGCTATAGAATGCAAAGTCCAGCAAATCCACATTCAATCTAACAAGTGAAATGAAATCATGCATCTTTTGATTTAGAAGACATATCTTTTTTTATTTTTCATTTATTTTGAAGTATTTTTACCATTCAGGAAAACAGAAAATGTGACTTTTAGTGAGACAGTTTGGCATTTGGGAAGACCTTCCATCCCTAACTTTCCTAGACCCAAATGACTCCTCTGAGCCAAGGGAGAGGGTATAGCTCAGGAAACTACATTCAGTATCCTGTAATAAACCATCATGGAAAAAAGAAAAAAATATAGATTATATATATAATCAAGATGAGAAACCTAGAGCTCAGAATGCTTAAGTTCTCCAATTGGCAGGTCTTACGTGGTGGAACAGAAGTCAGGACTCAGGAAGGAGTGACTATGCAGCACATCATACCCACGATGCCATGTCTTTTTGGAAGGTGCTCCTTTGACCAGTGTTTACCAAGCATGTAACCATTTACTCATTTGCTGAATTAGAAAAAAAAAATTTTTTTTTGAGAAGTCTTTAGTGGAGAATAGTCTAGTTCCTTACAGAAGTATGGCTACATTGTGTCAAATCTGATAAGAATCTGTTAGAAGAGATATCTTTCAAATTCTTTCCAAAGTTTAATATTATTCAAGAAATGCTTTTGCTGCTAAAACGCTCTTCCCATGATTTCCTATTTAAGCTTCTTGCTTGCTATTCTGTTCTCAGTACAGTTGCTAATTTTTCAATTCCAGTGTACTTAATCTACAGTTTGGATGATGGCTTCAGTTGTCATAACTAGCTGATATACTTTCTAGCTCCATATTTCATACAGAGGTAAAACAGTCCTGGATAGAAAAGAAATGCTGTGTTATCATTTTCTACTAGTAATTTCTCTTAATTATGCAAATCATAGCAATGGTTGAAAAGAGAAATGGTACTTTTTATAAAAATAAAATTATGATTGTTAAGCTAAACATTTTCAATGTCATATACATAGTCCATAGCCAAAGTTGAAATATAGTCAGTTAGGCCATCTATTGCTAGTTCAACACTTGAGGTCAAATTTAAATGGTCAAGACAAAAGGAAAATTGTTATTTTAAAATCTTATTATGAGAGTTGAAGTCAAAGAGTATCAAGTCTAGACTTTTACCCCTGTTATCTAAGATCATGGCATCTGGTCCCATCACTTCATGGGAAATAGATGGGGAAACAGTGTCACACTTTATTTTTTTGGGCTTCAAAATCACTGCAGATGGTGACTGCAGCCATGAAATTAAAAGAGCTTACTCCCTGGAAGGAAAGTTATGACCAACCTAGATAGCATATTCAGAAGCAGAGACATTACTTTGCCAATAAAGGTCCGTCTAGTCAAGGCTATGGTTTTCCCAGTGGTCATGTATGGATGTGAGAGTTGGACTATGAAGAAAGCTGAACACCAGAGAATTGATGCTTTTGAACTGTGGTGTTGGAGAAGACTCTTGAGAATCCCTTGGACTACAAGGAGATCCAACCAGTCTATCCTAAAGGAGATCAGTCCTGGGTGTTCATTGGGAGGACTGATGCTGAAGCTGAAACTCCAGTACTTTGGCTACCTCATGCAAAGAGTTGATTCATTGGAAAAGACCCTGATGCTGGGAGGGATTGGGGGCAGGAGGAGAAGGGGATGACAGAGGATAAAATGGCTGGATGGCATCACCAACTCGATGGACATGAGTTTGAGTGAACTCCAGGAGTTGATGATGGACAGGGAGTCCTGGTGTGCTGCAATTCATGGGGTCCCAAAGAGTCAGACACGACTGAGTGACTGAACTGAACTGAACTGATCTCTTATTGACTAAAGATGTTTATCTCTAGGTATCTTCAATATAATGCATTTGCATGCCAACTTAGGTTTCTTTTTTTTTTTAACTGAGCATAGTTTGATACATGAATATTTCAAAAAGACTAAGGTATTATTTTTTCAGGGTTAGATTTAACTTTAATCTTTTTGACCATGTTTTAGATGTGCCTTTTATAAAATGCCTCCCAGATATCCCATTATGTTAAATTTTACTATAAAATTTAAGGTACACATCAGGAATATATCTACACTTGAGCACATTTTATGTGGTGTATAGGTTAATATCTCTTAATTCTCATTTTTAGATTTACATCTGTTTTCCTTGAAAAGTGACCTTTTGGAGGTATGTTTGTGGTATGGCATTTTGGGGTTAGAGAAAGGTCACTACTTTAATAAGAGTTTGCTCTAATGTTTGAGAATATTCAATTCTTCTATAAAGGGAAGAAAATCAAACAAGGTGTAATGTACATATGAGAAACACAAAGTTTTGATAGTATGTAAGATATAAGCTTATGTGCTGTGCTTAGATGCTCAGTTATGTCCAACTCTTTGTGACCCCATGGACTGTAACCCACCAGGCTCTTTTGTCCATGGGGATTCTCCGGGCAAGAAAACTGGAAGTGGGTTGCCATGACCTCCTCCAGGGGGAACTTCCTAACCGAGGGATAGAACCCAGGTCCCTTGCATTGTAGGCAGATTCTTTACTGTCTGAGACACCAGGAAAGCCCAAGAATGTTGGAGTGGCTAGCCTATCCCTTCTCCAGGGGATCTTCCTGACCCAGGAATCAAACCGAGGTCTCCTGCATTGCAGGTGGATTATTTACCAGCTGAGCTACCAGGGAAGCTCATGAGTTGTAGGCAAAATGTAGTAAAAAGTGTAGGCGAAAAAGTAGCTTATGAGTTGTAGGCAAAAATGTAGTAAGTGATAAACATACATAATAAAGCTAGTAGCTTGTAAAGTAAGAACAGAATTGATGTGTAAAGTGTAAAACATAAGTCAATAATATGCGAAACATGCCAAAAATAGTGTCAGTAGAGAATATGGCAGAACAAACAATAAAGTGAACCAGAGATGGGAAGAGCAAGTACTGGTCCCATCACTTCTGGGCTGAGAGCTGTCACATCTCTACATTAGCCACCCAGTATGTTGACACTGATGACACCCAATACGTTCTATTCTGACTCCATAAGCACTCCACCAAGAAATGTAAATACAACCCAAGGTGGCTCAGCAGACTATTCACAAGTTCCCACGGTACCTTGTGTACTTGCCCCTGCAGCTTTGCAAGAGTGAGTGTGTATCACTGGTCTGGGGAACTTAATGTCTGTGGACCCTTTGCTCAAACCTCAATTCTGGTGCTTATAACCACACCTACTTTAGGGGAAGTTAACACATCAGAGAAAGAAACAGGACATAGAGCTTTGTGTAATTCCACATCCAGGAAGTATGGACTTTTCATCATTTACATGGTATCATAAGTGTGCTACGCTACCCTATATTTCTCATTTGTTTCTGGTTGTATGAGAAAATTAATTTAAAACACTGCATCTGTAAGCGTTTGATTGTTTGGCCTCTAGGATAGCGTACCTGGTAGTGTTGCTGCTGCTGCTGCTGCTAAGTCGCTTCAGTCGTGTCCGACTCTGTGTGACCCCATAGACGGCAGCCCACCAGGCTCCCCCATCCCTGGGATTCTCCAGGCAAGAACACTGGAGTGGGTTGCCATTTCCTCCTCCAATGCATCAAAGTGAAAAGTGAAAGTGAAGTCGCTCAGTCGTGTCGGACTCTTAGTGACCCCATGGACTGCAGCCTACCAGGCTCCTCCATCCATGGGATTTTCCAGGCAAAAGAGTACTGGAGTGGGGTCCATTGCCTTCTCCCAATTTCCTATGTGGCATTGACCTTGATTACTACGCACTTGGAAAACATACATGTTCTGGGCAGAAGGGTCTAGGGTGAGTTGGGAATTTAACCAAGTAAATCTTCAAGGAGTATGTATGGTTTGATGGTAATGTAGCTTCTGTGTAAATCCTCCTCAAACATAAATGGAACCAATATTTCTTGTTAGATCAATCAGTATATTACCTCCAAGGAAGATTCAGGGGAAAATAAACTTAAAATCTAATGCTGAATAAATTATAGTTGTGCCTGAATGGGAGAGGAGTTTGGGAAGAATGGATACTTGTATATCTATGGTTGAGTCCCTTCGCTATCCACCTGAAACTATCACAACATTGTTAATCGGCTATACTCCAATAAAAAATAAAAAGTTCTTAAAAAATGTAGTTGTGTAGCTTGCTCCTTAACTATCATTTTGTTCACCTCATTATTATTTAAAATAGATCCAATGTGTGTACAATATGGCCTCCCAGATGGAGCTAGTGGTAAAGAACCTGCCTGGCAATGCAGGAGATGAAAGAGACTCAGGTTCCACCCTTGGGTCAGGAAGATACTTGGAGGAGGGAAGGGCAACCCACTCCAGTATTCTTGCCTTGAGAATTCCATGGACAGAGGAGCCTGGCGGGCTACAGTCCATAGGGTCTCAAAAAGTTGGACACGACTGAAGTGACTTAGCGTGAATATACAATATATTATTACCAAAAATATTTCATAGTTATTACTGAGGGTTACTCTTTGAAAGATAATTTGAGTTGCCATTTTAAGTGAGTCTATTTCTATAACTTAACTGTCAAATAATAATAAAAACAATGCAATATTTCCCACAGGTCCTTTTCTTTTCTCTCAAGAGGCAAAGGAGTTAACTTCTATCTTATTTGTGACTCCAAACTAAAGAAGCACACATTTTAACAGTTTCTGTAAAAAGTTTGCTCATAGTCATAAGTCACATTAGTCCTTTGCATGACTTGGTGGCAAGCTTGGTTTTCTTTCCGAAACAAGATTTTTGCTTTTAATGTGTTCTTGGTCTTGAGAGACATACAAAATAGAACAGGGAAACTATTTTGAATTCAAAATATTCAGTCTGAAATCAATGCCATTGTTTTTTAATCAGGTAGAAAGAAAGCAGAGATCATAAAGTGGTAGTCTTGGTCCATTATAATGCTGTTTTTACTTTTATTTTAAATGTCTCGGGGCTCCAGGGGGATTCTGTACTTTATCATAGTTTCTAAGATCCCCTACCACCTTATTACTTTGCACAATTTCTACTTGACTAGAGAAGACATCTCAGGTTGTCAGGACACGATTTGGGCATGTTTAATGCTCAGGGAGTACATTTGAGGAAAACAATGGTGACAAATTACCCATGGAACAAATTTCACCAAAAAGATGAAATTTGAAATGGCTTCAGCAAATTGTAGTGGAGTTGTACCCTTATTTTCCTTCTCTCTGTTGCTCTGAATTATCTTTATTGTTAAATCTACTTGTATAATGCAATGATTTACTATTATAAAATGCATCTTATTGATTTATTTACTCATCATCTATTATTTTCTACTTTGAAGAAATTTTTAAAATAATAAAAAATTTCATATTGAATATAACTTGCTCAAAAATAAATGGAACATTGTTATTTTTTATAGAAACCTTTTGTCATCTCCAAAAGAAAGATCCAAGGGGAGGAAAAAAATCTTTCGAATTCCATGGCTAAACTTTGGCGTCTGGGGACACATTTTTCCTACTGGGGACACTTTTTCTTATTCTTCCCACTAAATACAGTGAGAAGCCCTGGAAACTTATATATATATATATATATATAAAAATTATATGAATATAATTAAATAATTCAAACATAAACAGTTCAAAAATGTAAATTACATATAACTATATGTTGTATACAATCTTATATTGTTATATACATATAAATATCTAACATAAAGGTGTATATTTATACATAGTATATACATTTATGTTTATATATATGTAAAATAAACATAAGAAGAATGAAAAGTAGAGTCATGAATGCAGACTGGACTGGCTAGGCATCCTGGGACTCAAGGAATAACACTGAGCTGAGTTCCCTGGGTTTTCTTTCTTCTTTACGTATTCCAGTCCATCCTAAAGCAGATCAGTCCTGGGTGTTCATTGGAAGGACTAATGTTGAAGCTGCAATACGTTGGCTAACTGATGTGAAGAGCTAACTCATTTGAAAAGATCCTGATGCTGGGGAAGACTGAGGGCAGGAGGAGAAGGGGACGACAGAGGATGAGATGGCTGGATGGCATCACCGACTCAGTGGACACGGGTTTGGGTAGACTCCAGCAGTTGGTGATGGACAGGGAGGCCTGGCGTGCTGCGGTTCACGGGATCGCAAAGAGTCAGACACGACTGAGCGACTGAACTGAACTGAACTTACATATTACAAAAGCCAGTAACCTTCCCAATAGTATCTGTTTTCTTTAGCTAAAGGACCAGGAAAGAAAGAGCTTAACAAGAGAGAAACTTCTAGATGATAACCCTAGAGGAGGATGAAAGTAGACCTGTAACCTGGTAAGACACAGTGTCTAGGAGCGCACAAAGGGTCCAGGTTTCAATAGGAAATCATTAATCGTACCAGGAACCTGCAAAATCTCAACTAAAATGAAAAAACCAATGGATGCCATTATCAAAATGACAAAAATGTTAGAATTATCTGGCAGTTTTTTTTAAAACAGATATTTCATCTGAGTATAAATAAATTTAAAATAGGCACATTAAGGCGTATTTAACATAATTCATCATTAGAGAAATGGAAACTAAAATCACGATAGGCTATGACTACACACATAACCATAATTTGCAGAATGAAGAAAAAAAAAAACATGACAGTGGAAAATGCTTATGAGGAAAGAAAAACTGAATCACTCATATCTTGATGATGGGAAAGTGCTGTGGTGCAGCCATATTGAAAAGATGGCAGTTTCTTAAAAACAACAACAACAACCCTAAACATATCACCCAGTAATTGCCCTTTCTGGGCTTTTATTCCAGAGAAAGAAAAACTTATGTCCACACAAAATCCTGTACAGAAATGTTCATAGTGATTTTATTCATAATAGCTAGAAACTAGAAAAAGCCCAGATATTCCATTTTGTATAATTAATTAAGCACAGCATAGAACATACATATCTTGGAATATCATTCAGGAATAATAATAATAATAAAACTATTGATATATGCAACAACCTAGATAAATCTCCTGAGTATTGTGCTGAGTGAAAAAAATCCAACTCCAAAGTTATTTACTGTATAATTCCACTTACTTACTAGTCTCAAAATAAAAAATTTGAATGGAAAACAAATTAAGTGGTCGCCAGAATTAAGGACTGGAGGGAACATGAGGAGAGCTCAAAAGGGTCTTCAGTGTGGTTCTAAAAGAGTAAAACAGAAATGTTTTGTATCTTGACTGTATTTCTGTGTCAATATCCTGGTTGTGAAATTGTACTATAGTTTTGTAAAATGTCACCAGCGGGGACAAGGGTAAAAGGGACACTTCTCTGCTTTATTTTTCTGTAACTGCATGCAAATCTACAATCATCTCAAAATAAAAATTTATTTAAAATAAGTCAATTGAATATAATATCTCTGCAGATGATCTGGTTATGTAACTTGTACCTTTTGCTTCCCTTTAGTCCTCCTTTATTATTTTTAAAATAGACAAATTGATAAGTAACCTTCAAGTATCACTCATACTCATAATTACCAACTAATTTTTGTGAGTTAATCTATTTTTCCCAATCTAAGTTTCTATCAGGGCAGTGGATATAAAGGGATAGCCACAAATGGTGGTATTTCTCTGGCAACATAGCATCTTTGAAAAGAGGAGAGTTTAGCCCAGGAGAAATATGAGTACCGTCTAAGAAAATACTGGGACAGAAGCACCTTGAAATTCTGCTCTACCTCCTGTCAGAAAAGATTCTGGTGAATCCTGGAGTGTGGCAAATTCTAATACAATTACTGAATATAATCAAGGTAGTGGGATATAGACTGGGAATTAATTGTTTGGAATGCAATGCTACTTCGCTGGACAAGCAAGACTTATCTTTGGAAACCCATTAGAAATAATCAAGATTGGAAGAAATTGCTTGAGAAATAGGCTAGAGGGACACAGTCCAGCCCGACAGCTAAGGGACCTGGAACCCAAGAGGTCTGAAGAAGAAGGACTAGACCCAAAGATGTGCCCGGCCTAATGAAGGTACAGGTGAACAGGCTTTGCATGCCATGGCAGTTTAGCCTTCTGGCACGAGATAACAGAGAGTTATTTCCAAATCCAGTTTACCTTGGGGGAAGTGCTGAACATCACACTAGAATGGAGTCATAGTGGGCTAGTGTGGAGCCAATTGGCGGGCTTCCGGGTCATTCTTTTAAAATCAAGGAATGCATTTAGAGTGGAGCAGGAACTGTCTCAGCAAAATGAGGTGACTGTATGGAATGGACTTCGGGGCCCTCCCGCTTTAGCATTAAATCAATGAATCTGTGCATGAATAAAATCTAAACTGTGTTTTTTTTCTGATTGTGAACTTTGTGGATATAAATGGTTATAATCTGCTTTGGTTCATTTTGAAAGTTAATGAGAGGTCAAAATAAAATAATTCAAAATAGCATAAATATTATAAAATAAACAAGAATAGTATTTTTGAATAGTAATGTGCTTTTAGTCAACTATCTATTTAGTCGCTCAGCCCTGTCTGCCTCTCTGCAGACCAATGGACTGTAGCCTCACCAGGCTTCTCTGTCCATAGACTTCTCCGGGCAAGGATATTGGAGTGGGTTGCCATTTCTTTTTAGTCAACTACTTCTCACAATATTTGGAAGGTGTAATGATAAAATAAATTTGTGCCAGGAAAGGCCCGCATTGGTCTCTAATATTTCTGGAGATAACAAAATGAAAGGAGAAAATTATCCATAAATTATGATCGTTCTGTGTCCAGAACATTTGGTGGATAAAATGAGACCAAAAAATCCAAATAATAAATGACAAAGGAGTAGAAGTAACTTTTATTTTTAAATACCGTATTTACTCTAACACCAGGAACTGCGACACACTACCCTATATAATCCATTGTATGCATTAACTTCTTGCTCTTTTTACTTCACTGATTTTGTATTCAGATTATTAACTCCCTGATGCTTCACTTTTAAGCACAATGTGTTATCATGCAGAATTAATTTGAAAAGTACTTTCTGAATCTCATCAGTGTTTATTCATGCAGAAAAACTGAAAAAAAAAACATTATTGAGTAACTTTTAAACTAGGGGGAAAAGTAAAATCAGATATTAGATGAATGCGTGCATACATCTATTCAAATGTAAAGCATCCTTAAACATCCTCAAACTAGCAGTTGCCTTTTTGATTTTTTAGTTTTGCTTAATCTTAGTAGAGTTTCCCTAAAGCCTATAAAGTGATGCTGTTATAACTAAAGATTATCTTTTATCATTTAATAGAAATATCCATGATGTATCATTTCATTTCATTTTGGTTGATGAGTTGGAAGATATTACGTACTTTCAATGTAGTGGTCAGTTAACCTTTGTGTTAAAGGGAGACTTGGTCAAGAATTTTAAATTCGATATTTTCTTGTCTATTTAAATGTAATACTTAATAATTAAACACTGATATCTTTTCTTTAAAAAGAGCATATTGATAATACCAATTCAAAATGGGAGAAGCCAGTGGAGCTGATGGGCATTGAGTTCTGTGTCATGTTCTGGTCACTAAGCAAAATGCTTCTCATTATTAACCATTTAATCTTCATGACAATCTAGGAAGCAAATGGGGGTATTCAACCCATTTTACAGAGAAGGAAAGTCTTGAAGAGCAAAAGTGTCTGTGTGATGTATCAGAGCTAGAAAATGTTAGTGTTCTGCTGTTCTGGCTACAGGACATGTAGTTCTGAACCATTCACTCTCCTGTTCCTCTTAAAATAATGCATTAAAAGAATAGAAAAAAGTCACATGAAAAATTGTCATTTAACTATATTCTCAATAGACACTTGGAAAAAGCTCCTGCAGGAACTATGCTGAAATACAATATTTTATCACCATATTCATGGTCAATTTATATGCTTACAGTTTGTGAGTGAGATACAAGAAAATGCTGCATTGGCTTATAAATAATATTTTCATTTTCTCTTGTGTAGAAAAATAGGCTGGAGGATAAATTACATATCCTGAATGGTTGCCTGTCTTTTCTGGGATAAAAGAAAGATGACTTTGAATATGAGCTTAAGAAATTACGTGGGCCAGTTGGTCAAGCTGCCAATAGGACAGTTATAACATCATCACCTGCAAACAAATTATGATATTCTCGTTTCTAGTCAGCAGAACTTTTCTGTGGTGAAGATTGCTTCTGTTTCTCAGGAGAACATTCAGTGACAGAGAAGGAGATTCAATAAGTCAGAGCAACTGCCTCAGATATCCCAGGTTAAGACCTCTTACAAAGGTCAAGAACTAATCACAACAGCTGCTTAGTTACCCAGCAGAATAATAAATAGTTCCCAAGCCAATCTCTCTGTAGGTAAACACAGAGGTCTCTCATTCTTCATTGCAACATTTTAACATGAATTGTAAAGAGTGCTCTTGTTTACCAGGCAGATGTTAAAGCATTAATGGTGTACTATTTACAACTCCTCAGTGGATGTCAAAGTTTGTGTTTGCTTGCCTTGAACATTCGTTATCAACACAGCTGCCGGATGGTCTGGGAGATGTTTGAACCATTGCTGAGAACTGCTGCTAGGAATCACGTTCTCAGCACAGGAATATCAGCCATATGCATCTCATGGTAATGCACATATATGGAGCTCCTTATCTTTCAATCTGTTTTCCCATATCAAAAGGAATACATCCTATTCATTTTGAGAGTCATATGAGAGTCTCCTTCCATCAAAGATGAAATGTGGCGATCAATATGCATTGTCTTTACCGCTTACAGCAATAACTGTTCAATATTTAATTGGTCTCAAGCTGTGTGGCATTGACTGCTCTGACCAAGATACTGGACAAGCAACAATTGTGTTAAAGCTTTCAATTTGTTCTACCAAGAAAGAGACAATAGTGCAAATGGTATGTGGGGTGGAGAAAAAAATCAGCAACCACCAGCTATAATAAATAAATGAACTTGGATTGTAACAAGGAGGCATTTCCTATTTAATTTTCAAAGTGAATGTAATAGAATTTGCTTTGACTCTTCCATGGGAGCACACTTCACATTATATATTAAGAAATGACTCTTGACATCTAACAAAAGCTAATATTGTACAACTTTCTAACACAGGGTGAATTATATGAATTATTTTTTATTTTGAATTGACTCATTCAATTGTGGTAAGATAAAAGACATGATTTTATAAAATTTTTGAATTTCTTTTTATTGTGGTTGCCAGTATATAAGTTTTGTAACAATTCAAGGGACCAAAATGCTCTCATCAGTTTTGTTTTAGATTATAATCATAAAGTTATATGGTAACTAACTTTAACTTTATTTAAAAATCTATTTTGCCTATGATTTCTGTAAAAGCAGTGACAACAAAACATTTATTCTTTAGGTTGATATTATATTACAGAAGAACTAAGTGAGCACTAAAGTTGAGTAGACATAATAAACTTAGAGATTCTTAAGCTGCTTCCCATTTACAATAGAGTAGAAGTAAAGAGTAAATATATGAGGACTTTTTCTCTTATTTCTATTATGTTGGCCAAAAAGTTTGTTTGGTTTTTCCATAAACCATTATCAATATTTTGATTCTATGTATCAAGTGAATTAATAGATTTGCAATACAGTGGAAGGGGAAAAAAGAGACAAAAGTTCTCCAGCTATCTTGGTCCAAGGGGAGGAGCTAAAGCAGATACTAACTGGACTTCTTGTTTTCCAGGAGCTAGAGTCTGGATTCTTGGTTCACGTCCTTATATACATGTGTGTGAGCTAGAGTTTGACCTGGAGTTTGCAAGAACTGTACTGTTCAGAATATCATATTGGTTACCAGTGTTCTTGGCTACTATCAAAATCCTTACATTGTGACAATATCCTTGTTTTTTTCAATCACTGAAAATTAGTTCATGCTTCAATAAATCCCAAGTATGTTTTCAGTGTCCAAGGGCTGGGTTTCTATTTAGGTGGAGCAAACAGCTGCCAGGCGGAATGAGTTCAGAGGCTCTAACTCCTCCGCCTTCCTTGCCCGATTCCAAAATCTGCTTTCCACACCTGTTCACCAACTTAGGACATTCCTTTAAGAGGACAAAAGCTTTCGATTTATAATTAGAAATATGACTTAGGAATGCCCTCTGCTACAGAGTTCCAGGCACAGCCACCCAGGTTACTTTATGGGGTGTCAAATTTCTCTTGGCTTTGGCTGCTGCCCAGAACCCTCAGGAAAATCTTTCCACTGTGTTGCTCTCCAGCCCACCACCATCTTCTTGATGTGTAAGCTCATAGCAGTGATGATATGTCCGTTGGAAGCTTCATTAAAACAGACAAAATTCAAAAGCTGTTACACATCTTTCAAGAGATAAGTTCCACGACATAGAGCCCCATGGGATTTTTGCTCGGTGTAAGAAATGTGTAGCTTTATTAGGAAAACCCTCCACGGATCACTAGTACAAAGTCCGAGGTACTCCCTCTGCCATAGCCTGCTGCCCACATGACCTTCCCCCTTTACCTTCTACTGCAGTAGGGTTCAAACGGTGTGATTGAGGCCCATTTTCAAATGCAAAGATTTAGGTATTTTATTTGAAGAAAGTGAAAGTTCCACACCAGTTTTTAAAGTGCTTCAGAAAATTGAAGTGGAAAAGTCTTATTTTCCAGAATTTTTGGAGTACTGCAGTCACTTATAGCCCTGGGTCACAGTTTGGGTAGAACTGTACACTTTCCTGACCAAACTCTTCCTGTGTGTCAGGCGACTAGACTCTTGAACATTTCAGTAAGCACATGAATTTTCATCAGCTCTGGTTCAACTGGTACCCCTGTTCACACAGCACTTATGCCCCCTCATGACTGCATCACTTGGTCAATGTGGTTAAATAATATTATAAAACATTACTTTTACCTTTGATCTAAATTTGTTAGCACGTGCAGGAAAGGTTTATATTCTACCAGTGTGGCTAATACAGTGTGGTGCGTATTTCATGAGAAATCCTGATGTGTCTTTACCAGATTTATGTGTGGATTACGGTATTCCAATAGCTTTAGCAATACAGTTTATACCAGGAATGTCTAACTTGAGGCAATTTTACTTTCAACCTAACCACTGTGAAGGGGTTGAATCATTGTTGCTCCACCCTTTCAAGCTAAGAGCCCTTCTGCTTTCAACTATAGAAGTAAAATAGCACCTGCTCTATTTGCACAGGTTAACTGAGACCTTCCCCCAAACTGATGGAGTTTTCCATTGTCCCCAAAGTAAGGGGAAAAAAATCTTCTCTTTCTTCAACAGAATTTTTATCAGTTTTCTTTGAGCTAACAAGGATCCCCATGTAAAATTTCCCCATTAGACATTGAGTTTGAGAAAATAAGGTGATTTTTAGTGAGAGTTGTTCATCATTGTGGTTACCCATCCTAGGGGAAGAGCTGTTTTCAGCAGCTCCTAGAGTCTGTATGTGTTGAGTTATGCTTTCATGTATGACCACAGAGAAGGCAAAGTTGCCACAAATGTTCTGGTACCCGGTGTGGAAGGATAATAATTTATTATCATAATTATTAATATCATTTCTGTGAAGGAGCTTCCTTTGAGATTGCTGTCAGTTATCATATCCTGGAGATGGACATCTTATTTACTTTTGTCACACACACCCTTTCTTTTGGGAAAATTACTGGACTGGGTCTACTAGGTTCACAACAGCAAAGCAACTGGTCATCATAATCACCTATTGTTCTTAGAGAAAACATAAAATTGTTTATACATTTAAATGAAGATTTTAGAGACTAAAATTTAAAGTGTTCAATTTAGGATATAAGTTGCAAAATAATCAATTAGACTATTTTTTGCTTTGTTTTCTTTTTCTTATGGTGAATAACTGTCAGAACCATTTGTCACATATTATACAAAGAGTTGGACATGACTGAGTGACTAAGCACACACACATGTTGTATTTATTATTCTCAGGGTAATCTTCCCACCAGAGTTTTCATATCTACCAGCCCATGAGTTAAGGTTGTATTTTTTTTTTCCTTCCGATAATTAAACTATACTGGATTATTGGGGGTTCTAGACTGGTGTTATTAGATTTAATAAGCTAGATTTGGGGAAGTAATTGTTCTTTACATCTCCTTTAGTGTGCTATAGAGATCAGTTCATTTCCCACAGATGGGGTTGGAAGAGGAAATTGGAAATGGAAATATTCACTGAAGGAAATGAATGTCTTTACTGTTCTTTGTGAAAATAAGGAACCCCATTTTAAATGGATTTGGGAAGCCCTGAAGGAGGACCTCTCATGCACATACCACCCTTGCAGCCTGCATAACCAGCAGAGAGAAGGAAGATAAGAATGTTACTTTTCTTGTGGTGAAAGGAGGGCATTAACCACAAAGAGAATTTTAACTCATGCTTTTAAGAAAAAGAAAGACCCCTCCCTATCAAAGCAGCCACACACTAAGCAATGCTTGCAGCCAAGGAGAAACTGCCACAACCTTGAACTCTTTCTCATCTCCAAAGAACTTTTGTTCAAAACAACGCTTTTCAATGGGTGTGTGTGGGTGTGTGGGTGTGTTTGTGTGTGTGTGTGTTTGTAGGCCTTCCCTGGTCGCTCAGGGGTAAAGAATCCACCTGCAATGCAGGAGATCAGATCAGATCAGTCGCTCAGCCGTGTCCGACTCTTTGCGACCCCATGAAGCACAGCACGCCAGGGCTCCCTGTCCATCATCATCTCCCGGAGTTCACCCAGACTCACATCCATCGAGTCAGTGATGCCATCCAGCCATCTCATCCTCTATTGTCCCCTTCTCCTCCTGCCCCCAATCCCTCCCAGCATCAGAGTCTTTTCCAATGAGTCAACTCTTCGCATGAGGTGGCCAAAGTACTGGAGTTTCAGCTTTAGCATCATTCCTTCCAAAGAAATCCCAGGGCTGATCTCCTTCAGAATGGACTGGTTGGATCTCCTTGCAGTCCAAGGGACTCTCAAGAGTCTTCTCCAACACCACAGTTCAAAAGCATCAATTCTTCGGCGCTCCGCCTTTTTCACAGTCCAACTCTCACATCCATACATGACCACAGGAAAAACCATAGCCTTGACTAGACGAACCTTTGTTGGCAAAGTAATGTCTCTGCTTTTGAATACGCTATCTAGGTTGGTCATAACTTTCCTTCCAAGGAGTAAGCATCTTTTAATTTCATGGCTGCAGTCACCATCTGCAGTGATTTTGGAGCCCAGAAAAATGAAGTCTGACACTGTTTCCACTGTTTCCCCATCTATTTCCCATGAAGTGATGGGACCGGATGCCATGATCTTCATTTTCTGAATGTTGAGCTTTAAGCCAACTTTTTCACTCTCCTCTTTCACTTTCATCAAGAGGCTTTTTAGTTCCTCTTCACTTTCTGCCATAAGGGTGGTGTCATCTGCACATCTGAGGTTATTGATATTTCTCCCGGCAATCCTGATTCTAGCTTGTGTTTCTTCCAGTCCAGCATTTCTCATGATGTACTCTGCATAGAAGTTAAATAAGTAGGGTGACAATATACAGCCTTGACGTACTCCTTTTCCTATTTGGAACCAGTCTGTTGTTCCATGTCCAGTTCTAACTGTTGCTTCCTGACCTGCATACAGATTTCTCAAGAGACAGGTCAGGTGGTCTGCTATTCCCATCTCTTTTAGAATTTTCCACAGTTTATTGTGATCCACACAGTCAAAGGCTTTGGCATAGTCAATAAAGCAGAAATAGATGTTTTTCTGGAACTCTCTTGTTTTTTCCATGATCCAGCGGATGTTGGCAATTAGATCTCTGGTTCCTCTGCCTTTTCTAAAACCAGCTTGAACATCAGGAAGTTCACGGTTCATATATTGCTGTAGCCTGGCTTCAAGAATTTTGAGCATTACTTTACTAGCGTGTGAGATGAGTGCAATTGTGCAGTAGTTTGAGCATTCTTTGGCATTGCCTTTCTTTGGGATTGGAATGAAAACTGATCTTTTCCAGTCCTGTGGCCACTGCTGAGTTTTCCAAATTTGCAGGCATATTGCGTGCAGCACTTTCACAGCATCATCTTTCAGGATTTGGAATAGCTCAACTGGAATTCCATCACCTCCACTAGCTTTGTTCGTCGTGATGCTTTCTAAGGCCCACTTGACTTCACATTCCAGGATGTCTGGCTCTAGGTCAGTGATCACACCATCATGATTATCTGGGTCGTGAAGATTTTTTTGTACAGTTCTGTGTATTCTTGCCATCTCTTCTTAATATCTTCTGCTTCTGTTAGGTCCATACGATTTCTGTCCTTTATCGAGCTCATCTTTGCATGAAATGTTCCTTTCGTATCTCTGATTTTCTTGAAGAGATCTCTAGTCTTTCCCATTCTGTTGTTTTCCTCTATTTCTTTGCATTGATCGCTGAAGAAGGCTTTCTTATCTCTTCTTGCTATTCTTCGGAACTCTGCATTCAGATGCTTACATCTTTTCTTTTCTCCTTTGCTTTTCGCTTCTCTTCTTTCCACAGCTATTTGTAAGGCCTCCTCAGGCAGCCATTTTGCTTTTTTGCATCTCTTTTCCATGGGGATGGTCTTGATCCCTGTCTCCTGTACAACGTCACGAACCTCATTCCATAGTTCATCAGGCACTCTATCTGTCAGATCTAGGCCCTTAAATCTATTTCTCACTCCCACTGTATAATCATAAGGGATTTGATTTAGGTCATACCTGAATGGTCTAGTGGTTTCCCCTACTTTCTTCAATTTAAGTCTGAATTTGGCAATAAGGAGTTCATGATCTGAGCCAGTCATCTCCCAGTCTTGTTTTTGCTGACTGTATAGAGCTTCTCCATCTTTGGCTGCAAAGAATATAATCAATCTGATTTTGGTGTTGACCATCTGGTGATGTCCATGTATAGAGTCTTCTCTTATGTTTTTGGAAGAGGGTATTTGTTATGACCAGTGCATTTTCTTGGCAAAACTCTATTAGTCTTTGCCCTGCTTCATTCCGTATTCCAAGGCCTAATTTGCATGTTACTCCAGGTGTTTCTTGACTTCGTACTTTTGCATTCCAGTCCCCTATAATGAAAAGGACTGCAATGCAGGAGACCCAGGTTCAATCCTTAGATTGGGAAGATACCCTGGAGGAGGGCATGGCAACCCACTCCAGTAGTCTTGCCTGGAGAATTCCATGGACAGAGAAGCTTGGTGGGCTACAGTTCATGGGGTCACAAAGAGTCAGACACAACTAAAGTGACTTAGCATGTAGCGTGTGTGCGTGTGTGCGTGTGTGTGTTTATAGGTATGTGCTCAGTCATGTCCTCTTTTGTGGCCCCATGAATCCACATGGCTCTTTTGTCCTTGGAATTTTCCAGGCATGGGAATTGGGAAATGGAATGGGTTGCCATTTCTTCCTCCAGGGGATGTTCCCGACCCAGGGATCCAACCTGCGTCTCCTTCTTTGGCAGGTGGGTTCTTTTCCACTAGCGCCACCTGGGAAGCCCCCATTTCCTCTTAAAACCTAGTAAAAGTAAACCTCTCTCTGTTGCTCTATAGATTTGCCTATGGTTCATCATAGGTTGTTGTAATGCAATTCTCTGCTATGCACAAATAAACCCATTTTTCTGCTTTAAAAAAAAAAAACTAGCTATTTTATTTCTGAGTTTCACATTTTCACTGAGCACACCTTAGACACACAGAAAGTCTTCTTGTTTTGCAGTTTAAGAATAAAGGGTTGTTGGATTTCATGTTTAAAAGAGATACTTACTGGTAGCCACCAAGAATTAGGCAGCAATCTTGATAATAAGTTGGTTTTCTAAGGGCCCTAGAAGTAGCTTGTGATATTGATGTAACTGATATATGAACTGTATTTCTGTTACCCTCTATACCCCAGATATTCTGAAAATAAAAGTTATGCATATAGTCTGCCCTTATTTGTACTTTGAAGTTTTAAGAGCTACTCTGTGCATGCTCAGGATAAACATCAATGAGGATTTGAGCTTAACAACAAGGGGCAACTCATTGTACCCCATCAATAATCCTATGAGGGAGGTAATGTTATTTTCTCTTTTTTACAGGTAGAGAAACAAAGGGAAAGAGAAATTAGATACCTTCCTTTAGATCACACAGACATGTTAAGTGACCTGCAGAGCTCAGGAGCAGCAGTTTCCTTGGCTCACTCTTCCATTCATAAGTTGATTTTGTACTTTCTATGTGCTGGCCCCATTTGAATTGTAAGAGCATAGCAGTGAGTAAGACAGAAAACAGCCTCGCTCTTCTGAGGCTCATATTCTACTGGGACAATGGTAGTGGGAGAAAGAATCACTCACCTAGAGGAATTAACAGACTACAGAAGAACTCCTCAAAGATACAAATAAGTTTCTTCTGGAAGGACATGCAAGAATAAGAGAACTGGATATGAATCTGGGCATGAGGGTATTTTATTTTAAATACTAAGAAAATGAATTTCATCACAATTATAGCTGCCAGATGACGTTTCTAATGCATAAGTCTTTGATAGAGGTAAGGCATTAATTACTTTTTACACTAAGATGATGCTGTGTTGTGTTGTGCTTAGATGCTCAGTTGTGCCCAACTCTTTGTGACCCCATGGACTGTAGCCCTCCAGGTTCCTCTGTCCATGGGGATTCTCCAGGTTCCTCCCTAACAACAGTTTTTTTGAAGGAAACAAGTACATGTAAAGACCTCAAGTTTGGATAGGAAGATAAAAAGAGATAGGGAGAGAATATATATTCTTATATTCTGGTTAATAGTTGTTATATAGAGACACTAAGTGATTTTAAATAAATTTTCCATTCCTTGTGCTTATGACATTGGATATTTTCTCTCCTTGAGTGTCTTTTTCCCTGGTGAACGATCTTAAACATTGTTAGTTTCATGCAGCATATTACACTACTTTTATTTTTACCATAGTTTTCCCCTCTGAATCTTTAAATCCACAAACATGTCAGTTACTTTCTCTTTTCTCTCACTTCTTTATTTCCCCATGTGAATAGCTGGCTGAATTTCCTCATTTACTTTTTTTATTTTATGATATGAACAAAGAGAATTTTTATGAGTGAAAAACCCCTGAATCATAAAGTAATTGATTAAAAAAAAATTTTTTTTTGCTTGCTACTTGACAGGTTTAAATGGCCTTGCTGCTGCTGCTGCTGCTAAGTCGCTTCAGTCATGTCCGACTCTGTGCGACCCCATAGACGGCAGCCCACCAGGCTCCCCCATCCCTGGGATTCTCCAGGCAAGAACACTGGAGTGGGTTGCCATTTCCTTCTCCAATGAATGAGAGTGAAAAGTGAAAGTGAAGTCGCTCAGTCGTGTCCGACTCTTAGCGACCCCATGGACTGCAGCCTACCAGGCTCCTCCATCCATGGGATTTTCCAGGCAAGAGTACTGGAGTGGGGTGCCATTGCCTTCTCCTTAATACATGTAAATACAATTTTTTACCCAAACTATTGTGGAAAAAATGAATAGTATCAGGAAATGACTGGAATGGTCTAATTCACAGTAGGAATTTTTAATGAATTTTCTAAGAATTTGATTCTCATCTCTTCCTTCTTTATACGTCTCTTTGGAGAATATAAGTTTTTTATTCATATGGAAAATTGGAGCAGAAAGTTCTTTAAGCAGAATTTTCCAGGATCAGTGAGTGGTAAAAATAATATACACGTACCCTTTCTAGGTTATGTCCATGTAACTTGCCCACTTCTCATTAAGGTGCAGTTATGTTGGTATTTCACCTTCTCTGACTTAGAACTCAGTAGTGTTCTTTTCCCTTTTTCCAAATGGTGGCTTGATTACAAAAGTAAATATCTTTCTACTAACCACAGATTCATAAACTCCATCAATATAGAATTTATTTTTTTCACTCTGCCAAAAACAAATCAATAAAACAAGAAATAGAAATTTCAGTTGTCTTTGCTTGGAATAATAGAGGTTTTTATGCTGTGTTTGAAAATTGTTTTTTACATGTCTCTATATTGTGGCTCAGCTGGTAAAGAATCCACCTGCAATGCAGGAGACCTGGGTTCAATCCCTGGGTTGGGAAGATCCCCTTAAGAAGAGAAAGGCTACCCACTCCAGTATTCTGATCTGGAGAATTCCATGGATTGTATAGTCCATGGGATCGCAAAGAGTCGGGCACAACTGAGCGACTTTCACTTCACTTCCTTTAGAGAGAAGGTCAGAAAAGTGTAAGGTAAGTTCAGAAAACTGTCTATTTAGAAGATATTCAGAAAACTATAAGGACAGCCAGTAAACATTTCTTCTAATAATCACAGCCAAAAAAACCAGTAAGTGAACATGACTGGTGCATTTTTTAAAATTTATATTAAGCAGTTATTGAGTGCAATGTTCTGTGTATGTCAAGTCAAGTTGATAATGCTGTTCAAATCTTCTGTGTGTGTGTGCTTAGTCTCTTAGTCATGTCCAACTCTTAGCAACCCCATGGACTGTAGCCTGCCAGGCTCCTCTCTGTTCATGAGGATTCTCCAGGCAAGAATCCTGGAGTGGGTTGCCATGCCCTCCTCAAGGGGAAATCTTCCCAACCTAGGGATCCAACCAGGTCTTCCACATTGCGGGCAGATTCTTAACCACCTGAGCCACCAGGGAAGCCCATGAACTGGAGTGGGCAGCCTATCCCTTCTCAAAGGGAACTTCTTGACCCAGGAATCGAACCCGGGTCTCCTGAATTGAAAGCGGATTCTTTACTTGACAGCTCAAGTAAAGCCAGGAAGCCTTGTTCAAATCTTCTAGATCCTTACAAACATTCTTCTTTTTTTTCTATTAATTATTGAGAAAGAGATGATAAAATCTTGAGTAAGAATTGCAGATTATTTAATTGTCCTTTCAATCATGTCAATTTTTTCTTCATATATATTTAGCTCTGCATATTCATTTAGCATTATTGTATGTACTTAATGAATTGCCCCTTTAGCATTATGAACTCTCTTTAACTCTAATAATACTCTTTGTCCTGTAATCTACTTTGCTAGATATATATAGACAGCAATAGCAGTATTTTTATGCTTAGCATTACTTGGTATTTCTTTTTCCTTCTTTTACTTTCAAGCCTCTGTCTTTCTATTTAAGATTCATCTCCTGTAAATAGCATTTGGTTGGATTTTCTCTAGGGATTACAATAATCACCCTTAACTTATCACAATCTAACTTTATTTAATATTATAACACTCTATGTATAATGTTAGGGATTATTAACATACTTTATGTTATTTTTATTATATATTTCACTTCCACAAATTTTATGAACTCCATGATATATTGTTATTTTTGCTTGAAGAATTAACTGACTTTCCCATTTTCAATTTTTAACTGCTTTAAAATAATTCAATAAAAGAAAGAAAAATATTGTTGCTTATTCACCCACATATTTACTATTTTTAGTGCTCTTCATTTTCTCCTGTAGATCTGAATTTACATCTGGTACCATTTACCTATTGTTTGAAAAAATTTCTTCAGAAGTTTTTATAAGGTGAGCATGTCCATTAGCAAAGAATTCTTGACTTTTGTTTGTGTGCAAGTGTCTTTATTTAATCTTTAAGAGATTTTTTGTTTAATATAAAGATATATTGTCAATATTTTGTTTTTTTCTTTCAGAATTTTAGATATTTTATTCTAGTCTCTCTGTTTCTAATGCCATAATAGCCACCATCATTCTTATCTTTGCCCTCCTGTATGTAATGTGTCTTTATTCCCTAGACGTTTTTAAGATTTTCTCCTTACCTTTGATTTGCAATGGTTTAACTATGATATATTTAAGTGTGATGTTCTTTGTACTTATTCATTTTGGTATTACTTACCTTCCTGAATCTGTATTTGGTTTTTAAAAACATTAAGCATTTTAGCCAATATTTCTACAAATATTTTCTGGCCCTTTCACTTTCTTTTTTTACCTTAGAAACTCCAGTTGCATTTATTTTATAACGATAGATACTGTTCATGTTTTCCATTTTTCCCCTGTACTCCCTCCTCTCAGATTGTATAATTTTTATTCACCTGTTTTCATATTTGTTGGTTTTTTCTTTTAATGTGCCCATTTATGATTATGTAATTCAAAGATTCATAGTATATCATGTTACATTACTAAATGTGTTTTCCAACCTCATTTCCTGAATTTTATTTCAGAAATTGCAGCCACTATAAGCTTTTCTATTGTATCAGTGAGGTACACAGGATGAACCAGAGAGCCCTTTTCAAGGAAGTTATTTGGTTCAAAAATAAATAAATAAATAAATATTTTAGAAATTAAATTAAATACTATTATAAGTAGCTGATACTAAAAGACTTAAACATGCATGTTAATTACACACACACACACAAATATGTGCATGAATGCAAAGAATATGCTGGAGTGTTAAAAGTACCTGGAACCTAACAATTGATTTGTAAACAACCAATGGCAAAACTAAACCAAGAAACAAAATGGCAGCAGTATTTCCAAAAAAGATTTGATATACTGGAAAGAGAGCGTAAATTTCCAAAGTTAGAGACATAATATGCAAGGATTTTCTTTAGTCAAATTGGCTTTTATTTATTTTTCAAGTCTATTTAGAAAAATGGGATTGAATGAATGGTACCTTATCTGAAAACACATCCCCGTGAGCATATACTTCAAGAAACCTTTCTTTTTAATCAATTCTGCTAAGTTTCTTTGCCCTTCTCCATCCTGAGGAATACATTTCTTGGAACACTTTTATGCACTCTGTAAACCAGAGATAGTGTTAACTCAGATAGGTCTCAACTGTCTTTAGAGCAACATACCTCTGATTCCTTAGGGATTTTATAATATTTTGCCTCATTCCTAAAGGGAAACTCTGTTCATTTATCCTAATTAATGAGGGACTCTAGTTGTTCACTATCTGTGTTCATTGTCTTTGAAAGGAGAGAAATGAAATGCTAAGAATAAGTGAGAATCTCCAAAGCCTTGAAAACTTTAAATATGCTTTAGAGATAGATAATTGTACAAAAAAAGAGATTTTGAGTGGGGAGGACTAATTGGTTTCTTACTGAGATGCAAATATACATATATACACAATCAGCAATAGACAGGTATCAAAATATGAGAATTCATTAATCATATAATTCCTATCAGAAGAACCTTGATAAGACCTAGAAAATATTATCATATTACCTTTGAAAATGAAAGAAAATGGGAATTACAGCTATTCAGGCTTTTGTCAGAAGGATTAAGGATAAGTGGTGATGAGAGGCATTAAAATGAGCAATGTTCACTTATCAAAAAAGATTATTTGCATTGGCTATTAGATGCTTTCAAGAAGGACTTATCTACCAGAACAATGTTGAAGAGAGTCTGAAGATTTTGGGAGTATAAAAAATTTATTATGGGTCCAGTGAGAAAGTATGAGTGATGTAAGAAAAAATGTTTTCATTTGGGGAAGAAAGGAAAGATTTTTATAAATCATTACTTTTTAAAATTAAACTGATAGATCATGGCTGTGGGATGTGTTGTGATTATTTAATTGTTATTATTGTGATTTTTTTTTTCAATTTTAAAACCATTTCTTAGAAAAAATTGACTTCCAAATACTCTTTAGGTTATTTGTTCTTTAAGGTATCTTAAAATGTTCAGATAAAAAATTTGTTCTGTTATCTGTGTCTGTCATTGTTAAGTGATGAAACTGTTGAAAAGTTTTAATTTGTCTCTAAGTCTTCTTATATTCTGTCATGGTTAAATAGAAAATATAAATTTTTATAATAGCATGTGCTTTGTTAAAAACATAAAACTATTTTTAGGGATAAGCAGGTATACAAACAAATAGCATGAAATACTGAAAGTATTGACTTTACTTTTATTCATTGGATTTTTACATTATAATTGGGAAATATTTTGTATCTCTTCCAGTTAGTTATTTAGGTAATTAAATGCATCAGAAATATTATTTTTATGTCCTTAGGAATATGAGACTATTTTTATTTATTTTCACTAAATAAAATTTTTTGATGCTTATGTCTATACATAATTTATATCCTTATGTCTATACATTTAAATGTCTGGCCAAATAACAATGTGATAAGTGGATAGAGCAACAGTTAGAACTGGACATGGAACAACAGACTGATTAGGAAAAGGAGTACGTCAAGGCTGTATATTGTCACCCTGTTTATTTAACTTATATGTAGAGTACATCATGAGAAACTTTGGGCTGGAAGAAGCACAAGCTGGAATCAAGATTGCCGGGAGAAATCTCAATAACCTCAGATATGTAGATGACACCACCCTTATGGCAGAAAGTGAAGAGGAACAAGAAAGTCTCTTGATGAAAGTGAAAGAGGAGAGTGAAAAAGTTGGCTTAAAGCTCAACATTCAGAAAACTAAGATCATGGCATCTGGTCCCATCACTTCATGGGAAATAGATGAGGAAACAGTGGAAAGAGTGTCAGACTTTCTTTTCTGGGGCAACAGAATTACTGCAGATGGTGATTGCAGCCATGAAATTCAAAGATGCTTACTCCTTGGAAGGAAAGTTATGACCAAACTAGATAGCATATTGAAAAGCAGAGACATTACTTTACCAACAAAGGTTCATCTAGTCAAGGCTATGGTTTTTCCAGTGGTCATGTATGGATATGAGAGTTGGACTGTGAAGAAGGCGGAGCGCCGAAGAATTGATGCTTTTGAACTGTGGTGTTGCAGAAGACTCTTTAGAATCCCTTGGACTGCAAGGAGATCCAATCAGTCCATCCTAAAGGAGATCGATTCTGGGTGTTCATTGGAAGGACTGATGCTGAAGCTGAAACTCCAGTACTTTGGCCACCTCATGAGAAGAGTTGATTCATTGGAAAAGACTCTGATGCTGGGAGGGATTGGGGCCAGGAGGAGAAGGGGATGACAGAGGATGAGATGGACGGATGGCATCACTGACTCAATGGACATGAGTTTGAGTGAACTCTGGCAGTTGGTGATGGACAGGGAGGCCTGGTGTGCTGTGATTCATGGGGTCACAAAGAGTCAGACATGACTGAGCGACTGAACTGAAGTAGATAGATATTTTTATTTTCTTTCCTTTTCTAATTTTTAAATAAAAATATACAAATATCTATGGCAAAAAACATTGGCTTACCACAAAAGGAGACGACGTCTGAATACTATGAAGGATTTCAGATTGTACTGATGCCAGTGCTGAAGACTGGCAGTCTCCAAAGGACACTACTTTGGAGGCCAGGGGGTTTCTGAATCAAAGTAATTTAAGTAAGAACAAGCATTAAACAATAAACTTGTTATGGCCTTCTCTGGTGGCTCAGTAGTAAAGAATCTGCCTGTCAATGCATGAGACATGGGTTTGATCCCTGGTCCAGGAAGATCCCACATGCCACAGAGCAACTAAGCCCATGTGCCACAACTATCAAGCCTGTGGTCTAGAGCCTGGAAATGCAGTTACTGAAACTGCATGGCCTAGTGCCTGTGCTCCACAAAAGAGAAGCCACTGCAACAAGAAGCCTGCGCACCAAAACTAGAGAGGAGCCACTGCTTGTTGCAACTGGACAAAAGCCCTAGCAGCAACAAAGATCCAGAACAGCGAAAAAAAATAAAATTATTGAAAAAAAATTGTCAATTTTGGAGTATCAAATAGTATACATGCTATTTTTTTTTAATATTTAACTAAACTTTTAAACTTTTCTCATGTTAAGCTAAATTTTTTCTCATGTTTTTCTCAGTGGTGTTCAGTTCAGTTTAGTTCAGTTGTTCAGTCATGTCTGACTCTTTGTGACCAAATGGACTGCAGCACACCAGGCCTCCCTGTCCATCATCAAGTCCCGGAGTTTACTCAAATTCATGTCCATTGAGTCAGTGATGCCATCTAACCAACTCATCCTCTGTCATCCCCTTCTCCTCCTGCCTTCAGTCTTTCCCAGCATCAGGGTCTTTTCAAATGAGTCAGTTCTTCGCATCAGGTGGCCAAAATATTAGAGTTTCAGCTTCAATATCAGTCTTTCCAATGAACACTCAAGACTGATCTCCTTTAGGATGGACTGGTTGGATCTCCTTGCAGTCCAAGGGACTCTCAAGAGTCTTCTGCAACACCACAGTTCAAAAGCATCAATTCTTCGGGGCTCAGCTTTCTTTGTAGTCCAACTCTCACATCCATACACGACTATTGGAAAAACCATAGCCTTGACTAGACGGACTTTCGTTGGCAAAGTAATGTCTCTGCTTCTAAATATGCTGTCTAGGTTGGTCATAACTTTCCTTCCAAGGAGTAAGTGTCTTTTAATTTCATGACTGCAGTCACCATCTACAGTGATTTTGGAGCCCAGAAAAATAAAGTCTGACACTGTGTCCACTGTTTCCCCATCTATTGCCATGAAGTGATGGGACCGGATGCCATGATCTTAGTTTTCTGAATGTTGAGCTTTAAGCCAACTTTTTCACTCTCCTCTTTCACTTTCATCAAGAGGCTTTTGAGTTCCTCTTTACTTTCTGCCATAAGGGTGGTGTCATCTGCATATATGAGGTTATTGATATTTCTTCTGGCAATCTTGATTCCAGCTTGTGCTTCTTTCAGACCAGCATTTCTCATGATGTACTCTGCATAGAAATTAAATAAATAGGGTGACAATATATAGCCTTGAAAATATACAGAACTCCTTTTCCTGTTTGGAACCAGTCTGTTGTTCCATGTCCAGTTCTAACTGTTGCTTCCTGACCTGCATATAGGTTTCTCAAGAGGCAGGTCAGGTAGTCTGGTATTCCCATCTCTTTCAGAATTTTCCACAGTTGAATGTATTCCACACAGTCAAAGGCTTTGGCATAGTCAATAAAGCAGAAATAGATGTTTTTTCTGGAACTCTTTTGCTTTTTCCATGATCCAGCGGATGCTGGCAATTTGATCTCTGAGTCCTCTGACTTTTCTAAAACCAGCTTGAACATCTAGAAGTTCACGTACTGTTGAAGCCTGGCTTAGAGAATTTTGAGCATTACTTTACTAGCATATGAGATGAGTGCAATTCTGCTGTAGTTTGAAGATTCTTTGGCATTGCCTTTCTTTGGGATTGGAATGAAAACTGACCTTTTCCATTCCTGTGGCCACTGCTGAGTTTTCCAAATTTGCTGGCGTATTGAGTGCAGCATTTTCACAACATTATCTTTTAGGAGTTGAAATAGCTCAACTGGAATTCCATTACCTCCAGTAGCTTTGTTCATAGTGATGCTTCCTAAGGCCAATTTGACTTCTCTTTCCAGAATGTCTGGCTGTACATGAATGATCACATCATTGTGATTATCTGGGTCATGAAGATCTTTTTTGTATAGTTCTTCTGTGTATTCTTGCAATCTCTTCTTAATATCTTCTGCTTCTGTTATGTCCATACAGTTTTGGTGCTCAGTATATATATTTTTTTCTTCTCTTTATATTCAAAGAATGGTTCTCGAGAACATCAAAAATCTGTGTTTTAATAAAAACAGGGACTTATAGGCAACTGTGGTACAGTTTGCATTATTGAACATTTCATGTTTCTTAGTCACTAAGTCATGTCCAACTCTTTTGTTAACCCATGGACTGTCACCCACCAGGCTCCTCTGTCTATGGGATTCTCCAGGCAAGGATACTGGAATGGGATGCCATTTACTTCTCCAGTGGATTTTTCTGACCCGGGGATGGAACCCACGTTTGCTGCAGTGGCAGGTACATTCTTTACTACTGAGGCACCAGGGAAGCCCATAACATTTCATATTTCTCCAAAATTTGAAACTGTATACTCGTGTAAAATATAAAGTATGATAGCAATTCTATGTACTGGTATAGATATTAAATACTAAAATTAAGAATATTTTTGCCTCATAGAGATTTTTAATGATACTGATTAATTTTTAAAAAGTAAAATGTTCAGTTTTTTATTAAAAGTCATTGATAACAATCTAAGATAACAATGGCAGCATAGTTAATAAAGCAGAATAGAAACCAAAATTTTGGCCAATGAGCCAGAGAATTTGTGTATAGTTAGGATTTTTGCTAGAAAGTATGTCCTAAATTTTTTTGCAACAATTATAGTTTCAAAAATCATAGCTTTGCAACAATTCCAAGTTTATAATCTGTATTTTCTGGACCTGTTCAAAAAAAGAAATCTTACTGAAACCCATATAAAATCTGACCTTACGATTACGTTTGAATTCATGGTTGAAATGCCATCTAAATGCTATTATAGCAGCCTAGATACAAAATGCATGAAAACAGGTGAAACAACAGATGTTCAAATAAAGAAATCATGCTTTTTGTTGCAAAATGAAATTAACTTTGAATATGCATTAACCATATTTTGGAGTTATGAACTGTTACAATTATTAGGTTAGTTGAAGCTTTTGGAAAACCTAGATTTAAATTTGGCCATTTATATTTTAAAAGGATAAAATATCTTAAAGTGTTTGAGGTTAATTTTTTGTCTGTAAGTCAAAATAGACTGCGTGTAAAATATGCAACAAAAATTCCATTAAAATGTAACAATATTAGAACAGGGAAACTCAAATATTTGCATGACCATAGAGTAGGATATTCATATAAAATAATCTCCAGAGTATTTTCTAGATACTATTTTATAACCAATATCATTCAAGGAATAGTTCTGATTGAGAAGTTTATAGCTATTTTTGCCTTCTTATATTATCCAAGCTTTTAAAATTTGGAACTCAAGAAATACTGTTTGTATCTGTGTATTGCTGTAAGAGATAGTAAAATTAGTAATATTAATGGATAGCAATTTATATGGTAAAATTAAAATATTTTTAAACTTTTGTAGAAAAATAATAATTTATTTTCTAAGACCCATATCTGTGACATGTGTAAATCAAGATGCATTTCTGAATCAAAGTATTGACTTAAGAATTTTATTGATATTTTCATTTACTGTAGCCTCAGTAGGATAGGTCTTTTTTATCTTGAAATTAATAAACATCAATTGATTTATTTATTAACATTTTTATTAATCTGGTGGCTCAGATGGTAAAGAATCTGCTTGCAGTGTAGGAGACCTGGGTTTGATCCCTGGGTTGGGAAGATCCTCAGGAGGAGAGCACAGCAACCCACTCCAGTACTCTTGTCTGGAGAATCCCCATGGACAGAGGAGCCTGGTGGGCTACAGTCTATGGGGTCACAAAAAGTTGGACACAACTAAATGACTAAGCACAGCTGCATATGACCAATAAATGTCTAATTCGGCATTGCTGCCAATAAAATACAAATTATTTTAAACAACCCTTGCTGGTAATAAAATAAATGATGATTTTGCTAAGATGAATGCAAGAAAAGTAACTTTTGGGATAAATATAGATTAATTCAAATTATGTTGTGTGTATGCTTAGTTGCTCAGTCTTGTCTAACTTTTTTATAGTGTATGGACTTGCATTTTTGTTCTTATCTTTAACCCTGAAAATATTGGAGAACAGCCTATCTTCATTATACAGAGCCATTTAGGAATAAAAAGAAGAATTAATATCAGTAACAAAGGACTGATGGGATGAAATGAAAAATTGAAGTTAATTTTGTTGAGCTGCTAATATGTCCCAAGGCCTATTCCATGTAATTTAATTTTTATAAAAGTCTGAGGTGAAGTGGGTCAGCTTCAGAGCTGAGGAATTTAGTAAAAGACATTTAGCAAGAATTAAGTAATTTTTAAAGTTCATTTTGCTCTTTACATGAAAGAATCAGAATTCAGAGCAAGGTCAGTCTGGACTGGCTCTAATTACCCAGTTGTTTCTAAACTTAGATTGTAAATGAAATGTGTCATAGTAGAAGACATCATAGTTGGCACAGAAACTATTGATTATAGAAAATTGGTGGAAATAAAAACACTCAAAGAGGTAAAAAAAAAAGACAAGAAAGAAGGTTTTGAGGTTTTGCTGCTGCTACTGCCAAGTCGCTTCAGTTGTGTCCAACTCTGTGCAACCCCATAGATGTCAGCCCACCAGGCTCCACCTTCCCTGGGATTCTCCAGGCAAGAACACTGGAGTGGGGTTCCATTTCCTTCCCAATGCATGAAAGTGAAAAGTGAAAGTGAAGTTGTCCAGTCGTGTCTGACTCTTAGTGACCCCATAGACTGTAGCCTACTAGGCTCCTCCATCCATGGGATTTTCCAGACAGGAGTACTGGAGTTTTAGGTACACTAAATTTCTAAACTCTAGTGAGAACTAAAACATTTAACAAATATCAAAAATAATCTCTCTGCATTCTAAGAATATGGTAAATGAGTATGGTTGAAGGTGACAGAATATTCAGGAAATAGTGTTGAATATTTAATTTTATTTCTGTTTATATAAATTGAGGATAACTAAAATTTATGTAGTAGATATTTGCATATACAAAAGTGAAGACCCTGAAGAATATTTTTATAATTTCATGTTCAAAAGACTTTTCAAGCTATGATACCAAGTTAGAAATCATAAAGATAGCACTACAATATTAGAATATCTTCTTAAAAGGGTAACTAAGATGAAACACTGATGAAAAACCAGGATTCAGATCATTTGTGTGTGTTAGTCTCTCAGTTGTGTCTGACTCTGCGTGACTCCATGGACTGTAGCCCACCAGGCTCCTCTGTCCATGGAATTCTCCAGCAAGAATACTGGAGTGGGTTGCCATTTCCTTTTCCAGGGGGTCTTCCTGACCCAGGGATCAAACCCAAGTTCTCCTGCATTGCAGGCAGATTCTTTACCACCTGAGCTACAGGGAAGTCACTTATATTTTAAAATAAGGACACATTTATATGACTCCTTCAAAAATGGGCAAATTACCCACCAATGGTGCATTTATACAAAAAGAAAAATAAATGTTGAGAAAGTAATACGCTGTATCTCTCTCTTGCTTTTTGGACTTCCTCTTTCTTAGGATATTATAGTTTCTTATTGTGGAGATATGATTCAAAAGTTAGCTCACACTTATTAGAATATTTTATATTTAGCTGCTTATTAAATCTTTATCTATAATGTGGTATTTTTTCAAAGAAATTCATCTTGGAGGATGATTATAAAGCTCCAATCCAAGGACTGTAAACAGTCTTTTTCTAGGGATAACCCCAAATGGCAACCCACTCCAATATTTTTGCCTGGAAAATCCCATGGACAGAGGAGCCTGGCAGGTTACAATCCATAAGGTGAAAAAGAGCTGGACACACTAAAGCAACTTAGCACACACCCACAAAGAGGATGGCAGGTACATGTCTCTGGTATACTCAACAAAGGCTCAGTCTGGCTCTTGGGAGTGTTCCCTAGCCTCTGGAGCAGTGGTAAGGTTTCATGTTTATCCTTTTCCAAGGAAATTTGTATTTCAATGAGAAATGAAGTATTAGGCAGTTAATGGGGAATGTGGATTTCATACAGCTGAAACTAGTGGGTTAGGCATGCAGAGGGCTTTTCACAGTCTCGAAACTGGTCAACAGAAACACGAGCTTCCCTGGGCCACACAGGTAGCAACCTGGATGGTTTTTTAGACTGGCTGTTCTACAAAAGGGTTCAGAAAGCACAGGTGCCAACTGATTTTTCTATCATTCAGCCATTGCTAATTCTTTCTTTTCTGAATACTAATCTCACCCCCACCATCTTATACCCAAGTGTCTCCTTTTGAAGAGGATAAGTCATACCAAGAAGCACTATAAAAGTGTTTAATCCACTGTTGATAATCCCAACTTGGTTCTTTTAGACAACTGAAGTGTTGGAAAAATCTTATTATGTCCTGACCAGTATCTTCATAAAGATACTGCTTGATAAAGAAAAGTGAGCAAAAATTAGTGCTCAATAGTGCAAATAAATTGAAATTTTTAAAGCTTTTGAAATAAAAACAAAATAAACATTAAATAAACCAAAGGTAGTTTGCCCTAGGAAGTCTCCTGTGGGGGTAGAGGTCAGCAGTGGACTGCTGCAGTGGCAGGGGCTCTGGGTGCAGTAGACACGGATATGGCATAAGCCCTCTTGGAAGAGGTCACTATTAGAGCCACCAGAATTTACACAGGACTGGGGAAACAGACTCTTGGAGGGCACAAACAGAGCCTTATGTGCACCAGGACCCAGGAGAAGGAAGCGGTGACCCCCACAAGAGAGTGACCCAGCCTTGCCCATGAATGTCCAGGAGTCTCCAGCAGAGGTGTGGGTTGGCAGTAGCCTGCTGCGGGGTTGGGGGCACTGAGTGTAGCAGTATGTGCACGGGACCTTTTGAAAGAGGTTGCCATTATCTTCATTATCTCCACTATAGTTTGGCCCCAGGTTAAATAACAAGGAGGAAACACAGCCCCACCCATTAACAGAAAATTGGATTAAAAATTTACTGAGCATGGCCCCGCCCATCAGAACAAGACCCAGTTTCCCTTCAGTCAGTCTTTCCCATCAGGAAGCTTCCATAAGCCTCTTATCCTTCTCCATCAGAGGGCAGACAGACTGAAAACCACAATCACAGAAAACTAACCAATCTGATCACATGGACTATAGCCTTGTCTATTCCCTGGTGGCTTAGATGGTAAAGCATCTGTCTACAATGTGGAAGACAAGGTTTCAATCCCTGGGTCAGGAAGATCTCCTGGAGAAGGAAATGGCAACCCACTCCAGTGTTCTTGCCTGGAAAATCCCATGGACAGAGGAGCCTGGTAGGCTACAGTCCATGGGGTCTCAAAAAGTCAGATACGACTGAGTGACTTCACTTCACTATAGCCCTGTCTAACTCAATGAAACTATGAGCCATGCCACCCAAGATGGACAGGTCATGGTGGAGAGTTCTGACAAAACACGGTCTACTAGAAAAGGGAATGCCACTTCAGTATTCTTGACTTGAGAACCCCATGAACAGTATGAAAAGGCAAAAAGATAGGACACTGAAAGATGAACTCCCCAGGTCAGTAGGTGCCCAATAGCTAAGGGAAATCAGTGGAGAAATAAGTCAAGAAAGAACGAGGAGATGGAGCCAAAGCAATAACACCACCCAGTTGTGAATGTGACTGGTGTGGGAAGTAAAGTCCAATGCTGTAAAGAGCAATATTGCATAGGAACCTAGAATGTTAGGTCCATGAGTCAAGGCAAATTGAAAGTGGTCAAACAGGAGATGGAAAGAGTGAACATCAACATTTTAGGAATCAGTGAACTAAAATGGACTGAAATGGGTGAATTTAACTCAGATGACCATTATATCTACTACTATGAGCAAGAATCACTTAGAAGAAATGGAGAAGTCATCATAGTAAAAACAAAACAAAACCAAACAAAACCAAAACAGTCTGAAACGCAGTACTTGGATGCAATCTCAAAAATGACAGAATGATCTCTGTTTCCAAGGCAAACCATTCAATATCATGGTAATCCAAGTCTATGCTCTGACCAGTAATGCTGATTAAGCTGAAACTGAACAGTTCTGTGAAGAACTACAAGACCTAGAACTAACACCCAAAAAAGACATCCTTTTCATTATAGGGGACTGGAATGCAAAAGTAGGAAGTCAAGAAACATCTGGAGTAACAGGCAAATTTGGCCTTGGAGTACAGAATGAAGCAGGGAAAAGGCTAATAGAGTTTTGTCATGAGAATGCACCGGTCATAGCAAACACCCTCTTCCAACAACACAAGAGAAGACTCTACATATGCACATCACCAGATGGTCAGTACTGAAATCAAACTGATTATATTCTTTGCAGCCAAAGATGGAGAAGCTCTATACAGTCAGCAAAAACAAGACGGCGAGCTGACTGTGGCTCAGATCATGAACTCCTTATTGCCAAATTCAGACTTAAATTGAAGAAAGTAGGGAAAACCACTAGACCATTCAGGTATGACCTAAATCAAATCCCTTATGATTATACAGTGGAAGGGACAAATAGATTTAAGGGACTAGATCTGATAGACAGAGTGCCTGATGAACTATGGATGGAGGTTCATGACATTGTATAGGAGACAGGAATCAAGACCATCCCTAAGAAGAAGAAATGCAAAAAAGCAAAATGGCTGCCTGAGGAGACCTTACAAATAGCTGTGAAAAGAAGAGAAGTGAAAGGGAAAGGAGAAAGGGAAAGATATAAGCATCTGAATGCAGAGTTCCAAAGAATAGCAAGGTCTTCCTCAGGAATCAGTGCAAAGAAATAGAGGAAAACAATAGAATGGGAAAGACTAGAGATCTCTTCAAGAAAATTAAAGATACCAAGGGAACATTTCATTCAAAGATGGGCACAAAAAAGGACAGAAATGGTATGCACCTAACAGAAGCAGAAGATATTATGAAGAGGTGGCAATAATACACAGAGGAACTGTACAAAAAAGATCTTCATGACCAAATAATCATGATGTTGTGATCATTCACCTAGAGCCAGACATCCTGGAATGTGAAGTCAAGTGAGCCTATGAACAAAGCTAGTGGAGGTGATGGAATTCCAGTTGAGCTATTTCAAATCCTAAAAGATGATGCTTTGAAAGTCCATACTCATTATGCCAGCAATTTTGGAAAACTCAGCAGTGGCCACAGGACTGGAAAAGGTCAGTTTTCATTCCAATCCCAAAGAAAGGCAATTCCAAAGAAGGCTCAAACTACTGCACAATTGCACTCATCTCACACACTAGTAAAGTAATGCTCAAAATTCTCCAAGCCAGGCTTCAACAGTACGTGAACCATAAACCTCCAGATGTTCAAACTGGATTAGGAAAGGCAGAGGAACCAGAGATCAAATTCCCAACATCCACTGGATCACCAAAAAAGGAAAAGAGTTCCAGAACAACATCTACTTCTGCTTTATTGACTATGCCAAAGCCTTTGACTGTGTGGGTCATGACAAACTGGAAAATTCTTAAAGGGATGGGAATACCAGACCACCAGACCTGTCTCTTGAGAAATCTGTATGCAAGTCAGGAAGCAACAATTAGAAGTGGACATAGAACAACAAACTGGTTCCAAATAGGAAAAGGAGTACATCAAGACTGTATATTGTCACCCTGCTTATTTAACTTATATGCAGGGTACGTCATGAGAAACGCTGGACTAGATGAAACATAAACTGGAATGAAGATTACTGGGAGAAATATCAATAACCTCAGATATGTAGCTGATACCACCATTATGGCAGAAAGTGAAGAACTAAAGAGCCTCTTGAAAGTGAAAGAGGAGAGGGGAAAAAGGCTTTACTCAATGAGTAAAACTCAGCATTCAAAAAACTAAGATCATCCGGTCCCATCACTTCATTGTAAATAGATGCAGAGACAGTGTCAGACTTTATTTTTTGGGGCTCCAAAATCACTGCAGATGGTGACTGCAGCCATGAAATTAAAAGACACTCCTTGGAAGGAAAGTTATGACCAACCTAGACAGCATATTAAAAAGCAGAGATATTAATTTGCCAACAAAGGTCCATCTAGTTAAAGCTATGCATTTCCCAGTAGTCATGTATGGATGTGAGAGTTGGACTGTAAAGGAAACTGAGTTCCAAAGAATTGATGCTTTTGAACTATGGTGTTGGAGAAGATTCTTGAGAGTCCCTAGGACTGCAAGGACATCCAACCAATACATCCTATAGGAAATCAGTCCTGAGTGTTCTTTGGAAGGACTGATAACTAAAGCTGAAACTCCAATACTTTGGCTACCTGATGGCAAAGAACTGACTCATTTGAAAAGGCCCTGATACAGGGAAAGATTGAAGGCAGGAAAAGAAGGGGACGACAGAGGATGAGATGGTTGGATGTCATCACCAACTCAGTAGACATCAATTTGAGTAAACTCTGGAAATTGGTGATGGACAGGGAGGCCTGGCATGCTGCAATCTATGGGGTCCCAAAGAGTCAGACATGACTGAGAGACTGAACTGACTGAAAGAAAAAACAGATCATTTTCCTAAATAAACTGCTGAGTAAAGATATTTGGTGTTCTCACTAGGATATATGTATGTAATGGCTGAATATTTCTACATTTATTTCAGACACATTCTTGCTAATAATCCATTTCAGTTACAATTTTACCTCCAACAAAGAACTTAGGTGGTCCATATTAGTGTCTTACAACAATGCTTATCCTTTAGTAAAATTTTACTGAAGTTTACAGAGCATTTATGTAAATGTTTTTTTGTGATTTTTTGTTGCAAACCTGGTGCAGACTACCTAAACTAGTAGCTACTTGATCAGACATGATATGTGGTTATTAAATAGTATGCTGTTAAACAGAAGAGGACATTTAGAGTAAGACAAGATTTGATTTGGTTCCATCACTGTTTGTACCACCTATGGAAACTTGGATCTACAACTGTGAGTATAGGAATTGATCATTAGACATTAGAGTTAACTTGAAAATATAATTTTTGTTTCATTTTACTAAGGAAAAGACATTTCTATCTTTCATAGAAACGTAAAAGAGAAAAATATATACGATTTATAATTGATATAAAATATGTAAGTACAGTTGACCCTTGAACAATTTGGAGTAGTTAGGGATACCAATAGACTTCTCAGGTGGCGCTAGTGGTAAATAACCCTGCTGCTAGTTCAGTAGACTAAGAGATGAGGGTTTGATCCCTGCGTTGGGAAGATCCCCTGGAGGAGGGCATGGCAGCCCATTTCAGTATTTTTGCCTGGAGAATCCCATGGACAGAGAAGCCTGGTGGCCTACAGTCCATAGGGTCATAGAGAGTTGGGCACAACTGAAAGTGACTTAACACATGTGCACACAGGGACACCAACACACCCTACTCAGGTAAAAATATGCACACTACTGCTGCCTCAAAAACAAAGGAATTAAATGACTCACCCAAGGAAAGCAAGGTGAGATAGCATGAATGGATCAAGACTTAAATCCTAGTTCTTTTGAATCCACATACTGAGATCTCAAATTCAACACAAACTTTTCCCTCACTTAGTTAACTTAAAGATCTGTAAAATGAAAATACAGATACTGTATTTATTGAAAAAATTTTGTATATACATGAACCCATGCAGTTCAAGCCCGTATTATTCAAGGGTAAACTGTGTGTATTTTTATATAAATACACATATGTATATGTGTGTGTGTGTGTATATACACACACACACACACACATATATATGTAATAACATATATATATATATATATATATATACACACACACACACATATATATATATGTAATAACATAAAGGCATTCACACTAAAAGTGAGCCACTAAGTCATGTGCATGATGTAATTCCCACCCTTTGCATTTTGCTTCTGGTAAGGAGTAAATGTAGTTCATGTGGTATGGTAGAAGGTGTTTGTACTAGGTCAGGAGCCCTCAGTTCAAGTAGACACAGAGAATCTTCCATGTTCTCCTCTCTAAATGTGGTTCAATTACAAATTTTTGAAAGCAGAGTTCTTTGGGCTCTATTATTCTGCAATACATGTTATAGTCTGACCTTCCTATGACTGTAACTAAATAAAAATGAATATAATTTTAAAAGTTTCAAATAATTATTAAACTTGTGGCTAGTGAAAACATATTTTTACTAGCTCTCGAATAATATTTTGGGACTAAAAAATAATTTTTAAAACAGAAGAACATGTCTTCTGAAAATATAACCCACACTCAGAATGGGCCTCTGAAAGATTAATTTTTCATCTTAATATTCTTTTTATCATACTACTTTAATTTTTATTCTAAATAAAAAGACAAAGGATAAGAGTGCTTGGAAAAGGTTAAATACCATGATTTACTTGGCTGTATTTGTTTATGGGTCATCCAAATATCAAGGAGAAACTATGCAGTTTGGAAAGTCATTCTTTCTTGTTATTGAAAAGAAGAGACATCTTGCTGTATCCTTTAATGTAGCTACATCAGTATTTATTTTCCTTACTAAGGATTTCAACAGACATAAAAGTGGATGACTGGTGAGAGAGGGAGACCCCTATCACTTTAAGGGTAAAGGGTGTGCAGACAGACTCACATGACCCCAGACCCTCTGCCTGCTGAGGGGCTGAATTCAAAAAAAATTGTCGGCATTTGTGCAGACTGCCTGAACCTAGCTGGGACTATGGAGTCCTCCTCAGTCTAGAGTATTTGTGGTTATGGTATTGGGTAAAGATACATTTTGGAATGGTAAATGAGCATGTAGTATGTTTAACTGGTTTATACAATGACATATTTGGGGGAAGATAATGTTTAATGATCTCTTGAAAATGTTGACCAGGATGCCATCAGTTACGCACAAAATGAAAAAGAGGCAAACTTTGGATGACAATTTTCTGGTTACTATAACAACCACCGAACCAGCTCCATGATATTTACAATTTGAGACCTGAAGAACAGCAGGACTTCAGCTGGAACTTCTGAGTTTTGCCCAGTGTTTCCTCAGAACTGTTAATTGGTCCAGGTTCGGCATGCCAGTAAAGTTCTCATGAAACTTAACTAGGGCTAGCTGAAAACTTGGCATTTATTCTTGGAAAAAAAATCATCTTGAGTTTGCTTAAAGGTCTGTGAACCTCAGGAGACCTCTCAGTGACCCTTCCTACAGTGTGGTGGTTTCTAGTGATATCTGAAACCAAGAATGTTTTGTGAAGGATTTGAGTTTCATTTGGAAAGCCATATCTAATCCTACATACTGCCTAATGAATTAAAAGTCTGGTCCTCCTTGGATCCTCACAGCACTCATAGCAGTGCTATGTGTAAAATTCATGACTTTTACTACAGAGTAAAATAGCACCTCTCAATTAGTCGTTTCAAAACGTCTTCTCACATTTTTAAAAAATATGCTTTTTGCCTATATGTATCTTATCATCACTTTTATCTAAAATATAGGCATGCACTGAGTATCACTTGTAGCTGTAGCCCAATTTCTGCTAAATAACATAATTATTGTAACATAAGTATTTTATTGATATTATTACACATTCTAAAAGTATTTCATGTATTTCGAGGATCAAAATAATCCCAAGAATAACAAGTTTTGACTATGTGGAGCCAGGGAAAGTAGCTACTTCCTAAATAATAAGTGGATGGCCTCCAGGCGTTGAGTGGGACACTGGTAGGTCTGGACTTCTCATTCTCTTTTTATCGCTCACAAGGATACACACAGATCAGGTATATGCACTTTTCTGAAGCTTGTGGGAATTACCTCCCACATTGAAATCATCGACTGAAATCACTCAATGAATAAGAATATTTAATGATAAAAAATATTTCCAAAAGTATTAGAAATACTTTTTGTATTTCTAATATTTTTGTATTTTGTATTTTTGTATTCTCCTTGAAAATTAAGGAGAATATGCTTATTTTAAATTGGCTAAGAGATTTGAATTCAAAATATCCTGCTTTCCTTTCTGAATTTTTTAGTGACTTTTTTGATCTAAGTGAATTTTTAGCTGTTTTAAGGATTTGTTGTTCACTGTTTGTTGGTTTTTTTTTTTTTTTTTTTACTGTTTTTGTATCTTAAATTCTTAGATAAAATGCCTGAGAAGAGTTAACATTCTTTATGCTTCCACGCCTGTTTAGCCATCTTTAGTTTAGAGCCTGTTTCTATTTTAGGAATCAATAGAAATGATTTAAGAAAAGTAATCTATATGAGGGCTGTTAAGAAAATACATGTGTATATACATTTCTTTCAGTTCTGAGCACCTATGCAACTATAAAGAGAAATATTTTTATATTGATGATGTCTGATTCTGATGGCCAAAGAATTAAAGACAAGTTTCTACTAGAGTCAAAAAAAAAAAGAAAATGAAATCATAGTGAGAAATCACTTGATAATAATTTGATATACAGGCACTAATACTTTCTTTTCTACTAAATTTTTGACCCTGTACAGCCACATACAGTTCACTGTACATTTTTTTTTTTTGAAAGTTTTAACATTGAATTTTAAATAGATTTATCAATTCATAAGACTTCTCAGGTGTCGCCGTGATAAGGAATCTACTCGCCAATGAGAAAGATCCAAGAAACACAGGTTTGATCCCTGGGTTGGGAAGATACCCTGGAGAAGGGAATGGAAACACACTCCAGTATTCTATCTGGGAGAATCCCATGGGCAGAGGGGCCCTACAGTCCATGGGGTCACAAAGAGTTGGACATGACTACATACACATAGCACATCAATTCATATCTTATGAGATATGCTCTATATTTACACAGAGCACTTTCCAATTGGATGGCATATCTGTGGATAGACTCACCAGGGGCACAGCCTCTAATTTTAGGACCTCCCGTTAGATTTTCTTTCTTGACCCACGAGACTTGATGAGCAAGTAGAACATCAACGTCACACGTCACAGAGGTGCTTCTGAAAGATGTGACCCTACTACAAACTCTATGAGGTCATCTTTTTATCAACATAGACTGTTGAAGAGAAAATGTGTCTCTAGTAAATTTTTAAGAACAAAGAGCCTTCTCCCTTTGCAACGATAAGGCAGTTGTTAACAAAGGACAACACATAATCAAGGGAAAAGGAATGTGGTCCATGACCTTTGGACCATGCCATGCATAAGTAGACGCTGGAAGTAGTCTAAGCCATGTCATCACCAGTGATCTTAAGCTCCAGCTGCCCTTATGATTACAGGTGTTTCTGAATCACCTCTAAACCACCACTCATGTATTGCAGGTCTTTCAATAAACAGTTAACTTCTTAGGGAGCTTGTCGTGTAAATCTCTAAATTTTCTTGTAACACCTTAGCTATAATCCATCTTAGTAAATCTCAGTAATTTTTTGTTTTACTTCTCACTGACTTGTTGTCAAGGCAAATGCTTTGTTCTGCCACCAGAAGTCATGGGTCTGTCTATCTTAGCGTCGTTGGTTTCTGATTCCTGTTACACTACAACCTCCTGATAGAAATACATGAAAGTATCAATAATTTAATTATTTTGTGTAATTTCTTTGCATAATTCTCACAACATACATTTCCATATATCTGATCACTAACTGGTTGTGTGGGTCACTACACCCCAAACTTGCTTTTTTTTACTCTATTAAATATATTATATATATCTACTCATAGACATATACTTTTGTAGAATGAGGCTAATTGATATGAATTATAATATAGTGCCACATTTTTGTAAGATACAAAGTTATTTCTAAAGAAATCATTTTCTTCCCAGAATGTTAGGCCATTTGCAGGAATGAAAAGTTTGCCTTTTGAGGAAGGCATGAGAAGATGATGATATATGATGAAATACCATATAGAAAACAGACAAGCTTGTCTTTGAAGATAAAGATACCTTAACTCAACAAAGAATAGATGAGGCCTGTCAAAGCATCAGTGTCAATGACAGTATTTTTACCTCTTTCTACAATTGCTAGCAAAAGTGATTTCATTTCAGACAAAGATAATATGAGAAAGCATTGTTTGGCCCATATGCGACCTTTGAACTATCCAAAGGTTTTTTTTTTCTTTTCTCCCAGCTAAATTCACTTCTTAAAAAATGGCATATTTTCTCCTTTAGCTATACAGAATCAGCAATGTGTTGATGGAGGGGAATCAAGCTCACCAGGAGTGCAATATCTAGAGATAATTTTCCTTAAGGCAGAGTGTTCACATACTCAAGATGCCGGGTCATTCTGGGGGCAGGGCTTGCAAGAGACAGCTTTCAAAAGAGACTTGGTATTGGGAGAATTTGCCTACTTCAGTCCATGCACTTACACTGAGTTTTGAAGCAAGTTATTTATCTACACTTCTTGGAACCTAGGGAGACTTTGGGAGGAGTAATTTAAGGAGTCTGCTTCTTTTCAGCTTGTTTCTTCTTGGCCCAGAGGATTTTGTGATATAAGAATAGGCAAAGTGTAATCAACTAAATGGCAGGCAGAGTTTAGGAAGTTTTTCTTATATTTTCTCTTTTAATTCACAAAGTAAGCTCTTGAGATAGAAACTAACTATTATTGTTTGTTGGGGCTTCCCTTGTAGCTCAGCTGGTAAAGAATCTGCCTGCAATGCAAGAGACCCCAGTTTGGTGTCTGGGTTTAGATCCCCTGGAGGATTTAAGTACTCCAGTATTCTTGCCTGGAGAATCCCATGGACAGAGGAGTCTGGCGGGCTACAGTTCTTGGGGTTGCAAAAGTCGGACACGACTGAGCGACTAAGCACAGCACAGCATCACTGTTGTCATCCACTTTCTGAGATGGAGAAACTGATGTACCAGGAGTTAGGTAGCCTGTTGGAGGGCATGCATGCTCAGTTGTGTCTGATTTGTTGTGACCCCATGGACTGCAGCCTGTAAAGGATTTGGAGCTTAGCACATAGGGAATGCTTAATACATGCTAATTATAATGCTAAACTTTCTTCAAAGACTTTTTATTATGTAATAATTCAGTATGATCACAGAAATTATATGTATACATTCAAGTAATCAGACTTTTATATTTGAAATAATTTTTCAAGAAGGACTTTATTATACCCTAGACACAATCTATTGTGTGTGTATTTTTATGCTGAACCTAAGAGGAAGGCTGAGTTCCTCTTTGATGGTGTAAAATGTCATGATTCCATATAGCATCATGATCTCGCCTTATTTCAAAAGGCCAGATCTAACGGTGCTGTCTAGCTTGATTTATTTGGGCCTATTTTAATCAGGACCACTTTGCAGTACAAACTAAATAGCTTTAAGGAGGATCTGTCTCCGGGAAGCACACTGTCATTTTGGCTCTGGATGTTTGTTGAAGAGGTCCTCATTCATGCTCCCACAGCAGAATGCGTCCTGCCCTGTAATCAGGCTTCTTACAGCTCTTCATCTATGAGTCAGGCAGGATCTTGATGGGAAGAAAAGGAAAAGCAAGATCAACCACTGTCATGGCACAGATAATACTGTCACAATGGATAAACAGGTGCACAGGAGTGCATGCATGATACAAGCTCAAGAGAATCTGCTCTTGTAACTCAGAGTTAGGTTGTCCACGTGGAGCCTCCACCAATGTGTGGAGCACTGCGCTGTAACCTCCACCGATGATGAAGACTGTAGGAATAGAATGATCATGAGTAACAAATACTGCATGGAATTTGGTGGAACTTGCAACCTCCATCACCAACCTTTTTTTGGATCCAATGTTCTAAGGAATAGTAGTCATCTTATAGCTGAGTGAAGGAGTTTGAGAGCAGATGAGAGACTCATGTGAGATTCTGTACCATATGAGTTGAGGAAGAATCATTGATCCCAGAGCCCAATTCTTTCTACTGTATACTCTGCCTCTGATCAAAATTAAAATTAAAAATGCTTTTGGATCATGAGCCAATGATCCAATAATTCAATACTTAAGGAAGATCAGTATTGTATCATAAAGAACATTCTGAGAAGATATCATTGGACGACTAGTTCATAAGCTGGCACTCAGCACGAATAGGCTCTTATGAATAGACATCATAAAGATAATAGGAATTGATCTTCTGTCCTTTGAGAGTTGATTTGAGTTAGAGAGGTCAAAGGTAAAATACATTAGAAGCAATTTGAAAGCAAAAATGAAAGCATGTGATAAAATAGTCTGGCAATTTGGGTGGTTAGAGTTGTCCATACACATTGATGAATGGTCGGGGGATAGAACAGGCGGGGACTCTCACTTATTTCCTGGCTCTCTTGTCTTCTGGTGCTCCAGCTGTTTCTTAGAGGGAGGCATGATACTGGGAATACTGGTCGAATGGATAGGCTGAGACTCAACCATGTTATTTGGAACAGTAGTAGACATGGCCTTAAAAATTAGCATGACTTTTTTGTTTTGCGTTTAAATCTAGAAGCATTAGGATGAGTATACATGTATGTATGCTAGGTCACTTCAGTTATGTCCAACTCTTTGTGACTCCATGGACTGTAGCCCACAGGCTCCTCTGTCCATGGGATTCTTCAGGCAAGAATACTAATGTGGATTGCCATGACCTCTTCCAGGGGATCCATGCCCTCTTCCAGGGGATTCCCAACCAAGAGATCAAATCTACACCTCTTATGTCTCCTGCATTGGCAAGTAGGTTCTTTACCACTAGAGCCGCCTGGGAAGCCCAAGTAAATGTGTAAAGTCTGCCAACATTAAGAGTAAAATAAACAACTAGTAAAAAAGCCATATAACTGAGGAGCATATTTTCATTTAATAAGGAAAGAGCAAAGAGAGGCCAGGCAAGTGAATCTAAAGAAATAAAATGATTTATCACAAAATGTTATGACTCAACATGGCTAAGGGAGAAAGGAATACATTTTTATACAATGCTTCCTGTGCTCAAGAATTTGTGGCAGATGGAGCACCTCCCTTGTTCATTTCTCTCTAGTCTGTCTTTCTCTTTCCAACAGGCAAAAAATAAAATAAAATGAAAACACTTACAGAGCAAGAGAAAACCTGGGACTTGGGCGGGGTGGGGTGGGGTGGGGGGATGTCCATCTCAAAGCCAGACAGGCACAGTTGCTGCTGGCTGCATGCATTTCACAGCTTGGTGCTGAGTTCTGCAGCTGCCAAGTCCATCCAAGAGTGACTATAAACACTCTTGGCCCCAGTGGAGTCAGAGATCCAGAAGGCTGACAGAGAGCCCGTGCACTGATTTCCAGCAGGGGATGGGGGCATGCCAAATCCAGATAGAATTACACGTGTGTGACAATTCCTACTGTAATCACACCCTCCTTTTTACTGTGACCAGGCTGGGTCTAAAAAGGCAACCACTGCAATCAGTGTCATCAGAGAAGGCTGGTGGCAATGTGCAGCCCAGCTCAGCATCTAGGAGAGCTTAGGCAGGCATGTCCTTGCTCCAAGAGGGGGTCACCTAAAAGGGCTGCCTAAGCTACCAGATGGAAGAAAGAGAAATGTTTTTTGCAGATGTATGCCCCATGTTTAATAATGATAAGGCTTTTGTAATCCTTTGGACTGTAGCCCACCAGGCTCCTCTGTCCAAGAGAACTGTCTCTTATGTCTCCTGCATTGGTGGTTCAGACGGTAAAGAATCTGCCTGCAATGTGGGAGACCCCGGTGTGATTCCTCGGTTGGGAAGATCCCCTGGAGAAGGGAATGGCTATACACTTAAGTATTCTTGCCTGGAGAATTCCATGGACAGAGGAGTCTGGCAGGCTATAATCCGTGGAGTCTCAAAGACTGAGACATGACTGAACGATTAACATACACATGCATATTGTCAGGAAAGTTCTTTACCACTAGCACCACCTTGGAAGCCCTTAATTAGGTATAGCAGGAATAAAATGCTTTAAAAACTAAGGATTTTGAGAAATCTTACTGAGCAGGTCGCACATAAATACATATAGCAATTCAGGGAGAGAATGATATTAAATATATAAAGAAAAGATCTCAAGTTCAAAACAGTTTCATGTAGTCATCTTTCAAATATTTTTAGTATGTATGCCCTCCCTTAAAGTTTCTTCTTCTTTCTCTTTTACCCCTCCTTCCACTCATTTAGCCATAGCTTTCTGATATTGGGCATGACATCATCAAACTGGAAGAGTTTCTGAGTTGGCAAATGTGTGTACCCAAACAAGGGAGCTTAGCAGTGTTACAAAGGACTAGCACCAGGGTATACTTCAACTTAACTGGGAATGGAAAAGGCCTTTCTCTGCTTGAACCTCAATCATGAATTAGCGTTTGCTTCCAATAGGAAGGTTGCTTATGTCAGGAAATGGAAGTACAAAAGCAAAGACATAGAGTCCTTAGATAACAGAAGAAGCTGCTTTTGGGTTGAGTGGTGTATGAGTGCTGGCATTTGATTTTGCTTGGAAGAACAGTACACAGACAGCAATATCTGAGCATTTAATTGAAAGTCTTTTAAACAATTACAGTATTAATGACAGAAAATAACCCACAGACAAGTACAGACTTTGAGAGTAAGTGGTTAGAAACTTTTATAGTACTTTGAACATTTTTCTATGTCTGCTGGGAATCACATAATAAATAATTTGAGCTTGTGTTTCATGTCTTTAGTGATATTTAATTTTTCAGATATTCATCTTATGATATCTTACAAAGTTATCAATCCATGAAGGATAAAGAATAAAAATGTCCTTGACCCTAATCGCTTGCACACTGCTGACTTAATAAGGCTTTAATAAGGCTGACTGTGCCTTCTACAATTATTTTTGCACATATACATGCTTAGTTCAAAGGTCAGTGTTTAAACAGGAAACCAAGATGAAATTTATTAATACCATATCATGATCCTGAAGAAGAGCTTTTAAAGGACACAAAATCTGCTTCCGAAATGTATCTGCTGAGCTAGTTCAACCATGTAGGGAAAAAAATTAAAACAGAGGGTTTGAGAAAGTGGTCACTATTTAATGATACAAGCAACTACTCTTGTGGAAAAATCATCATTTCAGCACCTTTGAGCACTGTAGAAGGTTATTGGGGGTAAGACTTCTTTTTATACCATTTAAAATTAGAGCTATTAACACAGTGTGAAATAAATACTCATTTTTCTGGGTAGAAATTCACTTCACTACTTTTTTAGGAATCTATAATCATCTTTTAGCAATCCATAATAATCTTTTAGCAATATTACTTTTTCCCTTCCCTTTTTTCTATACTTTTCTTGTCTTTTGTCCCTTTCTTCCTCTGTATCTGTGCTGGGTTGTTGAGAGTTAGAGAATTATAGGCTTTACATTTTATTGTTAACTGGAACTGAATTTGGAATAGATTTTTCTCTTGTTAAGTATGTCATAGGTGATACAAAGCTTCCATTTTTCTATGTCTATAAATAAAAATATATGGTTTAATACTTTCCGATGTCAGTCCATTGTACATTCTTGGAGAGGAGTTTTTATATAAAGTCACAATAACATGATAAAATACAGTAGAAAGTAACAAGATAACCAAGCTGGAAAGATTAATTTTTAAAATGTCATTTAAAGTAATTAATGAGAGAAGATACATAAATTTTATTTTGACATGTTTAGGTATGTAAATATGAGGACTTGCTTCTGTACAGAACTGAATATGTTGAACCTTGCAGTTATTTTTCACTTGTTGTCAAACAAGTTTCTCTATTACTGTTCACATTATCTCTAGCAGTTGTTTCCAGCCTAGCCAGTTATCACAATTGCCTGGGGAACTACCAAATAAAAATCTCTGGAGGTGAGACCTGGGAATCTTTAAGCTAAAAATCCTCTGTAAGCGATTTTAATGAACATTTTAGTTTGGGAAATACTTGAATGGAAGCAATAGTCCCAAAAGGGACAAGAACTAAGTTAACATTTTACAAGCACCTTAATTCAATGTAGGAAGTTCCATTCCTTCTTGAATTTCTATAGTATCCTCTTAAGACATCGAGTAAACCATGTGTCATGTATCCTGTATGAATCCCTCATATAATCTCCTTAAGGATGAGGAAATATTTTCTTTTATTGCTCTCTCCCATATGGTTATTGCATTGCACTGAAGAGGCATTCAATTAACATCACCAAGTAAATTGTCATTCCCAAGATAAATTGTGGCTAAAATAGGGAGTAGAGCATCAACAAGAGATGGTACAAAGTTATTACACACTAGAGGCTTCCTTGAGCAACCAGTTGCTTGTGGAAATTGTGGCTCATCTGAGAATTCCTAACCAATGGGAAATAGTCAGGACTCTGTACATGAATATGGAGTCCTTAGATATCTGAAAAGGAGGACATAGAGTTGTAAGAACACTAAGACATTAGCCAAAGCATGGTCTTCTGGGAAAAAAAAAAACATTTCAAGTGAAAAGATAAATTTATAACTCATATACTCCACACTAAGGAACCTCCAGAGAATTCTCAGACTCACATAAATGCTGCTTCCAAGTGCCAATACAAAATTATTGCTATTGAAAAAAGCAGACAATTAAAAAAATTTAATCTTGGTGAATTACACATGTAAAATAAGAACTAATTGAGGCAATCATTTTAAAAATACATCATAATTTCTAAAACATCTGCAATTTCATTTCAAGATATGGGATTATTGTTTCTATTAAAATGACACTATTAAGATAAACAATATCTTTATTGTTATTTTCAAAATGTATCATAAATAGTTGCTTGTAGTGGCAAAATTATGACATTGTCTAACATTGCCATACTTGGCAATGAACAGTACTCTATCATCTAAGAAAATTCTTCTTACAAGGCATTAGGCCAAATTGAAGAATATTGGTAAGGATGAAAGAATTGCCTTGCTAATAAATGTGCTCTAAGGTCTTCCCTGGTGGTCCAGTGGTTAAGACTCTGCACTTCCAATGCAGGAGGCACAGGTTCCATCAAGGTGTGCCAAAAAAACAAAATCATGTACAGTTCGATGGCTCTTAAAAAAAGTACTCTAAGTGCCAGGTAGAGTCTGAGAGCTGCCTTTTTCAGTTCAGTTCGGTCACTCAGTCGTGTCCAACTCTTTGTGACTCCATGGAACGCAGCACGCCAGGCTTAACTGTCCATCATCAGCTCCGGAAGCCTACTCAAACTCCAGTCCATTGCATCAGTGATGCCATACAATCCTCTTACCCTCTGTCATCCCCTTCTCCTCCAGCAATCTTTCCCAGCATCAGGGTCTTTTCCAGTGAGTCAGTTCTTCCCATCAGGTGGCCAAAGTATTAGAGTTTCAGCTTCAGCATCAGTCCTTCCAATGAATATTCAGGACTGATATCCTTTAAGATGGACTGGATGGATCTCCTTGCTGTCCAAGGGACTCTCAAGAGTCTTCTCCAACACCACAGTTCAAAAGCATCAATTCTTTGGTGCTCAGCTTTCTTTATAGTCCAACTTTCACATCCATACATGACTACTGGGAAAACCATAGCTTTGACTAGATGGACCTTTGTTGGTATTTTACATTTCCTATTTTTCATATGTTTCTAAGATTGTACTTTAAAAAATGTCACCTTCATCTGTTTTTTTTTTTTTCATTCCTATTTCATTGGATTAATCAATCTCAAAGATTTGCAGAACAGCACAGTACATGACACCCCGATAAAAAACAGTCACTTAGCTTTTCTGGAATTTATTCATATAAATATTAACCTCATACTTCACACAATTTAAGGGTAATTGTATAGTTCCCACAAAAACTGATCTCACCAAAGACTGCCCAACACAAAGCTATGGGTTGAGTCTAACAGCGATCTCCTTCTTCCTCACAATTTAACTTCTTAGGTGTCAATTATCTTCAAGCAACACCTGCTCTCTCTGTGTAGCATTTTGGTTGCCATGCTTTAAAATTACCTGACTTGTGGCTTATTATGTGAACAAGCCAATCAACTTCCTGTCTGTAATACTTAAAGGGCTTTATATCCCATTAATATATGCATTGTATGGTGTTTTAGAAAGTATTTTATAGAAGAAATATAAAGTGAAAGGGTTAGCTGCTCAGCTGTGTCTGACTCTGCAACTTCATGGACTGTAACCCGCCAGGCTCTTGTGTTCATAATTCTCCAGGTAGCCAATTCCTTCTCCAGGGGATCTTCCCAAACCAGGGATAGAATCCAGGTTTCCTGCATTGCAGGCAGATTCTTTACTGTCTGGGGCTTCCCTTGTGGCTCAGCTGGTAAAGGATCTGCCTGCAATGCTGGAGACCTGGGTTCTATCCCTGGATTGGAAAATCCTCTGGAGAAGGAAAAGGGTACCCACTCTAGTATTCTGGTGTGGAGAATTCTATGGACTGTATAGTCCCTGGGGTTGCTAAGAGTTGGGCAAGACCGAGTGACTTTCACTTTTCTTTAACATCTGAGCCACCAGGGAAGCTCAGGAAGAAATTAAGCCAATGTTAAACTACCTGTTACAGGAGAGTTTATAATCAAAATCAAGAATTAATTTTCCAAATTTATTCTCACTTCCACCTTTCTCCCCAGGAGCAATATTTTAACACATGTCAGCATTTGGTCTTCTTGCAGTTACCTGTCTCCCAAGAACATCTTCACTACTATATCTTTATAAAATTTAGAAAATTTCACTGCTGTCTTCTTTTATAAATGAGGATTTAGTTTACTTATCCAACCTCAATATTCCCTAACACCTTTCCTGTTTAATAGTTATTTTACTATTCTAGTTCTTCTCTTGTTTCTTTTCTAAGTTTAGTTATTGAAAACTTGATTCCCTGTTCCATCACAAATAACTAATGCTCAAAGCAATACATTAAGGATATTGGCTCTCATTTTTTTTACATTTTTCCTCCTTACTTTCTCTTTCCACCATTTGTTCAAGTTACATTAAATTTTATATTGCTAACTTGATAACATTTCTATCTAGTTCTATATTCCAAATATAATCTTAGGTGCTTAACCTGTAGAATAAGTTTAAAAGTTGAAAACCAATAAACTGTCTATGTCATCTTAATTATTTAGAATTTTTACACTATCTTGACCACGAAAATTTGGCTCATTGCATTGCAAAGTGGTGAGTTATGCTTATATTTTCTTCTTAGGTGTTCTCATGAATCAAATTTGGTACCACTCATGGGATAATATTTCTTTTTTATACCCAACCAATTATTCAAAATCATATTTAATTTGACTCATATTCAACTGGATTTTTTGCTTGATTTTTAAAAACTTTTCCCTATTTTCTATTGCTTTTGTTTTTTTCTTGCTGAGATAAAATACATATGCTCTTTTCATTATATCCCTAATATGATCCAGGTTCTTTCTCATTCTGCTTATTTCTTGAACAGCATTGTGTTCTTCTTGAAGACATTCTTTTTTGGGGCCACTACCTTCCAGTTTAATTTATTGTTTTTTAGGCTTGTATGGAAGAAATTAGAATGACTGTTAATATTTCAGTTCATTTACTGGTTAATGGTAGAATTACACTAACCTGAAATTGCACACAGCCACATGACTTGCCTTGGGCAACATTTGAGTGAAAGATCCTAAAACCTGAAGAATATACCATATTCTTCCCCCTGATATCAGGAAGGTTGAAAACTCCAAATTCAAGATCTCAGAGAGAGAAGATAAGAATCGGAGCCCTCATCCATTATTCATAAGATATTCATTTATTGAATACACAGTATATGCCAGATTGTGTGTGTGTGTGTGTGTGTGTGTGTATCAATCTATGCCTACAGAAAAGCCTAGACAATTTATTAGGCTTTTTGAAGCTATAAATTATATATTCAGTCACCTGAGATTGTAGGACAGATCTATACTGCAGAGCCTGACAATGATTCTAGAATTGAGCAGAAGTTGGTACCCCATGGACTGCAGCCTACCATGCTCCTGCATCCATGGGATTCTCCAGGCAAGAGTACTGGAGTGGGTTGCCACTGCCTTCTCCTATAAGAAAAGTGGGATTTGTCAAAGACAAATAGGAGGAATTGGAGGACCAGCTATCAGCATTCACAATTCCATTATTGGAATCAAGCAATAGATTCACTCAGGCAAGTTGGTGCTTTCACACAGCTGCAGAGTTCCTCTTTGCTCATCTTCTAAAAGGATAGTAGATCTAAGGTTATACCCACTTCATTTGTACCATCCTAAAAGCAAAACTTGTGGATATTAAAGCTATATAGCATGGTTCAGGTGAGCCTAGGAGAAGCTGAGAGTAAGGGAGAGGGGAGTCATAACCTCTCACCCTGGAGTGTTCAAAGGCAGAGCCATTATCCACCCTTATCCATCCTTTCATCCAGTCATACATTCTCTTAAGGAGCATTGGTCATACCCTTGCCTCATATTATTTAGATGCTTAGGATACAGCCAGTGGTTAAAATGTCACACTTCTTGCTGATTTGATTTTAGATTCTAGAAAAAAGAAAGAGTAAACAAATTTGTAGTTTAACAGGTAAAAGAAATGTAATAAAGAAGAACAAAGTTGGGTGAGTGAGAATGGGTTCTTTCATTGTGCAGTTAGGAAAGGCATTCTAGGATGGGAAGGTTTGGGCAGAGGTAAGAAGGACATGAGATAGCTGCCTATTTGAATATTTGGAAGAAGACTTTTAAGACGAGGGAACTCTAAAAATAAAGACCCTGAATCAGGGGCAAACGCTAGGGAGCTGTGAGGACTTCAATGTGACTAAAGAAGGGAAGTAGTCTAGTAGCCTTAGTAGTAAAGGAACCACGGGCCAGATCATCAAGGGACTTGTGGGTCAGGAAAGATTTGGTATTCATTCTGTGTGAGCTGTGAAACTACCAGAGAAATCTAAACAGAAAATGGCATGGTCTGACTTGCATTTTCAAAGACACATTTTTTTTTTTTTTTTTGCAGAACATACCATAAGAGGCAAATTTAAGTTCAAAGTAATTTTTCCTCAAGACTTTAAAGTCTTATTCAGCTACATTTTAATGTTCTCTTTTGCTGATAAATTTGAAATGTGTTATTTTTATTCTTTAATTGGGAAGACTTTTTTTATTACTGAAATTTCATAATAATGTGTTTTGGATAATGATGTGCTTGTGTTTAAATTTTATCTTGCTCAGCATTTTGTGGAGCTTTTCAGTTTAGAGGCTTGTGTTCCTCATCAGTTCCTGGAACTATACTCTATTATTTTTTTGAAAAACATTTTTCCTCTGGCTTTCCTCTATTCTTTTTTTTCCAGAAATTTTATCAAATATATTTAACTTTCTGTTTTAACCTCCTATATCTTTTCTATTTTAATTTTCCTTATTATAAAGTTAAATTTTTTGTATCTCCATTTCTATTAAAAGTAGGAAAACAAGTTAGAATAAAGACTATGCCTCAAATAAAAGTGAGAACTTCTATAATTTTTTTTGAAATTGAACAATAATATCCTAATGCAGTTAATACTTTTGATTTTCATCACTTGTACCAGTTTACTCCTTTCTGACCATTTTCTTTACTAGATTAATTGGAATATAATTGCTTTACAATGTTATGTTAATTTCTGCTGTACAACAAAGTGAATCAGCTATATGTATACATATATCCAGAGAAGGCAACGGCACCCCCACTCCAGTACTCTTGCCTGGCAAATCCCATGGATGGAGGAGCCTGGTAGGCTGCAGTCCATGCAGTACTAAGACTCGGACATGACGGAGCGACTTCACTTTCACTTTTCACTCTCATGCATTGGAGAAGGAAATGGCAACCCACTCCAGTGTTCTTGCCTGGAGAATCCCAGGGACGGGGCAGCCTGGTGGGTTGCTGTCTATGGGGTTGCACAGAGTCAGACACGACTGAAGTGACTTAGCAGCAGCAGGAGCATACATATATCCCCTCCCTCTTGGACCTCCCTCCTGGGCCACCCCCTGCCCCATCTCACCCCTCTAGGTCATCACACAGCACCAAGCTGAGCTCCCTGAGCTGTACACCAGGTTCCCACTAGCTATCTATTTTACACCTGGTAATGTATATGCGTCCATCCTAATCTCCCAATTCATCCCATTCTTCCCTTCTCAGCACTTTGTCCACACATCCGTTCTCTACATCTGCATCTCTATTCCTGCCTTGCAGATAGGTTCAGCAGTATTATTTTTCTAGATTCCCCATATATGCATTAATATATGATATTTGATTAATCTCCAAAATATACAAATAGTTCATGCAACTCAATATGAAAACAACAAACAGCCCAATCAAAAAATGAGTGGAAGACCTAAACAGACATTTTTTCTAAAGAAGACATACAGATGACCAAGAGGCAGCAGTGAGATATCACATCCTTTCTGATCTTAAGTTGATGGTCTTCTTTCTCTTAACTTTTAAATTATCATTAAAGTGGGATCTTAGCAAATAAGGGATAGATTTTTCCTGTAAACCTAACTTATTTTAATGATGTCCTTATCTAAGGGAGAAAAAAATAAGTATTTGTTCAGTCATTTCAGACTAGTCATATAATACAACAATTTTTTTTTAAACTAAAGCCATCCCTGAATGATATTACCTATGTCTCTCAACAGAATCATTCAGTTTGTACAACATAACTGCTTAATCCAATAGCTGCCCTTAGATGTCAACTAAATGAAAATTATTTGATTATAAAGGGATAAACCCTGCAGAATTATCTTAGAAGAGAGTTCTCTCTAGGGTTTTGAATATGGATTTGACTTTGTCATTTCAAATATGAGCCATATAAATCATTATTTACCCATCATTTAATTAAATTAAAATAAGATCAACCCTAAAATATTATATTGATATATTTTGAATCCCTTATAAAACTTTAAAGTGAGTGGACAAACGTAGACAAATAAGTTTAGAACAATTTTTTGAAAGTGAATTGTTTAAGAATCTAGGCATATATTTAGAGAAGGAAATGGCAGCCCACTCCAGTATTCTTGCCTGGAAAATCCCATGGATGGCGGAGCCTGGTAGGCTACCGTCCATGGGGTTGAAAAGAGTCGGACACGACTGAGCGACTTCACTTTCACTTTCAGGCATATATTGCAATACACATACATCATAGATATAGTTAGGTCATCTGTGATGATTTTAATGTATGGATATGCAATGATTTATAGAGTATGCCATTAGATCTATGGAAATTTGATTTTGAAGAAAATAAGTAGCTTTCCAAGAATCCCCTACTTGTAAGAGAGCCATGTTTTAAGTTTGTGAAGAACATCAAAATAGCGCTCATCTGCGACAGAGAACTGTTACAACCTAAAAAAGAAAAATATCAGGGACAGGTACTACAGATTGATAGAGTTTAAAAATGAAACACTATGTTTCCAGCTATAAAAGTAAGGCAGCGTCTGACCTGTAAATATTCAACTGAGTTTTTTGGTTTCTTTTTTTTTTGGTTTTTCTTTTCTTTTTTTTTTCATTTATTTATTATTATTATTTTACTTTACAATATTGTATTGGTTTTGCCATACATCAACATGCATCAGCCACAGGTGTACACATGTTCCCCATCTTGAACCCCCCTCCCACCTCCCTCCCCATACCATCCCTCTGGGTCATCTCAGTGCACCAGCCCCAAGCTTCCTGTATCCTGCATAGAACCTGGACTGGCGATTCGTTTCTTATATGATATACATGTTTTAATGCCATTTTCCCAACTGAGTTTTAATCCAGGTAGTAGAAATATCTATACAATGGAATTGACTCAGTATAAGGGGTTCTATGTGATTCTATATTGAGGTTCTATAAAATGTGTTTCCTTTTCCTCACACAATAATTAAATAAAAATACTAGTAGACATGTATTCATTCTAAAAGAACATAGATCTATGCATCTGGGTAGAATTTAATTTGTTTTTGGAATGATCCTAACATATTTCTAAGTAATTTATGAGATTTTTCAAGTGATGATATTGCAAATGTGTAAAACTCTGGATTCCTCTTGAAAAAATTTTCATCTTCTTTCTCATAAAAATTATAGAAGTGGATGGTTTAAAGATACTGCATTGTCCCTATTCCTCATGCTAGCCATTTTCTACTCCTAAATAGAAGATTTTCTAGGGATTTAATCTTTTCAAATGCTTATTTTACTTCTATAAAACTTCTTTGGTGAGGTTGGCCTGTATTTTAATCAGTTTGATTGTGCTCTTACTGTTGAGTTTTAAGAGTTTCTTTTTATATTTTGGATAACAGTCCTTTATTAGATAGGTCCTATAATTTTTTTCTCCAAATCTGTGGCTTGTCTCCTTATTCTCTAGTCATTTGCTTTTGCAGAGTGCAGAAATTTAAAATTTCCATGAATTTCACATTACCAATTATTTCTTTCATAGATCTAGACTTTGGTGTTTTATCTAAAAAGTCATTTTCATATCCCAAATCATACAGGATTTCTCTTATGTTATCTTCTCATTTTATAGTCTTGCATTTTATATTTAGGGTCTGTGATTCATTTTGAGTCAAATTTTGTGAAAAGTGGAAGTTCTGTCTAGATTCATTCTTTTGCAGGTGAATGTCCGATTTTTTCAGCACCATTTGTTGAAAAGACTATCTTGCCCCACTGTATCACCTTTGTAAGGTCTTTGCTCCTTTATCAAATACCAATTCACTCTATTTATGTGGGTATACTTCTGGACTCTGTAATCTGCTCCATTGACTTATCTGTTTATTCTTTTGCCAATACCACACTGTCTTAATTATACTAAGTCTTAAAGTTGGATATTGTCATCTGCCAATTTTGATCTTTTCTTTTAATATTTTATTGGCTACTCTAGGTCCTTTACTCTCCAAATAAACTTTAGAATCAGTTTATCGATATCCATGGTTTTGTTGGTTTTAATGACTTCAGTAATAGTGACGTATCCTTGCGTATTTTGTGATTTTTTTCTTCTAGGTTATACTATTTGAACATTAATGTGTGGCAATTCTTTGAGGTCTCAATTTAGAGTATTATCCTCCAGAGGGGAAAAAAGGCTCTATCATAGGTTAGAGGGTAATGACAATCTATAATCTTTTTTGGCTTCTACATATTTCTATTACCTATCATCAATTTGGTCATATTTTCAGATACATAATTTTAGTTCCTCCATAAAGTATTATTTTTTTCTAGATATGTAGTCTGCCATATTGTTAGAAATAGAACCAGGGAAAGAAGAATGAACTATTCTGATTAGTGAATTTGGGAAAGGAGCTAGTCATTCAAACTCAGTTACTTATGGCCCCTGGATTGGGATGTCTGGAGACAGTATACATGCTGCTGGTATTCTCTGGAAGATGGTAAGCTTAGTCTGTATGGCTCTATTCAGTGGTTTGCCAGACCTGCCTGTGACTGGGTAGAGGATATTTGATGCTGTTTTTCTTTTTTTCTAATCCAGTAAAATATAAGCATACATTTTTGACAAAAAAGTTATTTCCCTTAATTGTCTTTATGAGTTTTAAAGGTGACAGTTTTATCCCTTCCTTATGAATTTTGTGGCTCCGCAGTAAAAAATCTGCCTACAATGTGGGAGACCTGGGTTCCATCCCTGGGTCAGGAAAATCTCCTGGAGAAGGGAATGGTAATCCATTCCAGTATTCTTGACTGGAGAATTCCATTGGACAGAGGAGCCTGGCAGAATACAGTCCATGGGGTTCACAAAGAGTCGGACACGACCAAGTGACTACACTATCATTGACTTCTGTGCCCATCAAGTTTTGAACATGAAAGAAGAAAGGAGTGATTAACTTTACCAATTTGCTTCTTAAATCCTACTTGTTTGATACTAACATTGATAATAGGTAAATTTTGGTTAACAGTTTTTCACTTTATCTTTCTGACTTTTAACATTTTGGCATCATAATTTTCAGGTTTTCTTTTTATAAACAGCATATTTATGAATTTTTTAAAATGTCCTTTGAGTCTCTTTTTGCTATAATTAATCCATTCACTTACATTGAGATTACTGATATTTTATTTTTATCATCTTATGTTTCTTGCTTACTATGATTTTCTTTACTTAGTCCCTCTTGTGCATGAGTTTTTAAATTTTATTGCTAATTTTCCTAAGTTTTTCCTTGGTTCTATTTTCAATCTGATATTTTCTTTTATGAAAATATCTTGCTGGTGTTTTATGTTCTTATTCCTTTCCTCCATCTTTTTTTTTTATTTTTGTCTTTTTAAAAATTTATGTATTTATTTTAACACCAAAACCATTTTGTATTGGGGTACAGCCGATTAACAATATTGTGGTAGTTTCGGGTGAACATATGAAGCTGTTTAGATTTTTCTGTAATCTATTCTCTCAGTTGTTTATGCTGAGGTCTTCATTTCTTAATCTCAAGTGATTATGAGTTTTTTGACTCCTAACTACGCAGAGACTGTTTTCTGTGTTTTTGAGCCAGCACTCGTAGGTTTCCCCAAAGCCTGGTCTGTAGTTTGACTCTGTTCCAGATCAAGTTTTATATTAACATCTCATTGCAATGCTGCTGCCTGATCTGGGTAATGTGTCAGTTATCTTTGCCGCATAACAAATCACTCCAAAACCTAGCGACTTAAGATAACATCAGTCATAAATGTATCTCACAGTCCCGTGGGTTGGCAAACTGAACAGAGCTTGGTTGTTTCTTTTTGTGCTTGTCTCAGCTGGGCTCCCTCCCAGGTCTGTGGGTCAGAACCCAGGTCAACTGGAATCTAGTTGTTTGAGGAGTTGGTTCAGCTGAGATAGATGAATTCTACCCTCCAGGGTCTCTCCTTTGCTGGCCAAACTGACTTCTTCATAGGGTAATCATCCAGTAAAGACAGATGGCAATTCCCAGAGTGCCTAAGTACTCTTTCAGCCCTACATGCAGCATATTTACTACTGTTTTATTTATTACAAAATATTGTAATCATTTGTACCGTGTACTGTGAGTGAGTGAGTGAAGTTGCTCAGTCGTGTCCGACTCTTTGCGACCCTATGGACTGTAGCCTAACCAGGTGCCTCATCCATGGGATTTTCCAGGTAAGAATACTGGAGTGGGTTGCCATTTCCTTCTCCAGGAGATCTTCCCGACCCAAGGATTGAACCCAGGTTTCTCACATTGTGGGCAGATGCTTTACCGTCTAGGCCACCTGTAGATTATGTGATCTGGCCTCTGAGCTCAGAGTTCTAATTTCTTGAAGCTTTCTTTAAGGTTCTGATTTCTTTCCTACTTCTTCAGGGATAAAGCCAGTTTTCTGACATTATTAACTTCTATTTGGTTCTTTGTTTCTTTCCAACTGAAGGGTAGTGACAATTTCTAACTGAAACTCTTGCCTTGCCATTTTAATTACAAGTCAAGAATAGTGACGCTGACGTTTCTAATGGATGGGTAACACATGGTCACAGAAAATACATGTGCAACCAGTGCAATCAAGCAAGTAGAGAATCATTCTGGGGAATATCAACTAGGATCAGGGAATCTCTGTGTGCTCAGTGGTGTCCGACTCTTTGAGGCCCTGGGGGCTGCAGTCTACCTGTGCATGGGATTCTCCAGGCAAGAATACTGGAGGGAGGTGCCATTTCCTCCTTGAAGGTGTCTTCCCGACCCAGGGATGGAGCCTGCATCTCTTGCATCTCCTGCATTGGCAGGCAGGTTCTTTACCTGTAGCACAACCTAGGAAGCCCCAGGGAACCTCTAGTGCTGTATCATCTAATATGGTAGCTGCTAGAGCTCTATGTGACTATTTTAAATTAAATTGATTTAAATGAAACACAATTAAAGAATGCTTTTCCTCAGGTTCATGAACCACATTTCGAGTGCCCAATGGCTACATGTGGCTACTGGCTACAACATCCTACAGCTCAAGAGAACATTTTCATTGTTTAAGAGAGTTCTACTGGGCAGTCCTACTCCAGTGCATTTGCTGAGTATCAGACTAGAAAACGGGCAAACTGGGATCCTATATCCACTTGAGCTGCGAAAAGATTGATTATAAGCATCGCGAGATAGATGGTGAGAAGGGACCTGGATTTTGATATTTTTACTCCATCTTGATAAATATCGACTCATAAAATGAGGAGAGATTGAGTCAGACTCAATCTGAGAGTGACATCCGTAGATTCAATTACATAGAGTTGGAGCAAAGCAGAAACATCATCCAAAACAAAACAGAACAGAAAGTGACCAGACAGAGGCTTATAAACTTCCCTGTCTTCTGTTTGTGTGCTTTTTGTTGTTGTTGCTGCTGATAATAAAAGTAATGTATGAGTACTGAGGAGTACTTGAAAGTCATAATGACTTCCTTGTCTTCTTGTGCAGAATATAGCAAATGCATTCTGTTTCTTTTCCTAATGACTATGAGTCATCATTATTGAATTATAGAAGGCTGCACCTACAGGAGAGTGGAGAGCAGTGTTCTCCTAGACTGTGGGGGCATTGAGAGGGACTTAAGGCATGCATTTCCCTCTACATTAGGTGCCCCAACAGAGTCATTTTCTTGGCGTTCTTTTACTTTTCACCTTGTTATTATCTGTAACTCCCTATCTGACTTGTGTGCCTGGAGTAGCTGCCCCTGCAGTACTTCTACATTTTGTCCTCTGTACCTTAATACAGAGTAAAGCATGTTAGAAGTGACCAGGTAATCAAGCCGGTCACGTTAAGTTTTACCTTAACTATCTAAATGCCTCGGAGCTGCTCTGCTACCAAGTAGAATGTATGACTGTTACATCAAGCGTCTCCTCATTCATCATAGCCTGCCTTCTGCTTGGAGACTCTCAGTGAGGAACACGTCAAAGAGCTTGGAATTTAAACTAAGAAAGTCGGGAGGTTAGACTCATAGCTTAGCTATATGGCCTGGGCCTGAGCTGATCTCATATCTCCTTTAAAATTCATTTTCGTAAGTGTTCATCATCTTCAGTATTCTCATCGCTAACACTAATGAAGTTCTGAGCATGTGTCAAGCAATGTTCTAAGCATTTGTCATTGATAACTCATCTTAATCTTCACAAACCCTATGAATTAGGTGCTATTATTTATCCACACTTTCACATGAAGAAACTGAGATATGAACAGACTAAGTAACTAGCTCTCAGACCTATGTTTCTAAGTTGCGAGTGTTGTGTGTCTTTAAGAGATATTGAGCTGTCCTTTGGGCTTGTGATTTTGTTCTGGATGATTTAACTTTGGGGTCATGGGTTTCCAGATAAGAGCACATCATAAATCACTTTGAGACTTCTAGAGAAACTGCAGAACAGCATTCATCATTCAATAAACTGAGTGGGGATCCATCCTTCTCTAATGAAGAAGTCAGAGCAATGAAGCCTGGGGACAAACAAAAGAAATTCTGTGAGTTTGGCTGCAATCTGTTAGGGTTTTGTAAAACCTGTGTGTGGTATTAATTTAAGCTTGGGATTTAGAGAGAGTCAAGACAAGGTTTACATGACAAAAAGTTACTAATGCATTGGCTTGTGAGGGGAAAATCTAGGATTAGTAGAATTTTTTTTGCTCAATTTGATTTTTAAAGAGCATTTTTCAAGATTTTATTTTGATTCTAAATATTTATGTTAATGTGAGCTCAATAACCTTAGTCTGGAAATACACTTATTTTCTTAATGATATTTCTATGGGAATTCTCCTAAGCATAATTTGAGGATTCAAATAGAGTTCTGTGTATCTAAATGTCTTTTAAACCAGTTGCCTCTGTGTATAAACAAAGGAATTTATAATGCAAAGGAAGTCACACCTAGCTATTTTTACTTTAGAAAAGACAAAAATATTGTGAAGGAATGCTTTTATCCTATAGGTATCATCAGTACTGAAAACTGTTTTTTCTTGGAAATTGGCTCTTGGTATAAGCTGGATAAATGGAATATCCTGCCGAACTAGTGAACTAGTGATAAATTTGCTATAATGGACTCACATGAGCTAAATTTTACATGAAAATGAATAGACCATATTAAAACCAGTAAAGATTTTTAAAAAGCCAACTTAGTGTTGCTCAGAGAATTGAAGGTGTTTTATCATCTTTATGGTTCTTCTGCACACATAGTCTCACATCCTCTTCATTGTCACAGCCACACTTTCCCAAATATATAGACTATTTTAGCATTCATGTATTTAAGAAATACATGAAATTAACAAATACTCTGTCTGATAGAACGCCTGATGAACTATGGGCAGAGATTTATAACACTGTACAGGAGACAGGGAGCAAGACCATCACCAAGAAAAAGAAATGTAAACAAGCAAAATGACTGTCTGAGGAGGCCTTACAAATAGCTGTGAAAAGAAGAGAAGTGAAAAGCAAAGCAGAAAAGGAAAGATATACCCATTTGAATGCAGACCTCCAAAGAATAGCAAGGAGAGATAAGAAAGCCTTCCTCAGTGATCAGCACAAAGAAATAGAGGACAATAATAGAATGGGAAAGACTACAAATCTCTTCAAGAAAATTAGAGATACCAAGGGAATATTTAATGCAAAGATAGGCACAATAAAGGACAGAAATGGCATGGACCTAACAGAAGCAGAAGATGTTAAGAAGAGGTGGCAAGAACACACAGAAGAACTGTACAAAAAAGATCTTCACAACCCAGATAATCATGGTGATGTGATCACTCACCTAGAGCCAGACATCCTGGAAAGTTAAGTCAAGTGGGCCTTAGGAAGCATCACTGAGCATGTGTCAAGCTGTAAAAGTAAGGCAAAGAACAAAGCTAGTGGGGGTAATGGAATTCCAGTTGAGCTATTTCAAATGCTAAAAGATAATCCTGTGAAAGTGCTGCACTCAATATGCCAGCAAACTTGGAAAACTCAGCAGTGGCCATAGGACTAGAAAATGTCAGTTTTCATTCCAATCCCATAGAAAGGCCATGCCAAAGAATGCTCAAACTACCACACAATTGCACTCATCTCACATGCTAGTAAAGTAATGTTCAAAATTCTCCAAGCCAGGCTTCAGCAATACGTGAACCGTGAACTTCCAGATGTTCAAGCTGGTTTTAGTAAAGGCAGAAGAACCAGAGATTAAATTGCCAACATCTGCTGGATCATTGAAAAAGCAGTAGAGCTCCAGAAAAACATCTATTTCTGCTTTATTGACTATGCCAAAGCCTTTGACTGTGTGGATCACAACAAACTATGGAAAATTCTGAAAGAGATAAGAATACCAGACCACCTGACCTGCCTCTTGAGAAGCCTGTATGCAGGTCAGGAAGCAACAGTTAGACCTGGACATGGAACAACAGACTGGTTCCAAATAGGAAAAGGAGTTCGTCAAGGCTGTATATTGTCACCCTGCTTATTTAACTTATATGCAGAGTACATCATGAGAAATGCTGGACTGAATGAAGCACAAGCTGGAATCAAGATTGCTGGGAGAAATATCAATAACCTCAGATATGTAGATGATACCACCCTTATGGCAGAAAATGAAGAAGAACTAAAGAGCCTCTTGATGAAAGTGAAAGAGGAGAGTGAAAAAGTTGGCTTAAAGGTCAACATTCAGAAAACTAAGATCATGGCATCCGGTCCCATCACTTCATGGCAAATAGACGGAGAAACAGTGGAAACAGTGGCAGACTTTATTTTGGGGGTGGGATGGGCGGCTCGGTAATCACTGTAGATGGTGACTGCAGCCATGAAATAAAAAGACGCTCACTCCTCGGAAGAAAAGTTATGACCAACCTAGACAACATATTAAATAGCTGAGACGTTACTTTGGCAACAAAGTTCTATGTAGTCAAAGCTATGATTTTTCCAGTGGTTATGTTTGGTGTGAGAGTTGGACTATAAAGAAAGCTGAGTGCTGAAGACTTGATATTTTTGAACTGTGGTGTTGGTGAAGATTCTTTAGAGTCCCTTGGACTGCAAAGAGATCCAATCAGTCCATCCTAAAGGAAATCAGTCCTGAATATTCATTGGAAGGACTGATGTTGAAGCTGAAACTCCAATACTTTGGCCACCTGATGTGAAGAATTGACTCATTTGAAAAGACCCTGATGCTGGGAAATATTGAAGGCAGGAAGAGAAGGGGACAACAGAGGATGAGATGGTTGGATGGCATCTCCAACTTAAAGGGGATGAGTTTGAGTAAACTCCGGGAGTTGGTGATGGACAGGGAGGCCTAGTGTGCTGCAGTCCATGGGATCACAAACAGTCGGACATGACTGAGCGACTCAACTGAACTGAACTGAACTGATGCAAGAAAGCTCAGCAGTAAAAATGATAATAGATTTTAGTTTAGATGGAAGAAAACCTGTACATTTTTTAGCAACATTTCCTTTCAAAGGACTGTTATGAAACTGAATTTCTCCTGTGGCAAATCACAGGAATAATTTGCAACGTAGTGTGATTGTTACCTTCTAGTTGCCATGGACTTGACAATCTGGGGCTCCTTGCTATGCTCTTCCAGAAGACAGAAGCACCTCATCAGCACCTCTGGTTGATCCTCTTTTAGAACGGACCACCAAAGCTTAGGCTGATAGGATTGGGTAGGTTACCTCAACAGCTTTCAGAGAGGTTTCTTCATAACTCACTTTTTTGTGTGTGGGTTTGAGGGTAGCAGTTAACATATCAACAAAGCAGACCCTTGTTCACTAGAAATTAGCAAGTGCTGGGTGCTATTTCATCTTGCTGGAGATTCTTAGTCTCTTCCTTCTTAAAGTATATACAACCGATTAATGACAGGGCAGTTACTGCCCAGTGAAAGTAAACGGCTAAAGACTTATGGCTGGCAAAATTCAGAATGATTTAGATTACAATGCATGCAACAGTGCTTAAATGCTAATTTGGTACTAATTTGTGTTTAAAATCTTAACAAGATTTTTAAAATTCTTTAGGAAATCCAGGAAGAGAAACAGAAAACTCAACAACCCATGAAGTAAAGCATTACAGTGGAATACAGGAACTGAAGGTGGCGGCAGCAGAGGGTGAAAAATAAAACTCCTCTAAATCCTGTTTTGTTTACAAGTTTGCATTGCATTGCTTAAACTCTAGGCTCATGTTGTTAGAACTCTGTCAAGTAAAAAATACAGGCTGGATTATCCAGGCCAGCATTTATTATTTTAAATGTTCTGCCTTGCTCTCATGTATGCAGTCTGGTTTTGTGGGTTTTTACTGTTATCATTGTGGGGAATTTTTTGGACAATGCATCCCAAGCTTTAATTAAGAAAATAAAAGGACTATTATTATGGGCATACTTAAAGATAGCTAAGCATATTTATGAAAAAAGAAAAAAAAAAAAACTTTTAAAAGCACACTAACCCAAAGATTCTACTTTCAGGTCTTTTAAAATCCGTTGTGAACAATATCTTGGTTATATTAACATAGCTTATGATTTTATAAGATTCAGTGGATTCTCAAGGAAAACATGCCTAGTTCAAGCCATATAAATATTTAACTTGCTAGACCTTCACTTAACCACATCTCTTCATGAGATGACATCTGAAGGTTAACCATTAGCTAACCAAAGTTAGCTTCCTACTTCCTTGGCAGTGGCCTTTACTTCTGCCTCAACAGCTACTCAGTTTTATCCTATGTAGCTGATGCTTTGTCTGCAATCTTTTCATTCAGGCAAGGGTAGAGTCTTTCTTCAAAATAATGTGGTTAACTGCTTTACATAATATTTAGCAGTAGAATCAAACTCCCATATTTTGTCTTTTGAAACATTAGCACTCCATGGGGGAGTGATAAAGGAAAGATGCTCTCTTGCTTAAATACTAGTATCAGGAGTTTGGAGGCATAAACAGTTAAGAGAAAATTCTTGGTGGAGTGATTTCCTTTTCTGCTAGAATTATATGCATCTCTATAATTCATCAGTTGGCAACATTTTATAAGACAATCTTGAAGTCAGTGAATGCGTCTGGAATAATAATGTCTGGAGTCTAAATAGAATTTACAAGACAGATTAAACCTGGAGACGTGATGTTAGGCAAAGAGAATTGAGAAGAAGGAAAGCAAATATAAATTATGACAAGTGATTATGGAAAGGTTCCTTTAAAGAAAGAACCAGCAACACAGGTTAATGGTTGAACATCCAGGGGTAAACCTGAGTGCTGATTTTATGTTCATAGAAATTATGTTAGCAAAGTATGGCTAAAATTAAAACTATATTTTCATTCTAACTTCCTATTTTTTCCCTCCTTAGTTCTATCAGTAAAGAAAAAAAAAATAGAGAGAGTGAAACTTCTTGTTCTTGAGCTTGGAATTCAGCCCAAAATGAATTCCTTTCTGCATTCTTGATTATGATTCAGTCATCTATATTTGCCATCTTTGAATATGGGAAAGAAGAGATTTATCAGATTCACACCATATAACTCATGTAACTAAAATATAGCTTTCTAATCATGCTTCAGGCCTGGCAGACAGGTAATAAAGAATAGGAGCTTGACTTTGATTGAAGAAACCTTGCATTGAGAAAACAAAATATGACACTTTCTAAATTTTTAAGATACACAGCCATAGAATACAAGTATGTGCCTGAAAAACACAGGATATTCCATGCTTAATTCCCATTAAATTTATAAAGACACACCTAGAGTGTCAGCAGTTGTGCATTCCTCTTTGTGTTCTGAAAAGTCATGCACAAAAATGTCAGAGACCATGGTAAAAATAGGAATTGGGAAAGACTTCCACAAACCAATGCAACTTTCAAACCAAAACAACGAAGAAAATAATAATCACGTCATGAAATAACTTAGCCCAGGGATGCTACTTTAGGGATATCAAATAGGTACAAAAGCAAAAAGCTAGAAATGTGGGCTTGGGGGCCTCTGCAATGATGCAGATTTACATGAAGGTCTGTATTCTTTGGCGGCTTCCCTGGTAGCTCAGACAGTGAAGAATCTGCCTGCAGTGCAGCAGACTCAGATTTGATCCCTGGGCCAGGAAGATCCCCTAGAGGAGGAATTGGCAACCCACTCCAGTATTCTTGCCTGGGAAATCCCATGGGCAGAGGAGCCTGGTGGGCTACAGTACATGGGGTGGCAAAAAGTTGCATACTGCTGGGTGACTAACATTTACTTACTTATTGTATTCTTTGGAGGAGGAGAAAGCTGCAGAGAGAGACATGAGCAGAGTCCTAGCATGCAGTTTGTTACTAATTTTCTCATAATACAGTTAAAAATGATGTCATTTCTTCTACTTACCAATCACATATGAGCTGAAGTGTTAAAACTGTATGTATTGCCACAGATCAACAATAAGCATTTCAGGAGCTTTCTCTATGTGCCCATTACTTTATCGAGCTGTGATGTTCATGCCCAAATATTTCTTCCTCTATTTTATTATCCTGGAGTGGCCATCAAGAATCTTTCACATATTTCTATATAATTATGCCATTATTTCCCCCTAAATCTAAGGCTAAGTGAAAGTGAAAGCATTAGTTACCCAGTCTTTGCAACCCCATAGACTGTAGCCCACCAGGCTCCTCTATCCCTGGAATTCTCCAAGCAAGAATAGTTGAATGGCTAGCTTTACCATCTCCAGGGGATCTTCCCTCACCTAGGGATTAAACCTGGGTCTCCTGCCTTGCAGGCAGTTTCTTTACCTGTCTGAGCCACCAAGGAAGCCCAAGGCTAAAGACAACATTACATAAATTTCCACTTTCCATAGCCATCTATACCAGTACCTTATAGCTGTCAGAGGTAGCAAGAGATCAAGCAAAGAGATCAAACAAAGTAGAAAGAGCAACCAGAGAGCTGGGAGGAAGACCCAGAGTGTTCAGCAACATTGAAGGCCAGGCAAGAGCAAGTAGCAGAGGAGGAGGGGTCAACAGCCTTCGACACAGCCCAGGGTTCATAGAAGGTCATGGCTGGTGGAGACAGAGTCTTCAGATTTAACAATAATGAACTTGTTGATGGCTTTAACAGAAACAGCTTCAGTGGAGTTAGGGTGGCCAGAAATCAGATTTCTGAGGCTGAAGACTCAACTGGAGGAAATAGGCAGAGAACGAGAGTGTAAATGACTCTTTTATGGAATTTGACTGTATTAGAGGAGAGAAAATTAGGTCAGTAGCTGGAGGAGGATGTGGATATGGTTATTTATTTTATTATGAAATAATAAAATGTTTAGATGTTGTTGTAGGGGAAGATGGGGTCCCAGAACAGAGACTAGAAAATTAGTCAATTGTAGACAGTGGTCCCAGAGAAGGCAGGAGAAATTGGGTAACAGAAATTTATTAATAGGAAGCATGGTGGGCAAATTTACATTGTAATAGGAGACAGGAGGAAGTGATAGCCACATGTGGGTAAGATGGAGGATGAGAAGAGGAAAGTAGAAAAAGGGTTTGTCTAATATTCTCTATTTTCTTTGAAAAGTGTTAGCCACTTAGTCTGGAGAAGGCAATGGCACCCCACTCCAGTACTCTTGCCTGGAAAATCCCATGGATGGAGGAGCCTGGTAGGCTGCAGTCCATGGGGTCGCTAAGGGTCGGGCATGACTGAGGGACTTCACTTTCACTTTTCACTTTCATGCATTGGAGAAAGAAATGGCAACCCACTCCTGTATTCTTGCCTGGAGAATCCCAGGGACAGGGGAGCCTGGTGAGCTGCCATCTATGGAGTCGCACAGAGTCGGACACGACTGAAGCGATGCAGCAGCAGCAACAGCAGCAGCAGTCACTTAGTCACGTCCTCATTTTTGTGACCCCATGGACTGCAGCCCACCAGGCTCCTCTGTCCATGAAATTCTCCATGCAAGAATACTGGAGTGGGTTGCCATTCCCTTTTCCAGGGGATCTTCCTGATCCAGGGCTTGAACCTGGCTCTCCTGCATTACAAGAGGATTCTTTACTCTCTGAACCACCAGGGAAGTTATAATGTTGGTTGTTTGTTATGGCTGCTGTCGAGGACAAGATAAAGATGCAAAGTTTCCCCAGAAGGCACAGAAGGGTCATAAGATGAAGGGGCCCTTTTGCTGAACATTCCTGGACTGTCTGTGATGTCCATACTTGGCAAGATGCATTAAGACCCATGTGCTCCAGGAGAGAAGTCCATTCCCCTGTAGAATCCTAATGAGTCAGTCCAGATGTGGTTCTTACTGACTTTTGAGAGAAATAAATCTGTAAACCTTCTCAGGAGCTCCTCTGTGCATCTTTCACCCAAGGGAAGTAGGAAGAATATGGCTTTGGCACAAGGCACATGCAGATCGGTCTCTTGGCTTCATGGCTTCTTAATGGTATAACATGGATTTCATTTTCTGCATTTTTATTTCTACACAAAGGAGAGTTAAACATCTACCTCTCACAGTTGTTACAAGGATTAAACAAGACAGTAAGTGCAAAGTTTCTGGCACAGAGTAGATGCTCAGCAAATAAAGTTCTGCTTCCTTCTATAGGTAAATGCTGCTTCTAGGCTTTGTTAGCTTAATAGGAGAGGAAATGACTAGATTGAGAATTTGGAACAAGACTCTGCCAACATTAAAAACTTTTCTTTGCTTTTCATCATTAAATTGTCAAACAATATTCACAGAAGGGGTTTGTTTTATGTAGAAGAGGCATTCTAGTGCTGCTAAGCCCTGACAGGTTGGCATTAGTGCCAGGGAAAAAAAGAAAACATTTCTGATGGGGATAAAGATGAATCATACCTTTTTTTCTTTTTTTTTTCATATTTCAGTAGAATCATTTGGGTAGATTAGATAATGGCTTATGAGATAAAACTGTATCATTGACCAAAACATTGCTCAGAGTTAAATGCCAGAATTTTAGGTTTTTATCTTATGTACGGATGATAAGACCCTTAAACAATGCCAGGGCTGGCAGTACCACCCCTTCAAGCAGCAGGAAATCAGGTATAGCTTTATGGTTGATCCTACTCTTGCCTCCACATCTGTGGATGCAACAAACTGTGGGTTCAGCCAAACTCATACCCTCTGCTAGCTATTTAGAGGTAAAAAATCTGTGTGGAAGTAGACCTGCCTGTTCAAACCCATGTTGTTCCAAGGTCAGCTCTACCAGGTATAATTTGATGACCTCTCAGACATAGATACTTTTGGGTGCCTACTACAAAGCAAATCAAATACCAACTTTGACGTAAAGTAGAGGCCCCCTGAAGGTGTTTACTTCATGTCACATTTTAACTGGTGCCTTTGGGCCTGTTGCAACAGGTAGAATTATAGCTCAAGAGGATTGAATACTTAAGGCAGTGTTAGACAAACATCACAGTAGCTTCCCTAATGGCTCACTGGTAAAGAATCTGCCTGCTGTGAAGGAGGCATGGGTTTGATCTCTGGGTTACGAAGATTCCCTAGAGGAGGAAATGGCAACCCACTCCAGTATTCTTTCCTGGAAAAGCCCAGGGACAGAAGAGTCTGGCGGGCTTCAATCCTCGGGTGGCAAGGAGTTGAACACGACTGAGCAACTGAGCACACTGTAGCTTACATGTTTGCCTTGACCCACACATACACATATTACATTTTCCATAGTTGAGTAGCTAGTTTTCCCCTTTCATTTGTAACATATATTTGCTCAAGAGCTCTCAGAAATAAGACCTCACTTTTGTTTGTTGGTGCTTTTGTATGACAAATGCGCTTCCATTGAACAGAAGACTCACCTGCCTATCTTGGTTACTTCAGTGGACTGCTTTGCTTTTTCACGCTTTGGAATATTTTTAAGTCACTAGAGAAATCAACACAGAATATAAGCAAGGATCCAACTGCCAAAGAATGGTTATAAATGTGAAGCTTGGCCTTATGAACACCTCTCCTGAGCAAAGGGATGACTGATCTTGGGGCTCCCAGTCTGAGAAGTATTTTATTTGTGCCCACTAAGAATCCTGGGACTGTGGTGCCATCTGCCCCAAGGACAGTGCTTCCAGGATGGGATGCAGACAAAGGGTCTATATCATATGTTTACATTTTTCTAAAATACTTTGACCAATCAATACCGTGAAAACAACTTCACGGTATTGAACTTCAAGCTCACAAGAGATGAACTTTCAGGTTATAAATATCTGGTCTTTCTTTCCTGTTTATCAGAATCTTTTCCAGGAGACATGCTATACCTGATCTTTTATCACATATTTCATATCATTGATATTAAGGTGCATAGAGTAATCATGCTTAAAAAACCTTTTAAAAACTCATAAGATTTATCAGATGAAAAGCACTGTATTTTATACACTAATGATTTGGAATGGGCACATGATATAATATATTGGGTCTTGCAGAAAAATTGACTCTAAAACTTCAGATGATGAAAGCTTTTTGCTATCCTTGCAATTTACAGTTCAGTTCAGTTCAATTCAGTCAGGTCAGTCACTCAGTCATGTCCGACTGTTTGCAACTCCATGGACTGTAGCACACCAGGCCTTCCTGTCCAACTCCAACTCCTGGAGTTTACTCAAACTTCTGTCCACTGAGTTGGTGATGCCATCCAACCATCTCATCCTCTGTCATCCCCTTCTCCTCCTGCCTTCAATCTTTCCCAGCATCAGTGAACATGCGATGGAAGATACACAAGTTTTAGTGGAGAATAAAAGAAAATAAATGAGCGTATGAGATAGGAGTGAGGCTTTGAAACCTTTAATGACAGCTTAAGAAGACTCAGAAAAGCTATTAGAGGCTATTCTTTAATACTTCACATTGACCCAGAGCTAGTGGTGGTAAAAAGTCTTAAATTATTATTCAAATGGATAAATTAAAGTCACTCACTCTTAGTAAAAGAGCAGTGGATGGTTTAATTTAGAATTTATTTCTATTCCCTGATGTCAGTAAAAAACTCCAGCTATTAAAAGAGTGATAAATTAGATTTCTGACTACTTTTAAGGGTTTTAGGTGTTAAGGTCACACTTTATTATCTCTAATTGCACTTTAAAATAGAAGAAGGAAATGGCAACCCACTCAAGTATTCTTGCCTAGAGAATTCCGTGGACAGAGGAGCCTGGTGTGTTGCTGTCCATAGGGTTGCACAGAGTCGGACACGACTGAAGCGACTTAGCATGCATGCATGCATTGGAGAAGGAAATGGCAACCCGCTCCAGTATTCTCACTTGGAGAATCCCAGAGATGGGGGAGCATGGTGGACTGCCGTCTATGGGATCGCACAGAGTTGGACAGGACTGAAGCGACTTAGCAGCAGCAGCAGGACTTTAAAATGTATCACTTTATTTCCTGAACACTTGTGTAGGATTTTTTTTTCTTATAGAATATTTTCTAGAGAAATGTATTTTTATAAAAAATATTCTTCTATAAGAAAAGAAGAAATTTATTTCTATTTTTTTCATATAGAAGAATACCATTTAGGATGCTATTGAAGCAGTTCAGATGAGACATGATAGGTCTGAATTAAAGAAGTAACAATGAGAGTGGAGAAAAAGGACAGACTGAAGATATGCCCCTAGCTTTATCAATGATACATATGTTATTAATTGGATTTTGGAGGAAAAGGAGAGGAAAGTTGTGAACATGACATAGTATATGTATATTTTTCGGATGAGTCATGGATAAATGGCAAGCCTTTCACTGAGACTGGGTATATAACAAAAGAGGAAGGTTTGGAAGAAAAAATATAAGCTTCTTTTGTAATGTTTATAATAAATTGCTCACTTGGTAGGATGTCAAATATGATGCCAAATATATAGATCTGGAGCTTAGGAGGTGAGCTGGAGATAACAATTTGGCCATCTTATGAGTGGAAAGCTGGTGGTTGAAGTCATAACAATAAATCAGATTGCTCAGAGAACATAAGTAGCATGAGAGAAGAACAAAGATAAAGCTGTGAAGAATAGTGAAAATTAACAAGCAGCAGAGGAAATGAAGCCAAGAGGAAAACACTAAGCAGTGGTCTGATTAAGTTGGGGAATCAGTGTATTTTAGAAACTAAAGGAGGGCTTCCCTCATAGCTCAGTTGGTGAAGAATTTGCCTGCAATGCAGGAGACCCTGGTTCGATTCCTGGGTCAGGAAGATCTGCTGGAGAAGGGAACCCACTCCAGTATACTCAGGCCTTACTTGTGGCTCAGCTGGTAAAGAATCCACCTGCAATGCGGGAGACCTGGGTTCGACCCCTGGGTTGGGAAGATCCCTTGGAAAAGGGAAAGGCTACCCACTCCAGTATTCTGGCCTGGAGAATTCCATGGACTGTATGTATAGTCCATGGGGTCGCAAAGAGTCGGACACGACTGAGTGACCTTCACTTTCAAAGGAGGCTAAGACTTTAAAATGGGAGGAGTGACTACCACAGAGCAAAATCACAGAATGAACATATCCTTATTGGATTTTGCAATGTGGAAAGTATCAGTGATCAGTAAATGGTTTCCACAGGGTGATATAAAAATTGAAAAGATTATGAAATGATTAAGTGTAGACATAGACTTCTTTTCCAGGAGATTTGATACAGAGCATAGTTTCTAACTGGAGGGAGTAAGGCCTCAGGAAGAATTCTTTTTTTAAGTTTAAGAGAGCTGAATATATTTAAATAGAGAAGCGAATAGCCAGTATAGAAGGAAAGGATGGAAAATAAGCCAAAGAAAAGTAAATGGTAGACTTTTGGAGCAGACAGGACATGATAAGCTCTGGCACAAAAATGGAATAATTAGACAAGAAGAGCTACGTTTTTCCCTAAAAAAAATAAAATGTTATCTTCTACAGCAAGTATTCAAATTCCTTTTATTTTTTTTATTGATAGGGTTACTACTTATGCATCTCTAAAGCCAGAGAGATAAATTAGTAAACACTTAATGTTATTGTTCAGTTGCTAGGTTATGTCTGACTCTTTGCAACCCCATAGACAGCAGCACATCAGGCTTCCTTGTCCTCCACAATATCACGGAGTTTGCTCAGATTCATGTTCATTGAGTCAGTGATGCTATCTAACCATCTCATCTTCTGCCACCCTCCACCCTCTTCACCTCTTGCCTTCAATCTTTCCCAGCCAGGCCTTTTCTAATCAATTGGCTCTTCACATTCAGTGGCCAAGGTATTGGAGCCTCAGCTTCACCATCAGTCCTTCCGATGAATATTTAGGGATGATTGCCTTTAGGAGTGACTGGTTTGATCTCCTTATAGTTCAAGGGACTCTCAAGAGTCTTTTCTAGCACCATGATTCAAAGGCATTAATTCTTCGGCACTCAGCCTTCTTTATGGTCCAAATATCACATCCAATCAAGACTTCTGGAAAAACCATAGCTTTGACTATATAGACCTTGGTTGGCAAAGTGATACCTCTGATTTTTAATATGTTATCTAGGTTTGTCATAGCTTTCCTTCCAAGGAGTAAGTGTCATTTAGTTTCATGGCTGCAGTCACCATCCACAGTGATTTTGGAGCTCGGAAAAATAAAATATGGCACTCTTTCCACTTTTGCCCCATCTATTTGCCATGAAGTGATAGCACTGGATGCCATGATCTTAGTTTTTTGAATGTTGAGTTTTTAAGCCAGCTTTTTCACTCTCCTCTTTTACTCTCTTGAAGAGGCTCTTTAGTTCCTCTTCGCTTTCTGCCTTTAGAGTCGTATCATCTTCATATCTGAGACTGTTCATATTTCTCCTGGCAATCACATGAAATGCTGGGCTGGTTGAATCACAAACTAGAATCAAGATTGTCAGGAGAAATACTTAATAGATGATGGTAAATAAGTTCAGTTGTGCTAATAAACAGACTCCAGGTAAGAAGCAGGAAGAACACAACCTAACTGTATCCAAGAGCCTATGTTCCTGAATGCTCTAATTACCATCAGTTCCATATAGCAGCCATAACACCATGGTGGAAGAGAAAGCTTCAGGCCAGTAGCTGGATAACACCAGCTGTGGAGTCATCCAGCTGATTGTGACTCCTTTGAGTCCATGTTCACAGCACAACCTCTTTATATCTTGGCTACCTACCATGGCTTTTTGGCAAGGGATTTTCCAGCAGTCATGTTATTCCTCTCTGTGGGCAATTTCTAATCCTATTTTCTTTTGCATCTGGCTAGTATGAGCCAGTCCCTGAAAGGCTGATCTCTCCTGACTACCATATTATATATGGTTCTAGACTTCAAATCTTGAGAGAACAAGCCTTGGCAAAGATAATTTCACCCAAACCATGTCACCTTGTGGGGCTCTGCCCAATAGCTAATCAGCCACCACAAAGTGCTTTGCTAACATTTTTGATCTCAAGCAACATCTTTGTCAACCCAGATATTGATGAAATTATACAAAGAGGAATAGCATTTACACATTTCTTCCTACTTATGCCATAGGCTCTCCCCAGTTTTCGTTAAAGTCTGAACATGCTAGGTCTGTGTTTCTTTTCATGACTGCAGTGTGCCCTATAGCTGGATTATAGCTGTTCACTGGTAATATTTAATTCAGTCTTTAACATGCCTTTCATGTTGTCTTATACTAGGATTTTTAAAAGGTAGAATTGGTTCAGTTCAGTTGCTCAGTAGTGTCCGACTCTTTGCAACCCCATGAACTGCAGCACGCCAGGCCTCCCTGTCCATCACCAACTCCCGGAGTTCACTCAGTCTCATGTCCATTGAGTCGGTGATGCCATCCAGCCATCTCATCCTCTGTCGTCCCCTTCTCCTCCTGCCCTCAATCTTTCCCAGCATCAGGGTCTTTTCCAATGAGTCAGCTCTTTGCATGAGATGGCCAAAGTATTGGAGTTTCAGCTTCAACATCAGTCCTTCCAATGAACCCTCAGGACTGATCTCCTTTAGGATGGACTGGTTGGATCTCCTTGCAGTCCAAGGGGCTCTCAAGACTCTTCTCCAACAACACAGTTCAAAAGCATCAATTCTTCAGCGCTCAGCTTTCTTTATAGTCCAGCTCTCACATCCATAAAATAAGCATAATTTCTTATTTCTCTTTAAAAATCAACTGAAAAAAACCCAAAGATTTAGTCATAACTAGAGACCTTCTATTCCATAGGAATTTGATTTATTTGATGATCTGAAACCTTAGTTTTTAGTTCAGTTACAGGTAAGGTTGGAACTCAAGTATGAAAATCATATTTTATGTCTTATAAATACTAGAATAGTAAATTAAGTTCAAAGAAGGCAAGAACAGAGAAAATGTCCAGTGATTTTAAGAAAGAGAAAGAAATTTTAACTTTTAAAAGATTGCTTATGCTTTCTGAAAAGAAAATGATGAGATTCAAGAAGATATTTTTTTTTTCCCAACTTACCTTTGAGTTTTTTTCCTCCTCTCAGATGTTGGTTAAGTTTCTTATTTTTCATTCATTTGTACCTTTAGTTAAGAGTTTATTATTTGTTTATGGGAATTGCTTGGAGGATGACAATGTTTAGTATTTGTGTGGGATATAACCAATGGCACCCATTTTAGTGATTCTCAATTTAGAAACAGATGGCATTTAGTGAAAGCAATCGTGGAAAAAGAGAAATTTTGTGTAACTGTCAAAGTTCACAGTCCTTGAATCCAAGCTGTTGATTGTATACCTCACAACTCTCTCTTCACACAAGTAGCTCTGCAGAATAGTAAGGGAGAGCTTCCTGGGTGGCTCAGCAGTAAAGAATCCATCTGCAACGCCAGAGACTTGCAGGAGACACAGGTCAGGCAGATCCCCTGGAGGAGGGAATGGCAACCTACCCCAGTATTTTTGCCTGCAGAATCCCATGGACAGAGGAACCTGGCAGGCTACAGTCCATGTGGTTGCAAAGAGTTGGACATGGCTGAAGCGACTTAGCACAGCATACAACATAAAGAGAAGCAAATGAAAGAATCTTTAAATGAATAAAACATATAAATTTATTTAGCTGTCTTTTGTAAGCACTGCTCTCTCATTACTGATATATGGGTGATACTTAAGTTTTATATCACTTTTTTCTGGAAATCTTTTATAGCAATGTTGAGTAAAGAGAGGAAATAGAAATTTGATTGGGCCAGATTATGAGAAGCAAAGAGAAGAGTTTGATGTTTATTTCATAAGTAATAGAGAAACTGTCCTTTCTTAAATGTGAATGTATCATGAAAGCCTGAATTTCTTTAAGGAAAGGGTTATAGTTAAATTCTGTTTGTATTCACAAGATTCCCCCACTGAGAAGAAATCACCAAATATTTGTCAGTAATAATAGGCTCAGAGGTTAAAGCATCTGCCTCCAATGCGGGAGACCCGGGTTTGATCCCTGGGTCAGGAAGATCCCTTGGAGAAGGAAATGGTAACCCACTCCAGTATTCTTGCCTGGAAAATCCCATGGATGGAGAAGCCTGGTAGACTACAGTCCATGGGGTCGCAAAGAGTCGGACACGACTGAGCGACTTCACTCACTCACTCACTCAATATAACATTAATGTCGAGACCTGCTGTATGTCACATTTCTAAGGCTTATGAAATTTGTCTAATTGAACAAAAGAATGAGCTTTCCTAGGGCTACCTTTTGGCTTCAGTGAAAGTGGTTGGTTAATAAAACCCAGTGTTCTCTACCAGCCCTCAGCCCAGATTTAGTGTGTGTTTTTGTTTGTTGAACTGCTTACTCTCGTCTGCCCTTTTATTTAAGTTGGTCTTAAGCATTTTAAGTAAGCTCATAAAGGAAATCTAAGAATAGGCTTTATTCTACAAGTATTTTGAACTTCCTTCATTTTTTCATGTCTCTGTGGTATTTTAATGGGCAGTTATGAGAAGCCGTAACAGGCACTAGCTAACTTCTGCCATCCCAAATCAGGAGTTTTGACAATTTCTGAATTCTCAATTGATCTATAATGTGCAAAGCATTACACATCTCCAAGATGAGAGAGGAGAGTGAAGCCAGACAGATAACCGTGACATGAGAAATTGTAACAAATAAAAAATGATCATTAGTCCAAGGAATAGGTAGTTCAAGATAAGAGCAAACTTTTTCCTTAATAAGCTCTAATCATCAGCAAAGCCCTTGTCCAAAGTACTTTGTTCTTAACAGAATGCATTTGGTATAGTTATAATCAGCTTTCTTTTTTTATGCTCAGTGTATGGAGCTTATAGCAGAAGATTCTGAGCTTTAAACACTAATTTAGTTTTCAGGCCACCACATTCTCTTGTTTTATTCATTCCAAACTGTACCATGTTTTGCAATTGCTGTCAATGGCTCTGTGGTCTATTACTGAAGTTATAAGGGTGCTAAGAAATATACTCCTTATTTTACAGGATAAAACCCAATTCATAGTATGCTTCATGCAGTAATATCTTAAAGTATACAAGAATAATCTTTATACTTTAATAATCACATTTGACTCCTTCCAAAGGATGTTAGTATGAGAATTCCTGATGGCCAGAGCACCATATAAATAAAACACATCTTCTCGGGCTGTGGTGGGGAAACCTATGTTACTGGGCCTGTAGGAATATAATACAAAATTACTTTATTATCTGCTGCCCCATAGTGCCTAGTTGTCAATTTCTAGACATTTATTGTTCCATTTGACATCCAAGCAGATGGGTATTACTTACATTTAACCAGTGTCAAGTATATTGCAGTGTACAAATTGTCAAAACCTTATGAAATTAAGTAAATATATAGAAATAATAATTTGTTTCAAAGGATTATTTTGAAAGTTTCTATAATTATGTAACACGTTTCCTAGCTTGATTCTCTTGAAATTCAAGCACGCTTCAGAAGACCTGAAGGATGGGTGAAGTGGATCATCCAAGGTCTATTTGCACAAAAATTGAGATACTTTGTGGGAAGGAAAAGAGAAGATTGAGAAATCAAATAAGTTAGCAGAGAAGGATCATTCTAAAAATAATGTGGTGTCTTTTATTCAGATCATCCGCAGGTCTAGTCCTCATAACTCATGCTCAAATGCTAGTCAAAATACTTTCTGTATTATAGAATTACTAATTCTGTACCATGTATTACTAATAACTTCAAGGTAAAGACTCTAAAACACAGCATGTTATTTAAAAATAATGTGTTTTTCAGATGTATTCTTAAAATTGATTCATAGAAAAAAAGCTGTACCGTTGTATAGAAACAAGAAATACACGTGTGGCCCAACACCACACTTGGATAGATACATTTTTCAGATTCACTTTCTGTTTTATTAAATGACTGTGGTAATCTGCTTCCAAATAGCTCCCAATTGTCTACACCTCTTGGTATTCATGCCCAGGTCAGTTTCTCCCCTTTCTTGTGGGCTTGACCTGGTGACTGTCTTCTTTATTTCTATACTTCACACAAACTTTATATTTTATTAATTATTAATATTTTTGAATTTATCATAATTTGAATAGGAACTAATTCTGTAGTAAATGGATGCTGTTCCTTGTCACCTGGTGACTAGCATAAAAACAAAAAATTGAAGCGTAGTATAAGCTTGTTTTATGGAACACCAGAAGCATATTAGATGTTTATAAACAAACATATCCAGTCCTGACCTTGGCCATATATTTATGGTATAAGAAACCAAGAAGAACAAGTACACCATCTACTACTACTTGTGACTGTGCTGCAAGAGGAAGTTGGAATCATTAACAGAGCAGGGAAAGTATCTTTTGTTTTAGAGACAAGAATATATTCTTTTGACACTTGATTGAAATGAATTTCCTGGACAACATAATGGTTCACATGGACTTGTGAATCAAAGAATCTTTGGCTGGCAGGTCTTTACATGGGGAAGGAACATTCTATAAATGGGCATTTCTATTTTTAGAATCTGTCCAGACAGAGAATTGACAATGTTCCTCTTTTTATCTCCCTGAGCCTGACCTTGGATTTGTTGATGAGTCTGTTAGTCTGTCTTGTTTACTAAGTATCTACAAGATCAGCACATTTCCCCTCTGCAGTCAGCTCAGAAATATACAGGATTTTGCTTCCTGGGATTTTAAATACTTCTTTCCTCAAAGAAATAAAACTGTGAATTGTAAGTTCCTTGAGGGTAGAAATTTGTGTTTGTTCCATTTCTCAGCACCACAAGAGTGCTGTCATAGAGCAAGCAGGTCCTCATTAATACTTGTTCAAGTGTTACTCCAATTTAGAGGTGTCAGGAATATATGAAAGACACTTGAGATGTCTTCATGCACATTGAGGGATTTCTAAGTCTAGTGGATGTCCTGACTTGCTTTCCTAATGTCATATTCTAAACATGCCCTACTTCAATAATATTTAGGCAAGAAGACCTGGAAAAATCTCTTTTAGTTCTTGGGAAATGTAAAAACCAGAATCTCTTATTTTTGGAATTTCGCTTTTGTGTGTGTGTGGTACTTCCTACTTTCCTCTCCTCCATCCTCTCTGTGATTCAATCCATCCTTTGTGTTATGAAATCTCAGAAGTTGGAACAACACTTGGAATAGGACTGAAATTAACAATCAAACTCTTAGGGAAAAAGAGAAATGAAGAAAAAATTGACTTATAAGGAAACTATGATACTGGGCAATAAAATATTGACCAAGGCAGGGTCAAGGGGAAGGAAGCATGGGGAACTGGGACCAAAGAGGAGGAACAAAGTCTAGCCTCTCCTTAGAGACTGCTCAGTCAACAATCTGGTCTCCCTCCAGAGTCTGGCTACCCTTTCAAGCCAAAGAGGAAAAGAGGTGTGATGGCTGGGAATATTGGGAAAGTTGTCAGCACTGTGCAAATGTGACGCATCGACACTTGTGTTCTCTGGCCTTGTTAACTTATTGAAAATAGATTGTGCTTTACTGGCCCTCCATCATCCTGTTTTCACAAACTCTGAAATTAGTGTACTATTTGTTTAACAGTCCACGGTCAAAGAATGTTTGATTATTTTAGGAACCATCTAGACATTTGAAAGTGAAATTAAAAGTCACCCAGTTGTGTCCAACTCTTTGCGACCCTATAGGATTTAGTCAAGTGCTTTATATTAAGGAAGTTCTTATTGTATGTGTTTAAGAGTCATGAGAATTTCAAACCATGAATTTGGGTGTGTGTTGTGTGTATGTGAGTGTGTATGCACACACACACACATATATATATATGCTATGCTAAGTCACTTCAGTCGTGTCCGACTCTGTGCGACCCCATAGACGGCAGCCCAACCAGGCTCCCCTGTCCCTGGGATTCTCCAGGCAAGAACAGTGGAGTGGGCTGCCATTCCCTTCTCCAATGGATTAAAGTGAAAAGTGAAAGTGAAGTCGCTCAGTCATATCCGACTCTCAGCGACCCCGTGGACTGCAGCCTACCAGACTCCTCCGTCCATGGGATTTTCCAGGCAAGAGTACTGGAGTGGGGTGCCATTGCCTTCTCTGGTATATATATATATATATACATATATATATATATATATACATATAACCCTATGGACTGTAGCCCAGGCTACAGAGACAGGCCCCTCTGTTCATGGGATTTCCCAGGTGAGAATACTGGAGTGGGTTGCCATTTCCTTCTCCAGGGGATCTTCTCAACCCAGGGACCCAATCCACATTTCCTTCATTGCATGTGGATTCTTCACTACTGAGCCACCAGGGAAGAACTACACAATACATATATGATACAAAAGTGTAAATATATTAATATATAAATACCTATGTTAATTCTAGATAAGTATATTATATATATAAAATAAGGCATGAGATTTATCTCCTTCTTTCATCCAGCCTGTTTGGTTCCACTGGACCATAGTGTAGCATAATAAAATATTAGACTTTCATTGGAGGGAAAGCAGAGCCGTGCCCATGCAGCAGAGGAGGCAGCATAAGAGAAGGGTTTGTGGACATATTTAAATAGAGTAGGTCTCTAACTCTTTGGAATTCCAGTCTTATTAGCTCAGTGGGTTCAAGAGTTCACCAGAACATAAAGTCCTCACATAATACTTGGTATGTTTTATGAAATTGAAATAAGAAATGAGTTATGTTGATGTTAGAGAGAGAAAAAAAAGTAATTGTCTACAAATTCACCTGAAGGCATTGTATTCAGCCCCAAGGTTTTCATTTGATCAAATTTTATACCAAGTACACAAGGTAAAATCAGGTTTTGTACATGAGACAAAATCCAAAGAAGGTAAGATACAAGATGTTACATATAATCTCGGTTACCCTGTATGTTTGAAATTAGAATATTTACTTAAAAACTCAAATATTTCAATTGTAAAATATGATGGTGCTAAATTTGAAAAGTAAAATGCAATTTATCTGTTTAGTCTTCCATTATTTTTTTATGTACTGCTTTATTCCAAAAGGTTTGCCCCATAAAAATTAATTATATGTGAAAAACTGAGGAGGGAATAGCCAAACAGCTCATTAATTAAACGTTATTTTATTAAATGTCATTTAGGTGTCAGAAACTTTCATATCCATCACCTCATATATTCCATTCCACAAACTCCATCAGGCCTATTTTTATTTTTAAAAAGACACTGAGGCTCTTTACATGAAGTCATTTATTGGGCTGGCCATTATGTAAATGGTAGAGCTTGAGTTCAATCCAGGACTTCAGACTCTGTGAGTTTCCCCAATACTTCCCATTACTTTCTCTTAGCTTAGAATCAGGATCAAAGTTATATTTTCCAAACCGTGAAAGGATTAGACACAAGACAAAAAATTTCCTGGTGAATTAAGTTGAAAACCACAGCTTCAATCCTAGGAAAATGTAACACGTCGAGGATAGGAGGAGTGAAGCAAATGTTCTACTCATATGTGGTGTCCCGGCTTAAATGATAGATTTCATTGGATGTGGGTGATCTTCTGGGCACTGAATCACTATCACAGATTATTCTGATTACTATAAAATAAAGAATATGTGTAAATTGTTACTGACTGGAGAAAAACCTGAAGGCCAATGTGTTCTCAAACACCATCTCAGACCAGGCTCACCCGAACTCCAGAACAAAATTATTGTTAATAAGTTGACCCCCTCAAACACTAATGCCATGAATGGTGTTTCACACCGGTCTGCTCTCTTCCCAAGTCCAAATCCTATCTGATACCTTTTAGCAGAGAGCCACTTCTTCCATGTTACTGAGAAATTCATACTGGAGGATGGTTTTCCTTCAACTAGATTGTCTTCAGGCACCACCACGGTGGCTTTCAGATGGATGCTTACCTATTGCAACCATTGCAGAGGAAGTCTCTGCCTCACAT